>NC_141465.1:59366119-59982005 GCF_009769465.1 Tauraco erythrolophus
AGCACAGCTATAATAATAGAGCCCTTGGGAAAGGTGGCACTTCCATGGCTGCAGGTGTTGAAATACTCACCCTGAGATCTCCGCCTCATTAGCTCTGCTCGCCAGCCTCCTTATTATTGGAAAGGTTATTACAACACTGCTTATGTGAAAGGAGTCAGGCTCTGATTTGGACATATATCAGCCTCCCAGAAGCACTGGCACATTTGGCACAGCCCAGCTGTCAGTCTTAGCAAAAAGGCCAAGAACTGGAAAGACACGAAGACCGACTCTACTGAGCCTTGCAAAAGGTCATGCAAGGTCAAATCAGGGTGGTAATATGGGGAAACTCGCTCTGCTGGAGCTCGTGCCATCCCCGTTCTGCAAGGAAAACTACAGCCTTTAGGGCCATCACTTTCCTTCACAACCACTAAATTCAGACAAACATTTTTAAAAAAAACAATCTCAGAAAAAGTTAAACTAACAAACTGTAAATAGGGAAAGGTGTTAAATTATGTGTGGCCTCATTCTAGTGCTCTCCCTGACAAACAAAATGTGGCCAAAAGAGAATTACAAGCTACGAAGCTATTAAACTTTCCTTGGACACTGTATTTCAGATTCCTTATGAAGGAGTTGGTAGACTGGATACGTCAGCATGCTGTGTGATATAGGCCATGAGGAGAAGGGAGAAGAGTGATTCTCTTCTCTCTACACGCACGCACACACACGCAAACACATGTGTACACACTTTGCCATTGAAATGAATGAGCCCATTCATAGCAAAACACAAGTTCTGTTGGTTTATTAGGCTTGGAACTAAGTCATACCATCTCAACCTGCCAGAGCTAAGTTGTACATACTGGAAAAATGTCTCACCTGCAGTACCTGTCAGCCTATTTCATATTAACATAAGCTTTACGGTTTCTACTGTCCATGGACCAAATCCCGAAGGCCTTTCGCAGCCCTGAAAATGGTCAGAAGGAGCTTTTCTGCCTCATGTCGCAGTCGCTGGGACTCACCACCTCCTTAGGAGGCAGACGGTGTTTCCCGCAGGAATGACTGTCGGCGGGAGGACGGACATTCCTGAAAGGTTCCCCTTTCAGAGACTTCTCAGAATCCCTCTCTCTGGGTGGGTTGGCATCTCCTCTGCCAGTGGGAGCAAATGGCCTATCTTCCACAGGGTCCTGGACCATCAATCATAGATGGAGGGCAAGTTGCCCCTAGGCTGTCTTCTGGCCCTCAGTAGCTCTTCCCTCTGTGGTCTCCAGCACTACTCGGCAGCGGCAGTGCTGGGAGTAACCCTCTGTCTGCGCCCAGCTGCCTGTGCACTGCAACAAGAGCCTCACAGTGCCCTGCCAAGCTGCTCAGCCTTTGAAGGCACAGCCCCACATACCACACGTTCCATCCCGAGCCAGAATGTAACGACAGCTATAATTAAAATCGTTATTAATGCAAACACATGAAGTCACAATAATAACTGAACTGTCCAACGGTGTCTGAGGTGGTGTCTCTCTTCCTCTGGAAGATCAGACCTGCTCCTTTCAGAAGACAGGGCGGCTGCTTCTCCTGGCTAGTTCATAACCTGGAGACCTATTGTCTGAACGCGCTGGGTTTGTTTCCTGTCTCACGCACCACTTTTCGTCTGTCTACTGGACAGAAGCTCACGGGGACCAGCACATAGCCGATTAAGCCAATATTGCACAGCAAAATGCTTACATTCACACGCACCTAATTCTGGCCTGCTGCTGTCAAGTAAGGTGTATTAGACAAGAAAAGGTCTTTGATGTCTATCATCAGTTTTTTACCTGTATCTCCCAACAAAATTATCTCGGAGGAGTCAGAATAATATTAAGTACATAGTTCAGAGTTCTGTTTCGGACTTTTTTTTCCCCCTAATCAATGTAAATAACTTACGTCTACTCTGCTCCAGCCAGTTTTTTTCTGTACCATCAATACAACTCTTTCCTACACCTTGATCTTTATTTCTGGCGTGTGCAGCAAAACTTAAGAGCCTCTTCGATACTACTGTTGGTTCAAGGTCAAAATACCTCTCCTCTTTCCTTTAAGATTTTTTTTCCTCAAGGAACCCCTATCGACCTTTGAGACTACTTTTCACATACTTTTTAGTAACAACATAGGATTCATGATTCTTGAAACAGGATTTTATGCAGTGGTAATAGTTCTCCTTAAATTGATAATAGTGGTGAGGAATATGCTGTTAATTACTTTCTATAGAGTCTAATCCTAGATAGTCAATCTGAAACTCATGGTCCTTAGATCATCTCAGAACACAAAGTTTATTTTTACTTGCGTAACATGCTAACGTTGGACTTTGCCACATCTGTCAAACGCTTTGAAGAGTGCATCTGCATATCCAAATCTCTTCCAGGTTCAAATTCAATTTACAAATCATCCATTTGTAGTTGAAAACAAGTAAGCTGTGAATTCTCTGGAGTGTTCGTAAGGCCATTTTCAGTAACAGCAATAAGTGGTTTGCAGTCGATTTCAGCTAATAAAATAGTAATAGCTAAGGCCTCCCACAACTAAGACATGAAGTTTTTTACAACCATACCAAAGCCTCCTTCTCTATCTGAGCTTATTAACTCTCATTTCCTGTTAGAATCTACTATGTGTAAACCACTGATCTCTAGCTGTGACCACCCTCCTGCAAGAAGATTGCATCAAAATACTTCTTAGAGGCACCCGTGGACAATATATGCCGTTTTGGACATACCATTCTCTCAAATTAATTCCTTTTACTTCTTAAGATTTTTTATTAAGGTCAGGCAATGTCATTGTATAGGAGCTTTCTCTGTTTATTTATTCAGGCAGCAGTATAAGGTACAATTGTCCTAATGTAATCCATCATTCCAAGAAATCTACTATTTCTTTGTCAACTGCAGTGGTTTCACTGTTACCTATATGTCTTGCCAAATAACCTTCTCTCGCAGGTGTGGGAATTATGTTACAGAAAATTTACATTTTGCCGGCGTCACACTAGTCCAGCAGCTATGGTTTTGTTCCAGGATGCTCAGAGATTCCAGTCATCCTCTTCTGACATTTCAGTTTCTTTTACCATTTTTCCCAGATTAAAGTATCATCTATGGTGTCCTAATTCCTTCTGTACTCTCAAAACTTCTTTTGTATTTCCCGATGATACAAATGGAGTGCTGACTACAACCTAAATGGAAGTCTGAAGAAACAGGGTTTTCTCAAGAGGACATGAATAACGCACAAAACATATACTATGTTTTTCCAAAGACATTCCCCGGAACCCTGCTGATACATCCAGTGTATAAAAATATCTAGTATTAGACAACTTCCCTGAAAATGATCCCCTAAAAACTACTGTGACTTTTTCTTTTTTCATATTTATTCAATTCTTCTGGTCTATCCGGATGCAAAACATTATGTCCCTCTTTTCTTCTATAGAGATGAACAAAGAATGTACCCACAGTTCATTCTCCTATGCATTTTGTGATTCTTGGGGTAATAAACTCACCCAGCTCCTCTTTTAGCTTCTTCCTTAAAAGGAATGGAATTTGAATAGGAAGAGGGACTGGAGGGAGGCTGACTCTCTCCTCTGATGCGTGTTCTGCTCACAGACAGCTTATTCTCTAGCTGATGTCCTCTAATTCTTCCTCAGGTATATTGTCCTCCTGTCCTCTCCCATGAGCACATCATCCTGATGAGAACAAAGGCTCAACACGTGATTTATTCCATAATGGATGTTCTTCTCCATAAAGTTAATACAGACTGTATCTGTCCACTTTATTTACCCTTATGTTAACTTTAGTTGCTATTAGCTTACCCCTGTAAGCCTCCCCTGACTCTCCATTATCTGCGTCTTGTCAGGAGGATAACATTATTTCAATCAACACACCATCATGTGCACCAGTATCCAATTTAAAATGAATAAATGTCTTACTTGCTTTCAGGGTGATAGTCCATTCATCTTCTGATGAATTGCTCTTATGAAGAATCCCCCAGAGCAAATGGTACTGCCATTGATCTCCTGTATGCTGCTTCTTACAAACTATTTCACTAATCTACTGCATACTTTCTTCCAGTTTACGGCTTGCACTATTTTCCACACCGTCTGCAGGCGCGGATGCTGCTCTTGTAACACTCCAATTATAACTTCCCCAAGCATCTTCCTTTGCACTGTTTAGGATTCTCCATCACGTCCTCCTCTTCATTCTGAGCTAGAGAACTGGTTTGTTTGACAAACACTAACTCCTTTGTCAAGAGTTAATTCTTGATGTTTCAATGATTTGCTCCAGATCCCAGTCACAACATCCTCTGTAATCAGGATCTTGCTCCATTAAATTGCAAGATTTTCTCTTCAGCCACAGAGACTTTGACTGTTACGGATTTCGCCTTCTTTTTTAATATGTTCTCCATTTAAAAAAAAAAAAAATTCTATTTCCTTATTTCAGAGTAAAACACTCCTCAACACTTTCATGGTTAATTCTGACTGCCTAAGTAACTGGAAACTAAAGAAACCTGTCAGGACTTCAGTACCACCTATTGTCAGACAGAGCTATTATCTTATAGAATCATAGAATCATAGAATGGTTAGGGTTGGAAGGGATCTTAAAGATCATCTAGTTCCAACCCCCCTGCCATGGGCAGAGAAATCCTCCACTACACCAGGTTCACCAGGTTGCCCAAAGCCTCATCTAATCTGGCCTTGAACACCTCCAGGGATGGGGCATCCACAACTCTGGGCAACCTGTTCCAGTGCCTCACCACCCTCAATGTGAAAAATTTCTTCCTTATATCTAATCTAAATCTGCCCTCTTTCAGTTTAAAGCCATTGCCCTTTGTCCTATCACTACATGCCCTTGTAAAAGTCCCTCTCCAGCTTTCCTGTAGGCCCCCTTTAGGTACTGGAAGGCTGCAATAAGATCACCCCAGAGCCTTCTCTTCTCCAGGCTGAACAGCCCCAACTCTCTCAGCCTGTCTTCATAGGAGAGGTGCTCCAGCCCTCGCATCATCTTCGTGGCCCTCCTCTGGAGTCGCTCCAGCAGCTCCGTGTCCTTCTTATGTTGGGGACTCCAGAGCTGAACACAGTATTCTAGGTGGGGTCTCACAAGAGCTGAGTAGAGGGGCAGAATCACTTCCCTCGACCTGCTGGCCACGCTCCTTTTGATACAGCCCAGGATATGATTTGCTTTCTGGGCTGCCAGCGCACATTGCCGGCTCATGTTGAGCTTCTCATCCACCAGCACTCCCAAGTCCTTTTCCTCAGGGCTGCTCTCAATCCATTCTCTGCCCAGCCTGTACTTGTGCTTGAGATTGCCCCGACCCACGTGCAGGACCTTGCACTTGGCCTTGTTGAACTTCACGAGGTTCTCACAGGCCCACCTCTCCAGCCTGTCTTCTAACTGTCTTCCCTTTTGTGAGCAGATGAAGAGCATGAGGTCATTCACATCTTCTACTGTTATCTTCCACACATCAAGAGTTTTCTCTGCCGGGAAATTTTTCATTGCTTCATTCTTCCACTCAAGGTATTTTATTCCTCCCCTTTTAATTCTCAGCACCATCAGTTACCTTCTGGTGCTTAATTTGTGTACAAGAAATTGATCTGGTATCTCGCTCATTTCTCATCACTGTGGATAGCTACACCAGCTCCACAGTCCTCAATCAGACGTCTGGGACTCTCAGCCTTTACAGGCTTGAGATCCAACCCCGAGCTCTGTGGCTTGCCAGCACAGTGGTTCACAAGTACCACGCTGACAAGGCTGACACCTTGAAGAAGTTTCTAAGGCACAGAGGTTGCTTTGCTGCCTCAGGGGATTATAAAGCCTGAAGTCATGTTAACTGTTGAACAGATTTCTCTCTCAGATACTAAAGTTTCTCATAGTCACTGAATTTGACTTCTGACTAAAGTTCATAGAATATGTTTCCTGAATGGGAAAGTACTCCTTCTTCTTGAAGGTCATTTTTCCTACAGTGGAAGACGTATCTCTTCTTCTTTCTAATCCCTCATAAGAACTAGGATTAGGGCTATTACTCTCATCATTTCCTAGGTGTGCAAGCCATGTAGCACAAGCTCAGTAAATCTAACAGTTCTTGGAAGGACTGGACCCATTACGCATACAGGGTGCAGATGGTCTGCACACACCCAGTAAAGCTGCTACTCTTAAGATGTGCAGGACTTAGCACATCTGGTCCAAGATCAGTGGTACAGTAATAAATAAAAAAATAATAAATAAACTCACACCTTGATTATAAAAGAGAAGCAGGCAAATACTGCAACAGCTACATCGAAGTGAGAAAATATCATTTCCCTCTACTTGTCCTTGATTACATCTTTATCATATGCTCCAGGGAAATTCCATGCTTGCTGCTTCTAAGACTATCTCACCCATGCTCAGTATGACAGATCTCTGAATGATGAGAAAGCCTTAAACTACACTCTAGGCCCAAGCAGGTTGTCAAACGTCCGAAAATCTGTTATAAATAAAGGCAGTCTTTGAATTCCATGTGGTTAGAGTTGCCAAAAGACAGAAGGGCATCATCTGCGGAACCTAAGAAAACGTAGCTATAAGCAGAGCCAGGAGAAAGAATAAAAAAGGAAAAAATACTCAAAATTACCTCTTGCTTTTTTTGCTGAAAGGCAGAGTTTGAACGTGTTGTGCACCTCAGCATTATGCCAGGTGATAACGAAAGATCTTCCATATGAACATCACACACAGGGGTATCTGCAAATTCATAAAAGGGCTGAGGCTGCTGTAAGAGCTGACCCAGTGAGTAATGTTGCAAATTGTTGTCTCTTTGTCTTTCAACCACATAAACAAAGCTCTCTTTATATAATACCTGAGAAAGATGCATCATCAGCCCATGAGCTGCTGCCAAGGGGTAGGATGTACTCTCAGATTTTGTTAAGGCACTTAAGCCAAAGCTGAATCTGAAATTACACCATGATAATAACACCTTTGTGGAAAGACACAGTGAATTAATAACATCATAATCATTTTTTGCAGCTTCTCACAACACCTGGTTTTGACTAAAATCATTACAATCCAGCAGAAACATGCTATAGGACAGTGCAAGAATTTATAGAAAATTTTTCATCTTCTGTGTTCACACTTCCTATGCTTTTTAAATAACTGTTACTACAGTTTGGTCTCCCTGCTGTGTAAATTCGGTAGGATTTACACGTAACAGCTGGTCTATCGTCTGTTTATGGAATATTCAACTCTTGCAGGAGAATAAACTATCTGACATAGCCAAACTTTCCTTCTCCAGATTCCATGTTCTCATAATCCCTGCGGAGCTACAGATTCCAAGAGAAGTGCTGCTATTACGGACCAATGCTAGGCCAACCTTCACTCAGATTCAGGGCTCTGGAAGCACTTTTCTTAATCCAAAACAAGAAGTCAGATTAAATTTTTCCTCCCAACTCTGAGCAAATCCATCACTTTAAGCCCTCACAGCTTAAAAATATTAACGGTTTTTCCCTTTTGAATTTGGCAAGATTCTCCTGAGTCAGTGAGAAAGCTGATTGTTTCAAGTTGGACCTGCATAGGTCATTGCATCCTTAACAAAAACAAAAAAGAGTAGTTTTACTGACATCATTCAAGGTATATTGTGGTTACACTGGCTAAAGATATAGCCATATATTTAGCACCATTTCATGTCATAAAAACTGGATCACAATTTTTTTTTTTTAACTTGAAAAGTTTACTGGCTGGTCACATGTGCACAATTGCAAAACGACTGAATCAATCTTCCAAATGTCAGTTTTCTTTTCAAAACATATTTGTCATTAAACTGAGATGACATATGATCATTTTTACTGCCAATGGACCATTGAAAAGAAAATGTGACTGAGTGAAAACAGGATTACTACAGAGATTTTCTAATCTACTATACACAGTTCAAATACAAGCATAATTTGTGATCCTTTCTTGATTATCAGGAAAGCTTCTGAAAAATTTGGCGCTAAAGGCTAGAGACACCAAACAGGAAGTTTAGAGGTTTGTCAATAGCTTTCACTCTGAAAGATTTCTCAGATTTTGGTTTTAAAAGAATTTTTGAAAGAGTAGACATTGAGCTACATGGTATTGAAAACCCTGTATGTACTCTGATGGGGAAAGGGAAGGGAGGTCCTACCATCACACTACTACCATTCTTACTACTAACTTTAGAGTAGAATGACAGTTTAGCAATTTTAGAAATAACAACATTAATCTTCTCTTTCCGTAGTGCAATATCCTCAACAACACAGTTTTGGTCTCCATTCTTCTAAAAATACCTAAAATTTACAAATCATTCCTGACTGTCAAAGTTGTTAATTGTAATACATAGACAACATTGACTAGTCAAAAGTCCTGTGATTAAACCCACATACAGAGATAACTGCCTGTGCAGCACAGGCCTTAGCTCATTGAACAACCCTCTCTCAGATGAGCCTGTATTCATGGGGCTGGTTATGATCAACACCAAGTGTTTTCCCTGTCCTTGCTGGTGTTCTTACAGAAAACAGGATACTGTGTCTCCCTATAGCTTTCACTCAAGAAAGAATTTAAAGGAGTGAGGATTCCTAAGAAATTTCTAATTAAATACAATAGATTAGGAGGTCTACAGCCTCATTTGGTCATCCATCAACATTTCATAACCCTAAGCACATTACCTTGACCAGCAATGCGAAATGTGAATGAACTAGAAGACTGACAAGGTTGAGTCCCAAGAGAGAGGGTAAAGGAGACAGAGAAAAAGAAGAGATGGTGGGAAAAAAGCTTACTGAAAAGAGATCTGAAAGAAGAAATAGAATTATGCTTTCTAATGTTGGCAAATAAGATGAATGGACATCAGCATTGTAAGTTTTATTATCTTTAAGGTTTGGAAAGCAGAATTTCTATCAGGAGGTTAAAGCTGTCTCTGGATCTCAGATCAGGATATGTTATAATTCAAAATATATGACATAATAAGGAAAGATGATCAGCCTTCCAATACTGAAACAATGCCTGGAAAATTAGGTTTAGGTCTCTGTTCTGTCCTTGAGTACTTTTTCCGAACATCTTGATCAGAAGTGTTAGCTCCGAGAAGAGAAGTAAAATTAGTCCTAATGAGGCTGAGGCCACACCATGCACCAGAATGAGAGAGAAACATGTGGCAGACCTGAGGACCACAGGTGGATTTTTGCCTCCTTTGATGGAATTGTCTCTTCTTGAGTCACATCACATTCATACTCCATTCAGCAGAGACCCAAAATCCAGCCCTAAAACAGGAGGCAACGTAACAGATTTGTTTGTAAACATGTTGATGTTCTGCGGCTGGCAATCTGACCTCGAAAAAGACTTCAGTAGCTGAGAGTCTAAGACTCTACTCCAATCTGTAAGTTCTTCAGAAAGCTCCAGCTGAGCCCCGAGTTTGTGAAAGGGATACCCAACTCTGTAGGCTTACTAGACAGTTCATTCATCCTTTTTCACTTCCAATCCTTTACAAACAAGCAGGGAATGCTCCTCAAGGAAGAAGATGCTTATAATAGCAATTTTTCTGATCATGATAGTCTGCCCTCACACTCTTTCTCTCCTGGACCCTTCTGAAGCATGTAAGGATTTCCCTGAGGCATATATGGGGTTTAGTACAGCCTTAGCCAGCCCAACAATTCTGGGAAGCATCAGTCTATTACCATTGTGTAGTGAAGCCAATATTACCAAGCGATGCCAGCTCCAGTGCTCCTGTACAGTGGATCCCATTTTGATGGAAACAGGATGCAGCCTGCAGTCTCATCTGTCACTGGCAAAAGCTACTTGGCTCATTTGACCAGGAGAGCAAAGCAATATTGTTTTATGACATATGGAAAAAACTAAGGCAGGAAAAGTATGATTTAATGAAAAGTGATTTCTGGAGTGCCCACTACAGATGTACTCAGCTGCATCGCATAAATTGTAAGGAAAGACTCTGGATTTTTGTGATTTATTTGGCTTTAGGGTTTTTTCTCAGCCTGCTGGGTTTTTCAGTGTAGGTTTCTGCTGCTTCAGAGAGTCTAATTTGTGCTTTAATTTTTTTTCTTTCTTATATTAAGTAAATTCCTATAAATGCAAAAAATATTTTCATAACAGACTTTTCTTCCTACTACCAATATTTTGTTGTATCTATTAGGAGTATGACAGATGCTTCGTTACTGACCTCATCGGCTTGAGGAGGTAGGATTTCCACTATCAGTGATTTACATCTACTAGCGTGAAAGGCTTAAGGCATCTCTGCTACAGAAACAAGTGCAGTCTGGCATTTATGCCATTTCCAGGAATCAAATCATATTTCAGCTACACATATGCTGATCTGTTGATCTTGAGATATCATTTCCAAAAATCAATGTTTTGTATATGACCTTCAAACATATGCTTTTCATTGTAGGAGGGTGATGTGAAGAGTGTGACAAGCAGCCAGTGTTTTATCAGTGCACCGTTACACCTGTCCACCAGTACAATATGGGAGGTTCCTGTAGCTCTGTCACCAATCCTACCCACAGTGGGCATACTGTAAGAGTTACTTCTGATGGTCACAGATTTTGAGAATCCTACAAATTGCTTTATAGCTCCTATACATTTCCATATTGCCTGGCAACATGCTTAGCATCATGCACCTAACGAGTGGTTCTGCCTGAGGCAGATCGAGGATTTCATGTGTTCTCTCAGGATGCTATTTTATCTCTCTCTGTTTCTTCTCTTATAAAATGTGTTATATTTCCTACTGAAGGATATCGTTGTCATTAGTTTTAAAAGTTTGTGAAGCATTTTGAAGTTTAAAGGTTTGGAGTAGTAGATTCTGACTCAAGTTTACCTTAAGCAAAAGTTAGAGTGTGGAGAAGGAACGTTGTAGCTCCAAGCAGCAACCAAGAATCACTTACAACAGTTGTGAGGAGAGGCAGGTCATGTAGTGATAAAATAGGTTCCTCAACATAGGTTCAAATAACAGCTGGAAGTATATTTTCATGACATTTGGAATCACTTTAGTGCACTGAATGCAAACATTTATACTTTTAAAAAGAGAATTTTTCCAAAAACACAGACTAATATAAATGTCCAAACAAGTACTAATTATTATCCATATTCACAAGATAAGCTCTTCGTAGCATTTATTAAAGTATTTATGGCTTTGATAAACATCAATTACAAAATCAGAAGGAACACCACTGAATTTATTCTACTAATCCCATATTATATGTCATAGTTAACATGACCAAACTCCAGGAATTAGTCAGGGCACAGTGACTCTGGAGTGGGAATTTTGTTCAAGATTCAGATACCTCAATTTAGGTGTTAATAATGTAGATGGCTACAAAAGAATGAGGTGTCAGTTTCCTAAATGGGGAGATCCATGGCTCAATCAGCTGCCATTTCAGATGCTCTAGTGCATCCTGTGAGGTGCCAGCTGCCTTTCCAGAAGGTCTCTCACATGTATTACATCAAAATCGACAGCCTCACTTGGAGATCTCAGTTACCCTAGAACATCTCCCCTTTGTAAATGAGTCAGCCCCTAAGTATCTGCTTTAGAATCCATTGACTGGATTAACTAGACATCCATCCCCTTTATTGAGAGTTTCGAGCACTGGGCTAACACAGAAACGTACGTTGTCAACACCTATATGGAGGCCAAGCTGTATCTCACTCCAAGCTGTAACTAATCCCTGAGGCCAAAGTATGTTCTTCTTTACATAAACCAGCTTTCCCAAACTGTGGTCATTTGACTTTTGTTAAAGAGCTAATGGAATATTCATATTAACAGTTTCTGGGAGCTATGAATCATTCCATTTATTTTAAAGGTGTTTTAACCAATTGCTCTGAAGAACCCTTTTGACATCCTTAGAGGAACTGTGTGAGGTAGGGAGAGTGCAGGGGGCCCAGTAGGCAGTCCTGGGAACTGCTCTCTAGTGTCTTCCCCTAGAAGAAATGTCTCTCCTCCAGGAAAAAGAGGTTCTGCTATTCCTGCCAATTTCAAGGAGAAAGGGTTCTTTCGGTGCCACAGCAAAGGGAAAAAAGGGCTTCCCACCATTCTTACTGCTGTATAGCAAGAAAAGGAACCCCTTTCCTCTGCAACTTCCAACAGAGGGGCAGATCATAGCAAAGACAGAATTGAAAAACAGAATGAAAACTTATTACGATATGACACTGTCTCCTAACTGCTGACACAGATATTTGTTGGTACAATGCAGAGAGAGTTAATTTGATGCCCTTCTGGACTGTCTCTAAGAACTTTAGAACTTTTCTTGTAATAAAAAGGTCTGCTTTAGGTAAGGTGCAGTCAGCTTTAGACTTTTGAGCATCATGCACCTAACAAGTGGTTCAAGAGGTGTTGCCGTGCCAGCACTGTGTCACTGGCGGAGGGAGAGCTGGAAAAAGTAGTGGAATGGCACAGAAAGACTGCCCCTTGAGCCCTAGCTGTTCATCTAGTCAAGTCTAGTCATCTTAGGCCAGACCTTACTTTGGACTAAGAATTTACTTGTTAGCTAATGTTACCTGAACCAAATTGCAGCTGAGGTGAGCAGAACTTTAACACCAGCACAAATGGGAAAGAAAGGGTGGGATCAGAAATGGTGGGGAAGATAGATGGGAATTACTGATGATTTCTATCCAAACTTGTGCTCACTAGAGGTAAGTGGTCACATCATTCAGGCCAGCAGGAAAACCTGGGGAGAAAGAAGTGGAGAGAAAGACAAAAAGACTTATTCTTCAAGAAGGAGAAGAGGGGATGATTTCTGCTCCTCAGATAACTTTTTCTAGATTTATGAACACTACAGAGCAAGAAGGCACTGAAGTACTATTCCACCCCCAACGAAACTATAATTCTTATGACCAGCATAACCCAGAAAGCCTCTAAGAGTCACAAATGCCATATTTTACAGATGGCTCTCAGAAAATGTCAAAGGATGTGAAAAATCACGTGCAGCCAGACAGCTCCTGACTGAGTACATGTCTGAGGAGGACCTAGAGTCAGAGGTACTCAAGGAAGTGATATAAGATAAAAAGCATTTGTTAAATTTGCCTGAGATGTCATAATACAATAATTGCAATAACAAAGAAAGATCACCCTTCTGCCTCAACCTCATCTATTTAGGGGGAGGGGTTGTTAGCATAAACATTAGACCTAGGATACCTCTCACACATTTTCGTAGGATGTCAGAAATCTCCAAGAGCAACAACATTGCACAGGAGCTGCTGATAGCTTCTCAAATGCATAGATTATTCTATTTTTGATGATATGCATATGTCAATCTCCAAGCAAAATTGAGCCCTTAGGGCAAAATTCTCCTCTCAGATCCACACATCAATGGGAGTTCCCCTCGTGCAGGAAGAACAGACTGTTGGAGCTGAGAGCTGCTGTGTAGGTCAGGATGGAAAATTTTGTGTGCAGTGTTTATTTTTTTGAAATAGTAAATTTAAAATATAAATGTAATTTTCTGTCATAACAAAACATTTGATCAAAATCTAAAACTGGCGTACCAGCATCACAGAAAAACATACCACATTCACAAACATAAACAAATATTTAACTCAGACATTTTGGAGTGAAAGAGGAGGTAGAATTATGTCTTCAAAAAAACTGAATATATTAAATTCTTCCTTTACCATTGTGAATCTCTTCAGAATGAAAATGCTCTTTATTATAACAGACTCACTGGGGACAAGGTGTGTGAGGGATCAGTTTTGTGTAATCCTTCATAAGGTGAGAAATCACATTGCTAGTGCCTTCAGGCCTTTACAGACTGTCTGGGCACATATGTAAAGAAGAAAAGCCTCATTCCACCACCCTCACCATGAAGCATGTCCAGCATTTAAAATGGAATTCCATTTTCCAGAGGAGATGGTGAAAAGGAAGGATCACTAATTTAGAGTAGACACTAAGGAACTCTAGTGCAGCCTTCCCAGATGTGAGTAGGTCAATTTTGTTTGTAATTTTTGGGTTAAATGTCATAAAATGTACATGTACAAAGAAAGTAGCCAGTCAAGGATTTAGCTTTGGAATTGCTGCCAAAGTGCATATCTGAGCCAGATCTGTGCTCACTTTACACATGCTTTTCTTTGCATGCTTCTTTAATAATAAAATTAACCCCTTCACAGTGGAAGTGAACCTACACCTCCTTTTAATTCCTGATTCTCTCTGATTGCTAATTGGAAAATTAGCAGCTATTAAAATAATGTTTAAAAGAGTAAAGTTGTGTGTATATTCTATACTAATCCTCTGGATGGGTGTGAATTTCACCTGAAAATTCCAGGCTACTGCTGTAAGCTTGTAATGCTGGTGGTCTGATTTAATGTTCAAAAGCTTTCATTCTCTCTCACTTTTGCTATTTAGTCTCTTTCAACATCTTCTTGCTTGAAAACTTCTATACTCGTTAGTCACTATTGAGATCATTAACATGCAGCCTGGTCTCTCTATAACTACTATAAACAAAGACATAAAGTGCTTTCTCATGTTTCTTACTGCAGTTTCGGAAGCAGTTGATATTGGAAGAGGGCAAAGAGACTTACAGCTTCAGATAAATATGGTACAAGCAAAGCAGCAGTCAGGGACAACACCTAAGGCTTTGGAAAGATGA
Organism: Tauraco erythrolophus; assembly: GCF_009769465.1. NCBI lineage: Eukaryota > Metazoa > Chordata > Aves > Musophagiformes > Musophagidae > Tauraco > Tauraco erythrolophus. The sequence continues at coordinate 59,380,653 of NC_141465.1, forward strand.
CACTATTTTGAATTATTAACAAGAAACAATCTAAATTAGAAACTCCACTAATGTGCCTGTAGGAATCACATACCCCTAACACAAATGTTTATAAATTAGGTAAGTATTTAAGTACTAGTTAAATAAACATTCAGCTATAACCCATTCTGCCTGTGGACATGTAGTTAGAAATCTTTGTTATCCTGCTATAGACACCATGGATGTAAAACAGTAGCAAGGACAGCTATAAAAAGTTTGCATCCTGCTTCCGCTTGAGAAATGTCAAACTTTGTTCTCGTTAGTGGCTCTCTGGTAAATATTTCTCAGGCGGATTTCTAACCATAACCTAAGCAGAGTATTTGATTTCAGGAACAATCACTGTTGAGTATCAAAATTAACTTAATACTCATTAGTTTGACTATGGCAGTACTTCTTGACTTGTAAATTCGTGCAATGAATTATTGAAAAGCCATTATTGAAATAATCTCTTCTTTTCCAACATGGCTGCTTATGTTTCCCAGATGAAACACAGCATGCATCTGTTGCCATAGCTACAGTTAGTTTCTGAAATAAACATTACTTCTTTCTCATTCTTATGGCCACATACAAAAGCTAAACTGTGCCATGTTTTCTAATTGTATGTATTGTAGGTACAACAGTCTATTTAAACAATAATCTTATTAAAGATAAAAGCCTACTTTACCTCAAAATGCAGACGTTTAAGTAACTTGAAAGATGTTAATTATCAAAGTTTATGAACACAACATGGCATGTACTTAAATGACCTTTAAAGGAGTGACCTTTCTGGGACTCCTGACAACATAGAAAACATGAGAAGGAGGAGTTTAATTAACAAGATGTGGGACATGGGGAAAAGTTTAAATAAAAAACAAGTTCCCCAAAGTCTGCTTGTTGTACCTCTTGGGTTCCAGCCCTATGGTCTCTGGAGGCTTGGAAAAGAACCTTCTATTCCACGGCTGGGTGAAATTTGGGGTAATTTTATTTGATGAACCAGGCAGTTCTTTTTAACCTTGTCCTCCTGCAGCACAGAGAATTTGTGCAAATTCCAAATATCTCATATATGATTTCCAAAAAATAACACTCAATTCAAGGAGTTTAGGAGACTGTCCTTGGAGGTCAATATTGTCATGTTCGTGCTAAGGTAGCCTCATGCAGCAGTCCTGAAGGAAACACACTGTTGCAAAGAACACATATAATTCTTCTGGCAGTAGGGAGGAAACTGGATTTCCAGAGGTGTTTTTCTGTCAACTATTACATGTGCAAAGCAGATGAGTAAAGGCCAAAATAAAATGACACCCTAGAAAAGAAACCACAAATGCACATACAAATGATCAGACAAAGTATCTTACAAGTTTCATCCCTGTCGACTTCCGACTACGGTCAGGGAGACAGGCAAAGATATCAACAGATGCTTATAACTTAGACCTGAAGCAAGGCCCAGGAGTGTAAAGGATACAAATCAGCAGTTGTCCTGCACCTTCAGCAGAACCACACTGAAGTATGCAAGTAGTACTCAGCTCTCATGGTGTTGTAAAAGATGTGTGGATATTCCAAACTGTTGCTTTTTTTTTAGCAACTCTTCCTCAAAGTGTAATCAACACAGAGCAAAAGTAGGCCATATCAATCCCCAGGAGCCTAAGCAGCCGGATGTGGCTTGCAGCATACCTTAAGGGACAATGGGTTGGAACTATTTTGGACCACTTCAGGAAGTAGATCCCAAAGGGAATACCTTGACAGCATCCTCCTTTATACACTGGAAGGTCTTCAGAATAATCGTTCTTTACTGACCAATAGAAACATCAAGAGAGACATGGTCTTTTATGTAGATAAACCCTGAGCCACTCAAGGCTTTAAATACTGAAACGATCTCATTCAGTGTCACCAGAAAACAAACAAGCAGTCACCATTTAACACAGAATGATGCCTACAAGAAAGATACTCCAACATCTGAGCCAACATAAGATGCAGCTCTATTTGCAATATATTATGATATTCTATGATAGTTTCCAGATCCTAGCTAGCATTACTCTTCCTTCATGTAAGCATAAAGACACTTAGATCAAGAAGACACAATTTGCTAGGCTCTATAAACTTCACAGATTACAATCCAAGTGAAAGGCTGAGATTAGACTAGCTTGTGACCTGGCTGTGCTGTGGTAAACGCTAACAGTATGGCTGTTATTCTTTCAAAATTCTACATCGATCTGGCAGTGAGGGACCTCTATCACCATTTTTCAGTAAACTCTGTCAAAATTTACGCAATCTGGTTTTAGCTTATTTATAGAAAGACCACTATAGTTTACAGTTACCAAGCAAGATTGGATGGAGCAAGCATCCAAATAAAAGGAATAAAGGAACACTGAGTAATGAAGAAAGCAGATAAATCAAAGCAAGTAAAACAATATGACAGAAACTATCATTTGCCAAGAAAAGCTATGCCTTTCTGCAACAACAAAAGTCACAGAATCCAAGGTCAGGTAAATGAGGCCCAGGAAGAAACATTTACAGTAATAGGTCTGAGAATCTGATTTTCGCAGTTCTTGAGATGCACATAGTTTTGATAAAGAACTAGAATTTGAACATTTAAAGGAGACAAGTGATCAGAACTCACCAACTCTTTCTTCTCCCTTATTGTCCCCTATTCTTTTTCATCAAAACTACTTCAGGTCTCACAATATCATCTAGTGTATCATTTATTCAGGAAGAATACAGCAAACATATCTCTGGCCATCACTCACCAACAAAAGCTATGTGCCCCTGTAACAGTGCAAGTCTCAAACACTATAGAATCATAGAATCATAGAATGGTTAGGGTTGGAAGGGACCTCAAAGATCATCTAGTTCCAACCCCCCTGCCATGGTCAAGGACGTGGCTCAGAAATAAACATTCTCGGAAAATCAGACTCTATTCTAACTCTACCACACTGAGAAGTGGCTCAACATTTTATTAAAGATACAGCTTTTCCTTTATAGCAAAGTTAGTAACTACAGGAGGAGCAGTAGCAATCCCTCTATATTAATAACGGCTGGCACCTCCTGCAAACTTTTTGCATTGATCATTAGTTCTAGGGCTCAGATACACAGAAAAGTTAGTTCATCCACAAATATCCATATATATGTTTGTAGTCGTTGGCAAACATAGAATCATAGAATCGTTAGGGCTGGAAGGGACCTTCAAAGGTCATCTAGTCCAACCCCCCTGCAAGGAACAGGGATATCTCCAACTAGATCAGGTTGCTCAGGGCCTCATCCAACCTGACCTTGAACGTCTCCAGGGATGGAGCATCCACCACCTCTCTGGGCAACCTGTTCCAGTGTTCTACAACTCTTATGGTAAAAATTTTTTTCCTAATATCCAACCTGAGTCTACCTCCCTCTATTTTAAAACCATTACCCCTTGTCCTATCACAACTGGCCCTCCTGAACAGCCTCTCCCCATCTTTCTTGTAGGCTCCCTTGAGGTACTGGAAGACTGCTATAAGGTCACCCCGGAGCCTCCTCTTCTCCAGGCTGAACATAGTATAAACCAGCGCCAGAACACAACTGATGATAGAGAACACTTCACAATGTATGAGGCACAGTGGGATGCATCTGGACAGGATGAAAGCAAAAGGTGACTAGGATTTTTTTCCCAAGTCAGCATTGGCCTAAAGTGAATGCACAGTCTGTTGACTACAGTTAATATCTGTGAGCCTTTCATATCCTTTACTGTTAAGCAGAGACTCACACTGCACTGAAAGCTTACGTGAGCTGAGAACCTACCTCCTACTGATCTCTGATCAGAAGAGGCCCTAAATCCTTTTCCCTCAACCATAACTCATATCAGAGGGCTCCAATATCCATAAAATGGAGTCTCCTGTACATTTGGTGTCAGTGAGTTCTACATCCCTTCAGATGGCTCATTTGCCCAAGTCCTAAGTAAGCTTAAGACATCATAACCATCTTTCTCTTCCTATAAACATAGGTTCTTTTGTGGATCAACTGATCTCTAGAGTTCAGCAGAGAGCCCGGTGTCCCAGTCCTAATGGTTCTACAGTGTATGCAATATGGCTTTTTATTTTTAATTTAAAAAAGGATAACTATAGAAAATTGCATATGTAAAAGTTGAAGGAAAAGATTCTTAAAGCTGAAAAAAATAAGCATTCATTAATTCATTAAACACCCAAAAGTCAGGAAGTGCCATTACTGGCATTTACTGTGCAATCGAATTCTACTCCCATGTGTATACACATTATGATACATACTTTAATTATATGATTTAATTTTTTTTCCACAGGACCCTTGCTTGATTCAGTGCACGATGTTCAGTGAATACAGCAGCTGCTCAATATTTCTCTTTATCCTCATGCTTTATTTGCTGCTCATCCTCTGAACATTGCATTGAATACAGTTACTTGTTGCCTTATGGGTTTTGTGCTGGTACTTGCAAATTTGGTATATCAGTGTACTATAAAGATTAATGAATTTATGGTCACAATCCTCCTATGTACACACTAGAAGAGTGTCATTCCTACATACACATTAGGAGAGTGTCATTAAATCCATTTTATAGACTGAAGCAGAAAGACACATTGACCTGCCTAATGTAAGACAGTAAGTGAATTGTATATTGCATGAATCTACACCACTACATAACATGGCCTGCTTCCTCAGAGTCTCAAACCTACATAGCTTGTAGTAATTAAAGTTGTGACAGTCAACACTGAGTACTCCTGTACATCAGACTCCCAGTCTTGTGAATTTAACCCCCAGGAAACAGAAAGCACCCGTTCAGTGATGTCTTGGAAGTGTCTATCTTCAACATATCAGCTTGAAAGTCTGTAGCAGACTAGATCTACTTCTCCTATGTCATCACTAACTGTGCTAATGACAAAGCCAAACTTACACTTTTTGCATTGTTCTTCCTCATTGCCTACATATAAACACCTACCAGTATCTCATGCAAGTGAGGAATAAGCCTAGAAAAGAGCTCATTCTCTTCACAATCCTGATTCATTCCTTGAGCACAGTTTACCTCATGCAACAACGGAGGCAGAGGTCCTGTTGTAAGAATGTACGTGATAACATAAGATGGAACCATACAAGCTTGCTTTATTAAAGACCCTGAGGCTATCTATGTGGCAATTTAAACTCTGTTAAGTTTTGAGGGATTTGTTTATTAACGTTTATGTATATGTGTACATCCATATCCCTCCTCTCAAGAGGTCTTTTTGCAGCCAGGAAGAGAGGAAAATTGGAAACTTCATGAAGTGTAGGAACTTTGCTGTGCAAAGCTGATATATGTAGGAAATACTCAAATATTATTGTATTGAGCCCCACCTAGGGAAAATAATAAGATGATTCTTTTTCCCAAGAATCTGTAGAAAAACAATTAGAGCTTTAGTTGACCATAATGTCAGAAAACACAGTAGGAAAACTGGTTGGAATGGAAATCATAGCAGAAAGGTCATTTGCCTGCTATGCCATCAGAGTGGCATCAGCTACAGTCGACTCATTCCCTAGAGATCCACGCCTAGCGTGCTCTGTAAAGTGTTTCTCCAGGACCAAGAGTTCTACCTTTTCAGCTAGTCCATCTATTCAGATGAAGGAAGTCAGGAAAACCCAGATTGTAGAGTTCTGTGTGAACCTTCTAGCCACTGAGTCATTGTGTAAAAGGAAATCTCCTCTGAAAAAGAAAAAAAAAAGTGGAGGAACCACTGTCATTTGGGCAGTGGAGGACACACAAAGGAAGCATACTTGTCATGGAATTGGACCTGTCTGTCCAAAGGGAGATGTCTACAGATAAGGTAGCTATATCTGAGCTAGTTTGTTCCTAAGGCACACCCTTAATATACTCAACAGAGGTGTACTTGCTAAAATTGTCTGCTTGCTTCCACTGACAAGTTCTGATGTAGATGTCTGAGTTGTAAACATCTGAAGTTAAGCAGGATGAAACAGATGCCCAGTTTCTGTAACTCCGTCAGGCTAAAAAGGGAGCAAGCCTCCCAGCCACAGAGATCTGTCAGGTGCCAGGCACACACAAAAGTAGAACATGAGGCTCGTTCAGAAATTCAGTGTGTGGAACTACAGGACCTGCAGCCCTCAGGCTCCAGTAGAGTTTCAGAAGCAGCCAAAAGTCCTGTGTTAAGATTTTGGAACTAAGTGCTTAAATTCCTCTGAAGTCTAACTTTAGATTGAGGCATTAAGACACTTTTTTTGATCCAGCTTTCTGACCCTATATTTTTATAGCCTCTTGGTAACCAGCAGCTAAATTACAAACCAGCAGTTAAATGTAAGAGTAGGATCATTACCCTTAATCATATTGGTAATGAAGTCTGAGTATTTAATTCAGGGAAACAAAATTACACACATTTCCTTTTGTTCTGTTGTCCAGCCTCTAGTCATTTATACGTGGTCCATGAACGTAGATCTGTCTTTCTGTGGTTGCTTCTGCAGACTTCAGTATACAGATTTCTCTCTAACTTTAACTGGAGTTTTGAATATGCAAGTAATATAAGACTGAACCACACATATTGGTAAAATGTTCACAGTTCACAGGTATTCATGCCAGCAGATACTCAGTCCTGTTTCCTGTGTAGCTCCTCATAATTCTCTTTTCAGGTGTTTTCAGCTCAAAAAAAATAATAGTCTAAGAGAGAAGCTACTCAAGAAAGAAAGGAAAATTTTACTGACAATTCATAAGGAATTTATTTTGTTACTGTGTTTATTCCTATCCAGTTCAATGCAGATCCTACAGAGAGAACTAGAGACAGTAACCAAAAATGCTGAGAGCAATAGGGTCAAAGTATAATTTTTTTAGAATTAAAAATAAATTCTTATGCAAAGAAGAAGAAAAACATACTCAAAGACAAAAGAGATGAAACCTCCCTCAGAACTGTCAAGAATTTCAGAAAGCAATAGAACAAGTAGCCGTTGGAAAAATACAATAATTAACAAAAACAAAGAGGGGAAAAAAAATCTCTTCCTAACAACCAAATCGTCAAAAGAACTTATCTCTTTCTTCAACGTTTGAACTGAGTATGAAGAGACAAAAAATAAGAGTGTTAAAACATATTTATTTATAGATGGCTATTAGACGGTCTTCTGGTGAAGTTAATCTTTCAGCACACTCTGTTATCACTTTATATTTTCTCTGATTGCAGTAGATGCTGTACAGTAGATACTGACAACCATTGACTGCCCATGTATCTTTAAGAGACAGAAAGGAAACATTAATTTTCTTATAAAAGTCTGTCTCTCACGTAGTTAATGACAGGAAAAACAGGATGGCAGTTTGCGGTGTTGGCTTAGAGAGAAACAGTAATCATGATGTGGGAATATTATACTAACCGTTTTCCAGCTATGTTCCAGGTCAGAGCTCCAACAGACGCAAATACTTGCAGAAAATGCGAGGTTTGAAAAGCTACGTACAAGTTCTGACTTCAGCTTATACAGTTTATACAGCCAGCTGTAGACAAGAAAGAATAAAGATGTGCCGACAGGATGTGGGGGGAGGACTGGGATACAGAACTATCCCCCTTGATGAAGTTTAAATGCAACATATATGTCAGACAAACTGGCTTTCAAACACAACAAGTCTAACCTAACTCCTGTGACTAGTTCGGAAGTTTAGAACCTGATCCACAGACTAACCTAATAGGAAGATTTCCACTAACCCAGTTTACTTTGGCGCCGTCAATGAAACAACAGGGTGCACGGGAACAAGAGGATTCCCTGGGTATCCTTCTCAACATTAGAATGCCACATTACAACTAGAAAGAATAAAACCATAGGAGAAACTTATATGTAACACATTGACAAGCAGGGACACGGAAAAAACTCCTTAATTGCCTGAAAAATAAAAGCCCGATCTAGTACCTCTCCGATTGATTTGAACAGAGAACAGACCAGAGCCACCAAATACAATCCCTAGAATGGTCTGCTATGAAGACTGCTTTAGTCCTCCTGACAGTAAGGAAAAATTAGCAATCCTTTAAAAAAAAAATAGGATGACGAACCAAAAAAAATCATACTGGTGTAGGGGATGCGAAAGTAACTTCTGATTAGTCACCAATAAGCTATAACTTGCTTTGTAAAACTTACACAGAAGCCAGTGAGAGATCGGTAAGTGGAATGGCTACAGAGTAAGATGCTCTGCATTCATTCCTTGCAAGGAAAAAGTGAATATGGCGTTAAAAAAAAGAAAAATCATTAAACACAGAGGAAAAAGCTCTTTTTTAACAGGGGGAAATGCCTTGTTATTAGTAGTCCCTTTGGTAGAAGTTATTCTGGGTATCTGTTAACACATGATTACAAATATTTATAAGTTTATTCATATCTCACTTTTACAAGATGTACATTCATATCATGTGATTCAACATAATACACTCTGAAACTGGAACTCAACATGTCTGGTGAATTCATGTAGGAGCATGCTGGCATAACCAAAACCTAAAAAAGAGTTGTTTGATTGTTTGTTTTTCTCTTCCACAGCAACAAAGGGGTACAAACTTTTAAGATTAGTTGGGTTTGGAGATTTTTTTTTTTCATTTTAGCAATCCCTGAAATGTCTGTAAACTCAGACACACTATGTATACATAACCAAAATAATGCAATGGTACTGCAAATCATACTGGCTGCTCATAGTTTTGCAAAAGCAACAAGTTTAAAAAATATAAAAATAAATGCAAAGCATTGTCAAATTTACACTCAACATAATTAAAATAATACACATTTAGAAATTTTCAAACAAAAAATAAATAAAACATCCACATACATTAATACAAAGAAACAGAGTTATTTGCCTGTCTTTGATGTAATTAATACATACCATAAGCCTAGATTCATGAAAGTATTGCCTTTCAATAAATATCTTCAGCTTCAAAATCTGATATTTTCTACATTCTCCAACTGATTTTAGTTAAATACCAATTTTCAATATAAGATGTATGAACTGCATTGAGTTTCAATTATTTATTGGAAATTAGCAAGTTTCTAGGCTGATTTTTCTAAAACTAGGCACCAACTTTTAGCATCAAATCTGTCTAACAGACAAACAAAATTTGAAGGATATCTGGTATTATATCCCTTTTGAAGAATGCCTCAAACACCAAAGCCTATAGCCTTTCACTGACCTGGATAGAAAGGTCAACTAACAAACACAACCAATATAATACTAGCCACTGTGTTACATTGATGGGACCCATGTTGCACCTTTTAAAGGTGTGACTTAGAGATGCAATTCCACAAAAGCATGAGTCATAAAGCAGAAAGCTCTATTCTTTTCTTAAGGAGAGGAGATCACACTCTGTAACATATCGCATTTCTTTTTTGTTTGTTTCCAAGCAATGCCAGGCGTTCTCCAGCCCTACCACATCTTACCGTAACCAGTAGAGACTTTCAAGTGATTGAATGAAAAGCTCTTGCCATGTTAGCCACAGCTGTTTGGAAACTTGTTAGCCGCGGGAATTCTGTCACATCAGGGAAAGATAACAACATAGTGGGGTCAGTAGGCTGCTTACAGATGAGGAGTGGGGCACTTCAATCATCCTTTTGCGCCAGAAACACAAAAAAATTTCCAACCATATTGGTTGTGCGCACTTTGTAGAGTTGAGTACAATTAGCAATTACAAGGACACCACCTGGATCGTTAGATATCAGATATTATAAAAATAAACACATTTCTAAGAAAGATGTGTCATTTATTTTTCCTATACTTTGAAAATTTTCCTCAAATTGAAGGGGGAAAAAGCCTGCCACCTCCAAAGTAACAATGTCTCCAAAAACTAAAATTATCTGTTTAAAAAAAGAAACAATGTATTTTTCCTAGCACATTTAAAAGGACAGAAAACATGCGTATTTTTTGTTACTAAAAAAAAAAAAAAAATCATAACCTGGGTTTGCCTTAGGGATATGGATTTCAGTAGGACTACATGTCTATTGCATTTCAGTCAACAGTCCCAATGCGTTAACATGTCAATTCCAAATCATGTCTTATTATTATTTTATAGGCAAACATAGGACTAAAAGATATAGCAGATAAACCATGCAACAAATTGACATCAGCACACTTGGTCTGTGTGAAAAATTTATAGTAGGGGAAGTTGGAAATCAAGGTTTCCTAGCGATTTGTGCACACTGTTGGGAACTTGGATTTTTTTGGTTTTGCTTTAGCACTGTGGCAACTTGACCCCACTGAGTCATCCACCAAACTCTCACTGGCGTATGGGGTCAGAGGAATGGGCAGTAACTTCGTGTTCTGTGGAAATAACTCACAGACACATTCTGCCACTCCAAATCACGTTCAACGTTCCCTTTAAGACTTTTGCTGAAGTCACGTACAGAGCTTAAATTTCTTGGAGCAGGGCCTCTGCTACTTACAGTTTTGAAAGGTGTCTAGCACCTGAAAGTTCATGTCAGATTATGGTCTGGGGGATGCTGCTGCATTACAAAAACAAAAGTAACAGTACTTAGGGCTGACAATGGGTGATGGAACCTGGCACTTCATTTATATGCCTTAATCTCTACAAAAACGGGGATAATAATTCTTACCTACGACTTCATAATAGGTGAGGATTAAATAATAAACATTTATACAGTGCTTTGAAAATAAACGTAAGTGCTAAGTATTATGATATTAACCAAAATGTCACTACATCTATAAGTCCCTACTAAGCAAAAAAGTTCCAGTATAATTTTTTCACACATTTCCAAGTCAATAAAAACGAACCATTGAGTCAGCTTGCTATTTTGATACAAACAGATGAAGTACTTACTTAAGCTTATTTGACAGTTTCAAAAAAATCAGAGACTATTCTTTTCCATTATAAAGGGGCTCATGTAATGCATACAGCCTTTTTTTATAGACTTGTTTATAAACAGCATTATTCATTTGGCATTCATTCAAGTTATTTTTCAAATACCAGACCAAACATTTGAGGAAGATTCTTTAGCAATCCACATACACTAAATGAAGGCCTCCTTCAAATGAATTCAGCCCAGCAACTGCTGTTCTGGTGATCTTGGAAATCTCACACTTCTCAAACGAAAGATTACCCAAAGATCAGGCTGGATGACGGTGGACAATAAAAGAGACTTGGCATGCCTGAGAATCTGAAAGAATCACAATGCTTTTAAACTTTAATAAGCACCTCAGGACCTTGACTGTCTTATCTCCAAACTCTTCAAGAAAAATAAAGAAACACACACACACAAAAAAAAAAAAAAAAAAAAAAAAAAAAACACAAGACCAGACATTAACAGAGATGGAGTAGACGCCTTGGTCCAGATTCTCAACTCATATGGATGACTGGAGCTCCACACGGTGAATGGAGCTACAGTGATTTACACTTAGTGAAAAGTACAGTCCAGGACATGGTAGCCCAGTAGAACTCCTTGTTTCTTCCCAATGATGTAAGGATGACAAGAAGAGGAGGCAAAGCTTTTATACCATCACTGATGCAATTGGCCCATTCTAGAAATAAGCAAAGCAGAACCAGTTTCGACTACAGCCCTTGCACAGTGCACCTTTTCATTTCCTTTCATGCTAAATGAAATGCAAGAGCAGCATGAAGCACCTTGGTAGATTCACAACAACACCCTGCCTCTTTCCCCAGGCTGATCTATGGTACCTGCTTCAAAACAAGCTAAGCTGATAAATCTTTCCACCTTCTTCCCTTCTGCAGTAGAGGGCAAGACTGTCCTTGAGACATCTGTTGAAAGCAATCAGAAGAAACTGTACAAATTTTTCATTCTGGAATGATGTATGCTACACTACCAGCCTTGTTTCATGTTAGCAGGGAAGTGTATTCGTGTTACCGCTATTTTTGAGATACAAGAAAGCAGCTGTGTGTAGCAAAATTACTGAGAGAAATATACAAACATTTTTGCTGTGTTGGTATCTAGCGAAACAGCAAAAGTGGAAAAGTTATTCCTTCCAATAGGAGGCGGTTGCATACTGTATGTACATCCTGTAACGCTGTAAGGATGGCATACACATAAGGATGTGTAAGATTGGCATACTTCACAGCGACACTGAGAAGATGTCTGAGAAAATTCAGATCCCAAACCTATAGCTTCAGCTGAGCTCGTTCTATGGAATTGTTTGGGGTTGAAAATCACTCATTTGCAAAAGTCCAGCACAGAACTGAAAAAGTCACATAAGCCTCTCTTAAATCCTCAAAAGAGGACTTGAAAGGGTGATAATTAGACCACAGGTACAGATAACAAGCAGTCCCCACTCAATCGAAAGCTCTATGCCTTTGGTCTTCAACACTCTGTATCAAATTCTCCTTCAATGGTCGTGGGTCTCCAGTACAACAGGTTACTTGTTATGGTCTAAAGCATATCTGCAGTAATGCTTTTTATTTTTCGGATCTGCATGTTAGAAATGCTGGAACCACTCCAAATATTTCTTATTTTAGCCAGAAATTCATACTTCATCATGAATAACATTTTACATTCTAGGTAATGTTATGTTTCAATAAAAAAAAAAATGTTAATTGCCTGAGATTTTTGTCCGTATTTCTCAGCAACAAGTAACATAACCTTAATATTTTGGCCTTGTTTTAAAAAGGTAATGGGCTTTCACAAAGAGGTAGAAAAGGCAGGTAACAATTTTCAGCTCTAGAGAACCCAAAGTATAACTACTTCTCATGTAATAAATAGAAGGGAAATGACACAACTTGACATTGCAGAAATTTTGCTTGCTAGAAAATATCAAAACTTGAAGGAGAAACAAAAAAGAAAAGTGTCTAAAATTTATCTACAGCATGAATTTTTGTCCTACAGTAATATTTGAATTTGATAAATATCAGCAAAAGCCAAAACTAGTAATGAATTGCTAAACAAGACATAAAAAGCAGGCTTAGCAATGGTACTATCGAGAGGATCAACACAGGCCTTGGTAACAAAGGCAACAAATAGCTATCTTGTTAGATGCAGACAAGACCAATATTTGTACCTTCCTCTCTCCTCCCCACCAAAAATTAAAATAATAATAATAAAAAAAAAAAAAACCAGAGAATAAACTAATTAGAAGTAAACAGCATACAAAGTAAAAATGGAGGGGTCAGTAAACCCAGACACTTTGGTAATATAATTTAAAGGATTTCACTACTCCCCATCCTTTCTGGATTTATGCTAGTTATTTTGCTTAAGTATTAGCTTAAGACTTGGTATCTAAATTACAGGCAAAAATTAAAAGGCCAAATATTGAACTTGTCCACCTCTACAAAACATTCTGTGGGTTGGTTTTTTGTTGTTGTTGTTTTTTCTTTACTTAAAATGACTGTGAAAGTGTCATACAGACTTTTCAGCTTACTTCCCAGAAACATGGCACATTAACTCAACTAGAAATCATGGCATCTATCTTTTCCCATATGTGGTACATATAACTTTATCCATTCATAGAAGGCTCAGACTGTCATTTTGGCAACGAGCTGCAATGCACCAGTCTGAGCATAAAGGACTTAAGTTATGGTTCTTGCAGAATCGGTTATTAACAGAATAAGTACGGCTATCTTTTTAATCTATATTATTTACAGTATTGCACTTTACTGCACTTAATTGCATTTCACTAAAATTAATGCTGCATCAGTATTATGCCTTAAAACCATACGTCCATCTTTGTTGTACAAGTCATTCTTTCTACGTCCTGGAAAACAGCAAGATTTTCATTCAAAGATCCAGATATTTGGGAAGAAAAAAAAAATTAGAAAAATCGACCTGTTTCTATGGCACAATGCTTCTCATTGAGTCCAGGTAATTCTGGCAAAACAGGTGCATTTCTTGTTGTTCCCATCTTTCAAGTTATCACTAACAATTAGTAAATTCTAGTCTCTTTCTTTTTCTCCTTTCAAAGGACATAGCCATTTGAGACGCACATTTTTTGTTATTGCTGCTTTTTTTCTTTTTTTTTTTTAGGAAAGAAAAGGAAAAAAAAAAAAAAAACACAACTGCCTTGCCTCAGATCTGAAATTCCACATTTAAATTCAAACCAGTTCTGCAGCAGCAGCTCCTCAGTGATGGAAGAGATTCATGGCAGTGAAATAATACTGTTGGCAACAAAGAAATGTCATCTTTAATGGAGACCAGCCCCAAGGATTTATTATTTATTATTATTACTATTTGTTTTGTTTAGTTTCGTTCTAATATATTTCTGATCTTCAAAAAGTGTTTAGTTAGACACATGCACAAGGTAGCAAAACTGACAGCAGCAGATGACGTTATGCTGGAGCGATCACTTTTGCCAGGGTCAAAAAAATCCAAAGTGTCCCCAATGTTCACAGATTAACATAATTTAGAGATCGTTTCCTCTTTTTTTTTTCTTTTCTTTTCGTGGGTTGTTGGTTGATTTTTTTTTTTTTAACTCTCCTTTCTCTCTCCTCCCACCTACTTTATCCTCGGCGGAGTCTCTGACTCGTGGGTGCGTGTTCGCTGTGTGTGTGTGTGTATGTTCGGGGGGAGGGGGGTGGGAGGGGGTGTGGGGGGGTGTGCGCGTACCCAAGACAGGAGCCGGGCGCCCTCGCCCCGCGGCGAGCGGAGCGTCCCCGCCGCCTCACGCAGCACCACCGGCCGCCGACGGCCTCCGACGGCCGCCGGGGCCTCCCTCTTCGCCCGGCTCCCCCGGCCGCCAAGTCTCTAGGGGCGAGAGGGCGAGAAAAGCGGCGGGAGGAGGCTGCCGCCGGGCGCTCGCGGACCTTGGGAAAGGGGAAAGAAATAAAATAAAAGAAAAAGAAAACAAACAAACAAGAAAAAAAAACATGAACGGGAGAAGGCAGCAGGGTGGCCCTGATCGCCCGCTGCTCGCCCCGCGGCCGGGGAGGAGGAGGAGGAGAAGGAGGAGGAGGAACGGGGGGCAGAGCGGCGGTCCGTGCGGGTCACACACACGCCCGCCGCGGGCACCCGGGGCGGGGTTGGGGGGGCTCGGCTGAAGCGTGTCAGAGCCCCAGGGCCTCGGCGTGCTTCCGGGCCTTCAGCCGCAGGTCGGCGATGCTGGAGTTCTTGCTGTTGCTCTTGGCGGCGGCGGCCACCACGGCGGCGGCGGAGGCGGACTCCGCCAGGGAGGCGATGGGCAGCCCGAAGGGCGGCGGCGGGAACATCAGGTAGGGCGCGTGGGCCGCCAGGTGCGGGTGCAGGTGCGGGTGCGCGTGGGCCACGCCCTCCAGCTGCAGCTGCGCCTGGACCTGGGAGGCGGCGGCGGCAGAGACACGGCGTCAGCCCCGCGGCCGCGGAACCGGGCGCCTCCCCAGCACCCACACCACCCCACCCCACCCCCCCCCAAACCCCGACCCTTCCCGGGAGCCCGGCGGCGGGGAGAACAACTCGCAGGGGCGGGGCAGGCGCGCAGCGCGGCAAATCTCCGCTCCGCACTTACCCAGAGGCACAGGGGCATGCTTGACCCTCCTCATATTTAAAAAAAAAAAAAATAAATAAAAAATATGCAGCCCAACGCACGGGCACCAGCAAGTGCTAAATAGCTAACATTTTTTACAATTTTTTTTTCCAGGGATGTTTATTTATACCTTGCTAAAAACTCTTTGGCCACCGGTCCCTTATGTACCGGGTCGGTGTTTGCTTTGGAGCTCCCTCGACCTACACAAACACGTTGGGTTGACTGAGAGATTTCAGCTCCGGGTAGGTTCGGGGAGGGGTGGGGGGAGAGTTTATTTATGTATTTAATTATTTTGGTCCAAATATGTCTTTTAAAAATCAATACAATTAATCTGTCAGCTCCACGTGTCTCTGAGACGGAGAAGGTGGTGGAAGGTCCCTTTGGGCTGGGAAAAATCGATTCCCCGATTAATTGACCAAAAAAAAAAAAAAAAACCAACAACAACAACCCACCAAGGGAGGGGGAAGTTGCAAGCAGCGGCGAGGCATGGCTGGAAGCGGGACGGAATTTCGTCGCCCTCGTCCCATTTTCCTCCGGGGGTCTGCGCCTCACTGGGACAAGGACCCGGTCCCAGTGCCTGCGCGCCGCTACTGTCCCGGTCCCGGCTGGTCGGCGCGGTGGCCGCGCATGGGAGAGACGCCTTTCCTCCTCCTGGGCGGCCGCCTCCGTCGGAAAAGGCCAGGCCTCGACAGCCCGCCTCAGAAGGAGGGGGAGAACGACGGGACAAGGGTCCGCGTAGCTCTTTCCCCTCACGGTTTCGCCCACCGCGTGGGACACCCGCCTCCCGCAGCACTCTCCGGCACCGGGCGGAGACCGAAGCCCTCAGGGCCGGGCCGGGCGCTCCGTCCCCGCGGGGTGCGGGGGGGGCCTACCCGGGCCCACCCGCCCGGCCCTGCGCGCCCCGGGAAGGCGATGGGCCCGCGGGAGGCCAGCCCGCCTTTGCCACGTCTGCGGGCAGCCCCGGGGCCGGATGCCAGCCCATGGCACGGCGGGGGGGGAAGGGGGCGGGGCGGAGATCGTAGCACCGGCTGCACCTCCCGGGGCCGCGGGACCCCCCGCT
The DNA here is from genome assembly GCF_009769465.1 of Tauraco erythrolophus. Classification (NCBI taxonomy): domain Eukaryota; kingdom Metazoa; phylum Chordata; class Aves; order Musophagiformes; family Musophagidae; genus Tauraco; species Tauraco erythrolophus. The sequence continues at coordinate 59,397,086 of NC_141465.1, forward strand.
CGGCCCCTTCCCCGGGCCCGAGGGGCGCTGAGCTCCCGGCAGCCGGGCGGGGGCTCCTTCACGAAGTTTTACGGCCTGTTTTTAATACGTGCCAACTTCTATATAAATGGCACTTGTAAACGTGTCCGGCTTCCTCCCGTGCAAACGAAGGGGGCTCGGAGCTTGCTGGGGGAAAGGAAAATAAAACCGGAGCTAACTACCTGTTGGAAAGGCATCCTCAGGGCTCCCATATTCACATAGGGGGCCACTCTGCAGGCGTCTAAATGGCTGGCGGTTCCCAGGATCACACCTGCGGGGAGAGACAGGCCTGGGTGAGCCACGAAGGAGGCCCGGGGGTCCACGGCCGCCGCCCCCCGGTCGGCCCGCACCCCTTACCCACCTTTGTGCATCTGGTTTTCCTGCTTTCGGCACTTCGCTCTCCTGTTCTGGAACCAGACCTGTGGAAAAAAAAAACCGCAAACAAAACCAAAAACCAACAAAAACCACATGGAGGTAGACTAGGCAGCTTCTAAAAAAAGCGGATTATCTCGGGGGTTAGGGATGAAGGGCGGGGGACTCCGCACAACTTTGCTGAGGTCTCTCCTCGGGAGCAGCCGAGGGGGAGAACTCAGCCTCGGGCGGAGTGAGCCCCTCTACGTGCTGTGGAGGGGCTTTTTAGAAGGGGTCCTGCTTTTCGGTGTGCGTTTCTCAGCGGGAGCTGAACCTAGGGGATCGGAAGCGCCCTCGCAGCCGGGGACATGGGGAGTCGGTCTCTTCGCACCAAGTCTCCGAGGTCCTCGTGTCCCCAGGGCTGGCAGCGGCAGTCCTTGAACCACCCGCCTGGAGCGAAGGGCCGCTCCCATAAACACGTAAAATAAGACCACAGGTAGGCAAGCCGGGTGGGACCCTCGGTCCCTTTCCAGTCACACCTCAACGTGCCGGGAACAGCCAGCGTGGGCCGGGTCAGACTACAGGACGTGGCCCCCGAGCGACGGGACCAGAGATCTCCGGAAGATGTGAGATACAGAACTTGCACAAAAGGGACTGAATCATTCCCTAAACGTTAAAAGAAAACAAAACCCGTTTCTGTAGACTTCTAGACAGACAAAAGCAACATCTTTGCAGGCCGGGATGTAAAGAAGTGCTCTTGCCCCTACACGATAAATGCCTGTAATCCAGTAATCCTGCCCTAATTCCAGCCGTTCGGATTTAAACAAGCGCAGAACTTGCAGCTGCCACTGCACCTCCCCTGCCTCTTTTCCAGGGGCATTTCGGACCTCCATTACTTTTCCCCTTCCCAGGTGCTTGGTTTAGCAGCTCTTCCCAAAGGACGGCCAGAGGCACGGACCGAAATGTTTTAGGGACCCTCATCCTTACACCAAAGCCTACCGAATATGGACAAACATTGACTTTCACCGCTGATAAAATCTTGTAGCTAAGCAAACACACCTACAACCTTTGATGTTCTTGCACTTGCCAAGAGATCATACTGTTAATTAATACTAACTGCACTTCCTACATCAAATTTTCCCTTCAAGCTTTCTTCAATTGCCTTAATGATGGTCATTTACAACGGAGTAATTAGTGCAAAGAAAGGCTTCCAAAGGCATTAATTACCTCGGGTACCTCAGTGATTTTCTTAAGTAGGAATTGGCCGTCTCTGATTTAGGAGAACCGTTTTTCCTGCCTAGGGTGGCCGGGGGGAACGGCGCAGCGGGCGGGTACAGACCGTCCGACCATCCCCCCGTCCCCTCCTGCTCCCCGCTAGCGCGGCCCTCCCCGCCTCAACCCACCATCGACCCCCGCAGCCCGGGCCGCCTCGCTGCCCTGAAACTCACGGCACGGCATAAGCCTGTTTTTCCCTACGAGCAATACACAAATATTAACAATATGCAACGCTTCTCCTTTCAACCGGACCGTTAAGGACTTCTGTATTTTTTGAAAAATATGATCATGCAAAATACCATCGTGCTGTAGCGACAAGAATACATTTTCTTACAATTGTAAATCCTTGCAGGAAATCTCCTTGTGTGTGTTCCCCACGCCACCCTTTCACTCCCCCACCCCGGGAGTATAAATTGTCAGGAGGAATTTAAGCAGCGTTTAAACAACTTCTCTTGCAAATCAGAACATCTTTCAAACAGAAATTATATTTAAATCTGGAAAACGAAGTGCCCTTTCCCTTTAGCTACGAAAAAATAAGGTTATGAGGAATAAAAGTGATGAATTAGCCACTGCGTTAAGCAATAATAAATCAGGCTTGGTGTGATTCACGATCAATTCCAATTAGTCATGAATATGCTAAGTAAAGCACAGTACACTGTTTTAGACAGTTATTTCTTCATTAAGGATCACTCAGTGATTTCTTTCACAAATGCTCTAATCTGATTTCCTTTTGATTTCCATTAGAGACAGTGAATAATGACATTTAATTTAGCCCTGCACCATAAACCCAAAGATATTTGTTGTAATTGAATTACTGCCTGCTCCTCACTATGGTCTCATAACTTTCAATTATAACCCTGACAGCTGGGTGATATGAGTTTCCAGTACAACACTAAAAATAAAAGGTTAATAAGGACTAGCTACCATAGGAGCTTCAATTTATTTACAGCAAATTTCCACACTAAATTGAAACTATATCCTTTAACAGCAAGGGACAAGCGATTCAGATAGGAATTAGAGAACAATTCTGAAAGTATTAAAAAAATATAAAAAAACTTTTCCTTTTCCCCCCACTTCTTTTTTTCCTGCTTCTATTTCTTGATGGATAACAAGGTCTCTGCTTATTTCCTAATTAATTATCCCTTTCTCCTCTTTTCCCTCTTGATGTTTCTTTTATTTCTAGTTTTATTTTCATCCATGCAAGCCTCTTTTGTAAGATGATTAAATTTATTATTTTTTTTAAATATCTCTGAATAATCTGTCTGAATCAGTATCACTTTTTTTTTTACTTTTTTTTTTTTTTTTTGGTGTGCTGTTTTAAGATCTGTAAGCACTTGAAGCACCAATTTTGCTGTAACTATGAACATCCTGTTAAGGTGCTGCTCAGTAATAAAGTACTTGAAAGAAAGAGTGCAGAATTCAATTACAAGTAATTTATTTTTATAGAAACAGTACATCAAGGCCGTGGAAAGATATTACAGAGCCCAAGTAAGAAGATCTGGGAAGATGACATAAGAGTTGATGTCCCCTTCAGCAAAAGTTTAATCTTTTCATTAATTTATATGGTGTGGTTAGATCAATCTTCAGGGAGAAAGCAGGCCAGCAGCACTCTGAACCCCTGCAATATCCCCTGCAAGCCGCCCTTTCTAAGGCATGTGCCCGGCACCATCCCTCGCCCAGCTCAGTTTATACTGAAAGAGGCAGCAGCTGAGGGGAGAAAAGAGCCTTAAAAAAAACCCCAAAACAACAAAAAAAAACCAACACAACAACACAAAACGAGAAAGAAAACAACCCAGCTACTCTATTTGTTTCGGGAAATGCCTCCAGGAGGCAGTTGTTCAAAACGAGATAGTGGCTCACTCAGGCGGAGCAGGACCCCCTGCCTCTGTGCTTTCCACGGTGGGTAGTGTTTAAGGAGGGAGACAAGGAGACCTCCTCTCCCCACTTGAGCTCGGGGCTGTATTTCTTCTCTATCCCACCCTTGGGATAGGGGTGGGCACAGAGACGTCCACCTATGCCCACATAGCCACCTATGTGAACCCACGTGCGCACATGTATGGACAGACATACATATGCACGTGCATCTCATCTCCAGGGTGAGAAGGCGTTTTGTTCGGCGGAGGGGTTGGCTTGGTGACTTTTTCTTCTCAGGTTTGGGTTTGGGTCTGTTAGGCCAAGTGCAGAGTTACAACCCGAGAAGAGATTTCCTTCAGTTTTTTCCTGCTTTAGGCCTGCTCAGAGAGCCACAGGTTGACCTTACTAATTATTTCTAGGGTTTTCTTTTTGAATGTGGCATCTGTTTTGAAGACGCATTCCCTAGTTGGCTTAAGGAACGGACGGGGGGAGGGGAGGGGGATATTTTTTTTAAATCAAATTTTAAAATAATCTATGTGGAGCCACCCAAACAGACGGCTCTGATGGCCCCAGAACTACAGCAACCCGGACCTATTTTCAAGGTTTCGAAGGCTAATTGGTATTTAGCTGTCTCTGAAGCGAGATGGGAGGGACGGGAGGAGACTCCACCAGATGGGGTGCCATGCATTCATACGCTTGCTGCGTGAATCGGAGCGGGCACCTTTCCCCCGGCTCTGGCTAATCCCGTCCCTCAGCACCCAAACCGTCTAGCCTTATTCACGGCGATTGTTTTCTGGGCTTTTTTTTTTTTTTTTTCCCCCATAACGGCCTCATAAAAGGAGAGGGAAGAAAGTGAGGATTAAGGGGAGAGTTAATAGCACGTTTGCAAGGAAAAATACATTATTTAAAAAAAAAATAGCAAGTTGCTCAGTTATTAGAGACTCGTCACCACCATCACCACCACCCCCTCCCTCAAAAAAAAAACTCAAAACAAAACAAAACAACAACAAACCAAAACGCCTTCCTAGGAAACACAAGACACGGACAGATATTCCCAGAGCAGAATTACTGTTTGGCAGGACAGGTACAGCGGAGTTGCAAACAGCTTCCCCATCACACGTGTCGTCTCTGCCTTCACCTCCCCACTTTGGATGAAACAGGGCACTGAGCTAGGATCCGCTGGCAGTTAGGAAGTGAGGTGAGGACGTTTCCAGGAACAGAGCCTTTCTCTTACCTGAACCCTAGCTTCAGACAGTCCCAGCCTCTGGCTTAGTTCCTCCCTCATGAAGGCATCCGGATAGTGAGTCTCATCAAAAAGTCTTTCCAGCTCGTTCAGCTGCTCTAGTGTGAAATTGGTTCTGCTTCTCCTTTGTTTGAGCTTGGTCTGTCCGTCTTCATCTTCCGACTTCACATCTTCCCTCTTCTCTTTGCACTCGTAGATCCCTGCCGGGAGGGGGAAGGGAAAAACGACACTGAGCCTCCGTTTCCAAAGTTTCTCTCCGCAGCACACGGCGGGCTCCCCCCTCCCCTCTATTCTTCCCCCAACTCAGAGCAACCTGCAGGGGCAACCGGCGGGCGGGAGGGGGGGTCCCCGGGCCGACCCCGGGCAGGCCGGAGGGGCGAGCGGGGCTGGGGGGCACCGGGTCGGGCTGAGCCCCGCTGCCAGCTCCAAGCCGGGCAGGGGACACCGCGCCGGACGGAGGGAGGGAGAGAGACGCGCTGCCTTGCCTGATACCCCATCAGAAAAAATATGTATATAAATATAATATCATTTTCTTTCCAGAGCGAGGAGGAAGCCGTGCCGCCGGTTGGCACGGGCAGTTCAGGGAAGGGGCTGGTAGGGAAACCGCCGTTCCAGGCTGTGGGAAGAGGCAGGGGAAGGGGATTTCTACGTCGCCGTTTTCTCCGAAAGTAAAGAGGGTTATGCAAGAAGCTGCCCACCACTGTCACGGTGAAGCCAAGGTGGAAGTATTTGCCTCGTGAAAAAAAACTTTCCATGGGCCTGAGACCGAGACCGTTCGTTCCTCTCCCCCTTATCACTCTTCCTTTTCCCAAAATACCTGGGCCTCCACGGCCCGGCTTGGAGGAGTGGACTCAAGGACCGTGGGTGCCCCCCAGCCCCTGCAAAAGAGCAGACATACCCGCTCTATCCCCAGCCCTCATGGGGTTCAACAGGGCTCGGGAGGACCTTGCGACAGGAGGCAGCCGCTGCCGACGCTTACTCTGGGCAGAGGGGAGGCACCGAGGGAGAAGAGTTGCTCTTTTTTGTCTTGGAGGGGGTGTCATGTTTTGGCTTTATAACTTTCTTTCCTCCCCCCCCCCCGCCCCCCCCCCCCCAAATGCCAGGCGGCCTAAAGCACCGGCCCTCTTTTAAATTCTGCTAACGAAAAGTGTAGAGGTGATAGAGCAGGGGGCACTTCTGGAGGCTAAACTGGTTCCCCGGGTTCCTCTGCCTGACCGGGGCTTCCCGCCCGGATGCGCACCCTGCGCGGACACCGGCGAAGTCCCGGGACGAGCCTGCCCCGACGGCCTCCTTTGTCCTGCTTCACCTTCTGGGATGTGCGGGCCTCGTGGGGGACGGGGGGGGACGGGGGGGGCGCGGAAAGCCACATCTGCAGATGATTCAGAATTAAATCCGTTTTCCCTCATCAAACACACACGTATTTTATATGTATATATGTATATACACACACAAATGTGCGCATGCTATATAATCTGCTATACTTAAGGGCATTCCAAAATGCAAATTACTAACTGCAAATGGTAAATTAATCGAACGTAATAAAACGTCCTGAGCTGCATCTGTGCTTAAGCTAGGCGGGGACCGAAGTCGAAGTGCTCGTTTTCACTTCCCAAATGAAAACTGTCCCTGGCCGTAACCGCTCCTCCGGGCTCCCCGTCCCCGACTGCGGGCTGGATACTGGCTGCTTAAAACTTTGGGGAAGGGTCTGATCTCCAAAAGGGGGTCTTCGCTGGTTGGTTTTAAAAGCGTTTTGTTCGCATTTCTGCTGTAAGGGGAACCCCTATGAGAAGACGAGGGTGCTAACCCAGCAAATGCCTGGGGAAAATTAGGCGCGTCCAAAAGCTCTGTCTCCTTTCGGAGATCCGGGGCTACAGCATGTCCGTGGTAGGTATAAAATATTAACTAGCATATCAGTGGGACCGAAATCACACGTCGGAATCAGTTGGAATTAGACTGAAACCTGGCATGAATTTAAACTGTCACAAGCATCTCAGCTCTCTCCAACTCCTCCCTTCCATCCCCACCCCCAGCCCCTCTCCATAGATTAGATTAGCTAAACATACAAGCCAGAATTTCGATACACAGGGAAAAGGGGGAGTAGTAGAGGTTTTTTTTTTTTATTCGTTCGCATTTTTTTTTTAAGATTTTTTTTTCCTGGAGCGTGCCCTGCTTTCGTTTTATAAAACCATCTCCTGCGCGAACGATTCCTCTAAACGGAACCCTCTCGCTTTGCAATCTCTCGACCAGAGAAGGAAAACCAGCGGTGCTGAACGGCACTGGCTTGTGCACAAATACGGGTACTCGAACCTGTGGTTACACTCGCTCCTTGTGTTTGGGGAGGGGGTGGAAGAGAGGAGGATATTAAATAAGCGTTTGGGCTGTAAATTAAATTGCCTTTCGCGCGATGTTATATTAAACAAGATCAAACGGTAGGAAACAGCTGAAAGGCTGGTTGTTGTTCCCCAACCTATTAACCGTTTTTTATTACCCCAAGCTAGCCAGGAGTTCCCCAGGCAGGTCCACCTGTCTAACTTGCCTAGAGACACTTTCTCAACTTTCTAATCCCCCAGCCCTTTTTATTCTTTCCTTCCCTTGCGAGCCTGTGCGGAATCTTTAGTTTGTTCCGTTTAAAATTAATTTTAATTTTAATTTCTTTCCGCCAAGAGAAGGAATGTCTTTTTACCCCTCGGCCGGTGCTCCTGGCACCCGGGGAGGAGGCTGTGCTGCCCGGGCCCCGGTGAGAAGGGCAGGCAGGGTACCGAGGGACCAGGTGGCAAGGCCGGCCGGTGCCTCCCTCCGCCGAGATGCTCCGTCTCACCCGGGCCCAGGCAGCTCCCCCCCAGCCAGGCTCCTCGCCTCCTCCTCCTCCTCGCCGGCCGCAGCCTCCGGCTAGGACAGACTGACCGACGCGAAACAAAATGCCCAGGGAGAGCCCTCTCCACATCCAGCTTTCTCCCAGAAGAAGCAGCATCATCCTGACGGCCCGGAAGCAGGAAGAACAGGTCTTCTGAGGCATTAAAACTCCCCGGACAAGGTTTCCTCGTCCAAAAATACGCAGATAGACAAAAATGTCTGACGTCCTGCGCTGCCCCCTTTCCCCAGGCGAGTGAACGCCTTAACGCACCGGATCGATTTCGGATGTGAACGGGGGCTGGCGCGAGGGAGGGAGGACCGAAGTTGCGACTTATTTTTCACGGCTCTATTCCCGCTATGCATGCAGGCATACGTGTTGCTAAGCGTATGTTCCCGCCGCGGCGGGAGGAGAGAGGCAGGATGCGGGAGGCGAGACCGCTCGCCCCGCCGGGGCCGGGGCCGCCGTGTCCGGTTCGACCGCGCTGCGGAGCGCCGGGGACGACCGGGGAGGGGGCCGGGGCTGCCGGCGAGGGTCGCGGGGCGGAGGATGCCCAGCCCTGCTCTTACCTTCCGCCGTCCTGCCCGTGCTGAACTCCTTCAGTTTGTCCTTGTCGCTCTCTACGTGGTCTTTGAAAAGATGCACCGGGCAATGATTGCTGCTCTCGGTCATGTCCTGCAGGTTAGAGTCAGAGTTTCCAAGCTCCCTAGAGCGAGCCAACCCACTCTCCAAAACTTCCCTGTACGTGATGGTCTCCTTCTTGTTGCCGCTGCCACTGCCGCTGCTGCTCTCTTTGCTCTTCTGGTCAAAAGATTTGGATACAAAAGCCGTAAGTTCTTCCATGGCTGCCCGGTGATCTTATCCACAGAGATCCACTTGTTTTCGGTCGGAGCGGTGTCCGTCCTCCGCACGTTGTTTTTGCACGTAGAAGATGGGCTGTATAGGGTTAGATCACTCCTGCTGTTATTTATGCCTTTCAATTTGAGATCACACTATTTATACATGGCTACCTCAGCCCAACCCCCAGCTCTCCCTGTCTCCAGCAATTACTGACTGCTCCATAGTCGCAGGCGGACTCCTAGCAGCTATCTCCCCCACCTCAGTCCAGCAATTGGCTTTCTTTTCATTTCATCACTCTTTGGCATCTTTGCGCCTTGATTTAGGGAGGCAAAGAGGCAAAAGCGAAAAAGAGGGGGAGAGAGAGAGGGAGAGAGAGGAATAAAAGGGAGGGGGGAGGAAGAGGAAAACGTGAAAATGGGTATCTGCATTCGGTAAATGGGTTTCAGGAATTAAAGTCGAGGAAGACTTAATTGATTGTAAGGACATCCTGTGCGTGGCAACACTGTGAGTAAAAACGGACCCACAGCTAATCAAATAACTGTGCTCCTGCAATTAAATGTATCGCTGTCAAGAGGAAAAGAAAATGAGTGTTCAATAAAAAAGGTAATGAATAAAAAGCCGGAGATGTGCGTTTGTTGTAATCATTGGAAATTCTACCTGATTTGCTGTTTAGCTAATTTCGCTTAATTAAATGGTCAAAATAATCAGCGAACCAAAAATGCTGTTTGGAAAGTGTTGACTGTTCTGGCGGGTGGGTGGGTGCGCGGAGGGGGACGTGTGTTGCAGTTAAACAAGTTGCGAGGTGTCTCGGAGATCCGTGTCGGTGTGTTCGGAGGATTTGGAGGAGGTTGCTTGACTGGGGAGAAGGGGGGCGTTTTATCCATAAGTAGGGGGGCTCTCCAGATGCGTGTAAATATTGCAAGATCTGTTTTCTTGTTTACTGTTATTATGTCTTCTGAAAATACTGTTGGAGAAAATTAAAATCTAAAATGTTTCTCTGGATGTAGAGCTATCCTGCTGCGTGCAGCAGAGGTGTAATTTGTTAACAGGAGAGTTTGTACATGACAAATAGAGCATCACATCGTCTTTTTTTTTAAATCTTTTTTTTTTTTTTTTAACGAAATGTATCCTGCCGGATTTAAGATAGGACTGGCAATAATTCCCCACCTTGTTATTGGTAGGCTGCTGTTATTTTTCTTGTACCCCTGGAATAATTATTACTTTGTGTGCTCGAATAGCTGCCTGAAATTCATTTCCAGATAACAGCGCCGGCGTTTCTAGCGGCTCTCTGCACCATTTGATCCGCAAGCAGAGCCGACCTCCAGGCTATTTATTTCTAGCTCCTCTCCTCGAGCTTTAACGTAAAGAGTTAGTTGGTATTTGGAGGAATTTTGTCTTCTGGTCATTTGGCTTTTTACGTCCTTCTCATTCTCTCGCCTCGAGTTTGAGACAGTCAGAGCCCATCCTCACGCCACCCTCTGCTCTGAATCGCAACCGAAGGAGGCTTCGTGCTGGAGCAAGGGGCCATTGTTTCTTTTCCGGAGAAGCGTGGGACTCCTCCGAAAATTAGCAGAACGTTAAAACGCTAAAAATGCGTTTAATTAATCCAAAGGTGCCCCCAGCACCAGAGTTAACACCTCCACAGGAGGAGAGGAAAAAATAATAATCGAGGAAGCAATTAATAAAGGGCTTAAAAAAAAAAAAAAAGCAGCAGCAATCTCCCCCTGTGCGAATTTAAAATTATTATCTAGGGGACAAGGATTGATCATTTGATCTCGGCTCTGCGGATATCCCTGACATTTATTATATTGCTGTGTCTCGGTGGCATCCTTCCTCCGAGTTCATTTAACAAGTGAGGGAGCCGAGGAAGCCTTACAACTTAACAAACAGGTCTTGTCATCGCAAACGCCAATCAAATCCGAGGCTCTAATGTATATCACACGGCACCACATAAATAGTGAAGGCAAACGATGGACGTGGAAGTAACGCAGGGCTAAAAAAAAAAAAAAAAAAAAAGAAAAGAAAGGGAGATCCCGGCACCACACGCTGTTTGTGCCTCTCTTACGCCGTCTGCGAGCGTAAGGGCTCGTGGTGGCTTGTTGCACACGCTGGTGGCGCGGTACGAGGGTGTCAGGGGCACACGCACACGTGGGCACACAGGCACCCGCTCCCGCGGGGGAGCGGCTCCGCGGGGCTACGCCGGGACCCAGCCGCCGCCGGGGAAACTTTCCCCAGCCCTGGGCTCACCCGGCATCGATCGATCGCCCCCCGCCCGCGCCCAGCCTCCCTCGCAGCAAACAGCAAATGAAGGATAAATATTTACTAACTCCGCTTCCCTCTCCGGTTCCCCAGCCCCGGAGTGCCACGGTGCGCTTCGGCTTCCCCGAGCTGCCGGAGTTCGCATCCCCTCCCTTTCCTCCCTCACGCCCCCGTCCCCCTCTCCCCCCTGCGCTCAGCCCAAATCCTGCAGCCCACGCGGACGCGGGGCCGCGCTTCTGCCGGAGCCCTCCCGGGCCCCTCCTGCCGCCGCCGGGGCTCTCGCTTCCTAAATCAGAGAGAAATAAGTGCTGTTGCCCCCCGCCCCATCCTCATTCCTCCCTCCCTCCCTCCCTCCCCGCTTGCCGGCAATGCGGGGGCGCCCGGTGAGAAAGCTGGTTGTCCCCCTCCCATGGCTCCCGCACCCGCGGGGCGCAGCTCGTCCCGGGGGCAGCCACCGGGCGCGCAAATCGCGCCGCAATCCGCGGCCCACCGCCGCTCGCCGCCTGCGACGGCAGCGGGGAGGCCGCCGGGGAGGAGCCCTGCAGACGGGGAGAACTTGCCTCAGACTCGCTCCGAAAGCAAAAAGCGAAACAAAGCACCGGAAAGGGAAAGGGGGGAAAAAGGGGGAAAGAATTAAAAAAAAAATAAAAATAATAATAAAAAAAAAAAGAGAGAGAGAGAAGTGGTGCAAGTGGCAACCCTCCCCGGGGATCCGGCCGCCGCCCCACGCCCCGGACCCCCGCGGGGGCAGGCGGCGGAGGGCGCGGAGGAGCGGGCAGCCCCGCAGGCGCGCACGGCCTCACTGCGCGCTCCGCGCAGAGTGCGGCTTTGCGCGGGGTGACGGGCCCGTCCCGTCCCGTCTCAATGGGGAGGCGGGGAGCGAGGGGAGGTGGGGAGCGTCCCTGAGACCCTCTGTCAGCCCGAGGCCGTGCGGGCACCTAGGGCAAGGTGGTGCCGTTGTGGGTAAAGGTGGGGGGCATTTTTGACCCCGCTACAAACTTTGGCAGTGGGTTCAGAGGGAATTACGCTTATTGCTGCTCTTGATAACGGGCTGGGGAGGAGGCAGGGAGGGAGGGAGGGAGGGAGGGAGGGAGGGAGGGAGGGAAGGAGGGAGGGGAGGTGGGAGAGAGGGAGGGAAAGAGTTCCCGTCCAAATCCCACTTCTTTGCAGGAGCGAAGTTCCTGAGACCCTGTCGCAAAACTAAGAAGACACTAGCGCCCCTCAGAGCTGCCCCCTGCCCCCACCTCAGCTCGGCACTCGGGCACCCCTTTGGCTGCGGCACAAGCTACCCCGCTCTCCCTGACACCCCCACTATCCCCTCCCGCCTCTCTCCCCCACTCCCTCGCAGGACCGGGCATCAGCGGCACATTGTGGGCCACCCTGGCAGCGCGGCTTCCCGGGTCACCTGCGGGGCACTGTGCCCCCAAATCCTCCTCCTCCTCCCTCCCCATCGCCCCGGGGCACCGGGCAGGAGCCCTCCGCCCTGTTGGGCGTCCTAACTGGGCAAAGGAGGGGATGTCCTGCTCATTCCGCCCCCTCTTTCTTTCCCCTCTCTTCGTCTCCCCATTTGCCCCACCGCCAGCCCTACGGGGCTCAGTCCCTGCCGCAGACTCGAGCCCGCTCCTGGTCCGCGGGGTGCCGGAGGGGCTCGGAGGGGCGGCCGGCGGCGGGGGGCGGGTGGTGGTGGGCAGGGGAGGAGTGCGGGCAGCACCGCGCATCTCGTCTGCAGCCGGGCTCCGGTGTCCGGCCCCGGGTGCTCGAAACCCGGGCTCGAATGGGACAGGTCTGAGAGCAGAGGGAATCTCGTCCTGCCGGGGAACAGCCCGGACCAGGTACCGCAGAAGAGCGTTTATTTAGCGCATTTAGTATCAATACATGTGCTGGGGTTTATTCCGCTTTGAAAACGTCCTTTTGACCATTGAGGTTTTTTCTCCGAGTTCAGCGAGAGGAATGATTATGAATGAGTTTAGACGTCGCGTTAGTTTCAAGCATTTCCAAGGCAAAGTATTGGATTTCATATTTATAAGAGGAATTTACGTTTGTGCATTGACTCGTAGTATGACGTAGTGAGAAACCGATTTCCTCCTTTCCTCCCCCCTCTTCATCTTATTTTGGTCGAAATGGGGCAAATAAGCAAACAGGAAAATAATCGGTTTAATCCACGCGTTAATAAGCGTTGACCCGAGGAGCAAGATTTTGTTGAGTAGATAACGGAGTCCTCTCTCTCCATCTCCCTCCCTCCCTCCCTCTCTCTCGTGATTAATTCAGAGACTGTAATCATGGACATTGTACATCAAACCTTTCCGCTCACGCTACAGACTCCTGCAGATTTTTATTGGTTTACATGAAAGCGAGTAAACATATTTCAGAGGATGCCCTTTCAATCTGCCTCCATTTCCACAGCACATAATTCCAAGGACAATTTGTTTTAATAATAAGAATGGATGCAGTGTTAATGGTTTTCAATTTGTGTGTGTGTGTGTTGTTTTTTTTTTTTTGAAAACCCACATTAAATATTTATAAGTATCGATCGAGGGTTTCAGGATTTTACCGACGTCTTAACACATTTCATAGATGAGTTTTTTTTTTTTAATTTAGAAACCTGCGTCGTATTCTCTTCTATGCTGTTTATTGATTTAAGCAACATCCGTGTCTCAAATGAGAGACTAATAGATTTTCATTAAAATAGGCTCTTTTAATCCTGATTGTGAATGGATATGATTGATCCATCCAGCACACTACACATCTATAATATTAATAACGGACATTATCATGGCAGGACTTGCTTTTCCGTCATCAGGACACTTTTTTTTTTTTTTTTCCCCCTCCTTGCAACCTTAAAGATTTATTTGGGGGCCATAAAATGGCCCACAGGAGGGAAACGCATTGGGAAGAATACATTTTTATATTAGGGTTGGGTTTTTTTTGGTAGCTTCAGCGGAAAGATTTTTTTTTTTTTTAAATCTACAAGCCGCTGGGGCAACATATGGTGAAAATTAAACTGTTTCCCCGCAAATCTAATCTTAAAACGTTTATGTTGAGTTTTATTTTTAGAAAAACATTTGTAAAGGAGAGGAAAACAATCTTGGATGAAAAGTAAAATAAAGAACAATTGAAAGGCTATAGTTTAAACTAACAATAGCCTACTTCCCCGGCTGAGACTGCTGGACGGGTATCGTACCTGACGAGTATGCTACGAAGCGGTCGGGACAGGAGCGGCTACAGTTAATTAATGGAGTGTGACAGAAATGCTAAAGGCTTAATTGTCTTTATTCCGACTTCTAGCAACGTAACCAAAGGGATACATTAATTCAATACAAAAACACACAAATGCTCTCCTCTCTCCTACACGGAGGCACATGCAAACATACACGCACAACGTCTCTTCTCTATCGCAATTATTTTATTAAAAAAGCTGCATCTTTCCAGCAACATTAATTACTCATATATTCATCATTGGGAGCCTAGACGCGTTCAAATCCTCAGCCACTTTTACTTCTGTAAAATTAAACATTCACGTCGTGAATTACAATAAGCAATTGCCTTTGTGTGTAATTAATTACAATTTAGCGGGCGAGCATAATGGGCGAGTAGCCCCCTTGATTTCAGTCGCCCTGAGTAACTGGAGCAGAATCGTATGAGTCTACCAGAAAAGCCGCAGAAAAGGAAGGGGAAAAAAGTTCGGAGTTGTAAAGTTTGTGCTGATTTTAGCCACACAAAATACACACAGAGAGAATTGTTTGCCTCCTCCGGTAATGTGCAAGGGACGCTGCAATTTCGAACTCTGTAATAATGATTAATAAGTCAAAAGGGCATATTTTTCTTTTATGGTATGCAGCGCTCAAGGGAATATTCCCTGTATGTCTTTAAAACGAAGTAGGAATATTTACACACATGCACAGAGTTAGCAACAGCACCAAAGAAAGAAAAAACCCCACGAATATTTCAGTGAACTATTACATTTTTTCAATTATTTCCCAATGAGTATTTCAATGAACTGTTACATTTTCCCAATTCACAGGGAAGATTTATGGGATTATTAAGATTTCTAGTGGAAATATTATACAGTGGAAGTTTATCGTCTCTCAGGGATTGTACACCATTTGATATCAATTTCCAGATGTTATGATCTTTTTCAGAAAATAATTGAGTATATTAACTTCTCTCCTACAGAAGACTATTTAGGGCTTTATTTATTTATTTATTTATTCTGTCAAGGGCACAACTATCTCTTCCCACCACCACCCCCTCTCCGCTCCTTTGCCCTTACCAGAATGAAATTGTTGAAACATTAGAGTAAACTTAAATCAGATAGTAGTTTAATACTCAAGGGAAGGAATAATTCATTTGAGAGTTTATTACAAGCAGAAGCTCGTGGATTTACCTCTATTTTTATACAAGAACAAGGCACGGCTTGCCTATTTCGTTGCCCACGGCCGTGGGCCGAGGGGGAGGCTCGGGGGCCCTGGGTGGGTGCCGGAGCCCCCGCAGGGTCGCGGAGCTGTGCCAGGGGGAGCGGGTGGGCACCCCGGTGACCCGCGCCCCGCCGCCGCGGAGCGAGCTTCGCCGTGAGCGCACGGGTGCAGCGAGTTGGAAACGACACGCGTGTTTTTGAAAGGTCTTTCCCAGGTGGTGCTCGCCTCGTCCGGCGGTAGGTCCCGAAGCCCCCGCAGACCTGGAGAGGACGCACACGAGCGCACACGCGTGGGCACCCACACACGCACCCACGCACGCACAGACGGATCCGCGCACACAGGCGCGTGTGCACGCTCACACACACACACACACACACACACACACACACACACACACACACACACACGTCCTGCGAGCCCCCACTCGGCGATCTAGCGGGGCTCAGCGGCAGCGGCAGGATGCCCTCCACCCCCCCCGGCCTCACCCTCCCCTCCTTCAGCCTGGCGAGGGGTGCCGCCGGTCCCCCGCTGCCCCAAGTCAGACGGGGCGGGATGGTGCCCTGCCCCGCGCCCGACCCGTCCCATCCCGTCAGGGGAGTGGGGCAGGGGGCAGCGTGCTAGTGGCAGATTTTCAGAGGTGCCCAGCAAAGGCGCAGGGCTGACGCTCCCCTCGTCCCCGGTCCCCACTCGTGCAGGCTGCGGGTGGGCGAAGTATCCCGGCCGGTCCCTGCTGCTGAGCTCTGCCCCCGCCCCCCGAGGGGGAAACCGGACTCCCCTCACCCACAGGGCAGGGAGGTGGATACCGCAGGAGGAAGAATCGGACGGCGTCCCCCCCCGCCCCGAGCTGTCCCCGGCCCCGGCTGCCTCTCCCCGCAGTCACGGCCCTCGACGGGCAAGACCCCTTTCTGCCCCCGCCTGGCCGATGTCAGAAGAGATGGGGCCAGCCGGAGCGAGATTTCACCCCCCAAAAAAAGGGATTAAGGGCTGCGGTGGGCTTCAATGCCCCTGGAAGGCGAGGTGGGGAGCGAGAGGGCTAACATTTCACAGGTTACCTCTCCTCGCATTTATCGGGGTAGTTAAAGGGAAAAAAAGAGGTGGGGGAGAAGGAGAGAGAAAGAAAATCAACTTTAAGAGACTCCGGGCTTAAATAACAGCCTTTGATATTTTGACAGTAAAATGGAAAACACTTAACAGGAGTCAAGTTTTGATGTCTGAGGCTGGCAGCGCCCCCTAAAATTATATTGTCTTGCCTGCTGCTTCAAATTGGACCCAGGACCTTATAACGTCTCTCCAGGCCTTTATCTGAAGCCTTTCTGATTGCAAAACCATAATTGTATCGTTTTACACCAGTCAACTAAGCAAGTGCCAGTGGAATAAAATCCACAAAGTGGACACACATACCAGCTCTCCGGCTCAAGCAGTCTGTTCTTTGCAAGTTGTAAAGGCCTGCAAATTAAATACCAATTACTGGAAGCAATAAAATGTTTTTTATTGCACGAAATCTACTCAAAACAGAAAAGAATAGTCGTTTTATTTTCGGGAGGGGGAGGGGGGTGCCTCATGAAGACATATATTGGCAGAGAGAGATTATATACAGCGCCTGCACGGGGCCACAATGGAGACATTCTACCGGCAGCAGGCTGGGCTTCCCCCCGTGTTGTACAGAGGGGGGTTATGCAGAAGTGCTTATGATAGGGATTATTGTAGGTGAGACTCAGAGAGGCGGGAAGCCCGGGAACAGTAGCTCTAGGTAGAAGCTAGTGAGTGGTGCGACAAAGTTATACGACGGCAGTCTGATATGCTTTTAAGCCCCTTGCCAAATGAGGCTCTAAGGGGTCGGTGGGGAGAATAACATGAAGCAGGGGGGGCCTGCAAGGTAGTACAAGAAGCAGCTTGCCCTATCCTCCTTCTCCTGCTCTCTCTTCCTTCCCCTCTTTGGGGAAGAAGGGGTTGTGGGCTTTCTACCTCATGAGCATCAGTGTGAGAAGACTCCCAATTCCCCACTGTACATTCACACTCTAGCCCCCTTGGTGGAGTAGCCCCCCTGGGAGACAGCCAGGAGGGTGCAACCAGCAGTGTTCCCCAGGATACCAGGCCCACAGTGAGGCTGCTGTGCCCCTACAAACATCCTCAACTTTCTACGGAGCAAAACGAGATCAGCAAATCCTTCGACAGGAGGGATGTTTACCTAGATAAGTCATCCTCAGCTTTGCCTGAGCTCAGCTGCCTTTCACTGCAATGCAGACCCATGTCTAGCAAAAAAAAGGAAGAGTGGAAGTAGCTGGAAAACCACACTCTGGCAGAGGAAAGCCAATGGGATAACCGATACGACAAACTTCATTTAATATGCTCGGCCCTTAAATTGCACATTGAAATCTCTCTGAGATACATGCATCCAACTCCTAATTTTCCTAGTGCTTTATTACTTCTGGAACATCCCATCCTTGCAATTTTCCCTTACATCGTGCCTGCGCTTCATCCTCGGCTTCACTTAATGCCAGGAACCGGCTGTGGATGGGACAGGACACAGCCCTGGGGAGCACCTACGCATGGCGGGTCACAACACTTAGGCTGACGGGGGCTTGTGTTGTGCTTCTGTCAATAGGATTTGAAAGGACAAAGTTTATTTTTTCTAATGACAGAGGCAATTTGAGGCTTGTAAGCTTGCTTCTTAGCATGACCCCATTCTAAGTGTACTAAATTCTCCGACTCACCAGAGTGTATTACACAGAGCTAGGCCGAGGCAACAAAGAGATCTTCCAAACTAATTACTCTCAAGCGGACGGGCTTTCTGTAGATGAATTGGATTTAGAAATACTTGAAGACTAGACTTGACCAGACTTAGAAACACAGGGAAAACGGAAACTCTGCCATGTGTTTTACCACTGTTTTTAAAGGTTCCCTGTGCTTGCCGTGTGAAATCCCCAACTTTTCAAACGGCCGATTTCAGGTGCCCCGCTGCTGCTTGTGCTGCAAAGAGAGCAATGGTGCAGGCAGGGGCTGGGGGTTGCAGGTTATGCGCACTTGGGAAGTCGTGGGGCCACTCCCCAGCACCAGTAAGATTGCTGCACTGGTGGCAATAGCGTTGCTGGTGGGGCTGCTGGCACTAGAAGCAGCAAAGTGAAATACTTTCCTTCCTTTTGCCAAACTGGAGGGGCTTTGGAGCTAATTTTCCCAACCGATACTCTTTTTTCCTCAGTTGCACTTTGCCCTCACCTGTGCGGCAAGAAGTGCTCTGCCAGTGGTTTGCCCGGGGTTTGCTCATGAGGGCTCATCTGCTCAGCAGTAAGGACGTGGCCTTCAGAAATAGTTGGGTCTCCTGATATCAGCCCCAAGGAAAGGGAGGCCCAGGGCTGACATCTGCAGGTCCCTCTGCTGCACTGGGTCCTCATTTAATGCCGAGTGAGGAAAAGCTGTGGGAAGGAAAAGGTTTAATGGCATAGTAACGCTGCTCCTTTTGGGGCAGTGGGCGGGAGTGACTGTCAGAGAGAAAAGCATTTATTCATTTATTTTCCCTTAAAAAGGAGAATTCTGTCTTTGCTCAATGAGCAGGACTTAGGCTGCTGCGTACCCAAATCACACCACGCGCTCCCGTTTACACCCCTTGCTGCGTGTCCATGCTCGCTAGTATTCACCATTGAGGAGGCTGTGGAGAGTTCTGGTTTTGTTTAAAAATTGGCCGCCTGCAGCCTCCCCTTAGCTCCTCTGGGTACGCGTGAACAGCTGTGGAGAGCTGCAAGGCTAGCCAACAGACCTTGTAGCCCCCACAGATGTCAATTAGTTTCTCTCGGGTTTCCTTTGGATACACTGGGGTCTTGAGACCTCCGTGTGCTGACTTATTTGTAAAGCATGAGTTATTCACTAACTCCGTGTTATTAATTAGAAGATTATCAGCTCTCGGTGGTTCGCCTGCCTGCTGCAGGGAGGTTCCAAGGAAACCCTCGTAGAGACCGTGCTCAAGGAGAGCGTCAATCGATTACGATGGTGGGACAGTCCTGCTTTCCACATTAAGGATCAACTGGAGGGATATGAAAGACTTCAGAGATCCTGAGTGCCTTTCCAGGCTCGGGTAACCCAGAAAGCAGCTTGCCGCAGTCGCAGCACTGCGGGTTGGTGAGGGCTGGCCAGCTGCTCGTGGAGGCAAGCCTGGGGACGGGGGCCAAGGGTCTTGGGAAAACGTGCAAAGAGCCCAGATTGGGCTGTAGGGGAGAAAAAAACCCTACATTAACACCTTCTGGCAACTGGAAAAAGACAAGAAGCTGGATGCTAAAAGTGCAAGGAGGAAGGGAACAGTTAAGTACATTGCCTCTAGACACCACAGCTTTTTAAACTAGTTAAACTGACTGCACTCCTCTGGGAATCCATTATAGAGGAGGCAAAATTGAGTGCATCTTTAATTTGCCTAATTTTCTTCATTCTATATATTTTCGGATCCTCCCTGCGCTAATGAATCCTTGCTGCGTTCACGGGGAGTGAAACTTGTTAGTATTAGCAGAGGTCATCGCGGCCTTTCTCCGAGCCATCACTGTCCTTCCTGTGACTCGATCAAGTATTCGGGAGGGTTGCTCCAGGGAAAGAGACGGGTCAGCTCAACTCGCCTGAAGTTTAGCCACTTGCCTTTGAAAGAAGGCACACTTTGATCTAAGGTGTGACATCAAGCACAATATATAGTTATATATATATAAACTTCTGTACAGAATAAAAAGAAATCAGGAGGCCAGCTCTGCAGTAACGTGAAAGTCTTGGTGCGGGTAAAAACCACCAGTGAAAGCCAGAAGAAGAGTTTGGGTACAAAAGAGGATTTGGTGATGCTGCTGGAGGCCTAGAATATCTGGGGTTTGTGATCAGTGGCTTTGCCAGAGATTTCCCGTGTGCTGACGAGTGAGTCACTTTTTAATGTTTCTCTGCCTCAGTATCCCACCTGCAAGATGGGAATTAAAGAGAACATTTTGTCTTCTCTTCATTTGTCTGCCTTATCTACTCAGTCTATAAAGTTTAGGGTATTGCTTCTATTTTTGTTGTGTCTACTGCTTGGTGGTTTCACATTCCTTGAGACCCTTAGGCATTTTCCATAACACAGATAATAAGTTTAACAGGTTCTCTCTTTTTTTTTTGCCTTTGGCCAGAGAGCTCATCACATCTTGTTCTCATGAGCCAAACGCAGGGAGGTAACCTCACAGCATCTCTGGGGGGTCTCTGCCCCTCACTGAACAAGGTTTTACCAGATTACAAGGAAATAATAATTAATAATCTCTGCCGTCTGCCAAACTGACCCATCACATCTGTTCTACTTGCCAGATGAGTCTGGACCACCAGTGACCCCAAAATAACTGCTCTTCTTAAGACCAAAACACTGAGCAGCAGAAGCATTCCCACAATTTCTGAAGGGATGATTCATGGAAAGAGAGTGGTTGCGCAGGATGTGGACCTCATGCTTACATGATGAAGATGCACAAATTCTTTAGTGGGGCCTGGGAAGAGAAGAACCCTTTTAAAAGTGTCCAGTCATTTATGTGTCTTCAGTCCCTCTCTAATTCGAGACGACATGTCCAGATTTAAAACCATGGGGTGTATTGTCAATTCTTGTTGTCTTCAACCCTAGTAAGTAGTTAAGTACTGTGCTCTTCAAAAAGTCATGTCCTATATATCTCATAAATCACCAAAAGATGAAGCACCTCAAATTAGAGAGCATGTTCAAGAGGGTAGGCGTTGGTGTTTTGGGTTTGTTATTTTTTTTTTTCCATTACAGCAAAAGAGGGATACGATCAGATTAAAACTGGCAGACCTAGCTGGAACAGTTTAAGAAGTTACCATCACCAGCTGTTTATTGCTGTTCCTCTGCCAGAGGTTACCTCCTTCTCCCTCTTGCAGAAAAAGCAAAGTGAGCGTAAACCTTGACCACTGCCATGCACAGGTGTGATGGTTTGATGTGGGGGGGCTCTAGTGGCAGGAAGAGGGGATTTGTTCCCTGTGACTTCCCTGGTTTTGGAATCGGGTCAGACCCGGTTCTGGCCACCAGATCGGACTCCCGTCCCTCTCAGGGCTGAGCCAATCAGCATCTCTGCGAATTGCCCTATTTAAGTCGGGACAAAGGAACCGGAAAAGATGCTTTGCCCAGGAGCAAGGAGAGGGGAGGAGGGCGCTGCCCCCACTCCCTGGCTCCTGGCCGGGGGCTGCCCGGTCCGGGCTGGTGCCACCTGCTGAGGATGGCAGCAGCGGAACTGCCAGGGGAACTCAGGGAGCGCTCCGCTCCCAGGGTGCCCACTGGGCCAAGTTCACCCAGAGAGGACTGAGATCTGAGTGAAACGGCCACACAGACACCAGGTCAGTGAAGATGGAATGGGACGAGGTGTGCCAGAGCTGAGTTTCCCCTGCAACCGGTGGCGAGATGGCAGGCAGCCCCCCCTGCAGCCAGGACAGACTTGGTGGAGCAGAGACCCACTCACAGCCCGTGGAGAAGCCTACGTTGGAGAAGAGATGCTTGAGCCTGAGGATGGTCGTGAAGCATGGGCACAAGGTAGAGAGGCATCCGTGGGACAACCCACACCGGAACGAGTGGCAACAACTCCCTAAGAATCCGAGACTGTGGTAAAGCTCGCACTGGAGCAATCTGATGGGGAAGGATTGCGTCCTGCAGGTAGGACTCATGCTGGAGAAGTTTGTGGATTTTCCTCCTGAGTAGGGGATCCACTGGAGCAAGGGAAAAAGGGTGTAAGGACTCCTCTTCCTTTAAGAAAGGAGCAGCAGTAACAACGTGGGATGAACTGACCTGCACTCCCGTATTCCCTGTCCCCCTGCGCCGCTGGGGGAGGGGGTAGAGCCGGGAAGAAAAGGAAAGGGGGGGAGGTGTTGTTTTTAAGATCTGGCCTTGTTTTCTCTTTATCCTCTTGAGTAACTGATTTTCTTTGTCTCTATCTTTTCAAAGTAACTGTTAATAAAATGAATTGTTTTATTCCCAAGCCAAGTCTGTTTTGCCCGGGACCATGGTTGGTGGGTGCTCCTTCTGTTCTTGTCTTGACCCTCAGTCCCTTTGTTACATTTTTTCTCCTCTCCACTTCACTGGGGAAGGAGTGAGAGAGCGGCTGTGTGGAGTTTAGTTGCCGGATCGGCCTAAACCACGACAACGGGCCAGCACCTTACTTTCACTTTGTGTGCCTACATAGCATGGCACACAGGGAGTAAGTATCAAGGACTACTATATTCATAGTTTGGGCAGTCAAATGCATACGTAAACATTTGAGACTGACTACTTTTTATGAATACAGGAGTAAAATGCATTGAAGTGTTCTGAATAATTTTTCTTATTTAAATTTTGATGTAATATCTCATGTGATTATTTTTCCAGAAGCACATAGAAGCAATTAATTTTAAAAATAACTTACTAGTGACAACCACTAGACATGGGGTTTTTTTTGTCCCTTACTTTCTAAGATTTTTTAAATGAGATTTTTTTTCTTTTTGTTGTTTTGTTTTCCCATGGCAAATATTCAGAGTCTGTGGACACAGACTTCATGCTGCTGGAGGGAGGAGATCTAAAAATGATACTGTCCTTCAGAGAATCATAATGTGAATGAGAAGAAAACTCCCTTTGTGGTCTATTTGTGCATTGCCAAGCAACCTTCCTATGCCTCAAGATCCTTCATGTTCAGATCCATCATCCTTACATAATAGATAGATTGGATGAAATGTCAAATGCAAATAGTGCATGCTTCAAATTTCTATTACTTCTAAAGTGAATTTAAAAAAGAACAGGCCCATTGGGAGAAAAATTGTATGAGTATATTTGCTAATCCTAAATTGTAGTTTAAGAAAGATTTTTGGCAGGGGTGGTTGAACAGGCATTTCTTAACATTGCATTTTTTTGTTTTTTTATTTTTTTTTATTAGACAATTGATCAGTAGCAAGGCTCAACAGTAATCATTTTTTTCGATCTTCAAGTTAGATGTGTGATGCACACCAGGTGATGCAAAACGTGGTTCTCTCACTTTCCAAGTTGAACAGAAGATGTCGGAGTTAGGTCTGCTACTGAAAGCCGTTTTCAACGTAAAGAATGACAAAGTAATGACTTTCCAAAATGATTATAAAAAATTCCACAATTTGTTTGCCAAACTATTTATACAGTATTAGCAATGCTTTCTCAGCTTGTTAAAATTAAACCTTTACAAAAAAATAAGTAACATAGACTCCTTAAACTACACCTACCCTTAGTATTAAATGAAGTGTATTGTACAGGGGAAAAAAATCAACATTCACTAGGAATTACATGACATATACAGCTGTTAATGCATATGGGTCAGTTGCAGAGCTGACCCCATTTACAACTGGACTAGGCTACCTACTGAGGCCCTTTTCTACATGAATTATCCTATGATCTTAAAAATCACAATGTACAATTAACCATGCTCCTGACGCACACACAGGTCGTAAATCTCTTATTTAAAATTTGAAAGCCTCCAGTGTCACCATCATCCCCAAATGAGAGCAGCAGAGTACACTCCATCCCTGAGTCAGATACTCGTGGTGGAACTGCTCAACATTTGTCAGTGGGAAATGAATTTAGATGCGTCACCACACTTGAAATACTTAATAATTGCCTGCCTTCTTCACTAGATATTTTCAAAGGCCTGACCTTGAGAATTAATTTTCAGATGGGTTCTCATGCCAGTCTCTCCATTTACATTTAGGAGTCCTAGCTCAGAGGTTGGACAGACATCCACACTGCTGAGGGTACCACCACACTTGTATTTTTTATTCGTGAGGCTAGTCTCACTGCTTCACCCAAGGGTAGGAGCAGGTCCCTCAAAGGGTCTATCCAAAGCATCTAATTTGAGGTCTTTTTCTGAATCTTCCCCTAACAGAGAATACCTTTATGCAGAAAGCCTATAACTATCAGCCTCCTGATGCCAGTACTTAAATTAGGTATCAACTATAGCCCATATAAACAGCTCGTCTCCAACCCATCCAGTCATAATCCCTTTCCCCTTCTCCTTCTTGCTCCCAAAGAAGAGGATCCTGCAGCCAGCCCATACCGAGCACAACCATGTGTCCACACCAGCCTTTTTATGGAGAACAGGAGTGTGCTCATAACATAAATCTGATGACTATCAGGTGCCACTGGAAGCTATGCCCTAGGAGCTGACTTGGTGCACACCAATCACTAGTGAGAGTTCATTCTCCAGGACTTGACTAGATATAAACCAAAGTAAACCCCTCAAAATGCAGATGATATGGGTGTTGGGTTCCCAATACCATTTTGCTCTAGAGATCAGCTCCTGCTGGGATGGGCTACTTGCTAATGTAGACATGGCCAGGATAGGCTCCCCTGTTGCGCTAGTACAGCTGCCTCTGCCATGTCCCTGGTGGCAGACAGAGATCAGATGGCTCCCCAGAGTTTCTGCATGAGGTACTGAATACTGGATCTGTAATCCCTCAGAAAACTGTAGGAATATCTTTGTTTATTCAGATATTGTGCTCTCTACAACTGTACTTGCCATGCCTTTCAGTGAATCCAATGGGTAAGGATGTCTTGTGCTAAAGGCAACTGAAGACACCTGGTAGCTGGACATTGTGTAAAAACTAACTAGTTCTCTGCTGTATGAAGTACACAGATGATGTCGATCAGGAGCAAAGTTTCCTTATCCCAAAGCACGGTGCAGTATAACTTTGAACTCCTTAAGAGTGAGCAACTAAAACCTGTGAAGAGTTACGAGACATGGGAACAGCAAACTGAAAAGCATTTTAATAACAATAAATTAATTATACATACTGTTTGCCAATGTAACATCCACATTAAAGTGGCAGTTGCACTAATAATTGCTATTTCTTTGATACAATCAAGGTGCTGGGACTGTGGAGAAAAGTAAATAAAAGATATTGCAGGCAGACCTTCTAGGTCAACCATACAGCACTTCCACTGATGCCAAATACTTATTATATTGTCTCCTTTTGTTCAGAGAGAAGAAGAGACCATCAAAGACATGCAGCCTGAGTGGGAACAAGTGAAAACAAACCAATAGATTTGCCAGCCTTGTTATTGATAGAGCTGCAAACCCGCATCCAAAAGCCTTCAGCAGTCGGAGTGGGTACAAAGGAACAAGCAGATGGACTGGAGTAGATTCACTGCGTGTCACGTAACTGCTTCCAGCACAAATGAGCAGAGATTTCTGTGACACTGATGCAAAGCCCAGAGCTCAACTAAGAGGATCAAAGAAGGAATAGATCTCCAGAGAACTGTAGAAATCCCCCATGGGGATCACCAAGGTCTCTTGGGTTATCTATCATCCTTTATGTGTAGAAATATGCAACAGAGATATTAAAATAAGTCTGAATGGAGAATGAATGGAGATGATTGAGTATGGGAGCACCAGATGAAACAAAAAGTAGAAGGGATATTTGCTTTTGGCACCTAGACTAGCAGGTCATCCAAGTCACACCAGATCTATGTGCAGCTTCTCAGTTCTGGAAAACAAGGGGCAGCACGAAAAGGGGGGAGTAAAATGGGGCTGGAGGCTCAAAGCACCCTGAAAAGAGGCAAAGGAGAGAATAAATTATAATGTTATCAGAGGTGGGATAGGAAGGAAAAAGAGAAGAAAGAAGGCAACCACTGACAACTCCTAAAAGGGAGTACATCCAAAACCAGAACATGACCACCAGTCTAAAACCCCACAAGATGTAAAGAGGAGTGACCAGGTTGCACCTCTTGTTCTGCCTGTCAGGGAATCGGGAATCTGGGAATATCAGCTGGGATGTGTGGACTCAAGACTTGGGGGATTGGGAGACTGTGGGTATAAAGAGCACGAGTCAGACAGACCAGTTCTGCTGTAAAATAGAATCACCTTCCCTTTCCATAAGGTTTCGCCTTGAGCTCTGCTACATTGTTGCTGCAAGACTGCAACAGTATACTACCTTAATTAAAGGGGAGAAGAGCAAACAGACCAAAATTTGGAGTAGGGGTTTTAAAGGGAATTTTATTCAGGTTCCTGCATCCCATGGAAAGTACTGACTAAAGTATGGAAGAAAACAGCTATGGTGAAAGCCAAACCCAAATCAGGCGTTTCTTCACCCCTAGCAGCAATATACCGCAAAACTAAACGGTTGATTAATGAAGACGACACTATGATAGGCAGCCCTTACAGCTCTTACATAACTCAAAGGGTAAGTTGAGATATAGGTGTTGATAGCTTAAATACACACTGACACGGAGCGTGCTAAAGCAGTAGTGGAAATGAGCATTTATAAATGACGAAAACAAATAATTTCAACAGAGTGGCTCTTCACTAGAGTGGAAAATGCAGAACCATAACTAGCTAGGGAGACACTGGTGTTGAAAGCAACAGGAACCAGAAGAGACTTAGCTCAATAGCTGAGGAGTCTTCAGACCATCAGCAAGGGTTCAGGCAACCAGAGTCTCCAGGCCCAGGAGGGAGCACTCAGTGCTCAGGGACTCACAGATGCTGGGGTTCAGCTTTGGAAGCTTTTTCTGCACAATTGGCCTCTGTTAGGGACAAAGACGGCTATGGACCAGAAGTGTTTCTGGCTCCCACTGCTCCACTCGGCTCCAGAGAGCCTTCTTTTTAATGCAGTTTTCCTTGCTTATTCATTTTCTTCGTGTTTAACCTTAACAGAGATTTGTTTTGACTATTGGGAGAAGGGGAGTAAGCTCAAGCAGGTGCACAGGGCTTAACTATAGCTTCAATACACTTGGTTATATATGGATATGTTAACAAAAATGAAAAAAGAAACTGCAAAAAAATGCAGGATAGCATTTTTTTTAGTGTTAGGCCATATGTCCTTAATAATTATCTTTTGCACAAGTTATTGGAAGCAGTCTGCAGGTAAGAGTATTGGACTACTGAGCCTGACAGTGAAATAAATGAGACTCTACAATGGAATAACTATGTATATTTTTTAATGATTGTTTGTAATCTTTCTGCACTTGTATCTCATCAGGAAGTAATTGCTTGTTTGTGGTTGTTTTTTTTTTTTTTAAATGTATTTAAAATTTCAATAAAACTTGCCTGTAACATGGTTCTGAGATGTTCCATTGGTCTGAGGTATTCTCAGATGGCTGATATAAATAAACCAGTTGAAAAGTGTCTAGTAGTGATGCGAAAGCATAAACAAGGCTGGAGGGTTTATTTTTTTTAAGTAGCTATTCCTATAAGTCTCTTCTGTCCTTCTGACAAAACTCATCTTCGGCAGGATCCCCTTTATCCACAGGTTTCCTCTTATTTCATCCAATGTCATCCACTGCCCCTCACTCACTCTGCAGCATTTCCCCATGCTGAATGTGGCTTCACAAAGCTTTCAGAGTTCCATACATTTCCAACTGCTCATCTGGGGGAAATAAAAGCCCTAGCTATTCGAACAATAGCAAAAGACATGGAGTTTAATTTATGTAAGAGAGATGTGACAAATAAACAAGAAAAACTCCTCCTTTGAGTACTCAGGAAAAGATATAAGGAAATTCCAGAGGAATAAATGGAATTACTCTACATACAGACTCCTTTAGGAGATCACAAACTGATCCCAAAAACGTTAGAGTAATCTGTGGTTATTCTGGGCACACTCCACCCTGGCATAAAGAGTCACAGTAATGGTGACTTCAGGAAATCTGTAGCCATTTTTATAGCGTAGAGTTTTCCTCCCAATGCATGGCTGATGGATAACACCCAGTGGTAGCAGCAGGGACTCTGTGTATGGACCACACACATAGTTTCCCCACAATATTAAACTGGGACACTTGTCGCAGACCGCTGGTCTCACGTTCTTCAGGAATCACAACCCAGAAGGTTGTCGTGATTCCCCTCGTATATCAGAAGGTCTTGTTTCGCTCCAAAGGTCTATACCACAATCAAAGGCTTCTAACAGAGAGCTTCAAGACACTGCTCTCCAGGGGCTCCTACCACTCCAATCTCCAGGAAGGAACTACCCCACTCCCTCTTGGGAGTGCCCCGCCTTTAACCATCCATGGGTCACGTGGTCTCCAGCTGACCAACGTGACTCAGCACCTGTCTTGATGAGGCACAGGTGCTTTCTGTTTAGCCCATGTAGCAGCCAGAAACTCCCCCGACAGACGCTGTCCTCAATCCCCAGATGTTGCCCAAACACAGTAGAGCTGCGTTCAAGCACATAGTGTGCTCCTCCTTACTCACTGTTCTCTATCTCAATTCAGTGTGTCCAACCAGGCGGGTTGACCCAAGTACACTTACTCAGATAGGATGTACACTTCTCAGCTATGTACTATATGTAAATTATAAACTGTAAGAGTCTCCCACGAAAAAACGTCCAAGGAACACTGTGACACAGAACGGAACCAGAAAGAGGAAATTATTACATAAAATATCAGACTTGCCTGTTTATTTTGACTGAAGTGAGTGAAGCATAAAGAGTAAACTGAGAATGCAGCTGATGAAAAGTGAAGTTGATTTTAAATTAAATGCATAAATGAATCACATTTTTAAAATGTACTATTGAAGGCTTTGGGTAATGAGAAGTAGAACTGCACTCGCATCATGCCAATTTATTTTTCTAAAAGTTAGATGTCCAGCTAAAATATGTGGTGTGGACTTGCTCTCCTATACTGCATATAGAGGCTATCAACCCTATGGAGGAGTTTGTCCTGTTTCATTTATCTCACCCATTTCGACCTATGCTTCATGCCTCAGACGGATAGTGCACTTTCACTTGTTGAAGGTCCTTCTTTGTTGACTCCAGAAGAATCCCAAGCAGCTCTTAGGATCACGCTTAACTCTAAAGCACAATGCAATGAATCTTACCCTCCTAGGCAGTACCATGGACTCAAAAGTTATTGCCTGTCATCTTCTTAATTTATGAGGAGTAGCTACAACACAACTTTGTTCTGGTAACCACGTACATGGCTGTGGCCCATGCTCTACCCATGATAGCACCCCACAGTTTGAAAACAAACCCTTTCAGTTGTTCTAATAAATGTAAATGTACCTATTGCCTTCTGACAAATCACGTAAGATCCACTCCTATACATATAAGTCACTATATCCCAAACTGCTTCTGCATTATTCACACACAGGTTACTATGTGTGCACAAGCATATTACAAAATAATTGCATTTGTATACTTTTACATGTAAGCATCTCTGAATGTGAATAATATAAAGACAGCTTGCACAGTATGGACTAGTAGCTTAACATTTGAGGATATCTGAAAAGGTAGATAGTTTATCTTGTGTTTTTAAATAACAGCTGTTTCACTATCTATGTGGCTTTATCTACCAACTGGCTTGTACTGTCTGGTATCGCTGAAGGAATATCAGCTTAACTTATGCCTTCTTTTTCTACAGCGATGGTTTACAATAAGGAAAATATTAAAGGTACATGTCTCATTTAATCAGCAATTTGAAAGTGTTTTACTTTTGTCAACAAATAACGAATTCTTTTTAGCATCTGGTATTTGGATGCAGTATGCAGCACAAATTATTCAAATCAAAGCAACATAAATCTTTGTACAGCAAAGGTGAAGCTGCAGAATTCATCTCTGTGTTACAGCTTTGGATAGGACAATGACCTCTAATCAAAACTCCTCAATACTATGCTTACCCTTAAGATGCCAACTTGCCACTAAGGACCTGATTATCTATAAATTTATGGGAACCTGCAATAACTGGTGTTTGCCTCCTGATAATGTTTTCTGACACATATCAAGAGATTCAGCTGATCTGTGTTAGAGATTATTGTACAGAATCTGCAGTTTATACAGGCAATGACTAGACAGAAGGTCCATTTGAGACCTTTAGCTACAGAGAAGCACATAAGGAAAACTGTTTCCATAGAAACATGCCCCACAGCTGTAGTTAGTATAGGAAAAATAGTTTTATGATTATTTCAATGAAGTTCTACCTTTTGTTTTCAATGCAAGATGTGTACAATAGGTGGTTTCATAGTGTAATCTCAGTGTAGCTAAGGTCTTACATGTGAAATTCACCCCAAATTGAAGGACCCCACATTTGTCTTATGTCTTTCTAAGACTTTTATTACAGCATGTGCACAGTGTCCACAGTAGAATGATTTTTACATAAAAGAGTATTGCTTCTCAGTATTTATTCTCTGAACAATAAGTGCTTACTTTTACATTAACTCAGAAGATTGTACATACATTTCTTGGAAATTCTAGATAAAAGCAAAGAATCAGATAAGGATTCCATCCAGGGGAGGAATGTCCAGTGATTCCAGGAGCAGATAAGTCAGGTCGAGGGAGAACTATAGGAAAACAGAGGGTGGGCACGAATCATTTGCTGACAGTTTGGCAACTTTGTTTTTCTGTTCAGGTCATTTACGATTTAGACGTAAAATTTCTAACCAGTTCCCTGGAAATGACAAGGTTGGTGCATCTCCAAACTAGTTAATCCAATCCATGTTTAGAAGAGCTTTCGGTCCTGCTTCTTTCCGTGGCTGCAAAGGCACAAGGCAGAATCCATCTTGTGGTGGTAAGATGACAGATCCACA
This sequence comes from Tauraco erythrolophus, assembly GCF_009769465.1. Lineage (NCBI taxonomy): Eukaryota > Metazoa > Chordata > Aves > Musophagiformes > Musophagidae > Tauraco > Tauraco erythrolophus. Next base: position 59,427,674 of record NC_141465.1, read on the forward strand.
CGTCCAGTTGAAATTTTTTTCCCTCTCATTTCAAAAGTGTTAACAAGGCTGCAAATTTCCCCTTCCTGCCTGGCATGAGCATGGACTTTATTAGCTGCTTCCATGTACATACACCATGCACACAGTTATATGATGCTTGGATTTTTTCTTAATAAGTTGGAAATTAGCATAGCTGAATTCCACCAAGTCGCACTATGGGCTGGGAAATGCATGACTGGGAGCTGGATTTTGTGCACGAGTAAGTGAACGAGCCCAATAAATGAGGATTCGACACTGAATGTGTTGAAATCTGTTGCCATCTCAGCTGCTGCACAGGTTTTGTGTGTTTATGATAATAAGAGTGGTTATTTTGTTTTCTATGTCATTTCCAAACAGGATTGAAATCACATCCTCCTGGACAAATTTTGTTTGTGGACTTCATACCTGTGCAAAACCAATGCAAATTGGATGGGTATCTGTCTCAGTGTCTCTGAAAGGCACATTTTCCAGAAACCACGCTCTGTACAGTGAAGACACAGTCAGAGAAAAGACATTTAGGCAGTAGTATGTAATAGCTTACAGGGAAGGAGGAAAGGGTTCTTAACTTAGGTATGATTTCACATACTGCTTAACAAAGCTGTGCTTTAGAGGCTCCTCCTCCCTGCCAGCAGTCCCCATATGATGCTAAGTTTTAAAGTTGCATGCTTAAGTTGGTGCTGAAAAGTTGGTGTTGTCAGTACCTCTGAATGACTCAATCTTGCCTCAGAAGTGATGTCCTAAAATCCAACAACTCAATAAAAATTGGGTTCATAAAAGCCAGGCAACTGATGCAGAAGCTGGTTTTGAATAGAACCTGTAGCATTGCTGCCATTTTAGTCCAGTAACTTCAAAACCTGTCTCCTTGAACTGTAAGAAGAGGCAAGTGGTGGCTTCACATTTGCTAGTTCTGCAGAACCTCACAATAGCACTGTAGAAAAAGAAAAAAAATGGGTAATATTTTGTGCACTATTTTAACAATAACATACTAAAACCATACCAGTATAAATTGGTTTGGCTACAGAGGATTTGAAAAAGTACTTCAATAAAAAATAACTTAATAATCCACAGTTCAGTAAGACGTAACCAAATAATTCACATATACCAGACAAATAAACACTTCCACATGCCTTCAAAGCACCTCCAAAGAAAAGTTTCTTTCCAAAACAGAGATCACTAGCTTAGTCCTTTTCTTTTCAAGTTTGCAATATGACCTATCTTGGCTTCCCAACAACTACAGCAAGGCTTCAAGAAGATTTTCCTCATAGCATTTAATTTGTTAATGGGATTTGCATGCACCCTTCCAAAGAAGTATCGAGGAAGTCGGCCTCATTGTTTGTGATGGCCAGACAAGGGGAAGAATAATTGTGTCATACAAAATCTATCCGTGTTCTCCCCACAGAGACATAATTACATGTTCAAAACTTAGAGAGGTGGAAGAGCCAGCTCAGATTCCACCTAAGTCTGAAGGATTAATCTCTATGTCAATTCTAATGGTACAAAAGATATGAGTGTAATTTCCTCTTCTGCCTTGTGGTATACCAGATTGCAGAAGATTGTATGTATTATTTTAAGGTTCTCCGGAGAAAATTTCCCTGGGCTTCCCTACAAGGACTTTTGACCACAGTACAGCATTTAAGGGGAAGGGCATTGGAAGAAACAGAAGCAGAATACTTAAGGGGCATAGGAAACAAGTTTTAGAGCAGGCAGAGAGGATAAAAGGGGGAGCACACTCATGATGGTATCTGAAGATGACAGAGGAAATCTTGGCCTGATGAAAGGAAAAGGCAAAATTTGCACTGACTCAGTGGAGCCCAGATTTTACTCCGGGAGGGAAAATTGTGCTGTGAGGGAGAACAGTCAATAAAGAGCAGGAGTCTGAGATACATCAGCAGGTTGAATAGCCACGTTTCAGTGCAAACTCAAGTGCCACGAGCCAATACTGGTAGATGCACAGAAGAAGGGAGCTACAGTGGAAAGGGTCAACGTAAACAACTCTTGCTGCTGGCAGAATCACCAAATACAAAATTTTGATAAAAGGTGAAAACAGAAACGGCTTTGATTTGAGGGACTCTGGGTGCAGGCAAGGAACAAACTTGTCCTCACTGTGAGCTGACAGGACAGAGGGAGCTGGGAGGCAACATTGCAAGGGGACCTGTCCTGCTTGGGAGCCTCAGCCATTCACCTGGGCATGGCTGAGACTTGTGTTCAACGCAGAGGAGCTGGATCCACAGCCACAGCTGCTCCAGCCCAAATAGCTGCTCTGTCACAACAGAGATGTCTTTGGCTGCTCATTTCAGAGGGGTTTCATGGAGGGAGACTTTGCCTTCTTTGATTTCAGGAAAAGTATGAAGTGACTTCCCTCCCACCCCCCCCTATTTTAAAAAAAGAAAAGAAGAAGGAGCTCTGTAAATTGAATCAAAAAGCAACGAGTGTTTCTAAAGCTTCTGAAATCAGTTCAAGTGCTCAGGCAAAGCTAACACAGCTAGAGGCCTCTTAGAAAGCCACAGCAAAAGGAGACTCTACCCCCATCAGGCACATGTGACCATCCCCCACCATGAGGAGAGATGGGAAACGGCCAACGAGTTTCATGGTTCTTTCACCAAGCCTTCTGCTTGCTTTCTATGTCGACTGTGTTGCAGGGGTCCATTTTACGTGCTGGTTTTATTGTTCGGTTTTGTTTTTTATTTGCAGTCCTATCCAGCGCCTGACTGGAGAAGAGAGAGAGGCTCGAGAAATGCGAATCCATTTTGCATCAACAACAAAACATCACATTTCTAAGGGAAGGAAAACAACGGCTTTTTAAAAACAAGGCTGTGCTTGTTTGTCTGTTGGTTCATACAGAACGGTTATCAAGCCAAAGGAGTCCTGGTGATCGTGTTTTGCTAGCACAGGCGGAACAAAGGATTATTAAAAATAGTATAAACTGATGACATATGTTACCAGTATTAAAATTGATGCACATTCCTGCGCAGTGTAAGGGAAGCCAAGAGCTGGATTTTATCTTTAACAAAGTCAGAAAATAAAAGCAAACCATTTCAGTCTTATTACCTCTAACAGGGAGGTATTTCTTTCTGCCTGCTTAGGAAGGAGAGGTTGAGGGGAGCAAGGTTTGGTTTGGACGAAACCCAGTCAATCTCCCTTCCCATCCCAGAAGTAGATCTGGCTTGACACAGGTACTTCTGCAAATATTTTCCCCACAAAAATGTTATGAACCAAAGTTGGGAGCAACCAGAAGACTGTCGAAAAGTAGCAGATTCAGACCCATTTTCAGACCCAGAAATGCATTTCATGAGACATTTCAATATCAAGTATTAAAACTTTTTCATGGTGGTGGCACGTAGACATCGCAGCCAGAAATTAAGGTCCTTTTGTCCCAGTCGTGAGACAAACAACCTCACAAAAAGTCACTCTTGCTTCAGAAAGCTCCCTCACCTCGCCTGTGACTTCTGCACCACCACAAGAAGTTTGAAGCAGTTCACTGAGGTCTTTTCCTTGCGTCGCCCCTTGACCCACTCTCACCTGGTCTTTTGCACAATCTGGGGATCTTCAAATGAGGCTGGGTTTGCAGTTTCACTCTACGCCTGACCTCACGGTTCCTGCAAAACGAAGAAACTTGTTTGTAATGCTCGCACACTATGCCGGGATGGCGTGCTGTCAACACATGCAGTGTTATGGACTGGAAAATCCAAATACAGTTTGCAAAGCTGTTGGAGGTTTTCCATGGAGTACTCGCAAAGGCCTCTCCTAATTGAATTTGCCAAAATTCACATGGACTCAGATTTAATCCAATCAGTTCTACATCACATGTCTTTCAACATTGACAAAATATTTTTTTCTAATTGTGACTCTCTTATGGAACCAAATGAATCAGAAAGGGACTTAAATGAAAACCAGTCCAGATTGTTCTACACTTTAACCTTACATCTGCGCTTAATTAGGATGCTCAATTTCCCTAAACTCAAGTCATAAAATGGAAGTAATCTGTGGCCTGTTTGTCAGTCATTACAGGGCAGCAGACCTGCAAATCAAGGCAAGCTCAATGCACAGGATCCTGTTCAACATGACCATTGAAGGAAACGTGGGAGATGTTATTGTGCAGCAGGCTGGATGGGAGTCGGGAAAACAGTTCACCAAGAAAGACCCATGTGAATGACCTGCGTGCTGAGTATGTGGTTGAGCCTTGAAAGAAGGGAGCAAATGAATGTGGAAAACACGTATGATTGTTTAAGGCTTCCCTATTCTGACTGAATGAGACTCTTATGAAAGGCCTGATAATAACTGGTGTTGGACAGTATCTTCTGCCATGGAAAAGGCAGCAGCCTCCTATTCACATTGAAACTGCAGTCTTAGGAATGCCAACACCTTCAGCTGGTGCAACCTTTTAGAGTGTAATTTTGAGATGTTACAAGGTCCTCAGTGGCCATGCCGCTCCTCCAGCCCTGCTCTCTGGTTCTGGCCCTGACCGCTACTTGAATCACTCAACCTTCCCTCCTGGTGCAGTTGTGTGAGAGGCTGTGCTGTAGAGCTGAGCAAGAAAAACTCCCCACGACCCTGGGTGCCCCTTTCCAAGGGCTTTCCTAAGGACTCGGATCATTTCCCTGGCTCAGTGTCGCAGCCCAGCCCCACACACCCTGGCACCAAGCTGAAACTGCAGGAAGGGAGGGCTGGCGTCTCCTGGAAAGGCTTTGGCACCAGCCACGCTTCTGTGTGGAGCGACACCCTCGAACACCTTGTTTCCTTGCAGCCGGCAAAAGTAGCTGCAATTAACCCACATCCTTAAAAGTGTGAGGAAGGCTTGTCATCTAGAGTTGTTAAAGATGCACTATCCGGGGCTATGGCAAATCACTGGAGGAACAATAAAACCCTACCCCACACACCAAGGTCTGTCATCATTCATTTCAAACATGCACTTCAGAGTGTTGCTGTTATGTTGTTTTTTGACATCTTGAGATCTGCATGAGAAATCCCAGTGGACGTGCTGTAAATCCATATCTACAGCAGTAAGTTTTCATTGCATCAGTGTTATTAAATATATATATACACTTATATATATATTATTCGGCGATGCTGAATGAACAATTGGCCTTTAACTCCTCCTAGACTATTAGGTCGTACTATAGGTCAGTGAAAAAGTAATTTTCCCTAGATTTGTAATAAGGTCTGGGATTTGACCTATGACCTCAATGTCACAAGGTATTCATTATCTCCACATAGATGATATACAGGCAAAGAAACATATATTTTTTATAGAACTGGAAGAATTATATTTGATGGATACATTTTATTAGATGGATTTTATTACCTGGATAAACTCAATTAGCAGACCTCATTAATTTTGAAAATGTAACTTATTTACATTGAGCTATTATTCCTGTGGCCATTAGCATTCAGAACATATAAACTTGAGCTCAGGGCACAGCTGATTTTTTTTTGGTTCAGTGGCCAAACCAAAAAAAAAAAAAAAAAAAAAAGAGGGGAAACATCTTCTAACCAGAAGAGAAAGCTTATCTTGTATCAATGCAGAATGCTTCATTTAACCTGTAATTAAAACTTTTTTTCCTGGTTCCTATGCTATTTTATTTCTTTAATTCTTAAAAAATACTAGCCAGCATTCAAAACATCATTTCCTAATGAGAAGCTGAAATGTTTTGCTTCCAGAACAACAGAAACTAACACTTTATCTTTGTTGAGCGGGGAGGTCGTTTGCTTTGTCTTAATTTAGTAAACAGTTTTAATCTCCTGCCTCTGGATTTAGGAAACAATTTCACTACTCCATAACAACATTACGCTTGCCTTGAGTACCCATATTTACAGGAAAATATTAGTGACACATAGTAAGCAGAATGTAAAGGGCTAAAGAGGTAACGGAAAGGTGTCTGCATAAAATATACCCATATCAAAATGTACACATTGCAAGAGTTTCTGAGGGGTAAAGGATTGGTCTGTGAACCATGTGTCTGTATAGCATTGTCCCTCAGATGATTCCCAGGTGCCTTTCTGTCACAGCCACAAAAATCCACCTTGGTACGGTAGATGCCTGTGTCCCTAGTGAAAAACGGGGAGCAAGAGGCCATCAGCAGAGGACAGGGTGCGTTAGTGTGGCCAGCAGGTCAAGGGAGGTGATTCTGTCCCTCTACTCTGCTCTCATGAGACTCTACATGGAGTACTGCCTTCAACTCTATAGTCCTCAACACAAGAAAGACATGGAGCTATTGGAGCAAGTCCAGAGGGGGGCCACGAAGATGATTCAAAGGCTGGAGGACCTCTCCTCTGACGACAGGCTGAGAGAGTTGGGATTGTTCAGCCTAGAGAAGAGAAGACTCTGGGAGACATTCTAGCAGCCTTCCAGTACCTAAAGGGAGCTTACAAGAAAGCTGGAGAGAGACTCCCTACAAGGGCATGTAGTGATAGGAAAAGGGGCAATGGCTTAAACTGAAAGAGGGTAGATTTAGATTAGACATAAGGAAGAAATTCTTCACTCTGAGGATGGTGAAACACTGGCACAGGTTGCCCAGAGAGATTGTGGTTGCCTCATCCCTGGGAATGTTCAAGGCCAGGTTGGATGAGGCTTTGAGCAACCTGATGTAGTGGAAGGTGTCCCAGCCCATGGCAGAGGGGTTGGAACTAAATAATCTTTGATGTCCCTTCCAATCCAAACCATTCTATGATTCTACGATTCTACAATTCTATGATTCTATGATTCTATGATTTCCTAATATGAGGCTTCTTAAAGTTAGATGTCCAGAATAAGCCATGCTTTTGTAGCCAAAGCAGAAAGATAAAGCTCCACCAAAGACTGAGCCACCCCACCCCACATGCAGGAGCCGGTGGTGGGTGGGGGAGCATGAGGGGTCCCTGCTGCTGCCCACGGTGCAGCAGAAGCCCAGGCAGTGTGCCCAAACCAGACATTTCACATGCAGGGAATTTGAATTAGGTGAGGTGAATCCTGTCCACCTGCATCCTGGGAAACCTTAGCAACGACCAAGTTAGCCCAGAGCTAAATATTTAGGACGAGGCTTCCTCAAACTTGCTTCAGCTAGTTCCTGCAGGCCAGGGCTGCCATGAGCAGTGAAGTGGGGAGCCTCTCAGGACAGGGAAGGCTCTCAGGGATGTACGCAGTCTGGTTACGGCTACATTGGGAAGAAAGCAGCATGGACAATGGTATCCCTGCTATCTCCCAACACAAAACCCCTCCTCTGAGGACTTCTCCAGACAACTGTAATTTAGAACAGCCATAAGGTTTTACTGGCCTATGGCTTGGCTCAGGACTGGCAGTGGGGTGGCAACGCAGCATGAATAACCACTCCACTGATGCTGAGGATCCAGTTGCTAGAGCAAGGTCCACTGTTCTTAGCATCATGAAGTAACTTTTATTTTGAGACTGAACTACTTGTGTGTCCATCCAATGAATTCCTGTTAAAAGACTAAATCTGCTAGGGGATAAAAATTCATTACAAGTGTGAAGCAATTTACAGTAGAGAATTGACCTATAAAACCAATGCATTTCCATCGCACTAATCCAAAACATATTTTAGAAAATAGGTCTGCAGTCTGAAATAGGTCTCATTAAAACAACCGACCTGTTAAAATTATAGGCTTACTGTGGCAAGCCTGTGTATTTTAACAGGATTTTCATGTGTTGGGCCATAGTCCTAGGGAACTTGTTAAGAAAGTGACTTCACTCCTCAAAAAGGCGGTGGGAGATTTAAAAGCAAAGCACATCCCCGGGAATTCAGAGAGAGCAGCTTTGAAGGCTCCCTGTCTCTATGACTTCTTCCTCTCCTGCTCAATTCTGCATCGCTTCTCATACCGTCCCTTACACCTGGAACATATTGGCCTCTTCCTATCTGCCAAATATTTTCCCTTCTCCATTTCAAATTCCTCCTTAACTCACTAACTCACTTCCTCCTGAGTTCTTGGACCTGGGGCCCCCGTTCTCCCACATTGAAGCTTCCTCACTTGGGGGAGAACGCCAGACGGCTGGGGCGCGTGCTCCGCAGTTGCCCCGCGAAGCCCAGGAGATGCGCACAGATGTGCGATGACTTGGCAGGTGACTCCCTGCAGTCAGGACTGGAAAGTCTCACCTTATCCTGGAGCATTCCTCTTTTTTTCACCAGGACTGGCCCACAGTACTTGAACCAGGATACTCCAGTCCTTGCGTAGGAGAAGTCAGAGGCTCGGAGAGGGGAAGAGCAGCATCCAGCTTTTCAGGAAAGCCAACTTCAGTTCCTGAGGGCTCCAGGTTCAGCTCCAGAGCCCTCTGAACTCTGTGAAAAGAATTCAGTGGGCTTTCAGTCACTTATGGCTGGAGGGTTTCATCTCGGCAGAGAAACAATGAGGTGTTGTTGTGTAAAAAAGTTCTATCCTCAATAAACTATTTCAGGGGAAAACATCTCCACAAGCTGGAGGGGTTCACATCGACCGCTGAGAAGCCCCTGTGTGCTTGAGGTTTTTTTTCTACTGGTACAGAAATGCAACTTCAGCTTAAGTCCACTCCTATTATTAAGCATGTCAAGAGAATGAGAACTGGAGTAAAAATAAAACTAACAAATCTTTATTTTTTTTGTCTTCCTATCCTCCTGCTTCCAGATGTTGCAGTCATGAGTGCACAAGATTTTTAAAAAATGGTAAACGAGAACAATTTTACAATAAAACAATTAATGAGTGTGAAATATTACTTCATAGAAACGTATTTCATTAATATATGGATAGTAGCACAAGGGTCAGATTCAGCAAACAGGCAAAGACATCTGTCTCAGCCTTGTCTGTGTCCACAGGCTCTCCAACAGCCCATCATCTGTCCCACTGAAGAGCTCCTTGCACCCAGGCTGCTTCTTCACAGAGACAGCAAGCCCCTTGATGTTGACCCCTCATATTCCCTGCCAGTCTCTCCTGGAGAGATGGTACCTGTTCATGACAGCCACTCCAGATGTGCAAGCTGGCCCACTACTTCCCAGTTATTCCTACGACATTGTAGTTACGCAGAAAAACCTCCTGGTTTTCAGTCTTGTTACACCATCCTGGAGTCTGTTCATTTTTAGGTCTGTCCCTGCAGGAAAGGGCTCAGGATGCAGAAAAACCTGCATCCTTCGGGCACAGCGGGAAGACTTCGCATCAGCCACAGCTTTTGTGGCAAAGAGCTGCCCTCTGCGTTGCAGAAAGCATGGACACCACTGAGCAAAGGCGGCAGCTGGGCTAGTCCTGGTAGAGGAGGACTCTGCTGGAAACTGCCTGTGGCCATGCCAAGATGCACCCCTTCCCCTCTTAGCTCCCCCATGGCTCCTGTCAAGGGGGATGAGGATGGCAAGAGGGTATGTAAAGCCAGAGAGGCCTAGGAATCTCCAGAGGCAGCTGGAGAGACTGTTTGCTGATGGATGAGTGTCTGGGGCTGAATGATTCAAAGCTGAGGAGGCTGCTTGAGTCAGCAGAGACCTCGTGGAGAAGCACAGGCCCCACTATCAAACCACTGTTTCCTCCACGCTCTGAAGCATGCAGTACAACTATCTATCAAAAAGCTCTGAACTCCTCATCCTTTCAAATGGCTAACAAATGTGTTTGATTATGTGGCAAAGCAGATTTTCATATGTTGACAAAGCCTTGTTAATCAGGAGAGCAGGGCTCTGTCTGCAGAGATACAGAATATACAAGGAGAAATCTCAACACCTCATTAGAAAAATAAATTAATGTCTTGTCTGAGATTGTGGCATGGGCAAAACATGTCCTCATATGGTATAAACACTTGGTGAGATGAGCTACATAGCTTTACCATGATTTCATCGCTCGAAAGTGAAGTGGCCATTCCAAAAAGACACAAGTCAAAACATTATGCTACTATAGGACATGTTCTGCCTCCCCCTTCTTTTTGTGATGATCTCCATCACCATCAGGTCATATAATTTAATATAACACAAAATCTAGACCTCTTGACACAGATCCCCTCCTGCACCTGAGGAGGGACAGCTCTAATGTATACCAGATGGCTTCAGACTATAAGAAAACACACACCAGCTGAGGGCTAGCCAAGCACAGGTGTGCCCCACCCTGTCCCAAAATGCCTTTTCCTATTCTCCTTCTTTCCACCTAAGGAGGAGCAGATATGGGAGGGAGCCAGCAGCACTGCTCTACACCAGCTGAGAATTATGCCAAGCCCCAGTTAATGCACCCAGGGGTCACATCCAAGATGCTCTGTACAGAGGTGAAAGGAAAAAGAATCTGCTCTTTTACTTTAAGTAAAAGCCATAAATCAAAGGGAAAAAGAAAACAGCAAACTTTAGAATTAAATGCATGAAAACGTTTAATGCATTGCCAGAATGTCGATGAAAATGAAGAAGTGGATTCCAAGGAATCTAGAGAAAATGATCCCTTTGAGTCAAACATTAATAAAAGGCTGCAGCGATATAGAGATGATCTCATGCTTATGGTTATTTCCCATTTGCAACTTTTTTTCTTGGTATAGTTTCTGTTTTTTTTGGTGGTTTTTTTTTTTTTTACTCACAGATGTTGTAAAGTTAATAACACAATCACTTGTGTATTACAGAAGAATGAATAAAGAATACTGGATACACATGAGTCACTACAGTGCAGCACAGAGTGAAGGAAAATGATCTTCAGAAAAAGGCAATTTATACATAGTACCAGAGCTGAAATTCTTTGGTTTTCTTCAGCCAGACACTGCTTTTTGCAAGGGAGAAATTTTCATCTCAGGCTGAAAATTGCTGGGAGCCTCCTCTGTGAACAAGCTGCAAAAACAGCACAACCCCAGCCCCAATGCTTGCCAGTGCAGGGTGGTATAAATACAAACACATCTAGTAGAAAATCTTTTGCAGACCACTATGTCAGAAGCACTCTGTTCACTGTGCTTCATTGTCCCACATGTAAGGCAAGATGTAAAGAGCCATGTTCTTTAAGGTCCACTTGTTTTGACAAACATATGCATTTAAGTACCGTTGGTATTCACCTAACCCATCTCTGCAGTGCACAGCTGTGCCATCAGCCGAGTGCTGGTGATAGACTGAGTGACTCAGTGTGACTGCAAATCTGCAGGATTTGCACACATAAATATGGGTGTGCAGGTTCACAGTAATGTTTGGGAAATGTAGACATTTCTCTCCTTTTAAAAAATGTGATTCATTAAAAGTTATTTCAAAGTACTTAGAGCTGGCTTCAAAACATGAATCGAGCTCCTTAGCCAGCTCTTCTGAAAACATAAAAAAATATTCTGGTCCAGTCCCTTACTGGAAAGAGTATACCTGTGGGCAGAGACCAAAGAGATCAGACACCAGCTTTAAAGAAAACACTGTGCCTGTTGAAAGGCAATCAAACATCCTGGTTTGGGATCTGCTGTACACAGATTTTTTTGACTGTAGCACATGACAGAGCCTCTTCCACAAAGATCTCAACCACACAGGTCTCTAAATTCCCATCAGAGCAGAGAGGGAAAAATTCCCATACTGGAACACGATGTCATCTGCCATTCATGGTAAAGGCTCTTGGATGCAAACACTGTAAGAGAGGACAGACTTAATCTAAGGCAAATTCTGGAGACAGATGACATGAATCTGACAGTAGCATCTGGACTTTGGTGATAGCAGTAAAATTAGGAGATACTTTGTTTAATAAGTGCTGTTGAAAATCCAGAGATTTCTAGGAAATAATAATTTATAGATTGAGAGAATTGGAGGCACAGAGTTTCTCTTGTCATTTCATTTCTCAACAACTATTTTCCCAGCTTTTTCCTGTCTTTCTTCTGAAGGCTATTGGGTCATGTTTTGGCACAGAGGATGACAGTTCACTACCTCTAATTATTTAAAGTTAATTCTTTGACTATGCCACAAGGGCTTGGGAATTACTTTGTAAAACAGATTTTTAAAAATACTTCCTACTAGATTTGTCAGGTGATGAGGCATTTATTAACTTTGTTGCCATGAATTTTTATCAGGCCAATGAGGAATATTAATTCCTAAGGGGTTTGAACTGATAAAATTGTAAAATGAAAAGCTGTAACAAGTGCTTCCTCTCTTGATAGGTATGTTTTTAAAAGTCAATCTCGTCCTATGACTAATATTGACTTTTTCTGCTTTTGAAAATGCTTATATTCACCTTTGTTGCTCTGTGGTTTTTAAAGCCCTGACACCTGGAATCGTGTGAATATATAGGAAATCAAATTTTGTCCTAAAACTAAAATTGAAATCCTCCAAGTGTTATGCAAAGAAGCATATAAACCTGTGATTGATGTAGATTCCTAAACTGACCAGTTTTAGAAGAGGGGTTGTTGTGATTGTCTCATTACTTTCCATACAATTGAGCTCCTAGAACTTCCCTATACTAATTCGAGTTTCAAGATTAAAAGCTGTGCTTGCAGCAGAGCAGCTCTTTTTAAAAAGTGTTTCATTTTGATTTAAAAATCTCCATTTAAGGAGAATCCAGCACGATCCTGTGCAAATCATGCCAAATGATTAATTATCCTTGCTGTTAAGAATATGCACCTTCTTTTCTGGTCTGAATTTGCCTCTCTTCAATTTCCAGCCATTGGTCTTATTAGCCATTGTACCTTTGTCTGTCAGACTGAAAAGCCCTGTATTACCTAAATCTTTCCCTTGTGGAGGTACTTATGGGCTATGATCAAGTCACTGTTAACCTTCTCTCTTGGAAGTTACTTAAATCTTTTCCTATTAGTTATCCTTTAATTATTCTCAAAGCTCCTTTCTGAACTCACACCTATTTTTTTTTACATGCTTCTTGAATTTTGGGCACCAGATCTGGAGATGGGACCCTGACAAGAACAGCATCAATGCCAAAAATAGTGGAAATAATAATGTCACTCCTTATTCCTTTTTTTTTTTTTTTTTTTTTTTTTTTTTTATACCCACAGGAATTGATTTAGCCCTTCTGGCCATAGTGCTGTGCTGGAAGCTTGTGCTCAGGTGATTTTCATCCTGATCACAAATATAATTTCCAAATTTTCTACTTCCCCAAACAGAGCTCCTGTGAAAGTACAACCTGCACGTGTTTTTCCTGGACTGGTTATTTCACATTCAGCCACCCCAAAACACTTCTCACTTGACAAGGTTCAGCATTTTCTCTCTGTATCAGTGACTCTCCCCAAGTTGTCTCAGCTGTGAGGAGCTCCATTAAGTTATTGCTAAAAAATGGGAAACACCAAGAAAACAAAAAAACAAGGAACGCACCTTCTTGATGGAAGCTCCCTGTCTACGATCGGATTTTGACTCACCATTGAACTTAATTTCAATCTATTTAGTGTGTAACATTGGTTTTATAACATTCCACTTTGTTATTCAAGATGTGTGGTCCCATATGCAATAATATTGGAACTTTATTACATTGTAAATACTATTTCTTCAATAAATCAAAGTTGTAATCACATTAAAATTTAAACTGAGCTAGTCTGACAAGATTTTTCTATAAATAATTATTAATGATGTTTCCTTCCTTTAAATCATTATTAATCTGGTCCCATATCTACTATTTTGCTACTTTGTCAGGGAATGCTCTCAGTTGATTTTGGTTACTTGAGATATCTCTTCTGCTTTTTCTAAATATGGATGCATCTACTTTCTTTCTGAAGTCTTGCCATTTCCCAGAATTTACTGAAACTCAGCATTAACGATCCATCACGCTTCTCAGCTCACAAACTGAAACTCTCGGACATGATGATTTGGAAAGGTCCTATTTTAGTATCTGTAATTTGACATCATCTTTAGTCACTGTGGAAGTGGCATATATTTTATCATTATTGCATGTCTTAAATACATTATGTTTTGTCCTTCTCTCTTCCTCCAGCCAGGATACAGAAAGCTTTATTGTATATTTCAGCCTCTTATCGACAGTTCTGCCATGTTTAACTAGTTAGTGAAATAACACTTTTATTGACATTCCTTTTGCACTTTAGATACTCAAAAAACTCCTTCCATTGGCTTATATTCTGCTGGCTATAGCTTTCCCTTTGGATCTTCTTTCATAAATTTTCTTAATTTCATGATTTATCATTACTGCTCTCCACCTTTCTTTTTTCCATATACTAGGTTTTAACTGCTACACATATTTTCTCTTCCCATATGCACGTGCTGTTTTTAAGCCTTCTTTTTTGACTTTAGATTTTTAGCTCTTGGATAATTTATAAAACATTATAAAAGAGTTCAATCTGTCATATTTTACCATGTCAGTTCTTCCAAGCTGACTTGTCTCCTAATTATTGCAGCTTTGTAAAACTGGACTCTTAGAAACTCTGAGTAAATATCCTACTGATGTGAAATTTATGTGATTTGCATAAACAGATGTAGTCAATCTGCATCTAAACAACTGCTGACTTCTAGTTTGCAGCTCAGCTTCTATCTATCTGTCAAGACAAGGCCCAATCCCAAATTGTCTTGTTTGGTTGCCATCCTTTCTGAGCTAGAAAGTCATAGTCTACAATTTTTCAAAGTTCCAAGGGTATTTTAATACTTGGCAGTGTGCAACTTCCAACACACATCATTCGAACCAAAATCCTCCATGATAGTACAGCTTTTGTTTTTCTACAGCTGATAAAATAGGTGTTTAAGGAGCCAGTCATCCTACTCTCTAGTGAGATTTGGCAGGCAGCAATAGACACCAGAAGCCCCCCATCTTCTGCTTTATGTGTTGGAACAGCAGCCCACAAGCGTTTAACAGCACTTGGCAATGATTCAGAGACAGCTGATGCCATTTTCAATGTAGTCTGCCATTCTCTGTCCTTTTATGCTAATTCTATCAGTCCTTAGAAAAAAGTTTCATACCACTGATTTTAACATTCCAGTCATGACAATTTTCCTTCCAGTGACTTATAATACCAAGTGGAGGGTGTGTGCACTAATCAGTAAGTCCATTTTCTTTTGCTTATTACTTGGGCTCCTTGCAATCGTTGAAGGCAGTTAGAGACTTTTCTTCAGGCCTTTGGCACCTTGATTATTTTTTTTATTTTTCTACTTTCTCTCTCCTTCACCCCCACGCCCTTTTGTTGTTGTTTAGCTTAATACCTTTCAGACCAGGCTAAGCAGCCTGTATCTCAGAAAACATGTTTCCGTCCAATAAGATTACTACTTCTGAGACTAGTTAACCTGCCTTTTCTTCCCTCTCCACAAGAGAGACAAAAATTCCCTTGAATAAAAACCCTCTGCCCAGTGCCCTTTGCCTTGCCAGCAGCTTGCATTTGGGATGTCATCAATCTGTCCATGGTTTTTGGAGCTACTGCTGACTGACGAGGCACCGCGTAGCCCTGGGTCATAAGTGCTAGGCATGGCACAGACAGTAGGTCTGAGAGAGTGAGAGCCTTCCCTGGCAGCACATTCTCCTCCACTGGCATTCAACTTATCCAGCCTTGCTCTAATCTGGCTCTTTTTAAAAGAAAGTGGGGCTTTGCACCCCCTGGTTTCATAAAAGCGTAAGGGTAAGACTTAATGCCCTGGCCATCAAGAACTACTGCCATTTGGAGTTACCTACATCACCTATCATGTTGGACCAGGGAGATGAAGATGTGGGAGACTATCAAGGCTCAGCTGATACAGCCAGGCACTGGGCTTCTCAGAACCCTCAGAGAGGAGGTAAGGAGCCACAAGCTCATTCCTTCCCAGCCACGCTCCCCATCTGGTTGCTCACCAGTGGCATTCCCGGCTTCTCAGTGAGGGTGTCTGGGAATACCACATGCAGGGATGCTGGGTTGCCCTCTAAGATTTAGGCAGCTCAAGTCCTCGCTGAAACATACGATGCAAGTTCAGACAAAGGTAGCTAAAAAACAGGCTCGATTTCTCGAGCCTTTCTCACTTTCTTCACAGGGTTGTAGATGAGATTGATTCAGCAGAAAGACAGAAAGTTTCATGTATGTTCAGGCAGCTTTATGGCCCAGCTCATGTAGGACAAAAGGTTGAAATCCTGCTGCTTTTGCAGCCTGACAGATCACACTGGAGCAATGGGCTTTCCCTGGTAGGTATGTATGGAAAACAGTAGGTCCAAGTGAGACCTTCCTTAGCATGCAGGAAGTTTTCTTCCCTGTTCACCTACACAACAGTCAGCATGCACCCTAAGATCATTGTTCCGCTTTTATTTGTTTCCATTCTGCTACTTACAATTTAGCATCATTCCACACCACCTTCTATGTGCCACTCTGAGAATCTCTGGGTTTTGCTGGTCATCACTGACTTTCCTGTCAAGCAGAGCTGAATCCCAGATTCTTTTTGGCCCCTCTGTTTTGTTTTGGGTTTTGGTTTGTTTTTGGTTTTGGTTGTGTGTTTTTTTTCCCCATACATTGATTATATCAGTAGAGTGAAGGAAAGTATTACAGGGAGAGACAGTGTGGTAAGAGACACATTGGAAGAGAAGTCAGCATATTTTTTTGCTGTCAGTTTTAATGCATCATGTGTTGAATCTGTATATTTAATGTGGTCCAGAAATAGTTTCTGCATATCTTGTCCATCTCCTGTTTTATCCTGCAATTGAGATAGTAGTGTTTCATGTTCTTTATTGAGTTTAGACTCCTTTCTTTGATTCTTGAGATGGGTACTAGTTTCCTATGTCTGACAACTGCAGGGGTCTGTGGAGTGGCTAATTCTTTCTCCCAACAGGACTTTTTCTCTAGTATTTGATGAGATGATCATAATAATGTTGTTTCACCTTTCCAATTGTGTTTAGTAATTTCTTTCCAGAAACTGCACAGCATAGCCAGCTCCAGAGGAGAGAGGAGGTGATTTTGCAGCCTGAAGACTGACAAACTCTGCTTGTCACACACACAGACTGATCCCTTTAGTCATTAAAAACTGCTGCTCTGTATCTTTTTAAATAGCGAATGAGGACTGGGACAGGAGGAGGCTTCAGGGAATGAAACCATGAAAGTGCTTCTTCCCCAAATAATGTTAAATCCTCAGCAAAAAGATATTGGGGAAAATAAAAAAGTAATAAAAAAAGACCTTTTCATCCTCCAACTCTTTGAAGAGTAACTATAGCCATTACTGGGAAAAGATAACCACATCGTATCCTGTTAACACAACTTGTTGACCACTGCTAACAGCGGTGAATATTCTCTATGGGACCCTTATACAGCACCAGCAGACAGAGCTGACCCTCTGAGCTGCCAGCACCACGTCCTTTAAAGCTGGTGTGTACCAGCCCATGGCCAGTGGGGCTTAGACCCTCTCATGCAGAGATTAACAATAATGTTGTAAAACCTGTGTCTTCTGTACCCTTTCACCTGTTTTTTTCAAGGTGATCTATTCAAGGTTTTAACGTAGTCATTTTACAGACGGAGAAACTGAGGCAAGAGGAAGCTATGGGATTTTCTGCGCTTTATACAACAGACCCAAAAATTTAATTTTATTTTCGCAAGTTCCCTGTAAGATAATCAAAATGAACTTCTTAAAACTTGTGCTGTTCGAATACCAAAGAACGCCGTCAGCTCTGTGCATGGACAACGGGACAGAGCTGCACAGGTTATCTCAAGAGCAGCAGAGCAGACACTCCTGTTAAATGTCTTTTTCTGTGTTTGCCGATAGTCATGACTCTTCAACATGAGCACCAAACCCAGTCAGGGTAGCAGAAACACATTCCAGCTCCTAGAAAACAAGGTAGGCATTCGAAAAACAAATGGTGGTGGGAACTTAGGTTAACCAGACATCTACAAGGACTTTTTTGATTTTTTTTTTGAATTGACTGAAAAATTATATGTTTATTCCTAAGGGCCCGAGTATTCCAAACTCAGCAAAACCAACACAACAAGAAAATGTTGAGTGATGCATCTCACAAAATTACTACATAAGACTGAAATTCAGAAAAGTTCATTCTACCATACTTACAGGGCCCCAGCGAAGAGCTGTTAACTTGGGGAATAAACCTTAACAGGCATCAATATGGGTCTTGTTCGTAAGCCATCATAAGCAGAGAAAATACATTTGTCTCTTTCAGGAAAGGGTGAGAGGGAGAGGAGCAATGATTTTCCTCTGCATTTCAGACAAAACAGTCACATCCGTCAGGTGCCGCATGCAGCTGCATGCACAGCTGGATCCTGTGCAAGCACGTGTGGGGGAAGCTGCTTGCAGTATAGATATCCTGATGGCAGAGAAGAATTTCAGAAATTGATTTAGTTTTGTCTTGCTTTCTTACTGTTAGACCTTGAGAAGATACCTTGAAATGCTCACAGGGTGAAATGGAAAGGAGGAGCAAAGTAGGTAGCATTTATGTCTGCAAAGGAAAAGCAAGAGAAAAATAGATGCCAGCTGTGGAAACTGCGGACTACCCTTTGTCATCCTTTGAAACACATGCATAGCTGCTACACGTATGGACATCCAGGTAACTCAGAAAAGGAAACTGTGCAGAAACTGAATGAACACAGAAGAAATCCATCTCCAGCAGAAGCTGGAGAAGAGTTGGAGCCAACGCTTGTGATTAGATACAAGAAAGATTGATTGGTATCTAACCAAGATTGATTGATATCTAACCAAGCCTTGATTGGTTAGATATAAGAAACAAATTCTTTACATTGAGGGTGGTGAGGTACTGGAAAAGGTTGCCCAGAGAAGTTGTGGATGCCCCATCCCTGGCAGTGTTCAAGGCCAGGCTGGATGAGGCTTTGGGCAACCTGGTGTAGTGGAGGATTTCCCTGCCCATGGCAGGGGGGTTGGAACTAGATGATGTTTGAGGTCCCTTCCAACCCTAACCATTCTATGATTCTATGATTCCTAATGCCTCCTCTCCTTTTGAGGCACTGTCTGAACCTGTAGAGGTTAGTGCCAGAACCCCACAGACAACTAAGTGCTCACTTCCACTGATTCAATAATCTGGAATCTGGTAAAACCTCACAGATCCATGGGGTTTTTTTTCTGCTATTTTTAATAGCAGCACAAAGAAGCTCAGTATGAGTGTTGTACATGTTGCTCAGAATTTAGAAAGAACTTCCGGATAAGGTAGATTTCCTCAGAAAAGAAAAAAAAGTCACAAATTGCTAATATACAACTATAAAGTGAGGTAATTTGGAGATTTTCTTGATTCTCACAACCCTTTGAAACAGCTAACCAAGATGTGCATTATCAACAGAATGAGAAACAATATGGGAGGAAAGAAAACATGTTATCTATGTACACAATAAAAAAAAAAAAGAATAAAACAATGAAATGACCATCCATTATAGTTCACTGTTTGCAAATACACTTACGGAATAAATTCTCATTAAAAAAAAAAAGGGAGAAAGAAGTGGAATAATTGCCATTATGTGTCTGAGAGAGTGTTTTTCCATTAACTGCAATTAATACAGCAATGGTAAATGAAAATAATTTCCCATTTTGCACTCATTGTGAGGAAACATTAAAGAGAAAAAAAAAGAGAAGTGAAATGAAAGAAAAACAAAGCATAATACTTAATGT
The DNA here is from genome assembly GCF_009769465.1 of Tauraco erythrolophus. Taxonomy (NCBI): domain Eukaryota; kingdom Metazoa; phylum Chordata; class Aves; order Musophagiformes; family Musophagidae; genus Tauraco; species Tauraco erythrolophus. The sequence goes on from NC_141465.1 coordinate 59,447,074, forward strand.
ATTGATGATCCGGTATCATCTCTGACCTGATCGATCATCATGAGGTTTTGGTTTTATTTAATTAGCGTATGGTAATTTCATACAGAATCCCCATGTGCTGATGAAAACTGGCAAGTGAAAACATTGACCTTCTGCTCACATATGCAACATCTTCTTACAGTGCTAACAGCCTATATGCATCAATGCTAAAAGGCTTCCGTCTCACAGGAGAGCCCCTGTATCAGGGGGATATCATTACCGCCTACAGCGAGATCAGAGTTTGGCTCTTCTTGGTGCACAGGAGCCTGGGGAGCAAAAGAGACATCGGGTTTTGCCAGAATAATAATTGGGTGCTATGAGATTATGGAGCGCTGCCATTAAGTGAAAATGAACAGACAAGTTTCTTTCTGTTTGTTTTATGAAATGCTATTATTGTAATTTATTATGTTCTTGGTCATCAATTTTCTCCGAGTTGCTAACAAAGTGCCGCATAAATCCAGCCTGTCCCTTTCTGACCCTTATAACATCATGCAATTTTCCTCATTCACCCTTAATTCGAGGTATAAACTAATGTGAAAACATGCATTTCATTAAATGGCAACTTTTCTACTAAATACATTTCTTTTGCAGTAGGAAGCAACTGCATTAGAAATAAATATCTCAGCCAGACCTCCTGCATACTTCTCCCAATACATAAGCAAAAAAATATGTTGTGGTCAAACCTACATTGTTCCATTTGCCAATTGCAAAATAATAATAATGTTTGATGGGCAAAAACTCAGCTGTCAGGAGAGAAGACAGACGATTCTGCTTATTGAACGCTATTGACTTCGTGAGGCCAATAAAGCAGCTCACAAATAAAAGAAAGAGGAACCGATTCATGTCCTAAGATTGTGTGACGTAGCCTTTTTCTGTTTGTATAACGTTGTGATTAAACATGGTGGGGCCCTAGGGAGTGAATTTTTTATTTGAAGGTTAAGCCAATATTAGCAAAAAATAAAATAAAATTAATCAAATGGCCCAGAGCATCACAGCCACAGTTGATTCCAAGAATGTTTGGTTACAAAATGAGCAACTGACTAATTGTGTAAATGCTGTTAATTAGCTGTGCAGAGCCCCTAACTGGGCTTTTCCCTGTAACTAATAAGAAATCAATTAGCTAATGAAGTGGCCATTAAATGCTATGCTAATCTTAGCTGGGATATTTTTAATGTTTCTTCTTCTTCTTTTTTTTTCTTCTTTATGATCCTTCCTAATTGCCATTGCCATACGGAGCTCACAGCTTTCAGCATGTCTAATGAAACATCATTATATCATAACTGGCATTCTTGGAAGAGTTAGTGGCAAACCTGCTTCCCAATTATTTTTAATTGCCAGACATACTCATAAGTGGGCCTTTTACCAAGTAGTTCAGATCCCTGCACTGTCGTGTAATATACCCAAAGATTGTGTTTTCTTTTCTTTGCATATGAAGCGTGGCGGTAGCATTGACCACGATGAGGGACGCGTGTAACACCCTAAACAAGGAACCCAAGCGGCTGCCTTTGCTCTTCCTCTGACTGCAGCCTGTGGAGACTCAGCATCGCCTTCCCGCAGAGCAGATAAAACTAGACAAATCTCATGGAGGTTTTGCCTCTATTTGAAAACTTCCGGTGCCCGGTAAACATTATTCACCGCCAACTGTTTCAAGCTATAAAGGTGGCTGGAGCTTCTGGGCGCTTATGCCAAAACATTGTGATGCCGCAACTGCTATCAGGATTAGCAATTGGCAAGTGCGAATGCCTTCAGTAATTCCCGCAGATTTTGTCACTTTCTAAAAGAGTTCATTATCACCATTTATTTGTGTCTATAAATTCCAACTTAGAGAAGGCGTAAAATGCATCTTTTCTTTAGGTGACACGGCTGTGACACCAGCATCTCCTCTTTAATGGAGACGTTGTAAGAGCAGGCAGGCAAGACTGAATCTCAGTTTTCAAAATGCTGCTGGAGCTGATAGTTTTTATTTACCAACCCGGCATCTATCTGGTAATGGCATCATATTTAAACCCTGAATCGCAATGAACTTCCCTAAATCTACTTGCGCTGAAGTAGGTTATGTGTCAAGATTAGACTGGCTCCTCCCCGCCCCCCACAATACAATAGTCCTCAGGACATCTGTGCACAAAATACGTGCTTTTTAAAAGAATGTTTTCAAAAGGGAGTCTCCCCTCTCTCTCTCTCTTTCCCCCCGCCCCCTCCTCCCTCCTTTTTTGGATAACATGCAAATTGAATTGGTTAATTCTGCATCCCAGTTTCAGGAAATCTGCCACCAGCAGCTGCCACTGTTTCAGATGTCAGGAGGATGCAGATACACTGTGACATTTTGTTCATTAAATAAACAAACCAGGTTCAGGCTAACAACATTAGGTAGAAAGCCCCATCAATTCTTGTACATTTAGTTCACATAATAGGAAGTGACAATTGTTCCTTAGCTTCATAAGCACTATTTTGAAGAACAAAAGGAAAAAGCATACACAATGTGGCAACAGCAACAACAGTTGCCATAAAATCCTGCAAGGTTGATTTAGATTAATGAGGCACATAACTTTTTGCCCAAGGCTACTTAAAATAAATATGGCTACAAATGTGGCTACTAGGAGAGAGAAAAAAAAAAGCCAGGCTTGTTTTTTTTTCCTCTTATGTACAGTTTTGGTCCTGTTTATTTGATTTGACTATCAAATAAGGAAACTACTCCAGTGATAGCCACTCCATAGGTGAATAAAAAAAGATTTGCACAGTTTGATAGTATAAAAATTAAAAAGAAAACACACAAAAAATCCTATAGTTTGCTCAAAAAAAAAAACTTAACTAGTGTGTTGACCTTAGGTTAAAATGATAGAGATATTAAATATCCAAATTAAAAGCCATATGTCTTTTCCATTGTGACAAATCAATCTATCTGAAATACAACATTTCTGGCTTCTGCACCAATTGAATATATTCTGGCTTTTGCATCTAGGAAATATAAACATTAAATAGCCAAGATAACAAGTGCAATTTGTCAGCTTTACATCACGTAACATAGAAGTCACTAAAACCGGAAATTCAGTAATGCAAAAAAAAAAAAGGTTGATACTGAAGAGGAAGAAGAGTGGCCTATCTAAAAATCAGACTATCCTAAGGCTTGGATATCATAGATAAGGCTGTCAGTCAGACTTAGACTGAAAGGTACAGACAATAGAAAAAAATCCTCACACATTAATATGTATAGCACCGTGATGTGGCTTTTAGTATTCCAAAGGGACTTCAGCAACTCCATGGGAAAAAAAAAGCCAAACCTGAGACTGGCTCTTACAAATCCTGGCCAACAGTGGCAGCCTCGCTGAAGGATGCACTACATGTGTGCATGAAGGTTGGCCCTTGGCACCACCAGTGGTTTTTTGGGTCCCTTCCCCTCACATGTCCACCCGTCCCCAAGGTGACTGCCATGGGATGCTCAGCCGAGCCTTGGGGCAGCTGTCCATGAGGAGGCTCTCCTCATCATGGGCAGCTGCTGCCGACACAACAGCAACACCAAAAACTTCCCACCACTACCTCCGTGATTTTTCTGGGGGTTCCTTTCCCCCACATCCATGCCCCGAGCAAATTCAACCTTCCTCCACCCTGGTTGCTCTCCTCTGTGTTGCCAAAATCCTGGAGCTAATTTGGAGCATCTCCAAAGGCCTGTCTATGTCTGGGGATCCACAGGGAGATAAGAGTGTCATTCTTAGTGTCCCCCTCCCACAGTCCACATGGGGTGCCCTGCTCCCCACAACCAGATTTGATGCTGGCACTACGCTTATGATGGGTGTGAAAATACACGTTCATTCAGAGCATCCCTAGTAACTTCATCTGTGCAGAGGCTGAAAACAGTAAGTTGCTCCAGGATAGGCTGGCATCAATTCAAACGCAGGAATTTTTTGGCCCTTTGATTTCTTGCAAGCGTATTCCTGTGTAGTGTCGGGGATCTCAGACTCCTCCACCTGCTGTTAGGGCATCGCCTCCCCACATGAGGCATGTCAAGCAGAAGGTTCACCCTTTCTGGAGGAGGGCAATGGTGCAAGATGAGAAGAGCAGAAGTTTAGAAGCGGATATGCAGATCTCATGATGCCTCATGGGCTTGGAGGGCTGTTGGGTGCCAGCAGAGCCCAGACCAAATGCCCCTGAGAGCAGAAAGTACATTTTCAGTATCAGCTTCCCAATGATGGCAGGGTGTCCATCAGCAGCCAAGCTGTGGTCCCTCCTAAGCTTGCAGGTGGAAGACAAGCAGATGCAGCAGCTCAGAGGAGGTGAACAAGGCACCTGTGATCTTGCTCCTATTTCTTCCTCGATCACTTGTGCGAAAGCTCCTCTGTAAAAATTCCCACCAGAAAGTGTGGTGCACTGTGAGTCACAGATGAGGAAGGACTTCGTCAGGGAATTGCAAGAATGAGATGACAGGATTGATAGCATAATAAACCCTCAGCTTGGACTAGCTGCTACTGGAAGACTATGGAAGTTAGAAATTCAGGGGGATCTCCATAGCCACAGACTGTAAACCAGCCTGAGTCCTAAGGGAAACTGTGTTTTGAATGGAGAATGTTGTGCATCCAATAATTAAAAAGAAAAAAGCTAACATCTATTAATTGGATCACTCTAGATTACATTAAATTTAGCAGCGATGGAAGGCTAAGATTGTAACAGAAGGAAGCCGTTTCTTCATTTTTGTAGACTGGCTTATTTTTCTTCAGGGTAAGATACGCACGTCCTTAACTTTTCATATTCCCACTTCTCGGAATAATTTTTAAAATATTTCCCCCCTAGATGTTAGGATGGTGGGGACTCTGCAGTGAATGAGGATTTTTTTTCCTTTTAAATGAGCCAATTAATTTCCCTTGTGCTGCAGTTGTACTCGACAATACATAATTTGTGTGAATAACATTCCCACGACAGTGACATGCCTATTTCCAGTAAAAATATGGAGATAATTTTCATTTCCTCGATATGAACAGCTGTTTAAGTGAAGAAGCGTGATAGATGATGTTTTGCAAACAGAAATAAGCACTTCAAAAATCTGTGAAAAAGGTTACATACAATGCTGCAAGAAACAGATCAAATTTACAAGACCCCCTGATAGAAAAGTAACCATCATTCTGAGTGTCATTTCCAACACACAATAAATAACAATAAATTTTGCAGATATTCTCTTAGGTAGATTCTTTAATTCACTGGTATTTCACTAACAGGCAGATGGACCTTCTTTCCTCCCTCCCTCTCTTTCCCCTATCCCTTCCTTTCTTCTCTTCCCCTTTCCCGTCTTCCCTCCTTCCTTCCAGCATCAAAGTTTTGCCCCATTGAAGTCATACACCCAACCCTCCTGAATTTTCTCTTACACCAAACATAAGAATTTGCAAACCTTCATGAGCTTTTAGATCTAGACATACTTTTTTAACGTAGTGGTTCAAAATTCTCATTGGGGATCAGTCTTGTAGGGACAAGGAACAGTTTCGAACCTCGCCTGTTTGGGAAGCCAAATGCCACAGACAGTGTGAGTAACAAGGAGGGGAAATATAAGGGGGAGCAGTTTCATCTGGGGAGTTTGTGGAGTTTACAAAGTATGACTGAAAAGGCTCCGTCACTGTGGGTGAAGAGCTGCCCAAGGATTTAAGACCTCAGAGTGAAATTTTTACAAATTTAGCTGAAACTGATAAATTACCAAATCAAGGTAAACCCCTTTAAGCAAGATTTAAACAAGTTTACATATGCTTACGTGAGGGATTTGCGCCAGTACCACCAGCTGGATTTAAAATCATTTTACTTTGTATTTAAAATCATTTAGCTGACTGCAGCTTTTCTAATGTAGACAGGTGTGTTCATCAAAAAAGCAATGTGAACACTAGCAAGCTAAATACAGGTTAATCATTAATTTCAGAAACAATTTTCACACTGTAGGCTACACATCACTAGGAAAAAAGATAAAACAGGAATACATATAACCAACTATTTTTAATTATTTTTTTTTTTTACTGTTGAAGTTGTCTCTTTGAAAAATACTAAAATTACCTCCAGAGCAAAAGGGAGAAAATCCACAGTGAACCTGTCGTCACCTCCCACCCTTCCTGGCAGACTCCAGCCACCGCATTTCTCGCAAACATCAAGAAACTGATGTCTTCACCGACGGGAGGGTATTCCTTCCCCTCTGTGACTGCAAGTTTCACAGCCTGGTGTCTCCTTGATTCCTGGAAATGTATCCCATCCTAATTTCTCGAGAACCAATTAAATAAATCCATACATTTTATGCCTGTAAGATTTTTAGCTATAAAAGCTGCCTTGTGGTACTTTGCCTCAGCCAGCCTCTAATGCTCTTTCAGCTCCCTGGGCCGGCAGATCCGCGCTGGTGCTGTGTGCTCAGCTAACAGCTTCCCCCAAGCAGCTACCGAGATTGCCACAAACTCCTGGGGCTTGTGTGTACACGGGGAACACAGTCAGGAAATTAATTTTTCCCTCCCCATAATTAATAAGTGCTAAACATTTGTGGGTTTGTAGTCACTTTTTAAAGTACTGAAGCCAAGTCACAAAAACATGAAAATTTCCAAATAAAAAGTAAATATTTCTTGCTAAAGGAGTTAAAAAAACCCAGCACTGTGCAATCAAGCAATCAAAAAAATATTTTTTTTTTTTAATTTGGTTAAGGAATTCTTTAACAGTTGCTGTGGGCATATTTTATTGCCGAGGCTGATTCACTGCAGTATGTAAGCATGCATTAAATGTTAAGCACATGAGTTATCTCACCGACTTCAATGTGTCTGTTTTCATTCTGAAAGCGAGCACAAGCTTCGGAGCTCTGCGGAGTGAGAGGCTAAGTTAGGACTCCTCCTGCTAGGCATATTGCTAGGGGTTGTACATTTTGCAGAGGTCATTATGTAGAGCACCGTACTTACGAATAAACTGCGTTTTTTATGAGAATTATTCTTACTTTGGAAATTCTGGGACTGTACAAATGCTTCACAAAGCAGGAGAAACAATATGCAACTGATTCGCTTGACAGCATATTGCCAGCACATTTTTAGGTGAAATGCACTGAGCTCTGAAAACAGGTTATAGGCATTCTTTCTCTGAAATAGCCAGGGCATCTCTCAGAGCATGGCTTGGGCTATGCCGTGGAAGCAAATTCTGAGGACTTTTTAAGTTCACGTGTCGTTTTCCTTCTCTGCAAAATCCTGCATAATATTCAGACTCTTTCAAGGAGAAAAGATATCCAGGTGTTTTTTTCATAAAAGGGCACAAATCACTTGATTAAAGATTGGGGTAAACTTCGTTCTTGATGCTCTTTGCATCATTTTTAAACAACTGTGCACTGGAAGTTCCAAGTTTCTTTTTTAGATTTGATTTTCTAAATAAAAATCTTCATATTTTAGTTCCTATTAAGCCTCCATTTTCAAACCATACTATTTGTTCTCTGTTTTAAGCAAAAAGAATATTGGATCGTGCACAAAGAATTTGTAAAATCAGATCTAATATGTGTCTTTATCATTAGCTGCCATATAATTGATTAAAACATGTAACCTACAGAGAGATGAACTATCAACTTGAATGATTCTGTCTGAACTCACTGAAAGGAGACAAATATCAGAATTGATATTTAAGATGCGTCAAGGCATGTATTTGAAAAAACTATTTAAAGCCATTTTACACCATTAAGAGCTGTAAAGAACCCATCTAAAATTTTGGATAAACACTTAGCACATTATGTGTTGAAAAGATCATTTCTGTAACACACTGAAGAGAAAAAGTACATTTTGTGCTTACCTCATACCTCATTAATCCAATAAGGTCATGCAAAATTATTTTAATTACTTTAATTGAAACACCGTATACACCTATGTCAGTGTGTATATTATAAATAATAAATAATTATTATTAAACTTGGTTGAATTATTCATCAAGGATAAATTATCTGACAAATGCAGTCTTTTTCTCTGTTTGTGACTTGTTTATGAGCAATCTTGTCTTCCTTGAATATATTCCTTCTTGCGTGTTTTTTTGAATAATGAAGGATATTCAGCCAAGGACTGTGAATTGCTGGCTTAGACTGCTCCCGATTTGATTACTTGTGATTATTTGTGAGACGTGAACATGTCAACCACGTGGGCCTGGTTCTGGTTGAGTGGCTGGTGGGCTGGAAGAAGGTTCCAAGGATTTGGAGAGGGGGCTTGGCATTGGAAAGGTGTGGAGGCATCTCTTTTGGAGCTACATCTCTGTTGCTCCTCATCTGCCTGTCATCTGCGCTCACAGTGTGTCATGTAGAGTCTCCCTAGAAAGACAATAATGCAACAGGGATCACGATCTTAATGGAATCAATGTGTAATTAATACCTCATAAAATCTTCATTGAGTGAATGAGGAGCCCCACCTGGGGACAAGAGGGATGAAACAAACAATTAAGATAGGATGGGGGCCCTTGGCAGTAAGTTGAGTCAGAGTGAAAGGAAAATAACCTGGCAGCACCCTGGGTGCTGAGTCCTTCACAGAGTTGACAGGGGTGTTTAGGCAGGTGAAACTTGCTGGCTATAAGCCAGAGCCCATAAAAACCTGAGACTGCAGATGAAGTGACCCCCATAACTAAAGCCCTAACTCCATAAACAAGGACATGAGGATAAAGAGAAAGAGGATGTGAGGGTTCAGACCTCAGAGAGCCACAGGACTCACAGTGACCCGGCGTGCCTGCATCCCCAGACATCCCTGCCGGCATGTGACACCCTCTGGCACTGGTGGGGCTCAGGGGAACCCTTCTGTTAGGGCCCAGCGTGCACCCCTGTGCACACCCGATCCTTGGGTAGCCCATGCAGACTGATGACTGACCCTTTCCTGGGGTCCCGCTGGCCAAGCTCTCAGGTGGTCTGGCTGTGGTGGGTGAAGGGAGTCAAGATACAGATGCCAACTGCAGCAACCAGTCTAAAGCTATGCACTTGGGCTTGCCAGAGGACACAGTGGGGACCCCAAAACGGGTCAGCTTGGGGATCTGCCACCAAGGCAGCGTCCGAGTGGCTGGGAAGGAGGTCCCTCTGGTGGGCATCACCCAGCCTGGGGCAGGCTGCAGACGGACATCCCACAGCTCTGGGCAGTCCCAGAGTGTCACAAAGACAAATGTTGGAAAGCGAACACTCAGCCAAGCAAAAGGCAATAATGAATGTTTCAGTTTGCTCACAGCTGCCTTTGTCTTGGCTGCTCACGCGGAAGTTCACAGTAAGAAAGGCCATTGTGCTGACAAAAATGTGTGCGAGCAAATGCCTACACAAAGCAACTAGAGGAAGGCAGGAAAACAGCAAAGGGAAGAGTCCCCTGCGACTGGGAACTCTTTCAGGAACACCACCGTTTCCTGCAAGTTTATTTGCTTCTGGTTTTATGGCTCTGAACCGGTTCCCGCAGTGGTGGAGGGGCTCCGCCCTGCCCAGCCCCTCTCCAAAGATGTGGGGCGCAGGTGGCGAGAGGGTGGCCCCGGCCCCGGGGAGCCCCAGGGCGCAGCGTCGGATGTGCAGTCTATGGGACGGAGGGGAAACATTCCCATCCTCTGTCCTACTGCCAAGGCCCCTTAAATTAAAAGCAGTGGGCCAAACCCTGCCTTGGATGTGCATCTGGATCTGCCTCTGGTTTCAAGCAAAGCCGGACACACGCAGATTTGTGCCAAATTTGGCCCTGCCGTCTGCTTGCTCCTTTTTTGGCAGGAGAGGTTTGCTGCCTTTTTTGGCAGCTCTAGAGCTCCGCGGAACCAAGGGTCAGGGAATGCAGCACAGGTAACAATCTGCCAGGTCCCAGCACATCAGGTACCCAAAACCATGAAAGCCGCGTTTTGCTGATGTTCTCTTTCATTGAAGATTAAGCCTCCATTTGTTTTCCGGCATTTGATGTTTCATTCCTAATGATCTCTAGACTCGGTACCAAAGTTGTCTCCCTGACAGCGAATGCCAAGTGCGATTACTCTCCCGGCTAGAGATCCTCACCTCCATCCGATGGCTGTGCTCAGGGAATGCTATCACTGCGGGGATGGCCAGGCCGGATCGCTGGCAGCCAGAGCATCCCACCAGACCCTGCGCTCTCCTTGCTCCCTCCCTCCCTCGCCGCTTCTCCTTCTTCTTTTTTTTCCTTTGGCTTAATATAACTGCACAAAGGCAACACTAAATAAGGAAAATATGCTTCCCAGTAACCGAAACTGACAAAAACAAAGATGACATGTTTATATAATTAGTTACACATCTAACTTTTTTCAGCTTTTCTTCCTTTTAAATATCCCACAACGACTCTCCAGTCCAGGATATGAGTGAAGCTGAAATAGATGTGGAGCAATGAAATCAGCCTTTTTTTTCCTTTGTCCCTCTAAAAACCGTTATATACCTTAGGTAACTCCTGAATCTTGGAGTCCCTCTGTGACTGCTTTCTGCTGTGAGAGCAATTCATTAAAAGTTAATTAAAAGGTGAAGTTCAATATGCAGTTTCCTTTAGCTAATCCTCCTAAGGCAGCTTCATATGGCACTAATGTATCCATTTTGTTGATGTTAGAAAACAAAAAGGCAAGATTGTCTAATTAAGAGGTTGATGTTTACAAGAAAGAGGTTTTCTAATTGGTGACTCCGAGTCCAAATTAATCTTAACACTGCTCATTTAAGCATTCTCAATCTAACTTGGACTTCTCCCCAGCAAGAGCTCGCAAAACATGAATAATTTCCAGGACTCTTGATATAACAGTATTCAGCCTGCTTATTCCCTCTGTATTTACACCCCTTTGGGACCCAGTTCCGAACCCCCACAACGTCTGAGCTGCTTCCTTCTGGCTCTGGTGCAGAAATCTTCTTCATAAGGGCTTTCCTGGGCAGGCTGGCTCCTAAAGGTGGAGCTTCATTTCTGTCTTTCAGCATGTTTTCACTCAAATATCTAAAGATGTGTTTTATTTCCACACAAATCAGTTATTTTTCTGGTAATACACTTTTAATGCTTTACAGAAATGAGCATACTCCATCTGATTATGTTGGTGCCAAACATATTTGTTTTGTCTAATAAAAGACAAAAGCATAATAACTGTATTCCTACTAATTCTGGTTCCTTTTGACAGTAGCTGCTGACTTCCTGTCCTTTCAGTGGGAATACAGAAAAAGAAAAGAACATTGCCCCTCTGCCCCCTTAAAAATATGAATTTACACTGCCCAGACACACATATAAGAAATGGCAAAAATATCCTAAGCTGCTATCACTCAGCCAGTTTCGGCCACCTGGGCTTTAAGTTTGGAGACCATGCTGGTAACAGTATGTGGAGGAAATCTACAAACTATCACAAAAATAAAAAAAGTACCCCAAGAGAAAATCAATTCTAAAATATAGGTTGTCCGGGACAATTCTTCCCTTTTCAAAAAAAATGGAGATACTAACAATGACGAAAGTTGATATGTTCATCAAGGACTGTCACAAAACCTAATTAAAATTGTAACTTGCCCAGAAAATGAAAGTGCCACCTAAGGGCTAAACAAGGTGACTTTTTATTTACAACGTTTTACATTGATTTTTATTTTTGCAGTCATCATCGGTGACTCAGTCCTTCAGTGTGTCAGTGTTTTTCTCTATGTATGACAACCTGCTGCTCTTTTAAAATAAGTCACGTAGGCAGAATGCTTTCCACTTTTATCTCAATGCACCTCATGCGGTAATCCTACGCTTGTCAATAACATCTGAAGGTTAAAAAAATACCTCTCGCCAACATGACGCTTTTCCTTGGCATCTCTAACTCCTCTTGTTTCTTCCTTCTCCTTTGTTCATTTAAATTGCTGGCCAACGATAGCCAAAAAGAAAGATGAAGGGGGGAAAAAGCAAGAAAAAGGTCTCGTTTCTTTGCAAAACCGTGGAAGCCCCCCGTACGTCTGTTTGCGCTGCGCAGAAGCTGCAGACATGTCGTGCCGGATTGAGACTTGTGTGGTTGGAAACTATTCGCTGCCCGCTAAAAAAACTCTTCTGGGTACGCCCTTGCATTCAAGGTATGGAAGCTAAAAGTGGGACCAGCCTTCCACAATTCTAGCTTGCAAAGTATGCCAAAAAAAAAAAAAAAAAAGAAAAAAGAAAAGAAAGAAAAAACCCTTGGTTCCCATATGGGAACGCCTAAGCCTTCCGGTTTGTCCTTAACATGCAAACACTAGATGTGCTACAGTAGCTCTGGGAGCTGGAACAGTATTCTGGGTATACTGAAATTAAAAAGGTTGGGCATGTTTGTGAGCCTGCCGAGTTCCTCGCTATACATTTTCCAAGAGAGAAATGTAAAAGAGTTTCCCAGTTATAGCCCCCATACCTTTGCCGAGAAGGGATGCCACAAATCACGTGAATAATTAGTGACACTCTTAAGCGTCTAGCACTGTGCCCATTTATTTTCTTGGCACAAAATGTATTAGCTCTACACTATTCATTTAGTCTGCATTTAGCAAGAGATAAATTTTAGTCGGAAGCTGTACTAAAAGACAATATATACTGTATGTTGGAGAAAAAATCTATTTGCTCCAAGACCATAGCTTTAGCTAAAAAAAAAAAAAGAATCAGGAGAAATAGCATGGAGTTAATTTATATGAAAACCTAATTTTTGCATAGCTTGTGATTGTTCAAATCTCCTAACTAAATGGCCTGCAGTGACCTTTTCAGGAATGCTGTACTCAGAGTTAAATTCTCACCAAAAAACGCACATTTCTCTGATCCCCTCATTTAGATAATAGCTCTGTGCCTTTTGCTATAAATGTAGAGTGAAGGGAGGGAAGAAAAGAGAGAGTTCTTTCTCCACAAACATTAACGAGACTTTTCAACTATGCTGTAGAGGAACTTAAGCCTCTCTAGGTGTTTCTGTTTTTCAGGCTTTGAGCTCTTGCTGTGCCTTGCTCTCTCCATCCTGCCTCTGAAAGACTCTCAACAACCTATGGCTTTGTCCCTTGGTATTTTTCAGTTTAAGCTACACTCTACCAGAACCACTTTTAGCTTCCATATTTCAGCAGAAAAACAAACAGAAGCAGAAACCGTTTGATGTATTTTAAGTAGAGAAGGCCAGTAAAGTATTTTTTAATGGGGATACAAAGCCTTTCAGCTAACAGAATGCTGGTTCAGTTCCAGCCCAGATGAGGAACAACTAAAAGCTGATACCATCTAAAGGCTATTAAAGTCTTTGTAAAGTGAGTAACCGCCTAAGTACCATTCCCAGTGGCCACATCACAAAGGCACACTAGCAAGTAAGTCTGTCTTCAGCTACTTTCTTGCTGGTTTCTCAGCAAGAAGACAAGGAGTGAGTGGCCGCGGGGACCGGTCATCCTTTCAAGCAGGTTATTGACACTCCTGGAGGTTTGTGCACTAAGCTGAAATCTGCCCGGAGACTGTATCACAGTCCAGTTTGTCATGTTGGCGGGTTAAATTGCATGAATATATTGATACAAGTAGTCGCTCCCTCCTGCAAGCCCTCTCTGAAGGGTTAACAAATGTAAATGCACTAAAATTCGGCTTTAGAAAGCCAGACTCTAAGCTCATCCCCAAGCCCATAAGAGAATGCATGGCTAGAGTTGTAGCAGACATGTGGTCCAGTCTGTCCACACAGACACCAGATATAGGCGTGCAATGCCATGTCCCGGCAAGATGGGTACAGCAGCCCACCAGCAGACTGAGAGCCGCTCTGCAGAAACCAGTGTTGGCTCCAGGAAGAAAAAATGCCCAGAGGAGGAGGTACATGACCCAGGCCAGTCATTTCTCCCACTGCACCCCACATCCACTAAAGGTACCCCACGCCTGTACAAAATCTCTCCTCTTCAGCAGCAGTGCAGTCTTCCCTCCTCCAGCTAAGCTTTATGTGCTGACAGAAAAATAGGCAGGATGTTTCCTTAAAGGGGTACATGTTCAGCTGAGTAAACTCTGTTTTACTCGCACATCTCTCTGTAGTGTAAAACGAGTGAGAAGGGAAAAGGCACAGAGCAGAAGTCTAATTCGGGAATATAGGAATACAAACTGTGTTTTCATGCATACACACGGACTTGTTTGCTGAAAGTTTCACATACATCAAATTAAAACAGATAAAGCAACAAACTCAGACATCATTTACCCATAGGGAATACACTCAGCCTTTATTTAGCCACTGAAAATTTACTCCTGCTTGTCTGTATCGCTAACCTGCTTCGGCAGACTGATGTTTTGATGCCAGAATACCCGTAGGGTTTCCAGAGAACATATCATAAGATTCACAGCTACAGACATATCCTTAAAACAAAGCAAATTTGACTTAGATGGGAGCCTTGTGCAGAGCTCCTCAGCCTACAGAGGACTGAGGGCATTGGCAGAAGAAAGCTTTAGCACCTCAAGAAGTTTACTGTAAAAATGGGGGTACCAGAAGTCATGAGGGACTTCCAGAGCTTGGAGGAGAGAGGAGAATTCAGGATTACGTTCTGTGGTTTTGGGGCAGAATTCAGGTGCTACAAGTCATGGCTGAGGCTTTTAATCCTTTTATGACTATGGCCCTAAGTATTTTTGTGCCTTTGACATGGCAGCAAAGGCACTTTTCTGCCTCCTAGCAGTGTTTTACAAACAAAAACCCGGAAGACTGTGAAGCACACGCCAGTCACAGGGTCAAGCTTTGGACCCCATTTCTGCCTAGCTTGCTTTGCGCAGGGTAGTGGCTGTGAGATCCAATCCATAAAGGTCCCATATTGCCTCTGTTCTCGTATGATTATAAGGGTCTGAAAACATGCAAGCAAATAAACTCCAGTCACCTAAGTGGTCCTGGAGAGCGTAGAGGGTAAAGTTCCTCCTACTGCATCTGCACAATAAGACACTCAGTAAAGTTGCCTCAGTGCTGAATGACCTAAGTGAGCACGACCTATAGAGGGACACACATGGCAGAGATGCTTTTAAGTTCTCCTTTTATTTGAGACTTAGGATTGCTTTAAAGTTCTCCATTTTCTTTTTCATAATGTAGAGCGAAACTTAAAAGTAGCCCCAACTTGTAATGAAAGCTGCAACGAATTTTAGCAAATAAAAAGCCACTTAAAGAAAAAAACACTACTGTCCTGGCTGGGAATTTTAATAGTGCTGCACTCACAGCCAGACTGCTTGTAACTTTTCTATTAAAATGTTAAATCGAGAGCATTAAACAGCTTCCAATTAAGGGGTATATTATCACCTCGATGCACAGGGAGTTTCACACGTAAATCCCTATGTATTAAGAAGAGAATATACCCTGTGGCTTTTTAAATAACAAATAAAAGTTAAAAGAGATTTTGCAGGAGGTAAAAGAGCCGTGGAAAGACTCATATTTTAACACACTCTGAGAGGAAGAAAACTAATGTTTAAAACTGTATAGAAAGAGAAATTATTTTCATTTTTTCCCCACTATTCCCCAATATTTCCACTGGGACCTACTTACTAAGATGAAAGTCTAAGTATTCCATAGGACTGGAAGTAATGATTTTTGAAGGACTTGCATATGCACAGACTGGAGGTGTTATTGGTCAAGTCTTTTTAACACCAAAGGCATCCTTCCCAATTCCACAGTGCCTACCTTATGAGTCAAAACTCATTTTTCTAAAGCAAAGGCAAATCTGTTAATTAATCTGAGTTAATATTACTAAAAAAATGTCAGAAACAGTTAAGAAATCGCCCCTTAGCATCTCTCATGTTCCTGAGGACCTTCTGAAGCAAGATATGAAGAACTGCAAGCCTCCTAGCCTATACATATGCTTAAAATTTTTCAGTGTAAATAACTACTTGGGGAATAATGCAGGCTTGGAAAAATCAGAAAGCACTAACAAAGTTCGTTAGTGATTGTTGTTTGTGATTCCTGCCATTAAAGACAGAGGCAGTTCAACCATGACTGTTCACTATGGTCGTAGTGACACCAAAGCCAAATCCATTGGCGACACTTTTGATCTGTGGGTGTAGCTCAGCTGGCTCGGTCATGTCGAGACAGGGAGGGCACAACACACCAGTGAGAAGAGATTTCAGACAACTTGCTCATAGATATTGTAGCAGGAGAAACATCATGATATGACACCAGGCTCAGTTGGTCTGAACGGCCACCCATTCCTGCCGGCCACATCGTCTTGGTGAAGTCACCTCAAATGGCTGCACCCCAATCCTGCCTGCAGTGAAAAATCCTACAGGAGTTGATGTTTGTGGCCTTCTGCTAAGGAGCTATGGCAATAGCTGTAATGTATGTGGTTCTCAGCTGTTTGAAGTAGACTTCAAATTCATGTAAGGTAGTCTAAAATGCAGTCAGACCTCTTCTTGTCAGACTAGATAGACATAGCTCTGCTGGACCAACTGGAGGAAGTTTGGCCATTGTTCTGAACTCCTTGCTGTTCAGTTAGTCATTGCAGATAGCCCTGGTCAGAGTTTATGCCATCTTGTCAGGGGCCACTTCAGAAGTTCTAGGTGCCATGCTCATTTCTGTCCTGCACTGCTTCCCTTGTGCCACAACGCAACACCTGAGGGGCTCAGTCACATACATGAGGGTAGCTGAAATGAACGGGCTCTCCCACTTGATGCAATGGCTTAAGCATTTTACACAGAAGAGCTATGAGGTGTCCTTGGTGCACAGAACTTCTGGGACACTACAGAATAAACGCCCATGGTATCCTACAACATGGTAAAAATAGTTGTGGGTTCTCAGAAGAAAAGATTTTGTGTTAACACCAATCTGGGACTGCTCATGAGTGAAGCATTGTTGTCCTCTAACTACTGTCAGAAGCCAGTGCTCCGACACTGGAGCAATGTGTGTAAGTGCAGGAGTCCAGAAGACATTTTGCTCCTTGCATGGTCTCTTTTTAGTTAGAAATCTTCTGCACCTTTTTGGAAGAGGTTTCCTCACTTTTCTGGAGTCTAGACTTCTTCTAAAAAGTTTCCTGAAACAGTTTTAGGAAAGAGTAGCTGATGGGAAAATGGATTGACAAAAGTTCACTCGTCCTTGAGGCAGCCATAGGACAACATTTGGCTGAGTAAAGACAGGTGGTGCTACCAAGTTTTCTTTCAGCTCTTGCAACAAGGAAATGCTTTGATGCACGAGGGATGCAGCACTGAGAAGTCAGATAGAGCTTGCTGGGATGTGCCGAGATGTGCTGAGATGATACAACTTGCTGGGAGGAGGGAGGTGCTAGCAGATGGCTGGCCTCCCCTTGTGTCCAACTCCATCTATGCTGCTGCTACGCTATGCAAGAGGAGGAAGCACAGATCTCTGCTGCTGTAGTTGCTCTCCTCGCTGCCCCACACTGCTGCCCCAACCCTGCTGTGGTCTGCCTACCTGACCCTTGCAGAAGTCAGTAGGAAGGAGCTGCCACGAGCACTCCCTGCACCTCTGCAGGAACTCGGGCACACAGCAGGCGTGGAGGAACAAAGGCAGGAGGATGGCCGCCTTCTGTGGCAGCATGAACATCCTCTCTGAAAGCCATTTCCTTCAAAGAGGAAAGAGACAGGAGGAGCAGCCTCTCCCCCTCTGACCCTTTCCTCCTTAACAAGTACCCTCAGAGCAGCTTCTGCATGGGAGCCCATATTACAGAGCTGGCCCATCTTCCTCTGCTGTGCCAAAGGCAGTGTCCATCTGGTTATGCTTGTGCCCTTCATGGGACCATTGTGTTTGGAGATTTTTTCCGTGTTCCATCAAACAAATACAGATTATCCTTTCCATGTTAATGTGGCATTTCAGCAAATGGTATGGTGAAAGAAAAAAATGGCATTCAGATGCAGGTCTCAGGTGGAAGCAAAGGAGTTTCCTTTCCTTATCTAGTTTCGTATTTATGCACCATATGCTTGGGAGTAAAAAGGCCTGAAAGCTCTCCCACCGTCTTCCCCTACAGACTCCCAAGGAATATGGCACCTCTAAAAGTTTTGGCATAAATCCTTGGGTTTGCCTATATTATTAATCAAGAGTCACCATTCATTCAACAGTTTTGAAAAGCAAGATACATCAACACAGAACAAAGTAGATAACTTTAGATACTCAGTTTTTCAAATCATGGCTTCAGTTTGTTCCCTTGAGATTTTTAACAAACTAGGCTTTTCCTTTCTCCTTTCTTTCTCCTTTCTCTTTTCCTGTTCTCTCCTCTCCTCTCCTCTGTATCTTTTCTCTTTCCTTCTCTTCCCCTTATGCTGTTTCTTGAATAAGTAAATGCTGGCTATATCCTGTGAGTTTAGGGTGGACTGTTGGTAAACCTGTTATCCATCACAGTAATTCATAGACTCTGGCATGTACCAGATGGACAATATTCCATTGTTTAAAGTGAGGTCTGTCAATCTTTGCCATTGATATTAAACAAAAGTCAGGATTATTAAAGCATATGGGTACACGGCCTCATACACTGGTTAAGCCTTTGCTTTGAGAATGTGACTGCTGTTGTTGAGCATTCTGAAAACATATATAGTGTGCTACAGTACACAGGGAATCACAGATGTCAAGGGGAAATGATATGTGAAAGCAGTGTACGTTTAAAAATGTAGCACTACTGTACGTTCTTAAAAGAAAAAGAAACTTTCCTCCTTCTCCCTCCTTCCCCCTGTTGCCAGTTAAAATGAACTGTCAGAGCCTGGATAAAGATACAAACAGGATTGCATACCTTACCAAGCCTACAGTGACTCTTAGACTTTGATCTAATTCTATTTGCTGCTTTATGATGCATGAAGCTGTCAGATAAAGAGGTGTTCAAAAAAATCCACTCAAGCTGTCAGGGCTGACAAGCCCTGTGATGGATTACAGAGAAAACAAAAGGGTTATCACCTTAACCACAAACATTTATATCTTTTTTTCATAAGGGTGCTTCAATCAACGTGTAGTTACCAGGGTGCAGGTTGTTGTGAGCCTGTAGGAACACAGATCCAATGACACATGTTGAAACAGCATTTAAAAAGTACAACACACATGCGTTGGCACTAACATGCTGCTGACATGGTACAGTTATGCTTACTCAGATCAAAGATAAGAACCGTATAGTTTTCTATATAAAAATGACTCTTTTCTGAAGAACAGATTTCCCCCTCCCCACCCATCTTTCAAAGATTAAACACAGTCATAACAGTCTGAATGGGGTTTAACTCAAAAAAGCCCAGTACTTAAATATGCCCATATGATTACTTACACAATAGAAACTTCAGCACAGAATGAAGAGCAGTTGGCATTTGGCTCATGTAGGGGAAACAAAAAAAAATCACACTCACTCCTTTTTCAACATCAGAAAGCAATCTCATGGTCCATCCATCTACCATCTCTTCCTCCTCCCTCACCAAAACATATCAATTCTGAAAAGGCCACTGCACCAAACAATATTGGACCTGAAGCTTGTCAAACAAAGCTAATGTCCTACTTCTAACACTGCATCTTTGACACTTTAGTGAAAAGAAGACAAGAAAATACATCAAGATTCTTACCTGAGCCGACAATACAGGCATTTTACCTGTGGTTTATATTCGGGATCAAGATCGGACACGTTCCCTTTTGGTCAGTACATCCATATGCTAAGAGCGACCAGAGGCTATGCTGTAAGATACTATGTTTACTTCTTCAATGGCTGTTTTTCCCCTCTTTAGTGATTGCAGTATCAAACTTGACCTGATGCTAGCCCTAATTGTAAGAGTTAAAAAGGGAATTCGACAGTTTATGGAGGATAGTTCCACTGGTAGCTACAGAACAAGATGATTCTCATCTGGGAAGCCTAGGAAATCTCCAAGTAACAGATTGCTGGAGCCTGAAAATAATGTCAGGAAAGAGATTGTTCTGTGATTGTCCTCCTTCCCTATCTTTTCCCCAAAACCTGTTCCTGGCTGCTGCCTGGGAGAGGTCCTAGGTGGAATTTTGTCCAACTCTTTATACCTTCCTAGTTCTGAACAGGGGAATTTGTATCTCCATCAGAAAAGATTTTTGCCAAGATATATACATGTCTTATGTATATCATGCACACATATATATGTATGTATACAACCCGTATGAAGCCTGCCAAATTAATAATGAGCTATGGAAGATAATACCAGCCCTGTATATGGAAAAAAGGTTAAAGATGAGGCATTGTTACACATCATCTTATGCACAGGTGAGTTCCTGATGTGCTGGATGGGAGAGAGGGTCTCATTTTACTTGGCAGTGCACCTCTAACATGAGAAAATCACTTGGGTTTGGTTATTGGAACAACAACAAAACCATCTTGAAGCTCCCCAAAAGGTGGGTTGTAAGATTATAATCAGCATGCATAGGCTTTTAGAAGGTAGAAGGAAAAACAGAGAATTCCAATAATAACAACAGAGGGCCAGATTCTGTATTTATACACAAGATGTGTTGCTCTGTAATGCAGAAACCTGGGCCATGTCCTCCGTGAAACAGAGCAGATTCTTAACACTGGAATGGGTGTATCAGAGCAAGACAGAGGCAGAGAGAGGTCTCAAGGAGAAGTGTTCAGGGCAGGATGAAGAGCTGAGAGGCAATACTGGCAATATTGGAGAGAATTCTCTTGCGCAAATACGGGCCACCTGACAATCCCAATAATCACATTGGTATTAAAGTCCCCTTTTCAGAAGGATTTCCCTTTAACACCTACTGCCTAAAGAGAAAAAAAGAAAGAAAGAAAATGGTCTAAACACAGTGCTTACAAAACAAAATTTAGACATCCTTTTAAGTGTCTCTTTAACTACACTTAGATTGGACATGATCTTGGTTAGCAGCTGAGAGCGAAGGAAGGATACCATTTCTTCAATAATTCTAGCAGGCTTTTAAGGCTGTTTCTCTCCTCAGCTCCACTTCTCTGGCAAGAGTTGCCAAGCACTAATAGACGCAAGCATTACCATCATTCATTAAACTATATTCCTGTGCCATAGTCATCCAACAAACCAATAAAACTCTGTTTCAAAAAGTTGAAAGGCAAGCTGGTTCAGATAGGCCATTATTAGTATGCACGGAGTGTACATTCACAGGCAATAATACAGTGGGAATTCAGCTAGCCTGAGCATAAGCTGATGTGAAGCATATGATATTACTTATGTAGGCATGAAAGCAATCTGCTTTAATATCAGACACTTTAGTGCAAAGAATGTCAGGGTTACCAAAGGTTAAAGACAGGCTGCTGGATTTTTTCGTAGCTTTTTTTTTTTTTAGTATGAGCTGAAAAAATGTGGGACTCTTTCCATTTTCAGTTTTTGGGGGCTGCTGAGTAAAATGGTGATAAATGATGCAAATTAAAAACCACAGCAAAGTAAAAACCAAAAGGCAAAATGTGCCACAGAGTATAATATACAGAGAAAAAAGAAGAGAATGAGAAATCATAGAATCACAGAATGGTTTGGATTGGAAGGGACCTTAAAGATCATCTAGTTCCAGCCCCCTACCATTGACAGGGACACCTTCCACTAGATCAGGTTGCCAAAAGCCTCATCCAACCTGGCCTTGAACACTTCCAGGGATGGGGCATACACAACTCCACTGGGCAACCTGTGCCAGTGTTTCACTGCCCTCATTGTAAAACTTTTCTTCCTTACATCCAATCTAAATCTGACCTCTTTCAGTTTAAATCCATTGCCCCTTGTCCCATCGCTACACGCCCTTGTAAAAAGTCCCTCTCCAGCTTTCCTGCAGGCCCCCTTTAAGTACTGGAAAGCTGCTATAAGATCACCCCGGAGCCTTCTCTTCTCCAGGCTGAACAGCCCCAACTCTCTCAGCCTGTCTTCATAGGAGAAGTGCTCCAGCCCTCTGAACATCTTCGTGGCCCTCCTCTGGACCTACTCCAACAGCTCCATGTCCTTCTTGTGTTGAGGACTTCAGAGCTGAATGCAGTATTGCAGGTGGGGTCTCACGAGAGCAGAGGAGAGGAGCAGAATCACCTCTCTCGACTTGCTGGCCATGTTTCTTTTAATGCAGCCCAGGATACAGTTGGCTTTCTGGGCTGCCAGCGCACATTGCCAGCTCATGCTGAGCTTCTTGTCAACCAGCACCCCTAAGTCCTTCTCCTCAGGGCTGTTCTCAATCCATTCCCTGCCCAGCCTGTGCTTATGCTTGGGATTGCTTCAACCCATGTGGCCAACTGCCATTCAGCTGATGTTGATAAGCGTTGCCCCTAGCCCTGCTGTCGCTTGCATCGTTTGGGCATGCACCTTCAAGGAGCACTGGATGGAGGCACAGCACCTCAGAGGTTGGATTCCCAACCGACCGCACCGCCTGCCATCCCTTGGCTCTTGTGCTGAGGCCAAGATCCACAAATTTCCATGTCACCTTGCCGTTGCACACCCTGTGAGCATCTGGCCTGGCAGGACTGGGGCGGTTTTCTGTGTTTTCCTTACTGGGAGCCGGATACTCTGCCATGCTGCTCAGCCACAGCGTCATCCAGTGCACCCCACGTGCTCAGCAGGCTGCAGAATCAGGACCCTCTGTTCCCTGCCAGCTCCTGGTCCCTGCGAGCTCTCGCTCACATTCCACTGTGAACAGCTGCTGCAGCACTTTGAACTTTCACTTTTCCTTTACTAAAATTAAAAGCCAGGCACAAAACCAAGCTGAAATCTCCCAAAATCTCAGGTGGAAAGCATTACTGAGAACAGAAGCCAGGCGGACTGTTTTTCAGAGGCTGATTGCTCTTTCAGAGTGTATTAGCATCTCTTTTTTTTCCCCAGCACTGGAATCCTTGGATATTGGGGAGCTCTTATGCTGAAGAGTAAAGAATCAAGATAAAGAACAAAAAAGGGACAGAAAATGAAGATGTTTCTTGCATTTTTCTCAAAAGCACAGTTCTATTTCTATTTGATTCCATGTGTTATGGCAGATAAAAATTGTAAATATTGAGGAGAAATAATGCAAGCCATTGTGAAACCATTTGCTTTCATAACCTACTGTGAAGTGACTAAATCCTCTTTATATACCGATAGCCTTCTCTCAGGCTGCTGCTACCTGTCTGTTAGTCCTCATGCAGGACTGTGCCTGTAGTTGACAGTTTATGACACCGTAAAGAAAGAAAGAAAGAGAGAGGGAGAAAGAAAAGAGAAAGAAGGGGGGAGCTTGCAGTGAAAGGAAGACAGATGGGCCTATCAGTTATGTATATTGTGACCCACCTGCCAGTCACAGCCCCATGGGAATGTGGCATAATAAATACTGAAAAATGGAAAGTAGGAATTAAACTTAAAAAAAACCCCAACAACCAACAACCAAACATATTGAACAAAGTAAATTGTCTGGAAGGGAGAACTGTAATAAAGATTTTTTAGGAGCATATAAATCAAAATTTCAAAAGAAATTTGCCAAATGGGGTCTCAGCTCATGTGCAGTCAATGGCAGGAGGGCGTAAATTGTGGATCTAGAGAATGATTGCCAGCACGCCTAGGTATGAGGGGATTGACTCAATAAATATTCATGATAGCAGCATGTATGCTCTAAGCACACACCCTACCCCAGCAAACCCAGCTGGGCTGAACTTCACCCCCCATCCTCCAGGAGCCTCTGCATGTTCTTGCATTGCCCTCAGCTGAGTCTCACTGCTTTTTGTGGCTTTGTGCATGCGTGCGCATGTGTGCATGCGCAGATGTATGAGCCCAGCCCTTACAGACCAGACCTGACTTAGTCCTCCCAGCCCTGTCTCATTATCTGCCCTCCCAGAGCTTGGCAATAAACTCAGTTGTGAGACCTCCAGCTCATCATGGCCATTTAAAAAAATCTCACTGAATGAGAAACGCTTCTTGCTAAGATCAGGAAATCATAACCCATTTTTCCTATGCTGAATAAGTGTTTAATGAAAAACCTTGCTTCCCTTCTCAAATGATGTGAAGTTCAGAGGATCTCCTCTTGCTTCTCTTGTACATTTCCTTCACTACAGCCCTGAAAGTGTTTCTACAACTTCATGAAAATTCCATCCACCTCCATGCCAATCACATGCTTCGCCAGACTCCAGAGCCTCCCTGATAATTCTGCATTATGTGGATATTTGCTATATAGAGAATCCCCAGTCAGCACATAGACCTGCAGAAAACCAAATATTTTCCCCTTGATCAAGGACGATTGCACATTCAGAGACACCAGCATCTGCCTACCTCTTTGTTGTAAAATCTCACATCGGTCCATGGAAGTGAGTCTTACCTACAAAATCCTCTCACCTATTTAACAACTACAGGTGTATAGTGGCAGAAACGCTCTGTTTTCCTTTTCTCTTTCTGCTCCCCTTTCACATTTCTGAATTCATACTCATCCTCTGCTTTCTGTCCCCTTGCTGTCACTGAAGTCCTTCTACCTCTCCTCCTTGCAGTTCTCACCCATTCATTCTCCCATCAGGGAGATATGCAAATGCACTCTAATTCTAATTTAAGAGCCTCTTTGATGTAGGCTCTGTCTAATGAAAAAAAAACCCACCCTAACAGCATCTGACTTAGTTTCTGCTCCGACCTTTTCACCGCTTTTAACCTTAAGAATTCTTCATCTTCACATCACAAGCAGGGAGAAAGGGCTGTGGCTATTTGACTGTTTTTAACAACATGTGAACTGAAGTAATTACCTAAGAGAAAATATTAGCAGAAAAGTTTTCTTATCTTTCTGAGTAAGGAAAAAACAAAAACCTTCAAAAGGAAGAGAAGTGTGTGGTTGGAGAATGCTTTGCCATTATTCACACCACGTGTAGAGGGACCTGGGGGCTCGCAGCATCTAACGGAGCCCAGGAATCAGCAAAATGGAGGTGGTGTCTCAGTGTGGTGCTCCACCTTTCTTAGTATTATCTGGCTGGGCAGTGGTGGGCAAACCTACCCCGGGTGACATCCTGTCAAGAATTTCTTCATGAGATTTAAGTTCTCACATAGAAATAAATACCTATAATTGTTCCCATGTTCATTAGACATCTCTTTCCTCACAGTCTTTGCTACTTGTTATTTTGTCTAGTTACTTTTGGCCAGAAATGTTATTAACATATGAATCTACAATTTTGGGAGATTTCACTGATTCTGCACAAACCCTTGATCCAAAATCAGCAGAACGAAACCAGACAAGTCTAATATAACTCTGAACTACTCACATTAGGATATAGCCACACACGAAAATGGTCCCCACTTCCAGCAATGAAATTGGGGTCCTGACTTTGCCACGTGGCTTGAATAGATCAGAAATTGGCCTAGTTGGCTTTTGGGGACAGCCCCTCCACAGACCTCTACCATTAAATACAAGGACCTAAATATCAACTGTTCCATATTAGTGATGTTTAATACATATGAAATCTGAGACTCAAATATATCCTACAGCAAACATGAGACGACCGCAGAAAACATTTTCTCCTGCAAAAGAAATAGCTCAAACTTCATGGAAATCAATGGTCTTGGAGAAGATTGACAGAGCCAGATATGGAAATTGGAGACTTTTACTGAAAAGTGGTTACAGGAGCATGAATATAAAGGGTATACAAACCTCTGCAGGCTGTGAACATTGAGAATGAAATTATATATGGACTACTCGAGAGAGGTGTGTTTCCTAGTAAGGTGGAAAGAGATGCTCAAGTGAGCATCAGTTGAAAGCACCGAGACTGTAGAATAGCTTTCCGAAGGAACTAAAACAAAAACCACATGAAGTAAAGACGTGGAAACAACTCCTTTTGTGAAGGATGAATTAAACAGGTTGATGTTTTTCCTGCACACAGTGCTTAAGCTTTGGAGTCAAAGTTATATAGGTTGCACTCTATCTTTTCAAAACATGAAGATCACCCATTCTGTATTGTGCTTTGAAAGTAAAGAGTTGCTGTGCTTCTCACCAACTTGTGACTCTCCTCCATTTCATGTGGTTTGTGAATTATCATTTCTCTTTCCTTGGTCTTTTATACATAATCCAATATTGCAACAGGAAGTGAGACCTCCTCATCCCGCGTCAGTTGGCAGAGTGCGCGCTCGCGTCTTCATCTGCCTCCTAGCAGGTCTTTCTTGATCAACCACTTCAGTGTATGTCAGTTATGCCAGTGTGTCTCTGATGAGACAGGCAGATTATTGCATCTAGGGAAAAGGCAGCCCATAAAAAATACTCACTGGTGTTCCACAAGCCAATGGTTTCCCTATTGAAGCAGAGTGATTTACGGGTGATGTGTGCAGCCTGGAAGATTAATCTAAGTATCAGTCTGACAGTTTTCACACTGGATAAGAATAAAATTGATGGATGAAAAAATATAAAAATATGTGCTGCATGTTTAATATATTTTCAATCTTTCCAAAAATATACTTAGGAAATCTATGTGCTGCTTCCTTGGAAGAAAAATATAATTTGATCCTTCTCTAAACTACTAGTACTGCAAGCAGACATCAAGATGGACACCATAGATGTGTTAACTCTATTAATTAATACTATCACTGGGACCTAAGGGACTAATGCAGGAGGTGAGGTCACATCCAATCCCACATCTCTGTGATTCTACATTTAAATCTTGATGGTCAGGAGACAGTACCAGGTGCGCTCCTCTAAAGATACTTAAAATACAAAGTCTTAAGAAACAACCCCAGGGGGGAAAAAAAAAAAAGATGGCTTGCCAGTTATCAAACCTTTACATTAAGAAATTATTTCACTGAAATAATAAGGTATGAAAGTAACAGAGGAACAAGAAAGCACATTTACAGTGCTAATACAGCAGTAGGCTAACACAGCAAATCCAGTGACACCAAGGGCTGAAGATGAAAAAGTATGAGGCAATAGATCTTGGGACAGATAAGTCACTCTGTCACATTTACACTTCATTCTCGGGAAACAAGAGGACAAGACTACACTGCAGACTTCTATTGGCTCTGCAGCCTGTGCACTGCCACAGCTTCACAGAGCAACACTTCCTTTTGCAGGTCCTCAACCAGCCAGTGCCATACATTGAAGAGCATAGATTAACATGCAGACGATGCTGTCTCAGATGTGTGTCCATCCCAGCCTGGGTTTGCCTACACTGTCAGCCCAGAGGCTGCCCGTAAATCCTGCTGTGAAGGATGTACATCCAGCCAGTTGAGATACAAAAGCTCAGGCATGTCTAGAGTGTGCATTTTGGAGCACAGAGGGTTCTGCAGATGCATGTCTAGCAATATAGCTTCATGCTACTCAGACCTCAGATCATCCGCAATCATCTCTTTACAGCCATAAGGCCATTACTGGAGTGGGAAGCAAGGCAAGTGGAAGCCAGAGTATACTATGTTCACAATCACTTCCAAGCCCACTTTTTCCTGGTAGTATAGATATAGTCTTCAAGAACTCCAAGCAGAAGATCCACTCGGCAAAAATAGCCTTGGGATATTTTTGTGGGTTGTTCGTAGTTTTTTGGTTTGTTGTTTTGAGGCTTTTTTTCTGCAAAGCTAATTATTAATTTTTAACTTCCAGAAAGCAAATTGGACAAGCCACAGTTCACTGGGGGAACCGAGGGCAAGGCAGATTGCTTTCTCCATTGCAAACGCATTATTAGGTTGCAACAGCAGTAACTCAGAAAGCAGAAATACTCAGCCAGCCTTCCACATGTTATTTAATTTTTTGTACTATTTTTACAAAGGCAATGAAGAGAGAAGAAAATGCACTTCCTTAGAAAGGTAATCAATATTGCATGAAAGCTAACAATTTTTCCATGCAAAAACTCGGAAAACTATGAAAAATATTTTGAAAAACATTCTTAAGGGAAACATACTACTCGTATTTTTACAATTTGGACAGTACTCAAAATTAAGGTCGAACAGGTCATTTGTAATTGTATTTCTCCTCTCTCCCCTCTTTCCTCTGTCTTTTCTTCTTTTTTTTTTCTTTTTTTTTTTTCACCTCCACTGTGTGGATTATCAAATAATAGTGGAAACAAGAGTTAAAAGGAGTGAGTAAGTATTGATCAGCTGAAGGAAACACTGAACACCTCATTTCATTAAAAAGGGCAATCTTAAAACCTCATTTTCATCATTATAATTTCTGCCCTCTTTTCAGGCCTGATTCTGCAACTTTCTTCACATGCACCAAGTTTAAACTGCTTGTCCTTGACTCAAAAGCCCTGTGAAATTCCAAGCCAGACTTCATCTTGGTTGCTCAGAAGAGGAGCCAGGCACTGCTCTGTAGAGAAAGCTCAACAAAAATGAGAGGTCTCACCAAAAGCATTTGAACTGCATCAGGGCAGAACTTACGTGGGCTCACTTACCCCACTTAATGAACTGCCTCACCTTTCCTCTGTCAGTGATGTTGATTTTATTCCTTGTTTGCTTTATTCTTTCATTGCCTTTTCAGTGCTTTTCCAGTGCAACCCCTTATGCATGAAGTAGCCTCCGTCACTTTGATAAATTACTGTACCTTCCTCCTTCACTTCTTCCTAATGTTTGTAAGTGAAGTAATCTAAACTTCAGGGACCCAAGTGTGCTAGTTTCGTCTGGGATAGAGTTAATTTTCTTCACAATAGATGCTATGGGGCTGTGTTTTGGATTTATGCTGAAAACAGTCTTGATAACACAGGGAAGTTTTAGTTATGCTGAGCAGTGCTTCCACAGAGTCAAGGCCTTTTCAGCTCCTCGCACAACCCCACCAGTTAGCAGGCTGGGGGTGCACAAGGAGTTGGACAGCTGACCCCAACTGACCAAAGGGATACTCCACACCATATGACATAGAATCATAGAATGGTTAGAGTCGGAAGGGATCTCAAAGATCATCTAGTTCAAACCCCCCTGCCATGGGCAGGGAAACCCTCCACTACACCAGGTTGCCCAAAGCCTCATCCAACCTGGCCTTGAACATTTCCAGGGATGGGGCAGCCTATGAGCAACCTGTTCCACTGCCTCCCCACCCTCTGAGTGAAAAATTTCTTCCTTATATCTAATCTAAATCTACCCTCTTTCACTTTAAAGCCATTACCCCTTGTCCTGTCACTACATGCCCTTGTAAAAAGTCCCTCTCCAGCTTTTCTGTAGGCCCCCTTTAAGTACTGGAAGGCTGCAATAAGATCACCCTGGAGCCTTCTCTTCTCCAGGCTGAACAACTTCAACTCTCTCAACCTGTCTTCATAGGAGAAGTACTCCAGTCCCCGGATCATCTTTGTGGCCCTCCTCTGGACTCGCTCCAGACGCTCCATGTCCTTCTTGTGTTGGGGACTCCAGAGCTGAACACAGTATTGCAGGTGGGGTCTCACGAGAGCAGAGTAGAGGGGCAGAATCACCTCCCTAGACCTGCTGGCCACGCTTCTTTTGATACAGTCCAGGATATGGTTGGCTTTCTGGGCTGCCAGCACACATTGCCAGCTCATGTTGAGCTTCTCATCCACCAGCACTCCGAAGTCCTTTTCCTCAGGGCTGCTCTCAATCCATTCTCCGCCCAGCCTATACTCATGCTTGGGATTGCCTCGATCCATGTGAAGGACCTTGCACTTGGCCTTGTTGAACTTCATTAGGTTCATCATCCTCAGCATAGAAAGTGGGAGGAAGAAGAAGGAAGGTGGGGACATTCGGAGTGATGGCATTTGTCTCCCCAAGTAACAGTTATGTGTGACAGAGCCTTACTTTCCTGGAGATGGCTGAACACCTGCCTGCCCAAGAGAAGGAGTGAATGAATTCCTTGTTTTGCTTTGTTTGCATGTGCGGCTTTTGCTCTCTCTATTAAACTGTTTTCACCTCAACCCATGAGTTTCTCCCTTTTACCCTTTCGATTGTCTCCTCCATCCCACCGGGGGGTAGTCAGTGAGTGGCTGCGGGGGGCTTAGTGGCCAGTTGTGGTTAAATTGTAATATCAAGTTTTTCCATTCTTGAATGACTAAGTTACTTGTTCCTTCTGTATTTGTTGTCTTCATCTTCACAGTCCTTCTAAGTTGGCTTTCCCACGCAGCTTGCTGAGTTGCCTTTTGCTATTGATCCATGTAGACTTTTGGTGGCTTGACCATGAAAATTTGTAAGGACTTCGAGATTTGCTTCAATATTGCACAGAGTCAGGTACATCCTGTGTAATTAAAAGAACCCCATCAAGTTCATATGTGGGGCTTATTATTAATATGACTATACTAAAAGATTGCAGTGAAAGATCAAAAGGAAACATAGTTTTTCCCATTTTCCCAGCTTGCTTACTCTGTGCATTTAACAATTGTTTGTCTCAGATTTACGGCACTGTTGGCAGCAGGCTTTCCTTCTCTGGGTTCAGCAAAACAAGTTTTAAATGAAACAGCAGTAGTAAAGCTAAAACAAAAAGAAAACAGGCCATGGGCAGCACGCAGTGTGTGTAAAGAAAGACATGGGAAAAGGAGACATGCACCAGTATGGTCAAGTTTTCTGGAAAAATAGAAGCTCTGTTATTCTGCAAGTAAATCTGGAAGAAAAAGGTGCCTGACTTAGACAACTGGTTGGTTTAAAATTCACTCCAATCTAGCTGGCACTTTTCTTTTAATAAATACTACAATAACTGTCAGCACCAGCAGCATTATGCACGCAGATATTTTCAGTGGAGCCACTGGGGTAGGTGAAGGGGCTGCGATAGGCTTCGTATTCTCTGAGTCCCCAGCATCTGGAAAGGGTAAGCCATTAATCAGCAGGCACACAGCCATACCAGCCCTGGTTTGCTTGGCTTTGTGAAGCTGGATCAGCGTGATGAGAACTTCAGTTGTATTTGCTCCTTCCCCACCCAGCAAAGCTCCCTCAGTTCACAGCTTATAGAGTATGACAGAAGTATGCCTTAAGTCTCTGGCTGAAGGATTAAAGCTTTGCAAACCCCTTAAAACCAGCCAGACAGCTCTAGCACTCGTTTAAGCTTTTACCTCATTTCAAGCTTGGGTGCTCCCCAAAACTGGACTAGGAAAAACATGCATAAAGGAAATCTCCTCATCTCACTGTAATAGAGGGGAGGCCTGTTCTGACTGAAGAAATTACTGGCACTACCTTGAAAAGTACAGGAGAAATGTAATGGGACATTTGCAGCAACTTGCACAAGGAAGGTATCGAGGTGATTGCTATGTCCTGTACTGCACACTGGGGAAATAACTGAAAAGGCTCTGAGCTTGTAAAGCTGAGCTGGTTTCCTAGTAAGAAAACAAATATAGCACTTCAACTGCAGCTAGCACCATACCCAGATACCTACAGACTGATGGCACCACACCTCCTCCAAACACTTCCTCCCTGCAGACCTCCCCAGCTTGATGCAAATTGCTGAATATTTTCTTCTAACAACTTTTATTGGCTTGATTTGTGCCACTACCTACTGACTTACCACAGCCAGAGCTGGTTAGTACACAGCTTAATCTAAGGTGTGTCTGTAACACCTGACGCGGTGGCCCTGGCAGACTCATGAGACTTGGCATGTGCTGTGGAGCTGCCACAGATCCCCTTTCTTTCCCTGGAATTCAAAGTGTCCCCATATGCAACAGCAGATGTGGGCACAGCGCTTCCAATATGCTGGTCGCTTAGCCCTTTCCCCAGCTCCACTGAGCTTGAGCTGACAGTGGGGAATTAATTTCTTCTCTTTTGCCAAATTAGTTCTTGGAGGGTGGGGAGATTGCTCTGGGGCTTGGTATTTCTCCTGCCTTTAGGGCTGGCGATGGGCACACGTTCCCACCACTCGCACCATGCCAGCACTTTGACATTTCTGGGGCACTGCCTACTTTTCACCACTCTTCATTTTTGTTTGGTTTTACTTCTGTAGCTGTCCTGTTGTTACCTGGTGTCACCCACATCCCACAGAAGGTGAGACTGCTGCTTTTGGTCCTCTCCTTGGGCTTTTAACCAGCAGCTGCCTCTGGATCTGCTCCTCAGGTCTTCTTACTGCCAGACAAAGCTGCTGGTTTAGCCTGTTGTTTCCTTACCTGCCTTCACCCCTGTTCATCTTCCTTGTGCTGGTCTACAGCAAATTTTCCTTGTACCCAGCAAGTGCTTTGCCCTTTGGAAGCACATTGCACTGGGCCAATAGCAGGGTTGCCCAGACCGTTCACTTTTCAAAAACTAATCATCTACTGTCATGTTTTCACCATTAAAAGAGGTGGAAAAGGAGAGAAAACCAGTTTTTATCTTTTCTCAGAGCCGAAGAAGCATCCCAGACAGCCTTGCACCACTCCAGGTACGCTGTTGACCAGACATTTATTCTCCAACGCACAAATACAGACTTGCTTACTTGAAGTATGCCTCTAGTAAGCTAGAAAATATTGGTCTATCTCTTAAGGTCAGATGTTTAGGGGCACCTTTTACTGTCCAGTCCACTGTAAAATTACTACATCTTGTACACACTACTTATCTCTTGCCAGGTAGCAAGGTTGAGTTAAAAAGACGTAGGAAAAAAACCACTTTTGTTTTAATTGCATTTAAAAGACTCAATATTTTCTTCTTCTCAATCAACTTATTCCTAATCAAATTTGAAATTATCACAAGTTATATTTAGCCTTAAATATAATATATGCAAACAATCAAATGTAACTAAAATAGTCTTTAAATGAGTACACACTTGCTGCTGGTTTAAAGTCAAATGAGTGAAATTAAGGAAGTCACTGTCTGAGCACCAAATCCCAGCTGTTGTTGAAGCAGTAAACCTGCTCTTGGCAGGGCTAGTCTTTTCTGCAGGTGCCAAGAACAGAGTTTCCTCATTTTGACTTACTTCAACGTCAATTCCAAATAACTGGCTCATGCAAACATGAGAAACGATGGTGAGCTAAAAACTAGGAAACCTTGTCTTCTTTTTCCAGTTGAAGAATACAAATAACAGGCAGAGGAGAACAAACTGTTATTTCTAAAATCTTAAAGGCTAGGGATAACCATAAACGATCAGTTCAAAAGTTTGAAACGCAAGACTTACTGGCTAAGTTAACTTTTTTCTTCCTAACTGTGAAATGTTTCACTGGCTTTAACACAATATGACAGCCAGTCACCTTGACCACTGCAGCCTGACTGGGATCACACTGATGCTTGGCTTCCGTTTTCCTCCTCTCCTGTGGCACTTTCATTGCCTTTGCTGTTTAGAGGCGTGTGTCCAGAACAACATGTGCTTCTTACCACAGTTTCTCTGACAAGCACATCCCACATAATGTTCTCATTTCTGGTCCAAAAGCTTTTGGCTTACACCTCTAGAATTATAGGAAGACCTCAGAATCCACCACAATAACTCTTGACCTTGTAGTCCCTCAATGGACCGGGCAGGGCCATCTGTCTCTCTCCTGGTTCATTGGCGTGGATGTCCTCTGCACAGGCTGCACATGGGGCACCTGCATAGTCTCCGCAGCTCAGAGGTCTCCAGGTCTCTCACTACAGACAGCATCACAAGGAAGAAACTATGGTGCTGTGTGGAGAGCAATTTCAATCAGATACCACAAGTGGAGAAACTCCCCTGGAGTCAACACATAACCAGAGAAACAGCATAGCCTGTAGCTATTGGTATTTGAAGTAAGGCCAGAACCTGATGTTTGAAATCTGAGTTGGACTAGATTTTGATACACCATATTTGAGGAGACAGAGAAAGTTTTTTAAATCTGAGTTTGTTCTAAAGGAGTGGTTTTATTTTTCACAATTTTATGGGAAAAAGAAAAAAATTTTCTGATTATTTTATATTTTAGCTAAAAAAGCCCTGAAAATCTGTTTACTGAATATGATGAATGCTTTCCTGTCAGTAAGAACTAAATAATTTTCAGGGGTTTGTTCCAATGAAAACTTGAACGCGTTTTTAACAGAAATGTCCATAAAAAATTACATGTTCGAAAGAGCATTTAATAACAATCATAGAAAATACCTCTTTCTGGCACCTCACCCTTAAATCCTCTTAAAACTTCCAACATACACTGCTGTAGTGGACCCAACATGCTAGGAGACGAAATTATGAAGGTCTCAGACAAGAAAATATAGTTTGAAGGTTGTTGCAAGTAATTATCAACACAGTCAAAACAGCAAATTAATTCCCACTGTGAATTAATTATCCTCAGCATCACTGGCAGCTCTCTTTTACTTTACATTTATGTCATTACCATTATTATTATTTTCTTCCATCTAAACTCTTCTTGACTGAATCTGACTTCTAAGGAGCATCTTTCCATGTTCCTAAAATTCCATCACTAAGTGAATCCCTGAGCAATGAATGGCACTTGCTTGTATAAATCTCAGTGTTATCAGCTCGGCTCTTCGGAGCTTATTCCGAGCCTTCTGACAGTTAATGCTTTTCTTAAAGCTTCAGTTGCAGGAATCAATTACTTACATGGAAATTTCAACTTTGATTTAAAGAAAGGAAGTTCCTAGCCCTCAGGATTGTATGGAAAACTTGAAAATCAAAACAAAAGAAAAAGTGTTTAGATATCATAAGGCAAATAAAAATGTCCACGGATGATTACTTTTTAAAGTCACACTATGTTTAAGTCAGTCTCTTGATTGTAAGGGTCTTGGTAGGTGACATCTGGAAGGACATTTGTGTTGGAAGCTGTCGGTCACCATCTTTCAGGATACTCTGTGCCTGCTATTAAAAGGGTTGCTACGAATAGTGCACTCACCTATTTTCGCATTTTCAAAATTTTTATCAATGCCTTACGGTGTTTAGTAACCAAAACCAGAAGTTAAAAACCCATCTCATTTTGTTCCACAGCAGTCTTGCTTTTATTATTCTTGGAGTCAGCAATGTAAACAGAAGCTTTCCTCTTTTTTTTTTAAATATTCCCTGTCCCTAATACCAATTGATTCTTCTGTGCTTCATCTTCTTTAAGCTATCTATGCAGCAATATGTTATATTTGATCAGAAAGTTCAACAGACTGCAGAAATGTCCCAGGACATTGATTTGTAAGACTTCAAAGATTCAGTTTTCTCCCTCCTTAAATGTCTCTTTATTGTTCCAATTCATTCCCATTGTATGTGCTGCAGCAACAAAGTATCTTTGGTGTCATTTACAGCCTTTATTTATCTTGGAAGTTCCTGCTCTTCTTTTAGGAAAAAAATAGTTACTCTTGGCTCATTTATGTGCAGTAATTGTTTATTTCTTTGTTATTGTTCACTCAATAGTAATACTAAACAAGAATCAGGTCTTTATTTGGCAAAAATTGGAAGTCAAATCAGAGACATATTTAGATCCAGGTGTCAGTTTGTCATTTAGTGAAATAAGGCTGCTCTTTCAAATATCGTCCTTTTAGTGCTTTAAAGTATTAGATTGCTGCCTATCACTGCAAATATGGGTGTGCCTTGAATGCCAATGCATTCAGACATCTACGTCAGCAGTAAAATTTGAATTCACCCTCCTTAAAACTACGTTGAATAATTTGAATTTGTATACAGCTTCCATCCTCTATCTTGTGTGTAATTTACCACGTATATCTGAAAGTAAAATGTAAATACAAGACAGCTCTCAGGCTGCTTAGAGGTTTTAACACTTGCCAGCACTCTTTTAGACAACAACAAATGGGTTTCTGCTACTTTTTAACTTATGGGACGTGTTCTGGACAGAGCTAAGTTCACTAGATAAGAAGAATCCTTGTGACTTCCTACCTGTATTTCTTATCTCTTTCAGCTTCTTAAAATTAGGTATCAGCCAAACCAAAACTGGTGTGGTTACTTCAGAAACCTCTACCATTTTATGTTTAATTTCCAGCTGAAAGTTCTGATATTTCGTTTCCGTTCCAACCAGAAATCTCCAGCATTTGTGTACATTACTTTGTTCTTATTACTGAATTGCTCAAATTTACCCTTGAAAATACCATTTTCACCACTGAAGGGAACATCAAAGTAGTAGTATTGTTACTAAGACTCTAAACAGATCAGTTACCACTTTTGGTCTCATGCCATCTTGACAGGTCTATTAAAAGGCATCAGCTGGCAACATTGCTTTTCTGAAGTCCTTTCTAAGGTTAATATTTGATGTTCTTGGCACTGATATTTTTCCTCAACAAAAATCAGAGTGAAGCTCTCAGCTCATGTAAACTACGGATCCATCTGAAGATCTGTCCCTCTTTTATTTGAAGTTCCTCATGAGAAATCTTCTCTCTATATCATTAGCTATATTATTTTATACACTACTGTTTATAGCACCAAAGAAAGATACCAAAGCAGCACTGAAAATCATCCTGTTACCATATGATGAGTCACCATCTCTAAACTTTTAATGTGGTCATTAATTGTTCATATCTGAATAATTTAAATTAGTTGTTTTTTAATTATCAGTAAACCAAAGACTCTTAGTAAACTTTCCAGCCTTTGTTGTTAATTTTTTATTAACAGAAGAAAATGACTTGGAGATCGGTGTGTCACAGAAACAAATGCAGCAAGGCAATCGGCAAGCAGACCTTCTGGGTTGGTTAGTCAGCTCCCACCTGGGCTGGTGAGGGCGAACCCACCTTCTGCCCTGGCCTGCTCAGTCACAGCTCTCCCAAGCTCCAAGTCTCCCCGTTCCAAAGCATTTGCTGTGCGAATTAGGGTGTATTGGGCAGCATGTTAATGTGAACGCACAGACACGACTGTGGTCACCTAGTCATAAGCCTGCGGAATTCGTACCACAGATTGCTCTAAAACCTCATCCAACAAGCATGAAAAACAATTCAATCAACTGTTCCGTTTGAATAACAATCGGTGTTTGCAGCAACAGTTTACAACTGCAACAGCACCATCATTTCTTAGCATGACTTCCTTTCCACCAGGCATACCACCCTTTGTGGAAACTGTGAGCTCACAGGCATCTTTTCTTTGGAAGAAAATGACTGAAATTGATTTTAAATTGTCTATTGGAATAAAACATATGAACAACTGTTACAGTAGTTTCAAATAGATTTATTTTGCATATCGAATCTAAGATGGACTTTTTCTCCATCTACCAAGGGGATTTCTTCATAAAGCTTAGAATTAACTTAGAAAGATTCATGAACTCATGAGACAATGTAATCAAAAAAGGAAATACCTGAAGGTTCACATGCAATATAAATATTTATTGAAAAAAACACATTGGACTGATATTAAACATGGATCCTGAAGAGCTGGAGAATGAAGAATTTGGGCTATCATATGAAAGAAAAGCATTTGAAACGATGCTAGCCCAGGCTTACAAGCGGTAATACACGATGTGTTCTTGGTCCAAAAGCTGTGAGAAATGCACTTGTCATTTTGTCATACGTACTTTGACAGAAAGGTCAAAGGAAGAATTTATGGGAATAGTACAGTCATTAATGTATGCTACAGAGAAAAAGTGATCAATCAAACCACAACCCACTGCAAACTCCTGAGCTCTGTTTTCTTCATTTCAAATCACAAAGCCTTATATAATGCAGTACTTTCTTATCTTCATCATTTGAAGCAAAGTGGCAAAGATAACAGATTTTTTCAAATCCAGAGATTTCAACTAACATTTTGATGACATTCTCAATCCAAAAGACTGCATTTTCCTGTTTTCCCTGAACCATGACATATTGCCACTTTTAAAAGGTCATTTCAACTGACATTCATGAGTACAAGAGAAGAGACTTGTTCTCTTGTAAAACATTGTAGAGCCTTGATTATTATTTCACCCCTCAGCATTTTTGTTGAAGACTGAACCACCAAGGCAGCCGTGTTTTCCTCTTAGCTCTTCTTATACCAGCCATTTTTCAGCAGTGGTCTGATTGTCAGAAGTTGCAAAGGGCCTGATGCATGGATGAGCTGAAAGTCATTTTGTGTTGATAATCCTAATGACCTTTTGCAAGCCAAGGAAGCTCTTCATTCTGGGAGTCTATGAAGAGCAAAGAGAACAAGCTTTTATCAAAGGTGTAGAGAGATGGCAGAATTGCACTCTCTTTCCTAAGTTCATCTGCT
This sequence comes from Tauraco erythrolophus, assembly GCF_009769465.1. Taxonomy (NCBI): domain Eukaryota; kingdom Metazoa; phylum Chordata; class Aves; order Musophagiformes; family Musophagidae; genus Tauraco; species Tauraco erythrolophus. The sequence continues at coordinate 59,484,712 of NC_141465.1, forward strand.
TGGGAAGGAGACATTTCCCAGGGACAAACCTTTAACAAAACAAGAAAGGGTTTCTGGCTGCTAGGGATGTAAATTCATCAATTTAAAAACCTCTGAACAAATAGACCTGCCATGAGAGTGGTAAAGACAATATTCTGTAGAAAGAAACAACATTTTAAAAGTTTCCAGGTGACTAAGGAACATGTCAATATTTGCTGTTACACATTTTTTCCTCTAATATTTAGGCTATTTGAAAAAAAAATTTGAAACCTGATTCGCAGCCACTCGCTGGACTTTCAGCATGAGAAGTCCGGTGGCTTCTTATCAAGATCAGCTCTTCATCCACAAATACCAACTGCCATTGACTCATTATGCCCAACACACTAATGATGACAAGCACTTATCTGATAGTGTTTTGGGCGACACGTGGTCCCCTCTGAAGCGCAGCGCAAAGCATCAGTAGGCAACAGCTTCCATCAGGTTTGTACAGGAGGTTGTGGATGTCAGCAGCTCCTGTGACAGAGAGGGAAGGCAGCGCATCTCGCCTGCCCTGCATTTCCAGGCAGATGTCATAATAAGAGCCTGAGCTGAGGTGAGTAGGAACAGAAATCTTTTTTCTTTCCCATCTTTGATGCGATGCTTCAAGCAGTGAAGAAAGAGGAAGACGGAGCTGCTGTGTCTAACAGATTACTTTGTCTCTCCCGCAAACTCCACTGCACTGGGGAGCTCACAGTCTCTCTCTTTTCTCGAGGGACCATAACTCTGTCTGGCCAGTCAGTCTGTGAGGAGATCACAGTGACATTCAGTCAGTGACATGCATATGAAGGATGAATATCTCAAGCCAGATTTATAATTCAGCACTTAATATATATATATACCTGTGCTGTTGGAAGTAAATTCAGTGGATAGATCAGATGGCGATGATAACTGTATCAAGCATAACCCTCAAATGAATAAAGGTCTCGTCATAAGGTATTTCACACAGGCAGGTAAGGAAGAAACTGGCAGAGATACCAAAGCTTCAGAAGAGAGCTTGTGTTTCAAATGATTGTGGCCCACAGCAACACAAAAGTTCATAGCTCCCTTTCAAGAGAAAGGAGAAACAAAGATTGATGTGGGCAATTGGCCTGAGGTTTGAAAAAGGCTATCTACCTGCAAGATGCGATGAAAAAAGAGAGTTTGACATAAGCTGGGGATGAAAAACATGGGAGCACAGGACTATTCATGTGTTGGCAAATGGGCCAGGAATGGCCACCGAGGAGCAGCCTTGCTGGAGAGAACAAAAGGGCCCTGATGGCCACCAAACTCAGCCAACATCTGTAGTACACCTTAGCAGACGTGAAGGCTGATGGCACTCTGGGTTATTTGAACAGAGGAATGTCCCACAGATGGAAGTAAAGGATTATGTACCTCTGCAGAGCACTCATTAGGCCACATCTACATACTGTGTCTGGTTTTGGGGCCTGGAGCACAGAACAGACATGGATAAAGTGGAGGGAGCTCAGAGGAGGGTGTGCTGGGGGCTGGAGCACTTGTCCTGTGAGGAGCAAGGGTGGGTCAGCCTGGAGAAAGGGTGGCTTTGAGGGCATCTAATAGTACCACTGCCTACCAGAGCCTACAAGGGGTCACCAAGAAGATGGAGCTGAGCTCTTCATAATGATGCATGGGAAGAGGACAAGAGACAACGAGCAAAATTGCGGCAAGAGAGATTTAGCCAGGGTATAAGGAGAAGATTTTTTGACACGAGGACAGCCAGGCAGCAGAGTAACTTGTCTCAAAAGGCTCTGCTGTTCCCATCCCTGGAGGTTTTCAAGACCCAAGCAGACACAGCCCTGAGCAGCCTGGTCTGGCCTCAGAGCTGGCCCTGCTTTGGGCAGAGGTTTGGAGAAGAGACCTCCAAGGCCCAACCTGAACTATTCTGTGATTCTTCAAAAGTTAAAAGATCAGTGAATCATCCCAAAGTTTCATCTTGAGCAATATGAAAATGTTCTAATAGAAGTTATATTAATGTAAAAAGCTCTTGAGCGCAAAAAAGGAACTAGCTTCTCGTTCTAAGACTATATATGCAAATTTCAATTTGAACTGAATATGTTGAGAAGTAACAAGTGAATAGAAATAAACAATACCTGTTGCCTCTTTCCCTTCAATTTAAACTTTCCCAGAGGCCTAGGTCAGAGGTTATAAATAGGTAACCATGGGGAAAATACCTTCTGCTTTTATTCCCTTTGGAAACACCTCCATCAAAGTTGCTTCAAAGGCTCAAAACACAAGAAGAGAGATTTGATAGGAAAATGTGAAGATGTCGTTGCTTTCCTAGAGAAAGAAAATACCTGGCTTCTCTGGTCCCTGCAGCAACAATCCATAAATACAATTAGCATTAACAAGAAAGCATGCCATCTTGGGTAAATCTTTTATCTTAACTTGCTCTTATAACTCATTTTAAAGGCCATTCCTGGTATTATTATATATAGGTTCTTTGTTACCCTGTTGGAAAACTATGATTCACAGTCATTCCTGGTATAAATCTACTGACTCAACACTAGCAAGAAAAAGTATATCTCTAAGTCTGTGACCGAAGAGACAAAAAGATTTTCTTTAAAGTTGCACAGTAAGGGCTGCATATTTATGAGAAGGTGCCACTTTGAGGATTATTTATCACAAGCAACAGTCTTTCCAGACTACTGAGCAACTTTATTACAAGCAGGTACACACCAGCCTGTTTCAGTTATACACCTTTGTCTCACATTGTAACAAGACTGAAATGATGTGATAAACCTGGGTTTGGCACACTGAGCCATCAGGAATATCCACACCACTGTGGTGCAACATCTCTGTTAGATACGCTCCTGTGATAATATTGCTCCTCCTTGCTTTTTAAACTGACTTTTCACAGAAGAGGCTGGGTCAGGCTCTAGGGGTGAATATCAGGGCCAGGCAATGGGGTAGCTAAAGGAGCTTTTGATACCCCAGGACACAAGTCTGGTCTCCATCTTCCCTATGCCAACACAGAGGTACTTTCCATAGGAAAAGAGATTTTCATCCTCTGTTCAGATGGATGATCTTTTACAAGGACCTGCGCTGGATTGTCGGTGATGCCCAGCAGGAAGGAAAGCATCATACACTCTCTGACTTTAGAGAGGTAGTAGTGCAGCTGAGTGCTGTCCCCTCTGTTACAGTAAGTGTGGTTTAATTACACATGCATGAGTATGGATGAGCAAATAGACTGTCTTGTTTATATTCTAGGAATTTATACTATTGCAGATGTTTCCAATGGAAAGTCATTTAAGACCCTTGCTGTTTGCAAGTTTGAGTCATTAAATCCCTATTTACATGAAAAATCTGCTAAAACATAATGGAAGGTGCCTATGTGAATGAGACTGGCAAGATCTCTGCCTCTACGCATCTTGAGAAGTGCAGCTTACATTGCAGCGGCTCAGACTGAAGCACTGGTCTTTTCAATTCATATTAGGCTGTGCAATGTTACACACCACCAAAAGGAGAGGCAGCAGAGGGAGCAGATGTCAGCATGTCTGATTTACATTGCACTTTGTGTTCTCACCGCTCCTGATAGAGAAACCTTGCAAATTACCGGTTAAACTGGCAGCATATTAAAGTCACATGCAAATAAGACATATCCACTTCAAGGCTGCGAAGAATCAGGCCTTCGTGTCTCCTACTAATCAGGCTGTGTATCAGGTATCTTCTTGGCAGCGAATGGATCATGTAACAAAGACAGAACATGCCTAGTATCTGAGATGAAAAAAAGGTAATAAAGCTCCATTTATATCATGTATTGGCCCTTTTGGACAGTCTTTGGAGCATTACTGATGTCAGTCCCATGTGCTGGTTGCCTTTTGAAGACCTTCATCTATTTGAAGCTTTTCAAACACTTTTGAAAGAATGTCTACAAAGTCCTGCAAATGCCAAGAGCAGTTGATTTAACACGACTCTAACTAAGGCAAAACGAACTGAAGCAATTTCTCCTGTCCCTGCAGGTACTGTGCTGAAATATTTTATCTGAAGTCTTCAGAACTATCCCATTGAAAATATCTTTTAAGAAGCTTCAGTCTCTTCACACATCAAAAAAGTGTGCAGTGTATTTGGAGGGAGGGGGAAATCCCTAAAATCAATGTTGTTATTGCGGTCCTAATAGGCTCTGCCATATTCTAGGCAGTCTAGTTTTGATAGCAGCAAATTTCATTAAGATCTGTCTTGAGACACCACACAGTTTCAGAACTCTTTAGAAGTCAGAGTTTTCCTTCAAAAACCTTTCAAGCAAAGGCTATAAAAATACTACTAGGGGTCTTTTCCTTGATCGCAGTGGTACCTCTGGGAAAGGAGTTATTACTACCTTTGTAGTTTGATAATAAGGGGCTACTGTCCATCCTTTAAAGTGACTTGAGTCAGATCCTAATTTGTTGCATTATAATGTGGTGCGTGTGATGTCTGTTTATTGTCTCTGTGTCCTCCCTCATACGCCTCTGTCATGATGTGTCTGCTGATACAGTATTTTGTTCATTTTTAAAGAATCCTGTCAGGTAAGGATGTGAAAAATAGAAGAAATAGTCACAAACATGCAATCTTCATAAGAACTAAGTAATTTACGATTCACAAGATTGAATATATATAACATAGTCTAAAGAACAGTATGTGCGTTTCTGTGAAGTGCGTAGTGCGTAGGGAATGGGAATTGCTGAAAAAACTTTGGAAAGTCACATTAAAAATGACAGCTTCTAGGCAGAATAGGCTCAGTCTGCAAAAAGTGTGTTCTTGTCCTGGGGGGCAAGAGGGGTTGTTATTAATTTACATCAATTTAGCAAGATGGAGGCTCCCATAGAGGAAAGAAAATGCAAAAATAATTCCTTTCCAAAAGGGCTGTTATTCAAAGGACACTCCAGGATATTCCAGCATAGTTTCAAAAACATTTTTAAAAGCAGGTAGCTTTCAGTCAGTCTGTTGACCAATTCTTTTCGTATTGTGCTTTCTTAACACTGCAGTAACTATGCGTTGTGGGGAGATTAGATCCCATTAAAAAAAATGGTACCAGCCCATGCTGCAGGATGGCCTTAATACTGCAGAATCCGAAAGAAAAGAAAACTATTTACTTCAGAAATAAACATGGCCTATTCAAGAGCCGTGGGTCATGGGGATTATGCTGAACCTCCACCCCCAACACCTGCTGCCCCACCACCACCACCAGTGGGAGGAGAAGAGAGGACACAGGCAGGGAATTAGCCATTTTTGTCTTGAGTGTAGGGTTTTTTTGTGCAAAACTTGTGCTTATTTTAGCTCTTGACTCCCTGCTTGGTCCCTCCTGGGGGCATTCCCCAACCTGTCCCACTGGCAGAGGCCAGAGAGACAAAAGTAAGTCTCCTGAGGGAGAGCTGGCTGATGTAAGTAAGGGCTATGTAATCAGGCTCACGGGGAGCCTGGAAAACATGTAAGAGGTCACTTTCCATAGCCATTTTCTTCCATAATGTTTGGCCAGAAGCTTGTGGCCAGAGCAGCTCTTGTCCTGGAACTGCTGGCTCCAAGGTGGACTCGACACAAAAGGCACCTCAGTGCATTCAGGCTGGCATTGCCAGCGCTGCCCGTCAATGCTTGCAAACACAAAGTGGTTTATAACCAAGGTTTATAACCTTTGCACAGCACACCTGGCTCCTGGAAGTTCATCTCTCTCCTGCCTGGGTATTTCATTCTTCCTCTGCAAGTCCCTTTTCCTCTAGAAAAGCTAGGTGACTCTGAATGTCATTTGTACTCTTTTCCTCATTAGCTTTTCCCAGTAATTTATTCCATGTGGTTATTACTCCCTGCATGTAATAGTAGTGCTAGAGTTCCCTCATGTCCACATCATGTCCTCAGTTTCCTATTTAAAACTCATTACTCCTTTCCATAATGATGAAAATCTCTCTCAATTAACTTCTGCATATCCCATTTTCCAAAGAGGATAAAGCCATCTTCCCACCTGTGATCAGACCTTAATTTTGTTACTGTTGGTTTAATGTGTCTTATACTATGCTACTTCCAGAGAATCACAGCCTGCCTGTAGCAAAAATAGAGAGATTATTCACTGTACTTTAGTCAGGATTCAAGTAGTGTCATGCAGATGGTCAAAGAACCATTGCTTTTTCCATGTTTTTGTCCTAACACAGCCTGCCTGGCTTCTGCTAGGCTCCATGCTCCAGGAGAGCAGTGTTGGTGATGGTTCGCTGGCCATCCTGGCTCAGCCTCACGGGTGACGTGATTCCACCACTGAACACAAGTTGTCACCATTCTCCAAATGGACTGTCGTGCATACATCTTCACCCAACATTTGCCATTTGTGATGATAGCTTTAGGGGATGAACTGCTACAGGTGAAGGTAAAGTTAAAAAAAAATAAAATCGAATCAACACCTTGCTGACATTACTGGTGGAGGAATGAAATACCAAGTTAAGGCCACACTCCGCATAGGATGCAGACCAGCTTCAGCCACAAATGCTAGCCCAGAGCCCTCGTAACATTGCCAATTGCCATGAAGAGTTAAAAACGAAAAGGTAAGGCATTAGTCAAAGAAGAGTTATGGTCATAGTGACACAGTGAGTCAGGAAACATGTGCCAGGCTACTCTCCTGTAACACTTTCCTTCCCAGCCAGCACCATCACAGTGATCCAAAAAAGAGCGCACATGCCATGTGAGGCTTGGTTCGGTAAAGGTGAGGTTGAAATGGATGCTGTACAAATAGACGGTGGAGAAACAGGGAAGTGCACAGCACTGACAACTGCCTCGTAACAGATACTTTCCCTCTGACCTCAAATGAGAAATTAACATGATCCAGACGGACAAACAGAAATCTCGTGAAAGGGACAGCCAAAGTCTTTATGGGATGCAGCAGACAGCATCACTAGCCTACCTTTTGCTGTTAACTGTGGGGCAGAAAGCAAAACAATGCCCAGTTTTTCTTGCAGCAGACTTAGAATATGTTAGTATTAACATCTAGCTGGAATGACTTTGGAGAGCTCTTTGTTTTATACAGGTTGAGTTGTCAGAAAAACTTAAAATCCTAGAAAGCAGTTGCTGGGCTTCTTTCTGTTATTGTTCTGCAGGAGGAGGCTGTAGGAATAGATCTTGAGAAATGGCTGTCAGTGAACCGACTGGAACAGAAAACACTGCATTAATGAACTGTAATTTTTTAAGACATGCCTTGAGTTGTTTTGTCATGGTATTTTGCTAAAATTTTTTGCTGTCTACTTAAATGAAAATTATTGCAGTGGGAACTTTAGTTTTTCATTAATCTTTTTTAAAGAAATCATATACTTTTTAACATGGTCTTTTCTGTATCTGTTACATAGTCAATTACAAGTTGGAAGCTGTATTTTTTTGGGTTTTTTTTCTATGTGATGAACTACATAAACAAATGAAAAGCCGCCTTCTGAATGTAACTGAAAAATTATTTTAAAGTCAACTTGTTGTGGCAAATGGCAAATCTATAGATTGACAATAAGAAAAGCCCATTCCATCTTCAGATCCTCTTTAATTTTACTTACGAAAATTGCATCTTAGCAGTTCTTTAGTGGTTTATCTAATTAGATATATTGATTTATTTTTTTTTATTTTTTCAGTGGCAGGGAAGAGAAAATGTGCTCTTATGAAGTAATAATGAGCTCAGCAGTATGATTATGTCAACAGTTTAGAAGTAATCTATATCCGAACTCAATAGAGGATTTCATTTACCTAGAAAATATCTGAGCGGAAAACAGCTTGGTGAGGGCATTAGCGCACGCCCAAATCTAGGATGGATTTGCATACAGTTGAGACAATTAGAAAAGAGGGTCCTTATCACTTTTATGAAATCAACCCGAATCACCAGAGTACCCCAAATACACAGACTGGCACCAGGCACTCTCTGTTCTCATACTTCACAGGGTTTGAAGTAGGTTTCCATTTCATTTTTCTCATATTGCACCAGACAGCTTTGGAAAACCAGAGAGAAATAAACCACAATGCCACAGTAGCGGAGAATATTTTGCTGCTTTTTTTTTCAAAAGACAGTCTCCTGAGCCAGGCATTTGAATCATAAGGACTTCTGGGATGGGATTTTCACTCAGAGATCTCCATTCTTACGTGGATTAAGAGGATTAAAAACCATTAAATGACCATCCTCCAAGTCCCTAAAGCAGATTTGCCTTTTTCTATCCTCCTTCAACTGGGGCAGACTTGGGGGTAACAAAGTACTGCACAAAAGACTCCCTTAGCATGACAAAAGGTGAAACAATCCACTGAACTGCCAATGTACCAGACAATGAAGTCGGTGCAGTCTACTCAGCTCATTTTCATCAGAACAAATGGTATCAAACTTGGCAATGGTATTGTTCTTAAACTTGAACATGGGGCTCTTTTTTCCCCCCTCTTCTTTTTTTTTTTTTATTTTTTATTTTCCCATCCGAAGCTCAAGGTGTCATATTAATTATTTAAATCTTCAGAAGATTTCAACTGTATCCTCCAAGGCTCTGCTCAGTGCCAGAAGGTCTCCAATCTGCATTAGCTTTTGTTAATTAGAGCTGAAACAAGGACTTTGATCTCAATGAATATAATAACAAAAAAAAGCAAAACTTCCTGTGTGATTTATCTTTTACCTATTTTCTGCCTTTACTGTTTTTCCACTCTATTAGACTTTGATTTACCTTGTCTGAGTAACATTAAACAACTCGAGTACAAAAGAACTTAAACAGCTTCAAAAGCCTGACTGAAATGATAGTTAAATGCTACATGAAGTGATCCCGAGTCTTTAAAGTTTGAAAGAAAATGACACAATTTACTTTACTTTATTTTATTTTATTTTTTGTAAGCAGGGGCTGACATGGGGGGGGGACTTGGTTTGTACAGCATGGATGCTTGTCTACTGATGTCAGATATCACAGGTTTTCCTGTTGGGATTGATCTTTCCTCATTAAGAGCCTTGTTTCTAGAGCTATAGCACTGATAGAACAGAAGGCCAACGATATTCTGCAAGATGTTCTTCATGCATCAGGCTTGCCCTGAGTTTGTAGTGCTGCTTAGATCCGAGGGGGTCACCGCCAGGGCTTGCCTTGTTAAAATTTTTCTCATTAACATTTATCTTATTGAATAGCTCTGAAAAGCAAATTTTTAAAGCCCGAAAAGAAAAACTAGCAAATTTTAGTGTCAGATGAGGTCTAGTTGCATATTCACTTGAGCGGGCACTTATCGTTATGGTCTCCTAATATGAAAAAAATAATCAAAGAATATTCGAAAATGCAGCAAGTGAAATCTACATCTGAGATTTACGAGATACACGAGGGTAAATTTTCATTGTGATGGACAAAGAGTTACGCACACAGCTTTCATTAATAACATCGCACGGTGCTGAAAATGTACCCTGTATCTTTTACATAAGGCTCACTACAGAACAGTGCAGCCCCAGGAAACTGGTCACTCTTGGTTTATCTCATTTTAGGGAGAATAAATTAAAGGATATCTTGTGAATTCTGGACAGAAAGTAAGCGAGCTGAAGTGAATAGTCTTAAAAAATAATAGCTAAGAACTATGACAACCCGACAGAGGCACCAACTGAGACAAAGGACGTTTGTCTAGAAAGAAGAGGGATTTTGTTGGGGAAGCTTAAAATGGATTCAATGCTTGAGACAAATGTTGCTCTGCCAAGGTGTAGCTTTGTCCACGGGATTGGGACAGCCTGGGCAATGGTAGCACAGACCCCTCTCTGCTCACAGCATCAATGTACTTCTGCTCCAGGTCTGCAAAGAGTTTGTGAATTCAATGATAGTCCTGATTCGTTCCCTGTCAAAACCCAAACTTTAAACCAGCTCCAAAAGGCTCCCCACCAGGCCCTGCCTCACTAGAGGTGCTCCCACTGAGTCCTGGTGGATTTGTGACGTGAACACCCACCCCCTGGTTGACTAAGACCACTTTTTTCCTATTTGCATGCCTTTTTCTTGTCTTGCCAGCCCCTTTTGCATAGGTTGGTGGTGACAGGTAACAGGTATGTTTCTGCTCACACATTTTGGCAGGAGGCTGTAATGCTGCACTGAGCAAAATTTTAGTTAATGACGCAAACTACGAGCTCCTGTTTTTCATTCCTCCTTGTTTTGGAGTAGAATTGGCTGGTTTTGCAAAGCCAAAGAATGTTACCAGTCAATTGGAGGCAAAATTTTATATAAAGACAAAAGCTTAATGTCAGGACCATACCTTTGTTTCCCACACGGAGGTGTGCCTGGGAGAGGAAGGGTCCTTGTGCAGCAGTTAGAAGAGATATGGGGGTAATGATGTTGCTTTTCTATTCCTCTTCCACCTGCATTACTAGAAGATGGCCAGAGAAAAAGGAAGGGTAACAGATTGCCTACAAACATTGATATTCTGTTAAACAAGGACTTTTGATCCCACCATGCTGACCTGCCATTCTACCACCAGTCAGCACATACGTCTTGAAAATTCAGACAAAATCCAGTAACACTCGATGTCTCTTCCCCGGTCTTCCTCCATCCTTCATACCATCAAAGGTTCATGAGTTCTGGAGCTTCCCTAAAAGTCTGGAACACTTTAAACCAGGCAAGATAGTGTGAGGGCCAGTGGTCCTCAGTGAGGGTGTGTAAATACCACATTCCTTGAGCTACTGTATCCAAACACAGTCCATGTGGCCTTGCTCACAAATATTGCCTTTTACGGGATTGAATCCTCCTTCTGACACAGTCTTAAAAGATGGGAGCAGTGGCTGTACATTTTAAATAAAAAATACTGAAAGCATATAGTAACCATGCTGAAGCTACTGCAGTGCAAAGCTACAGATGAGTCTGGGGCCCTGCTCCATACACCTGGGCATCCCGTTTCCCTTGTTGCCTCTCCTTGCTCCACGAATATTGATTCTGGCTTTGCTTCACTTTCATCTGTCAGCACAGGTTAGTTTAGTTCATGTCAATGCTATCACAGACATATGCTGATTTTTTTTCTCACCCAGGCTTCTTCGCTTGTCCCTCTCTCTGGGCTCTGTATGAGTGTCAATTGCTGCTCTGTGCTGCGCTCCCAAGAAAAGGGGCAATACTGTCCCCCATGCACAAAGCCAAGACCTGTCCTTGATAGTCTGGGTGGGCACAAGGGTGCAGGAGGGTCAGGCTGCCTGGCAGGAATATTCCAGGGTTTGGCTGGCTGCTGTGGGTGTTAGCGAGAAGTCTATGAGCCATTGTCCTCTCACGGCTTGTGAACCTCCACCGTGCTTTGCCTGGAAAAGTCCTACAATAAATACACCTCAGAGCTGCCTGCTGCCAGAAAGGACAGGAACTTCAAAAGGTTGAATTATTTGTCCCAGTGCTGTTCAAAACTCAAGGGATGTTATCCACTGGCCTTAACAAATCTTCCCTAGGAACAAACAGTTGAAATTTGCCTTGAGGTTTAGGTTTTGGACCAAATATCTTTGCTGTTTACCCTAAGCTGCCCCATTGAATTTGTCAGGCAGGAGGCAGAAATCAAAGCTGTGATGATAGGATGGGCAGCGACAGGCCATGGAGGGTGTAGAAAGTTAGGACAAGTAGCTTAAGTTCAAGGCGAAAGAGCAGAGAGAGATCAATTCTGCAGCAGTTTTCTGAATGGATATAAGGGCAGGGAGACTGCATTCATTGATGCCAGAGAAAAAGTTGTTGAAGCAATGGAGACACAATCTTACTCCCATGAAAATCAAAGGAAAAATACTCATTGACTTTAATAATAATATCAACCCCCAAATCACTGAATGTTCCTCACAGGGTGTAAGAATTCTGTTGTTTTACATAGACTACTTTTACCTTTGAAAAAATAGGTACTTGTCTATTATTTTAACCCACTAATCTTACATTTCCTCTAAGCACTTTTTTTGGAGGGAGGAATAGGGAATCATATTTAATTACTTTACTTCATTTAGAGGTTATCACTGTGAAGTCTTTTCTTTCCCTGTATTTATTCCATTTGAAACAGATGATACATCATCTTATCACGACTTTTTGCAGCTATTCTTTTAGATGGACTCAACAGCATTCTCGATTTAATTCAGTACACCTCCATGTAAAACAACAGTGTGTTGTATGTGCATTGCTTTATTTGAAAGTGATATACATGGTAATATGTTTCTGTCTGCAGATTGTGTCTGATTTAGCTGACAAAAGATTGCAGCAGTCATTGTGGCCAGAAGCTATTGGAAACAAGCCAGCATTAATAATAAAATAAATACAAAGCAGAAGCAAGAGATGCCATAAAACACAAGGACAGTGGGTTACCCTTTTTTGCATTAAATGGCATTGCATCATGCACGCAGCATGTTTACCAACAGGGCAAAAAGCAACCTCTGGGTTTGAACCTATTGCAGCACTAAAATGTCCATGTTCTAAGGGGACTCTCTAGGCTCAGCATAGCCCTGACTCGGGAAACAAATACTTCACACAGTCACAGAAGTCATTGTGATGATTAAGACAAGTTAAGAAGAAAGAATGATATAACTAAAAGCCACCATGTAAATAGGACGGTTGCAGAAATAGAAGGACCTTATCCAAGAGATTTAATATGAAGACCTGCTATTTTGACTCTTTTGCTGTTGCCACTCCTTGCAATGACTTTTTTAAAACTGCAAAAAGCCTGATGCCTTGGGCTTTGATAGAGCCAAGAGCAATGGCTAAAGCTCAGCTTTAAACCTAAGAGGCTGGAAAATGTGTATTTACTTTTAGATCTCCAAAGCAGTGGAAACGTGGCAGACCAGTGGCCAGACTCTCTCTCCCAGTCCCACTGGGATTTTTTCTGGACACATTATAAAATTTTCTAGGGATGCTGTCATGGGGAAGAGGAAAAAGGGAGTCCGACCAGCACAAGCCCTAGTGCTGTTTTGTGACCTACTACTGCAGCAGTGCCCTCTGCTTAAATCAGTGGTTTGTAAACCCCAAAGGAGGACAGAAAAACTCTTGTTGTATTGAGGGTCTAGTCTTCTGCGTACTTTGAGGTTAAAGTCAGCTACAAATGCAATGCAGTGGGCTGCTAAGACTCGAGTCAGCTACAACTTCTTAATGTCTTTGACTGCCAGACTAGAGTATGAAGCTTTGCTGTAGTCTAGTCTCAGAAGATGTGCACAGTTGCACGCAGGTCTTTTTCTTCAAGAATAGGAGTTTATGTATTTTGCTCAAGGTGGTAGATGAACACATTTCTTTAATGTGGCACTACCGAAGTCAAGCAACTGTATAGCTTTGCAGTCCACCACACCTGCCAGCAGGATCCTACAGACTGACTGCAGGGCTTTCCCAGGAACTGACTTTGAAATGCTCCTCAGTGCTGGAGAGCATAACCGTTTTCTCTGGGCTGCACTTGAACCAGCTTCTCTTCCACCACATCTTTCTTTTTCCATGATAACTGAAGTCAGTGTCTGCTTCAAATGAGAGCAACATACATCATCAGCATACTGTCCTTATTTGTGCCTGCAGCATTTCATAATGTCTTCTAGAGGTTTAATGTTGATATGGAGCAGATACTGACTTTGTTGGAGTTGCTCAGTTGTAACTGGTAACACAGTTTGGACCCACTCCTTTACCTTGAGTGACAATGCTCTACTGAATTAACTATTAGTAGCTTTTCACTAGTTTTGAACTCCAACAGATCCTAGAATTACGGACAGTCATCGCCCCACAAAGTTTGCAGCTGTTGGATGTAGCCATTAAAGACGGAAGAGTTAAAAATGAAGAGGCCAAGGAGACAAAAGAAAGAGACAAAGCAGTTCCTCTGGTAGGATAAAGATCAGCACCAAGACAACTATTAGGACAGTCTGATCACTGCCCAGTGTTCTGGAGGACTGTGGCAGAAAGGAAGCCTAAGGAGGAGTTTGAAGAAGTGTAGTTTGTTAGGTGTTTTTATTGTGGGTACATACATATTATGGCAGGATGCAAACAATACAGAACATGCTAAAATAAAAGTATAAACCAAATAAATTATTAAAATGGGCACTGCTGAAAGAGGAGAGGGAAATGTGGGCAGCATAGCAGTATATTTGGTTTGCTTTGGACAGCAAATTGTTCAATAAGTAGCCTTCAGGTGTTGTTTTTCCTCTCAGTATCGTGCTATGTCATCAAATAAAGACAAATTTCCCTTCATTTGAGCCACATAATGAATTTTATTAATCTTAAGGAAACCTTTCTTTCAAGGTGTCCTGTCCATTTGTTGAGCCACTCTGAAATTAAGAGCTATTCCCCATTGTCTTCCCTTACCTGCAATTCACAGATTAAGCAGCAGCATCTCTACTACTCTACATCGTATGTCTTTTTCTTCTCAGATCACTCTAAAAGTAGGACAGGTTCTCAGCTCCACCACTTTTTGCCTCAGAAAGTCTTCCTTCCATTCTCTTCTTGCTGTCTTAATCATTCTGTGTTCCTCAGCTAACCAGACAGATTCATTATGGCATGTGTCAGTGATCAGTCAAATCAGCTGCCATGGGAACATCTCTGTAGTGTCAGATCTCTCTGAGTGAACCACAATTGCAAATGCCATTGCTGAAAGACCTACAATGCCTCTGCATTGGTTGATATCAAGGATGCTGAGCTGTGCCAATTCCACTGATGACTCCTTTCCTGAGCCTCTAGCCATGCAGGGCCAGACATATGGTTTGGTACCAAAAACAGTCAGAAAAAAAGATTCTTCACACTCTTCTCACCTGTGAATACACTGTAGTTCTCTCAAATGAAATGCAAAGTTCTGTAAGGACATCAGAGTCGAAGTCAGCAGACTTCATCATCTCCTTCCCAATGAGTTATTACTCACAAGGTGAGGGGGACAGGGAGCGTCAGAGGAGAAATGATTCCTCTCAGGTCCTCCACAAATGAGAGCTATGGGAGATAGATACCCTTCAGAGACTAATTCTTTTGGATTTTAGCACATATTTTACAATGAGAACAATCATCTCCTGGAAAATCTTATGCTGTATATTCTATGTGTTGTACACCTTAAAAGGTTCTCAAATTGCTCACTCTTCTAATGACTGAAGAGATGAATAGATATAACAAGCAGTGAAGGGACTAAGGTCTGGTAAGCCACTTGGTCTACACAGCCATACATATACCTAGCACAGAAAAAGTTGGAAATGTCAGACACACAAAGTGTCCTCCCTCCCAGCCAGACTTTCAACAGGAAATTAGTCTCTCACAAATAAAGCTTTCAGGAAAAATTATTTTTCTGTGTCTGAAAGTTCTCTGCAAAGAGCAGGAATTTTCTAGATTGAAGATTACATCCTTGGAATACATCACTCCACACTTTTATTCTGGAACTACCTTGAAATCCTGGTCAACAGTGCAACCCTGTTGTGTTGGCTCTAGGTAGACACAGAAGGAAGCACTGGTCCTTTCCCCAAAGAGCATCTTTGATATGGCACAACAAACCAAGGTGGAAATCACAAGGATGTGTTGTATAATTGTTGTATCTTCTCCAGGTGCTTTCAGTATCCTCATTACCTAAGCACTTTTCAGCAGATACCTCAGCAGCAAGACTGTCATCCACTGCTGATGGACACATCTACATTGAACATGGCTTATTCTTTTTCTTGGATGTGACTCAGTTGTGGAGAGGAATATGAAGTTTATGATGGTTCTAAGTTCCTCACGGAGATTGCAGAGAAGTCCTCAAGAAAGCTGGTTTTAGTTCATTGGCACACTTCCCAAGTACAGTGAACAACCTCATTTTCACTTGAACAACAAAACTGCCACCCTGGCACATAACTGCATACTTTTAAGTACAGTGAGCCTAAGTCTTCATGCGCTATGGACAAAAGGACAAAGCAATGCAGGGGCCAGAGGACAATAAATGTTCTGTCTTAGAAGGTGACTATCTAAGTTTAATAAACTGCCATCACAGAGTAACAGCTACTAAGCCACTTTTTTCTAGGTCTATTTTTTTAAATATAGGGCCTATTCTGTCTGGCTCATCCATCCATCTATCCATGCATTCGTCTCCATGAAAATACAAAAAAAAAAAATGGGGCTTGCAGCAGACATGATGTTTGGTTAAAGCCAAAGTAAATTCTCATGTTCGATTTTTGCATGTTTTTGGTGCTCTGTCCCTTATGATCTATTTGTCTGGGTACTCCCTTCCCTTCCCTAACTGAGAGGTCAGCAGGCACTCAGCCAGTGAGCTGCTCCCCGCCTCATTCTGTCTTCCTGGGTGAAGATCTAGGCCAAGAAAAGAGTGGATTCGCTTTCTTTTCCTATAGCTGTTAGTGCTCCTGAGCAGAGGGAGATCCCCTCTCCTCTGACATGAAAGGGGTATGCCAATCTCCATCACTTTACATGACAGAATTACAGAGAGCAAAAAGGCAAGGGTGTCAGAAAATCAGATTATGAGAAACTGTGCTGAAGGCAAAAGTGAGCTCCTTAAGAGAAGCAAATATAGTCCATTCACTTCCCACAGTCCTACAGCCCTCTCTTCTCATTTTTGCCAAACAAAACATGCTTTACTTTTTGCATCAGCTGCTTAACAACACTAACAAGGTTGCTTAGCCATGTCACCCATATGACACCTCATTCATGCCCATCCTGCCACCTCTGAATTGCGCTGCATACTAAACTGTTGCCTTTGCAGTGCTTTTGTTTGGTTGGTTTTTGCTGGTTTTTGGAAGAGGTGATGAACTGGGGTGGAAAGATCAATTATTCCTTTAGTCGAATTTCTTATCGAAGAGCTCATTTAACCTGGCTTGAATGTGTTGCTGACTCAGAGGAATTAAGCTGGAAGATAGCCAAGTACCAAAGAGAAAGTTAAGACACAATGAAGTTAATAAGCTCCTATTGGCTGCTATTGTTAGAACTAGTCTTAAAAACAAAAACAAAGCACTTGCAAGGCTAGTTTCCTGTGTGGTAAGCTGAGTGCTTTACAGAGACTTCCATTATGTCATGATTCATTATTTCCTCATCTCAGCCTAAATGGATCCTGAAAGTAGAATTAATAGCAATAGGATCTTCATTAAAATGGCTCTTTTGAAAAGAAACAGATGAGGATAGCATCTTTAAAGGGACGATTCTCATTTTAGCACTAATTCTTTATTTATGGAGTACTGTACCTGCACACAGCACTTTAAAACATGCTCCTTTTGAAAAAGTCTGATAAAGACAGAGATAATATAGTTCAATTGTAATTAAGCAGGCCTCTGTAGGAAAAACAGTGGCAATAGAATAAGATATGGGAAGTTTATGTTTCTCCAGACTTGTAAAGCAGTTCTGTAAAACTCAACTAAGAAGTAGATCCCTGCTATAAACAATACACAGAGCTCAAAATTATTTAGAGTTTTACATTCTGTATTAAATTCTTCTTCCCATGAGGAATGAGACATGATCTCTTCATCCGGGAGGGTTACAGTCTACATGTAATAACATCTAGGCTTTGCTTTGTAAGTCAAAGCTATGGCACTCCCTACAAGTACTCCAGACCATATGGAGCACTGTCTGGTAACGATTCATACCAGGTTCTGCTTCCACTTAGTGTTCAGACCTAAGAATGAAGCTTTGTCTGATCAACAGGATTTTCAGTTGCTTCCCATTTGGAAGTTCATCAGTCAGAGGTGGAAGGCACAAGGAGGCTGAAATCAAGAGGATATGCCACTGTCCCAGCTGAGATGTCCCTTGTTTTCCCTCTGCAGCCAGCTGACAATAACCCCATTATTTCAGAAGGTCAATATGCTGCGCAAGCCCAATTACAGTGCCTCCAATCAGCCTCTTGCCTGTTATAAAGAGGTAAGGGCTACTAAATGCATTTGTTTCAAAAGCCCATCTCAGAAGAGTACCTTTCTGTATGTCACTTCTCAGAATCTAAACTTTCCATTTCTGCACTGCAGTTTCTGTAAAACATTTGCAACCTTTTTCCACCTCTTTTTAAAAAGAGCAGGTCACTGTTTAATCTCAATGCATTTTCCCTCATTGTTGTCCGCCTCAGTCAAGCCCATGTTACGAAGCACTGCTGGCTTAGTATGGTAAATAAAGCAAGGTTTGGTTGCTTTTGTCTCACTAGTCATCAACCCACCTTTCAGTCCCTCTCAAGCAGTTGTGAGTGAACTAAAGGATACAGAAGATTATCTTGCAAGACATTTGGCCAGCATTGCTTTCTTTTGGAAAATTCGTTTTGCTTGTTGGATGTGCCAGTCCCCTGCTCTAGGACCCATCTCTACAAGGAAATCTTTTAATTACCTCTTCCCCCCAAATGACAGCTTTCACCACTGGAGTTGAGTTCTTGGACATTAGCAATTGAATAGGAAGCCTTCATACTGTATATCATTTTAATCTTTCATGTTTAAGTAAGCCAGATGGCTTATTATTACAAGCTCTGTTTCAAAAAGGCACAAACTTTCTATCAGAGGATTTGTAAGATGATAGTAAAAAAGGGAGATTTTGCATCACACAAAATAGCTTGAATTTTAATTGCACATCATAGTTTGGCAGCAATTTTCCCGTAATTACCATTCCTGCTAAATGAATAGGTGGATTAAATGGATAACTAAAATGGCATTGAGACTTCCTAGAATGGAGATTTATCCTCTAATGTATGGAATAGCTAAGTAAAGTTGTCAGTTGCTTGGGTGTAATTCATGCAGCTTTAACGTTTCTCCTCAGCAGAGGACCTGCTTTACTAGCAGTAAAACATTGGCTGCTATTGGTTGGGCTTTTTTGCTGTTAGTGTTTTATCCCAGCATTTCAGATATGTCAGATGTCATTTAGTGTGTTACACACAGAAGCTTTTGATCGATGAAGTTGAAAAATAAAAGATGTTTTCATCTGGGCCTTGGTTGCGTTCCTTCCAAGCACTCAAGAATATCATTCCTGTTCTTCCTACTGAGGGTATAATCCCACAGTCATTTATCCTTATAACATAGGTCTTGTACACGGTCATGTATGTAGTCACAAAAAAGCCGAAAAGGACAGCTCAGATAATTTGTGCTCCTCCTGCGCATGAGTAATGACAACCTGGAAACCCGTGTGCTTTAAACACACGCAGAAACACGCTGGTGCTGCCACATCAAGTGAGGAACAATTAAATCATTATTGAGAGCACTGGGATGACAGAATATATTCTTGCTCAAATACATATGGATTTTTCAAAAGCCCTGCGCATTGAAAAGACAAAATATAACCTAAAATGTGAATTCATGGAACCTCATGCTATATCTATTAGTCCTAAACAAATAACAAGCGATGCTGCTATTATTTGGCTGGTCTAACCCCTCTGTACAAATACCTGTGATCCATCCTGCATCCTTTCAATTCAAGGACAAAATTCTCTCTCTTATACACGACCAGTGTTATGCCATTCAGGCAATGCTTAGATGCCCTAAGGTCTGTTTAAATATTATTTACATCTTCTGTGTGGCTTCTTGCCACCTCCAAAGTGGGGTAAAGGGCATTACATGTCAAATAGAATCAGGCCATTTGACAGAATGACTGTCATTGACTGTCACTGAATTTGTGATACACAGTGTGTAGAGCCAGGTATGACAGCACTACTGAGCTGTCCGTCTGAGACATTAAGTTCTTCTTTCACTGAGAAGATGTGACAGTTCCGATACATTTGCACAAATGAAGTTTGTATCTTAATCATGACATTCTATAGTTAGTTGGGAGGCATTCATCCCACTTAATTTTATCTGTTTAAATGTTAGGCTAAACCAGCTCTGTGGACACCTACTAGAGTAAACAGAGGAATTCGTACCTCAAATCTAGATGGTAGACAACATTTTTAGGATATGATGAATCATCCTGAGAGATGACTATAGAGGCTGTCTAGATGATTGCCTCAGACTAGCTTCCTATGTCTCAGGTAGCCAAAACAGGCAAGAAAGTCAGATGCTCTTCATATCAGGTGTGTTATTTTGATCTCCAAAGGGATTAGAGTTTTGTACTCCTCCTACGACTTACTACAACCAGTTCATGAAGAAATCCAAGTGGAGGCCAGTGACGAGCGGTGTTCCTCAGGGGTCAGTACTGGGACCAGTGCTATTTAACACCTTTGTTGGTGACATGGACAATGGGATCAAATGCACCCTCAGCAGGTTTGCAGATGACACCAAGTTGTGTGGTGTTGTGGACATGCTGGAGGGAAGGGATGCCATCCAGAGGGACCTTGACAGGCTGGAGAGGTGGGCCTGTGAAAACCTCATGAAGTTCAAAAAGGCCAAGTGCAAGGTCCTGCACATAGGTCAGGGCAATTCCAAGCACAAGTACAGGCTGGGCGGAGAATGGATTGAGAGCAGCCCTGAGGAAAAGGACTTGGGAGTGCTGGTGGACGAGAAGCTCAACATGAGCCGGCAATGTGCACTGGCAGCCCAGAAAGCCAACTGTATCCTGGGCTGCATCAAAAAAAGTGTGGCCAGCAGGTCGAGGGAGGTGATTCTGCCCCTCTACTCTGCTCTTGTGATGCCCCACCTGGAACACTGCATTCAGCTCTGGAGTCCCCAACACAAGAAGGACATGGAGCTGCTGGAACGGGTCCAGAGGAGGGCCATAAAGATGATCTGAGGGCTGGAACACCTCTCCTCTGAAGACAGGCTGAGAGAGTTGGGGCTGTTCTGCCTGGAGAAGAGAAGGCTCTGGGGTGATCTTATTGCAGACTTCCAGTACCTAAAGGGGCCCTACAGGAAAGCTGGAGAGGGACTTTTTACAAGGGCATGTAGTGATAGGACAAAGGGCAATGGCTTTAAACTGAAGGAGGGGAGATTTAGATTAGATCTAAGGAAGAAATTTTTCACTCAGAGGGTGGTGAGGCACTGGAACAGGTTGCTCATAGGCTGCCCCATCCCTGGAAATGTTCAAGGCCGGGTTGGATGAGGCTTTGGGCAACCTGGTGTAGTGGAGGGTTTCCCTGCCCATGGCAGGGGGGTTTGAACTAGATGATCTTTGAGATCCCTTCCAACTCTAACCTTTCTATGGTTCTATGAAATATATCTCCTCTCAGCTGAAAGTCAGTGATCAGTAAAAAGGATAATTATCCCTCATTTTCTGTAAAACTATGGGCATATTACTTGTGCTATCTGAACATCTGCCATTCAGTATCTCTGTTTTACCTAAGGGGAAGAGGGAAAGTGGAGTTACCAGAAAACACCAGGCACAGTTAAAATGTTTCACTAAAAGAGCAGGGAATTTAGCAGGTCTGCTAAGGACTCAATGTTGCTTGTCTATCGCTTCCTAATAGTTTTGAAGTGCCTGGCCTAATTTAAAGCCTGTTTGAGAGACGAGGAGATAGCAGCCTTAAGACATTGTGTTGCTCTCAGTGCCACAGAAGTTGGTGGCCAGGCAGAGGACAGAGAACTATATCAACAACCCCTTGGAGAGCAAGGCTGGAGGGAGAGTTCAGCAACAGCCCAGCGTGCATGGTTAGTGGGACAGTCAGAGCAGGGACCTTCCTTACCTAGCTGAGACCTATTAGGCTTGCAAGGAGCTGAGGAAGCCCCGTGCCAGGCTAGGAGTCAGTCTGTGCCTCAGAGAAAACCCTGACCGTCTCCCACCATCAGCATCACTCATCAGTACTGGGAAAAAAAGTTGTTCGGATAATCCCATGCTGAGGTCCAAAGAAATGAGCCCAGGATGAACATTGTGCTACCTAAGGCAGTGCAGAAATAAAGTAAAACAAACCACGTGTCCTTCTTTTTGTTTTCTCAAGAAATCCATACAGTCATTAAAAAAAAATGGACTGGCAATAATATTTTTTCACGTTTACAAACAGCTCTTAATGTAACACATCATATCCGACATTAACAAATTGCCTGATCCGCTGATCTGAGGAGACGGTTGTAGTCTAGCAGTTTGAGTTGTAGCTTTCTAAGGACTCATTCTACTCAAAAAAATAATTGATCACAGAATTGGCTTAAACAGTCAAAAGTTTAATGTAAATGTTGGCAAGCTATCCAAAAAGTGAAAGAAAAAACTTTTATGAATATGTTTTAAATGATGTAGTTAATACTCTTAGCTGCCCAAGCTTTATTGCCTTAAGAGGTTTAAGTGGTCCTGAAGTCTGTTATCTGTATTAACAAAGAGTTTATATCAATCCCAGAGACACTGCTTTCCAAGTGAGATACGCACTGCAAAGTGAAGCCTGTACCTCTGGGAACAATGACACTATCACAGATTTCAGCTCCAGCTTTTTGCTCTTTCCAGACAGGAGCACTAGCTTTAACACAATCGTGTCATTGAAGAGGCAAAGCTCTCTTAAGCTAACAAATCTGAGAGCCGCCGCTTTCCGCAGCTATCTAGCGTCGTCATGACACAAAAAGTGGTAGCGTGGATTAGCTGCTCACCATCACGGATGCGCTTTCCTGGTGTGCTCTCTGCAGCCCGTGCGATGGGAATGCCGCACGTGCGTGGAGTCATTGCTTTTGTAAACACACCGGATAAACTGGGGTGTTTTTTTGCCTTCCTCTTAGAAAACATTAAAAACACCGTCTAAAACACTCACTAGTAAGTCTATCTGGGACTTATCCTGTAAGCCTCAATGGGGAAAACAAAAACACAAAACAAAACTAAAAACATGCCTCCTTTTTGAAATCCTGTACAAAGTATACAAGGTCTTTTGCAAACAGACAGATCTACGGTCAAACAGCAGGACTGGGGCTTAAGTCTGTATATAGATCATGTGCCATATGGAAACTGATACAGTTCATGAGTGCCATTCCTCTACTGCGGGCGCCGTTATGCCAGAAGTAACCCTGTTATGTGCTTATGCTGGTAGAAAGTCCTGTAATAACAAGATGTGAAAATTCAGAACACTCTTCAAAGGAGCAAAACGATTAGAATTTGAGCCTTTTAGGGGCTATAAATACAGATGGTTTGCAAATCTGAGAGTCCATGATTTCTTGAAAATACCTATTAAAATAGTTCTTTTTAAACCAACTAAATATCCCCCTGCTGTATTTGTAGTCAAAAAATCCATCTGTCCAAATGTTTTTAACTGCCAGTCATCACCAGGCTCGCTGCACGTCATTCACACAAAACCCATAGTAATTGCAACCCTCTGTCACTGCATGGGAACCAAAGGGTGAAATTAACTGGTGGTGACCAGAAACACAATTAGGTTCACCAATCTGTAATGTTTTCATTGCCTAATTAGAAAGAAATGAAATTGCAGATGTACAGCACAGAGTGGGAAAGAACTAAACCTGATTTTAAAAATATTATTTCGCTTCTGACACTCTAAGCTATTGACAGTGGTTTAGTTGAAGAAACTTGAGGGGTTTTCTTTTAAGCATGTATGTTTTCTTAAATACAATTATTTCTTTTTTATTTCCTCCTTTTAAAAAAACTATATGCAACCCTTCCTACATATGTGAATAGAGTACAAATAGGCACATAAGCCAGGATTCTCTCTTAAATGGAATAATTGTCATTAAATGTGACTGTAAAAGAAGATAATAAGCAAAACAAATTGTTGTAACAAATTACATGTAGGTACCTACGTGGAGCATTTGCCTAACTCATTGCAAAGCTACAATTACGTGTCAAACAATCTGCTTTTATCCGCGTTTTTCTCTCAACCTCGGAGGAAAAAATCTCTGAGCAGAGTGGATTGTGAATTAGGATGACAAGAAAGGCTCTGATAGCGTATGTCATTTTGGCAACGTCCTTCCCAAGAACTCAAAAGTCAGCAACGCAAAGCCTGGATGCCCGATGCTGTCTCCTGTCTCCCGGCAGTCTTTCAAGGATTGCTTCCACCTCTAACTAGTGAACGCGGATAAGTGAATGACATACGGCCAAAGCAACCGGAGAGTGCTCAGGCACTCTCGATGTGTCTTCGTCCGCATGGTCTTTGTAAGCACAGCACAAAAAGGAGAACAAAACCCTCCATCTCCTGGCTATGAAAGGCAGCCAGAATCACAGACCCTCGCCAGCCCCCCGGCGCGGAGTGGAGCAGCTAAAGCACTTTGGGGCCGGCAGTGCACATTTCATGTGCCGACCGGCGGGTTAGATGAGGCTCCCGGCAAAAGCAGCCTGGAGTTTGACAGAAAAATGAATTCTTTCTGTGGAAATCGGTGCGGCCTGGCCTATTAAGGGACAAGTTAAATAAATCTTTCAAAGGCACACTGTTGAAGTTACTTTTTCAGCAACCAACCTTTGTGGAAATCCCACACCAAGCCCCATCTATCTTGATAATGCAGAGTATCTACAGCTGAAAGCAGTTTAACAACTGCAAAACAACTGGTTGCTGAAGGAAAAAAAAAAAAAAACCTGTAATAAAAATAAAGGAGGCTTTAGGGAACAGAAATCATTTTCAAACATTGTAATAGTTAAACCATTTTAACCTTACATCCATTACTTGCAAACAAATGTGACATTATGAATCAATTGCAGTTATGTTGTTAATAGACTTTATTAATACCAAGGAAAAATAATATACACAGTATCCTCAATGGATGTATAACTACTCTCTCAAATGGAGTTTCCTGATATTTTAAATGAATGGTGGGGTTTATTTTGGCAGCAGCATCACATAACTAATGTTTCATATTACACACAAAAATGATTTTGGTGCCATTCTTGAAATGAAATGTTTCATTTCAATAAAAGCTTGTAATTGTAACACTTAAATGCTGTCATTAATAGCAAAAAGAAAGTTCTCGCAGCAACATTAAAGAGTGAACTTCCCCGCTCTTTCCTCTATTACAGCCAATGTCTTTTTATTGTCTGTTTTCATCTCCATTTTACTTTATCTGCCAAACTACTTTGCATTTCAAGACATTTCCACTCACCTTGAGTTCTTGGTTCAAAAAGAAACAATAAAGTTTAATCTTTTCACTTGACAATGATGTATGGGTCTGCTGAAAAACACTTTTCAGGTATTATCATTAAAAAGTATCTCTTTTTTTAGTTTCTCTTCGACTCTTGATACACAGAGAAATACAAGATGTCAACCTTGCCAGGGCTTTTATCAGAGTTTCTAATAATACCACTTAATTAGAAACCAAAGCCTGCTAATGTTCCTTCTGAGAGCTCCTCAGAATAGTCTTTCCCTAGCTTTAGTCATTCCTCTTCAACTAAACATTGTCTAATGATTTTATTAGTGATTTCAAAGGCTAGCAAAGGCTACTACTCTGCTCTTTTCTTTCCAGATTACATCTTGCTGGTCAGGGAATTTGCTGAGCTCTACCATCACGCAACTGGTTTGAATTAGGAACTTTTTTTTTCCCCTCTCTTGCAGTTAGCTACTTATTAGCATTTGTCAAAACAAAGGGAAAACGCAGCCTCTGAATGTTTAATATTGTTCAGCATTCTCTGAGAAACGCAGTCAGACAGTGAAAATACACCAATTGTTCCCTTTGCTGGAACGTACAGTACTGCTGAAACCCCTCTGGGGTTACTTAGACTAAAGGCCTTAACTTAATCAGACTGATCGCATAACTATGTTAAAGTTATTTAACTTTTTGTATTTTTATAAAAGCTTTGGAAAAAATTTTTAAAATGTATGATTCGTTATGCAGGAGCCGTTCACAAACCCGCCAGCCAATGCAAACAGACTGCCTCACCAAATAAATGAAAACTATCTGACTGATAATAAAAAGTTTTGGGTGGTATTTTTTTTTCCCTTAGAAAACAAGAGTTTAAATATATAACATTATTGATTCTATTTCCAGGTATTTACCAAATCTGGGGGCACCTATTAGCAAGAAGGAAAATACCGTTTTGGCTGAAGGCTCTCAAACTCATGTCCAGCTATGCAAAAGTGAAATATTTGAAGGATGAGGGCTTGGTTTCCAAAGCAGATTGACTTCCTTAAGAACATAAAGATGATCACACTCATTCAGTTGCTTATGCTGAAAGTTGCTGCTTTATCCCGAACAGTAAGGTAGAGTCGGATGTTGGAGGGAAAAGAGGGACTGTGGAAGAAGATACTTTAATTATATTTAAAAGCAAATTTTGCTTTTACAGCCACTCGAGTGCGAGCTGTGGATTTATCATTTCAGCTGAATGGTACATTCCATTCTGCACAGCGCCAGAGCTGAACTCCCTCTCTCTCACTCATTCACTATTCAGAAACGCTTAAGAAATTATTACCACATGTCCAGGAGTCACTCATGATGATGACCACTAATGCCATTCCTCTTGTTACAGTATTAACTCAAAATATACCACTGTTGTCTTTGATTAGCACGAGCAAAGCTAAGAACAAAGACATACCACTGACATAATGACAGTTTTATGGCTCCCGTCTGAAAAAAAACTGTGCTCATTAGCTTTCAAAATATAAAACACTCTCTTCAATACTTCAGCACAGAGCGACGTAATCTTCTTTTTGCTGAGAAACCTCAAAACCACTGACAAGTTACTTATTTCCTGCAACACGCATCTGGGGTACTTGCTAAATATGAAAACTAAAATATCAGGTAAGCTGGATGAAACAAATATTCCTCCTGCAGGCTCAGAACAAACTCTTTCTCCTGGACTGATGGTCTCCCCAAAGCGACCATCACATAAAGATATTCGAGCAGCCTCAGTGCAAAGCGTCTACAGGTGTCTGCAGGAACCAGCCCTTTGAAACTCAAACCCACTGGGCCCACCTGGAAACAGAATAGCCTTTTGGCTGCTTCTTAACGTGTATTACAAAACAGGACACATTAAGTTAACTTCTATATAGTCTTCCCCTCATTCCCCCACCTCTGGAAGAAGAAGCCTTACAGATTTCCCACTGGGTCCCTCTGAAGTCCAAATCAATAACCTATTTATAAAATGTTTCCTTTAAGCACGACAGAAGCTGCTGTTTATTTGCTCTTCACTGTTTAAGCTAATGAGGTACGAGCACATCTGCAATAACTAAAAATAACACGCACCTTATTGATATTAATTAGCTGACTGGACTCCCATCCAGAGATATTCAGCTCCCTTCTTTATTCCTTTTCTCCGTGAAGAGATGAACCAGAAGAGTGGGAAGATCAAATTACAGAGTTGAGGGCCCATAGCCAAGAATACTTCATTTCTGGTCCCCAGATGTTGCTATCCAGGGAGCCCTATCTCCTCACTGCCGCACGCAGACATCTCCCACAGTTGTCCTTGGGAGTTAAGTACATGCAACAGCAAAGTTCAGTGGGGCCTGGAGTATGCTAGTGAAAACATCAGCGTGAATGTAGCACCATCGATCTTCGGTGCCACAGTGGTTCATCACATAGCCCACATAGGGCTGTAAGGATCAAAACAAACATATTGAGTCGCATGTAGAAATAAACAGAAAGAGAGAGAAGCCAACAGAAAAGAGATTTTACATGTTCCCTACAGCTAATGCCAACAAGAAGTAAGCCTCACTTTGCACTTGTCTGGGCTCGCATATTGAGGATGTACCACATGCAAAACCTCTGCAAGGGAAACTGCCTGACGCCTGAATAAAGCAACACTGCACTTGGCCTCTCCTGCCAGTCCTACCACAGAGTCAATCAGCTGTTGCCAGACAAAATCACTCTCGTCAGTGAAGCCAGCCAAAATCTCTTCCATTGCTTGCGTGCTCTGCCTTCAAGTGAAGGAAGTCATCAGACAGTGTGCTAACTGCCATCCCTGTTAAACTATACAAGAACAAAACTCCTCTATGGATGAGTTTGCAGGGGTGAGAAATTGGGAGAAGACTGGTGAGGTGGTGTGGCAGTGATGGTGGCAGTTGGGTGAGTGTTTGGTGTAGGAGTCACAGACCTTGGGGGTCCTGCTGTCAGCGTCCTGCTCCCCGAGCTCTTGGGAAAAAAATGGCATTATGAAGCTCCAGACTCCTGTGGGCCAGGAGAGGCTGTTTCTGCAAAGAGCTATTGGGAATGCTGTGTAAATGCAGAGTCCAGAGCACTCTTCATAGGGACTGTCATAAAGAGCCTGTTTTGCCTCAACATGTAGACAGCAAGCAGGACAGGTCCTAGAGAGAGATGGGAGAATGGAAGGGGAAACTCTTCTGAGGGTACAAGGATCCAGAGGTGCTTCTCTTTCCAGTAAAACCGCAAGCAGAAACAAAGACAGACTGTGTGAAGCAAACCAAGGAACACCAACTTGCTCCAGCAGATCTGCTTGAGGTCTTGCCATGAGACCCAAAAGAGCAAGACTCCTCCCAAAACACCTTCAGAAGAGCATCAGCCACCCTTTGGAGGCAGGTCCTCCAGGTGCAGCCCGTGGCACACATCCAGGGCGCCAACAGGAGGCATCCCATGAGAAAGCAGAAAAGTGCTGGGGTTCTTCAGTGCATCTGGGCACGTAGGCCCTGACAGCTCAGTTAGTGAAAAAAGTACCTCTGCCCCTTGGTGTACCTACCCAGTCTAAATAAGCTTGGGTGTTGTTCTGACAAACGGGCTGTCCAGAGTCTGCTGCTTTGCTCCTTTCTTCGACAGCAGAGAGCTCCATTTGGGGACATATCTACAAGAATTTTTAAAGTAACCTTCTGCTTATGAATAAAACCATTACGGAGTCCATAGTCAGAGGAATCAATAATCTAATTACTAATTAACACTAATTAGAGATTTATTAGTTCAAGCTACTCACAAATGTTCAAGTAATGCAAAGCCACTCATGAGAATACCAATACAGCATTTAGTTAAAACAAAATGCCATGTGTATTTCTCCCCAGGATTTGAGCTTTCATTACCACAGGCTCCAATCTTTCTTCCAAACAGAAAAGACACTAATGAATGGTATACAGATTGTGTGTGAGAAGAACATCAGTTTTTATTCAGCAAGATGAGAGAGACTTAAACCAGAATTAAAGATAAATTACATGCGAGGGATCAAGTTTTGCTCTCATTTACACTGATGTAAATCTGGAGTTGCTCTGTTAACTTCAGTTGTGTTGATTTCGATGATTACGTATTTATATTAATGATACTGAGCAAATACTAAAAGCAGTGGGGGAAAAAAAAGACTAGCATTTTTTCTTTAGCAGACTCTAAGTGTCATTTGCTGCCAGGAGTTTAACGGAGATCAATTACTGAAATTCTGTAGTTGAAATGTTTGCGTATGTCAGTTGTAATGAGTCCAACAACTTGGTTTTGAATGTACAGAGCCATTTACAATGTTCCAGTTCAGTGTACAGAGGTATTATCTTATATGTCCAGTTTTGCTAGAAAATGGTACACTTTGAGACACCCAGACTCTTCTGCACCTGATATTATTGGAGTGTCTGTGGAGGCAGCAGACAGCTCTTTGACATCCAGCTCCTGAGAAAACATCAGCATAAAAAAACCCGAGACAAATAAAGGAAATGTAGTTAGAAATGAGACATCTCAAAATCAACCAGTAGCCAAAAAAAACCCCAGCAGAAACAAAAGTAAAACCAGTGTGCTGGGTTTGTGTGGAGGGGTTTTGGTAGCAGGGGAGGGGTTGCAGAGATGGCCCCTGTAAGGAGATGTGAGAAGCTTCCCCAGCTTCAAAACCAGTGAAACCCACCTCTGGCCAGGTCAGACCCTCATCCCGTCTGGCCAAGGCCGAGCCAGTCAGCATCTCTGCAAATGCCCTATATAAAGGAACCTGAGTCAGGTGGGACCTGCAGTGACGAGAGGGGGGAGAGGACAGAGGAAGCTGTCCCCACCCCAGCCTCCTGTGCTGGGCTGCTGCCACCCAATGAGATGGCTGCAGCAGCACAGCTTGGAGACCTCCAAAGCGTCCCACTCCCGTGAAACCTGCTGAGTGAAGTTCGTCCTGCTGCTGAGGTTTGTCAGGCTGGTTGGGCTCAGTGTGGCTGCCGTAGAGAGAGGACTGAGATTTGAGAGAAACAGCTACGTAGACACCAAGGTCAGTGAAGATGGTGCAAGAGGAGGTGTACCGGAGCTGAAATTCCCCTGCAGCCCATGGTGAGACGGCAGTGGCCCCCCTGCTGCCCTTGGAGATCAACAGTGGAGCAGAGATCCACTTGCAGCCTGTGAAGAACCCCACGCTGGAGTAGAGATGCCTGTGTCTAAGGGAGGTCATAGATTGTCTCCATGGGAAGGACACCCATGCTCCTGGAGACTGACGATGAAGCAGAGACGCATCTGCAGTCTGTGGGAAGGGACCCCATGCTGGAGTGGGTGGCTGCACCCTAAGAACCTGTGACTCTGTGGGAAAAGCCCGCACTGGAGCAATCTGATGGGTAAGGATTGCATCCTGCAGGAAGGACTCCCGTTGGAAAATTTTGTGGAGAACTGTTTCCCTTGGGAATGGACCCCATGCTGGAGAACAGGAAGAGTGTAAGGAGTCCTCCCGCTTAAGGAAGGAGCAGCAGAAACAGTGTGTGACCAACTGACCTGCAACCTCTATTCCCCGTCCCCCTGTGCCGCTGTGGGGGAGGAGGTAGAGCTGGGAAGAAGGGAGAGATGGAGGAAGGTTTTTTTTTTAAGATCTGGCTTTGTTTCTCCTCATCCCCTCTGAAGTAACTGTTAACAAATTAGATTGACTTATCCCCAAGCAGAGCTTGTTTTGCCCAGGTCCATGGTTGGTGGGTGATCCCACCCGGTTCTTATCTTGACCCTCAAGCCTTTAATTGCATTTTTTCTCCTCTCCAACCCACCAGCTAGGGGAGGAGTGAGTAGGCGGCTGCATGGTAGCTTAGCTGCCGGCCAGGCTAAACCATGACAACCAGGAATATAAAACCAAAGAAGTCAAAACAACAAAGACTTCAAACAAAACAAGAAGTTTAAAATTGACACTGGTGCACAGAGGGACAGTATCAACACTGGACGGATCCTGGCCTTGCAGATCTGGTAGGACAGACACCAAGCACTTTATTATGATTTCTCAACTCCAGTGCTGGAGGAGCTGCAGGGCGAGATGCAGCTGCAAGCAGGTAGGGTCTCTGCCTTACGCATGCTGTGCAACACTTGCCTGCCCATGCAGATGTCTCAGCTACCCTTGTGCAGGTCAGATGTCCCCAGCTGCTACACATGGGAAGTTAAAACCCCTCAAGGAGATCATCCAGCACTTCCCTGAGGGAAGTGCCCCTCTAGGAGATTGATGTAATTGGGGCTGTAATATGCCTGAGAAGCTAGAACGCTGCTGGTCCCGTAGTGACATGAGGTCAGGCCTGTTTAAGCAAGACCCTGCAATAACACATGTGTGTCTCCATCTCTGACACATGATTTCATGGGCTGCAGTTGTTTGCCCACATGCTTTCCACATGGTTCAAGCTCTCACAGGGAGACATTATCTCGAGGAGAGATCATGGCAGTTAAATCAGCATCTGGGATACTTGCTGTGTTCTTAGCCATCCAGCAAATTCACACAACTCCATATGCAAACACTAGGAAACAATAGCTCCAATGTCTTGTGAGCCCACTTCTCTTCAATTCTCAGTAATGCAGGTCATTGCTAATTGGTGTCCCTCCACCAAGGACAGCAGTTGCTTACCAGTGATGTTAGGATCGTATTTTGAGAATAATGATCCCCAGTGCCACGATAAACCTGAAATAAAGAGGAAAAGCAGACCCACAGTCATCAGGTTGCTTTAGATACAGATTCGGGAACCCCACAATTTCCCCAGCAACCAGAAGCATCATCCCTCAACCTGCTCAGCCCAGCAAGGAGGCTCAGGCAGCTTTTCCCTATTGGCCCATTGACTGTCATGTAAGGGACATGCCCTTCTCAGCACCTCTCTGCTTCTACCAGCTCTTTAGAGGCAGCTGCAGCCAGCATGCATCTACATCTCCAGCCTGGGCTGCCAGCAGGCACTGCAGGTCATTCCTCTGTGTGCTCTCCATCCCCTCCGCAGAGAAATCCCCCACAAGCTAGGTTTGATCCACAGGCCACCAGGACGCCCCAGATTTTTGCAGAGTATCCAGATACCTAACCATAGACGTCTTGTGGGATTGCTGGCATGAGATTTCTGTGTGAGTTAAGTGGCTATATACTTTTGAAACCCCCACTAGATTGGCTTCCTTAGGCTGGAAGATACCTTTAAAACCCTGTCCCGTGTGACTAGCATCTGTGCATGAAACATCCGCAAATGTTGTGGGGCCCATCCGTGGCGAGTAGACCTCAATTTAGGAATCATTGAAGTTGGTGTCCTTATGAACACTCAGAGGGAGTAAATCTGTTGCCACTAATACTCCAACTTGCAGCTCTGCTTGTTTCATTAATCTCTATGCAGAACTGTGCATAAGATTTGGGATGTATGGCTTTTAGCAATACGCTTTTTTATGCTCTGATCTACTCATGTGCTTAGATACCACAGCAATGGGCTACTTAAATGGAATAGCTTGAATTCTTTGTTCTTTTGAATTCCTTCTCCATATATAATGCAATTAAGTGTGTTGTTAAGGCAGTCCAGATGGGCTCTGTGTTATTCTCTGATATACTGAAATATCAAAATGTTAATGATAGTATAACATTTAATTTGGTTTGTTTTTCTCCCGAATCTCCTACTAACAGCAGCTTTTGAAGTTAAGAAGACCAAAAGAGAAAAAAAAGAGAAATCTTACTTACAGAAGTTACAGTTATAGGAAGGATGTGATCAAAATACAGTTAACTAAACAAAAGCTCGGTTTATATCTGCCTCTTTTTCTGGCCAGTCCACAGGAGACATGAGCTTTACTGTTCCCAGGTCCATGGGCAAGAATATTGCCTGAAGCTGTGGAGGTTTTTGACTTCCAACAGAGGAGAAGGCTAACTCATTAGGCAAATGTTGGCTGGATTCGTTGCCTTTTTTATATGCACGTACCTGAGGAAGAATTTGGTATCTTATATCTAACTGGATGAAAATTGCTCTTTTCCTGAAAGCTTTTTTTTATTGACATGTGAACTGTTGAGTATCATTAAAGAATTTTAATTAACTTTTGTTATGGAAGTGCAGTCTCCTTTGCAGTAGGAGACAGCTCCTGCCTCAAAACCCATACAAACTAAATATGTAAGACAAGAGGAATCACTAAATGAAGGTTGAACTACAATTAGGACTTGACCCAATGTTGAAGTTCCATTTCCTGCTTCTCCCCGTGTTTGAACAAGTCATTTTGGATGTGAGTCGGCTCAAATACCTAAGTTTGGCAATTCAGTTCATATTAAAGTAGACACCTATCTTAGAGAAGCTGAACAGCGCTAAAGGCTCTGCCGACATCACCAATGGGAGTTCCATTAGTTTCCCAGCCAGAGAAATCCATGTACCATCTGAAATTGGTGCACTGCATCACTTTACCTCTGCAGAAGGCATTGGGGGAACCCAGCCTACCCTGAGCATGGGAGCCACAGCCAGTCTGTGGTACACCTGCCAAAGCTGTGGAGTTATACAAGAAGATAATTCAGTAGTTTCAGTGGGCTGAACCACATGCTGGAGGACCCTAGCTCTCCATCCTGCATTTGCAGAGGGCCAGATCCCTCAAATTAGGTGGTGTAAATAGCTCCTGATGGACAGATTTTGCATTTTTTTTTTCTTGCAAACACTGCCAGCGCTGTCCTTGACCTACAGGAACTGCAGGAAAATTCCTGTGTTCCCTGTCTTTACCCATGCTGCACCACAAATGGGGATGATCCAGCAACCATCCAGCTCCCTCTGAAAGACAAAGCAGTCACAAATTCAAGTCCTCAGTATTACTGTTCACTGATTTTTTTTTACTTCATGAAGGAGCACACAGCCCGGCTCAAATCGGCATGATACCAGCATCTCATTTTATTTTCCCCACTGGACACTGGGCTACCACACAAAGTACTGGAAAGTTGTTGGATAAACCTGGATAAAACATGAGCCCCAGCCCACATCCCAGGCTCGTGGCTTCGCTTCAGTCCTAGTTGTTATGATGAGAGGACGAAGCAGGCTGTTTCCAGGCGTGACACCAGTTCCTCCCCTGCTCTGGTCCCCATCAAGCCCTCGTTAGCCCCAGCCATTTGCGAGGCTCAGGGGACCAGGCAGGAGGCAGCTCCAGTGGCCCCCAGCTGCCCTGCGTCCATGGGCTCCCACCGCTGGGCCGGCTCATCCTACAAATCCTTTCCTCCGGGTAGCCGAGCAGCTCTCCTCAACGCCGGCCAGGGCGATGCCCAGTGGGCGTAATTAAGCTGAGCTGCCCAGCCGCTCACCCGCAGCCTTCCCCTGCCATCACTCGGGATGCAGGTTCCCGAGGAGGAAGGAGGCAACCATGTCACCCACTGCCCCTCGCCCTCCTGGAGAGCCTCATCCTCGAGCCAGGTGGTCACTTGGAGAGAAAACTCGGCGCGTGGAAGGCTCGTTCATCCATCCGTCCATCCATCTGGCTGCTCCTGTTGTCAGGTGACTGCGCCCGCTTGCCTGGCTGCTGCTGCTCGCCTTCTCCCTCCGTCACCCCCTTCTTTTGGAGCTGACAAGGACTGCGACGCAAAGTTATTGTTGACAGCACCAGTGGCCTTGCAGAACGTTTAGCAAGCAGCCAAGGTTACTCAGCCCCTCTTTTCCTTCTGAGGGTAGTTTTTCAATATAAGCATAGATTTAAGGTACAGATGCACTAACAAAAAGCCTTACAAGCAGGAGGCTGGAGCGCGTCCTGTCAGAAAACGCCTAACGCGCAAGTTCACTTGCTGCTTTTTCTGTTAAATTACTGAGTTGTTTGACCTCTTTCTTCTTTCTCCCACCCAACCCCCACTCTCCAAATACCTAAAGCAATTAGAGCACATTACAGGCTAAATCTCCTGTTAAATTTCAGTTTTTAAGTCAAAGCCAATTCTGAACTATTGCAAGCAAAAAAGTACCTTAATTGCAGTAAAGCTTAGGGCACTTAACTGGTCCTAGCTGCCAGGTTTCAGGAGGATTATTGCTATTATAAAACAGAGCAGCGGTACGGCAAGGCAAGACACCAATAACTTTCCAAGTGCGATGTGAAAAGAAATGGATTTTTCCAAGAGTTGAAATAGAGAATATGATGCTATACTACATTTATAATGATTGGTAAATCAAACTATGCATTTAACTCTCTGAGTAGATTTCAGGTGGGCACAGAAATTCACTTCAGGTTATTCTCCTTTTCCCTCCAAATGAATTAATAGCCTGAGGGGAAATCCTCTACCTGTCTGACACTAATGCAGACTTTCCTAACTAATACTTTTCACCTGTGACAGTCACAGGTCAATCCCAGTGCTTGGAACCTGGGATAGAGACAGGAGTAAACCAATGTTTTCACCGCCAGAGAATAAACAAGTCTGGTGCTGTGATCACCCCTCGCGTTTTGCATGGCAGAAGGGCTTTTCGCTCTTAGACAGTAGCTAAGGGGCCACTAAGTAAACAATAAAAAAAAGTGTTGTCTTCTTCCTGCCCCACTAAGTGAGGGTGGTGACTCCAGCGTTGTAGCTAGAGCCAAGTCTCAGGTGAATTTTAATCCTTCATTATTCAGGACATACTGTTTTTTCCCTTTCCTTCTAAAATGACAGTCATGCTGTTAAGCATAATAATTGTTCATGAGTGAGCACTGCTTTTTGTCCCTCTTGATTTTGCCTCTAAGGCAGGCTTCTTACTCAGCAGAGGTCAAGGGTCACCTGCTAAATCATGCATACCCACAATCCCTTGTGAATTATGCAGTTGACAAACTGCCGCTAATGATTAGTACAACCTGCATGAAAACCCTGGCACTAAATTGATATTACTTGAGTGATGGATTACACCTCTAATGAGCGGATTATTGCCACAAGTGACCTTGTCGGCTGAAAGAGTGTTTCAATATAACTAACATCTCTCACATTCTCGTGTCACAGCGGTTCTAAAAAAATATTCTCTCTCCTTTTTGATTTTTTTTTTATTCCAACGTTGCTTTCTAGTCCCTCAAACAAGTGGGTAATCTGTAAACAGCATCTCTAATGGGATTAGTCATTAGACTGCACTCCAATTAGTACAGCCTCGTGCCTCTAAAATACCCAGTGCTTAGAAAGATAATTTTTTATGATGAGAACTGCCATTTTTGTTTTGCTCCCTGCTCTTCAGAGCATTGCAGTTCACCTTCAAGCACCTTGCCTCTCTGCTAAGGGGATCACACGGACCCAAGTTATGAGTGAATTTATTGCTGCTTTATAAAGAAGAAGATGAAACGAGGGCTATGAACTTCAGTGCTCTTTCAAAGCAAGTCATCACTGCTTAATTGTATCGATGGGACAGAACATGATCGCAGCACCTTCTTTATCGAAGCACTCCCCCAGAGTTGATCACCTGCATCTTTCGATCGTGCAGGGTGAAACCTCGAGCTCTTCGGAGCAGGGAGCTTCTGTTTCATACGTGCTTGTGAGCACTGGAGAACTGCATCCAGCTACCCTGGTGTTTTGTAGGACGTGACTGAGGCAACAGTGCCGCAGCTTGCCAGCATCTGAGTGGCTGTTAATTCACCAGGAGGGAGGAAATATTTTTTACTAAGTGTTTCACCAAATAAGAAAACCCTCCTGCAAAGGGGCTGCGCCTCAGCCGAAGCCGCAGTCTGTCTGTGGAGTTAATAGACCCCTCGTGGAGCCTCCTCACGCCTTTGTCTGGACACAGTTAGTGGTATATTCACAACTGCCTGTCATGCTACACAAGTGCAGATGAGGTTGGGGGGGACCGTATATTGATGGAATTAATTGAGCATAAGCCATGCTGACTGGCGGGGAAAATCACATGAGAGAAACAAAACACACGTGCCTCGCCAGTTCTGAGCTCTAACAAAGAATGAGCAGCTACAAACAAATAAAAATCGTGGTGGAGGATGTCAGCACGAGCTCTTTATTATCAGTGGCATTTCATTCCCTGAGGGACCCGCACACCCCTTGAAAGCAAGGCTCATTCCCCCAAAGTCAGCCGCGTTATACCAGAGAAAATCCAGTTTAAATAAATGCGATATTAAGTCCTGTGACAGCCTCTGACAGGGTCAGATTCAATCTCCTGGTCCATATTGCTTCCCTCTGACCACTGTTTCTGCCTTCCCCGCTCCTCCCCACCTCCAACTCACACTCTATCTAATACGTTTGATGTTCTGCAAAATGAGGAAAAACCCTAGTGCTATAACTATAATGAGAGTGTGTTCTTGGGATGCCCATTAATTAATCCTGGGAGACCTCTGCTCCCTACGCCGTACTGTTAAAGCTACAGGCAGTTCAGACGCTCTTTCTGGCAGTTCCCGGGGATGCGGCAGAGGTGGAGAGAAGGGTTTGCAAGGTGCTCCAAGGCAACAGCTCTACACACCCTGTTCCCCGTTGCCCACCTGAGCCCTCACCTGGGCACATCCCGCCCGTGCTTGCTTAACAGGACGCTTGGTCCCGTGGCATAATGGCAGCGATGGCTGTTTCTCCTATCACTAGATGCGAGAGAGGGAAAGGTACAACGTGTTGGCATTGAGATGTTACCACGAACGTCAAGGCTGGGCGGATCACCTCACATACATGACAGCCGGCCCAAAAATAGCAAAGGCAGTGGGAGTCGGAGGCACCTAATGAGCCTCCTCTTCCCTCGCTTCAGTGGGCGTTCACATTACAAGCACGGCCAGCAATCTCACGCTACAGAGGCCTCTGCTTATTTTTTTTTTAATATTCCCAGATCACAGGTATGCTTTGGGACAGCTCTACAAAAAG
This sequence comes from Tauraco erythrolophus, assembly GCF_009769465.1. Classification (NCBI taxonomy): domain Eukaryota; kingdom Metazoa; phylum Chordata; class Aves; order Musophagiformes; family Musophagidae; genus Tauraco; species Tauraco erythrolophus. Next base: position 59,522,127 of record NC_141465.1, read on the forward strand.
GGAAGAAAAAAGTCATGGCTTGAATCTGACAGAAACATTCATCCTAATATTGCCACTGAGAACGTGACAGGGGAAGGATGTAGAGAGAAAGAGAATATAAAAAAAAAAAAAATCTCTGGCAAAGAAATTGCTACATGACACATGATGCTCAGGTTTATTTCCTGATGTTCATAGGTGAAGTTAACAAAACAACACAGAAATGCGCTTTCACCCCCTCTGCAGTGAGTATGGCATTTACAGTAGCCATGAGAAGTATCCAGAAGGATTTGTGAGGATGCCAAGAATAAGACACATCTGTCACTTTAGGCTGGTGTCAGTGACATCAAATGTAAAGTGGCTGTCACGTGCTTCAGGAACCTCATACATGATCAGTCTTCTGGCGAGGGCAGGGGGAGCGGTGCTGCAGGGTCTGCTGCAATTCGAGGAAGCGCAGCGGCAGGTGAAGAGGCATCAGGGAAGCTCAGCTTCCCTCTGGCCACGACCTGCTGTGCCACCATTGCAAAATACAATGGGTCAAATTGCCCCTTACCCTACTGAGCTACCCCTCATCTCTCCACCTGCAAATTAGTCCTTCACTGTTCATAAACATAGACCTAAAAATATCCTGCTCTCAGGGCCAAGAGACCATTGTGGACAATGCTGATGAGAAAATTCACCATCATTCCAAGCATGAGATGTGTATGAGAACGGCGTCCTCTGCTTCTCTCTCTCTGCTGCCTGGTGTGAAGCCTGAACGCATTCCAAAATTGTAAAGAAAACATATACAGACATTTTTTTCTTCTCCTCTCCAGGTCTTTTCCATTCAGAGTCAGCAGGGAATGAACTTTGTTTGTACTTATTTATAATTGCGGTATATTGAGGAATGTCCAGACAGAGAGATGTGTTTCACATCTCGCCTCAGAAGTCCACGCCTATTTTGATCTTTTCCAAGCACAGTATCAGAATGTCTCAGGTTGCTTAGAAAGATTTGTATCCCACACACGAGCTCCGTATTGGAGGACGGCAGATTTGTTTTCCTATGGAATTCAAGTGTTGTGGGTCGGAAGAAGAACATTTTGGTTGTACTGCTCCTTCCAGTAAATTAGTTGTTACCATGTTTTCTGTTTGTTTGAAGATGTGATCCAACACCTGTTATGCCCTATTATGTTAAATAGCTCGCTAGAGTAATTTGTTTTTGGCAGCAACTTGCAGAGATGGGTGCTGTATGCTGAAACAATTGTGCCGCCCACTTAGCACATATTGCCCTAATATTTTTATAGCTATGTACACAGAGGAGGGCTACTCAAATATTTTCTGTAGAAAAACAGTTTACTGACGGTTTCCATAAAATGCTGCTTCTTTCCAAGGAAAATTCTATTACTGGCTGAGAAACTAAACAACTGAAAACGAGTGGGCTTTTAGTTTTGGGGCAATAACCAAAAAAATGTTAATTAAAAAAATGTAAAAATGGCAATTCAGAAAGCAGAACAGCTTTTCTTGCAGGAAAGCTTTATAAAGCTTTGCAAGATGGGTAGGTTTTATGCTCCTCTTTTATGTACAAGGCTTTTCATGAAACCTACTTCATACATGTGCGGCAGGCAAAAATCTACCATGATGCAATCAGGAGAAGACACTGTGGCACAACAAATACACAAATATTTGAAAGAACAGTCATCAGTAAGAGAGAGAAATGACAGTGTTACCTTTACCAGCTCTCCATGGTCAGTCTCAGATACGGGGAGTCTTTCTGGAGGTGCCTTTCCTGAAGTCATTTCAGTAAACGAACAGTCCCTGCTTCTTTAAAAATAATAAAAGGTTGCAACTCTTTTAGCTGTGGAGGAAAGATTACTAATGGGCACTAAAGGTTTTTAAAAAACATCAGGCAAATGAAGAAAATTCAGAACATACTCTGTGTATTCCTTCATTTTGAAGACAATTTCTAACAAGAAATTAGGAAAAATCTAACACATTTTTTTTCACTGACTTGAGCTGGCAATTCTGCAACTATTTAGTGTGATAAAAAGTAACAGAAGAAGACGTAGTTTACTGAAGCTAAGAAATGTCTTAACTTTTCCTGCAATCAAATTCATTTGCTTAACTTCCTGTGGTTGTCGAAGCACTAGTGTTTGACAAATTCTGAGCAAAGTATGGAGATTCAAGCCAAGAAATCATAAAAAACATGAATCACTGTGGTTATGTTCAAATTCAATAGGTTGGAGTATAGTTTTCCAAGTAACCCCATTACACTAAGAATGTACAAAAAATGCACACTGAAATCCTGCACTGGCAGAGAAATTAGATGACTAGGTCTTTTTCGTCTACACTTTCCCCAGTTCCAGGTTTCTATGGTTTTATTATTACAAATTATTTTAGGAATCCTTTTGCCTATAACAATGAACACACTTGTTCTCTGTTTTAATCAGTGAGACACAACTAGGCTGATGTTGTCATATATTAAGTAATTGAAACACTTGGCCTTCAACCATGGAGGTATCTCAGGATATTACTCCTCCTGCTGCATTATATCACTCGGACTACATAGCTCCTATACATTTTTCCTCTTTTGGAAGAACAGAGTAAAATAATGGCTAAAGGAATTAAAAGGGGAGTCAAACTGCAGGTTGTTTTTTTCCTGAGCTTTTACATTTTTCAATTGTCTTTCTGATGACTGTCAACCATTCCAACTATTCAGACATCACATCAGTATGAACTCTGTGAATATATGCCTTGAAAGCTAGCCAGGACTAATAGGGTCCTCACATTTGGACAAAACTGTGGTACTCTCAATCTTGATGAATAATCTGATTTCGGTCTACATCCACCAATTAAGTTAAGTTGCCTAAAGTCAAGAGCAACAGGGACCTGGAAGGAGCTATGCTTTTGAGAACTCCATCAAAGCCAAAAGGTGATATGAGGAGTAAAGCACTGCCAAATACCAGGAAAACCATCACTGCATGACCTTTCGTGAACAAAGAAGTTTGGAAAACCCATGTGCTCTACATTTCAGAGTAGAAGGCAGGTAGAGGTTGAAGGAAGCGGCTTGGCTTTGCTCCTTGGAGTTATAAAGCCCAGTGCTTTAGACTTCTCCACCTCAAGCAGCTTTGGCTTAGGTGAGTGATTCTGCTGTGGTCACAGAGAGTATTTCCATCTGTGTGAGTTTGTGGAGCTGAATCTTAATATAATGCCCATGTTAATCTGAGTTTTCACAGGAAAAAGGAAAAAAAGAGTGAAATGAATATGCACAACTAAAACCTGAGAGTCATTGTAGTTCGCTGAGGTAAAGAGTAACAGAGTGTTGAAATCATAGAATCACAGAATGGTTAGTGTTGGAAGGAACCTCAAAGATCATCTAGTTCCAACCTCCCTGCCAGGGGCAGGGACACCTTCCACTATACCAGATTGCTCAACGCCTCGTCCAACCTGGCCTTGAGCACTTCCAGGGATGGGGCATCCACAACTTCTCTGGGCAACCTGTTCCAGTGCCTCACCGCCCTCAGAGTGAAAAATTTCTTCCTTATATCTGGAACAAGTATAAGTTCCTTATAAATGGAACAAGTATGGTCTGCAGAAACATCTGTGAGCTGAGAAATACACTGCAAGTGAAATGTACGTTATGCTCTGAGTGTTAAAACGTGGTCCTCTGCTTTAATGATTCCCAAAGAAGCAAAACCCACTTTTTCAACGTTTGTGGTAATCCAGTGAAAGTGAACTAAGACAAGACCTTAAGAATGCTCTCTCCTTCCAGTAACAACAGATACAGGCAGCGCTGTTCCTTTTTTTTTTAAAAAAAAAAACCCCACACTTTCCATTTTTTTCAGTTTCTTTATGCTGTGCAGCACAGAATATAATTGCTTTACACTGTAGGCTCAAAAAATCACTAAGCAGCTGATAAAAGGCAAAGAAATCAGTACGATTTTCTAGCTGAAAAAAAGGCTTTTCTTATTGGAGCTGATAACTCTCACCAAGGGCTCCAGGCTTTTGTTACATCAATTTGAGGAACTCATAATCTCTGCATTATGAATGTTCAACCAGGATATTTCCTGCTGTAGTGCATCAGGTACCTTCAATATCACAGCTCCTGTTGTCATTGTTGGGTAAACAGCTTTTGACATGTTTTCAATATGATTACATTAGAACAAGTGGGTCATGATTGATAACCTAATATTCAGGCCATGCAAATCATCAATCACAGGAAGTATATTAATTATTCAATGTAACCGTCTAATGCAAGAATCAATGTTGGAAATGAAGAAAAGAAACTCAGCTCCCAGCAGAGGCTACACCAGATAATAAAAAAGGAATACTAAATAATCTCAGCCCATAATCCTGTTTAATAAAATCCATTTATTTAGCTGTCAAAAACATGATACAATTATTTAAAAAAAAACCAAGATAATGAAAAATATTTTTAATTCTTTTTTCTTGTGGAAAAGAGCCTTTTGCACTTTTATGCTGTGATTAAATGTGAGGTCTAAAAATACACTGCAAATAATGACAATAGCTGTGACATATGTGAAGAAAAAATATCACTCAGAGAAAACAGGTGTTCTCAGTTATGCTTAGTGAGGTTAAATCAATTATGACAGTATGACACATGTTCTGCAACAAGCCCAGAACCATACAGATCCTTTACACACACACAGACAGAGTAACAATTCTGCATAAGAGGGGACACATTCTCTCCTTAAACAATCTAGAGCCAAAATTACTTAAGTAGCCAAAGCAGTCTGAGAGAGAAGGAGCTCTGCAATGTATGCCATACTTCTAAATTGTCAGAAATTGTGGCCAAAAGTGTCTGTAATGCAGAAATGGAGAGGCGTAGAAGCCGACGTCAGAAGGTGCAAACTTAATGACCCACATGACTGATGTGCTGTTTCATGGTGGAGAGGGGACTTGATGGCACTCACCTGAGCAAGTAGCTCTCTGCAGGCACTTGTTGACCCACATTCTCTGCTAGATTTGACCTCAATGATTTCCCAAATAATTCAGCCTACTTCACACGGCCCTGAACATCGTAAACATAAAAATCTCTGGTAATTAATGCTGACATTATCAGCATCCACTTAGCCAGGAGTCTGTGCGTGGACTTCTGCATTTTCCTTGTAATATGATCCTACATGACCTCCACTCCATCCACTCTCTTGCTGGTTGTTTCCTCCTTTCATCACAGTGCCTCATCCCCAGTTAACAAAGCCTTTTGCAATTTTTGGCATAATGCTGACTGTCGCTGAAATGATGGTTGCATAGCCACCTTTCTTTTAATTTTAGCAAGGAATCCCTTTTTACATACGCTTTCCTTCAGCATCTTAGCATCAGATTTTCAAAGAATACCTTTTATTCATAGGGTCTGTTTTTCTTTCAAAGGAAACATCAAAACTTGTTGATGCCCACCACGCCCCCAAACAGAAAAGCTCCACCACACCAGAGTGAGGAAGAAAAGTAAAGACAGGAGCATTTGACTTTGCCTGTAAATACAGAGAACCCCTCTTGGAACTTGTCCTATTTCACTTTATCTAAGATTTACAAAGGTCTTCATGTAATCCCTGTGGCAGATTGTGACTACCTGCAATAACAAGTCCACGAGAATGAAATGGTGACCATCTCCACTAACATTACCCACACCATGCTAGTCCACCTGCAGAAAGTCAATAATCATCTTAATTTTGTGGCTAATATCAAGGAGATTTTATCACTGCCGAGAAATAGATACTCTCTATCAAGAAACAAGGTTAGGTGCAAGAGGAACAGGGACAATCATAGCAGGCTTTTGCAAACAGCTCCAGGAAGCCCTGACTCATGAGGCGGTAGCCCTGTCCACAGTATCTGCCCAGTGAGATACACCCAAAGATTTCACTCAGCTAAACTTACAGACCTTGTAGTTTATCTTCCTGCTAGGAAACAGCATGATAGTTTCAGCATCCACCTGCTTAAACGGCAGAAGAATTTAGCAATTTCAGGCTTAGGCTTGTGGAGAAATGGTACAGCACAGCCTGTGATCTTCTTTGGTCTATTGGTGGAGAGCCATGGGGGCATGGTAGGGACACATGGTAGGGAGTCCCCACAGAATCATTCACCTCCTTTGCCTTAGTGGACTCATTAACAAATAAGGTCTTGCTTTTAAAACAGGATATTCTAAGCAAGCTGAATAAGTAAAAGTTTCTCTCATTTCATAACCATATTTTTAAATGTTGTCAAGTTGGCCGGACTTTTTGGTTGGGCAGCCACCCAGCTGTTGTTTAAGCCCTCAGTATTGGGGGCAGTTCCCAGGATCTGTATGTCTCCAATACTTGCTCTTACCTCCACATCTATTGAGCACATTTCTTGAACACTGTTTTCTCCAGAATCTGAAATACAACCTTTCTCCTATTTCCAAACCTCTTCCTTGTTCAGAGACACACATTAACCGAACCCAATAAACACAAAGCTGTTGTAGGGTTCCAAAGGCAATCAGGTTTTAGGAATGTAAGACTGGAAAGGACTTCTAGGTTGAGAGTGCAGTTCCTTGCTCTTACAAGGACTATTCATACAAACTCTTTCATGAATCTCCCTCAGAAACTTACCAGCTTCTAACTTAAAAAAAAAAAAAAGCATATATATATATGTAGCATATACAGATACATATGTGTATGTGTATGTATATTTTGGGCTTACCACTACTATGGGAAGATAGTTCCATAACCTCACCGCTGTAATAGATAGAAACCCTATTCTAATTTCCAGCCACAAAGCATTCATGATGAGTTTCTGCTCATTTGTTCTGGTCTTAATGTTTTTCTGTAGCTCTTCTCTTTCCCTGGAAGCAAAATAGTGCAGAAAATGCAGACAAGCCCTGTATTTAAAATGGAGTATACAGTTTAATGTACGTAGAGATAAGAAGTCCCAATATCAAAAAGAATTCTTAAATTGTACAATCTTCCTCAAACTGTCCCACTAACAAAAATCCTCATGTCTATTTTCTAAAAAGATATCAAGAATAGCAAAATATTGTTAAATAGCAAAAAATTAAGCCAAAGATTTAAATGTTGAACCAGTTCTTAATGACGGTCCACTAAATTTCATAAGATAGCACAGGCAGTTTTACAGGAAAATGGAAGTTGGGTGTGTTCCACTCTTTCAATTCAGTCTGTAAAGGGAAAAATACAGATATACAGACAGAGCAAATCTGTTTAAATAACAGTTTTCCTAGCCAGTACATCAGGTTACTATTTTGGAGGACATGGAAATGAAAAAAAAAAAAAAAAAAAGGAAGACAAAATAATATCAATTCATCTTTCTGGAGAGGTTTCAAAAAAAAAAATTCAAGCACTAATGTGTGTAAATACAAATGACAAAGAGGTGAAACTCTGTAGTCAAGCAGCAAGTTGCTTGCTTGTTGCTTCTCCCATTACCCCAGCACAGCTTCTTGCAGCTCCCTGCCCTATTGTGCTGTCACACTGGGTTGTCAGAGGACAGCATTGTGGTTCATCAGAGAAGAGTTAGTGAAAGAAGTTGCAAGCAACTTTCCACTATAACGTAGCGAGGCACTTTGAGACTCTGTTAAAACAAATGTTCTGATCACTTATTCAAGCACTTGCAGTTCTTTTTTCAAGGCAAGTGATATGATGGCAGTGAGCAAAGGAAACTCGATAGTTAGAGCATTTTGATCACTACAGAAGATAGTGCCACACAAGCCTTCCTGATTCTTGCCAACTCTTGTTAGTACATTCAGACCTCTCTTTTAAAATATTTTTTAGTGTATCTTTTATGTTTAGTTCTAAAACGCATTGTATTTACCCAAGAGATCAGACCAAGTTTCTGCCTCCAAAACATTTAGACAGATTTTTTTTTTTTTTAATGGCATAAGAGACCCAAATTCATCTTTCTGGTCTCCCAGGCAATTACATATCTAGGCATTCAAAAAAAAAATTTTTTTCCATACCCCAATGGACAGTTGATTAAACACACATTATTTTAGCTGTGGATTATCTTTTCAGTTTTTAAATCAGAATACATATACTGGTAACTACTGGCCTCTTGCATGCAGCAGTGGGGAAAAGTACAAGAAGTCATACAAAAGGCAACTGAAGCCACACAAGCAGAAAGTCCATCAGAGAACAGAATTTGGCCCACAGTCTGTATCTTGAAGTTATCTGTGGTAATTTATCCACAACAGTTTAGTTTTCTCTCATTTTGAAATCTAATCAATACACTGGTTTCAATCAAAACATAAAATTGACACCACGTGTCCAGAAGCAGAAGATAAACTTTGCCAGTCTTACCTGGTGTTAAGAAACTCTTGGACCAGACTTTCATTCTTGCTGCCCCTAGCCAGACGTTCTTAGCACAGTGTTGAATCTTATAGAATCATAGAATGGTTTGGATTGGAAGGGACCTTAAAGATCAACCTAGTTCCAACCACTCTACCATGGCCAGGGACACCTTCCACTACATCAGATTGCTCAAAGCCTCATCCAGTCTGGCCTTGAACACTTCCAGGGATGGGGCAGCCACAACTTCTCTGGGCAACCTGTTCCACTGCCTCATCACCCTCAATGTGAAAAATTTCTTCCTTAGATCTAATCTAAATCTCCCCTCTTTCAGTTTAAAGCCATTTCCCCTTGTCCTATCACTACACGCCCTTGTAAAAAGTCCCTCTCCAGCTTTCTTATAGGTCCCCTTCAGGTACTGGAAGACTGCTATAAGATCATCCCAGAGCCTTCTCTCCTTCAGGCTGAACTGCCCCAACTCTTTCAGCCTGTCTTCATAGGAGAGGTGCTCCAGCCCTCGGATCATCTTCATGACCCTCCTCTGGACCCACTTTTCTCAAGCCACTATCAATTTTCACAGTGCTGATACTTTAGATCTTTCATTATGATATTGTTCATAGGAAGAAAACCAGAAAACTCCAGCACATTACCATGCTGATGCAGCTCTGCAGGTTTTAGTACCTACGCTGGTATCTCCAAATGGAGATGCTTCTCCTCTCTGTGCCTCAGGCTCCTCACTCAGTAATACCAGGACACTCAGAGCCCTGAATGCTCTCCCCAGGGTAGCTGCCTAAACCTTTTGATTCAAAATCTAAGAGGAAGTCACTGCTCTCTTTCATAACTCCATTAGAGTTTTGACAACATGAACCATCAACAGCTGGGAGGACTGGGCTCATCACCTTCTCCCTGATGGGATCTATGTGCCTGATTTCACAGCTGGCTTTCACCTTCTCCCTCTAGGCTATTCTCCCTGGAGAAGAACACAGTTTCAGCCCATCTGGGAAGAGGTTCCATTCTGGATCAAAGATGTGGCTCTGAATGGCTTTAGGTATTGAGCGGATCTGATGCTAGGTTTCTCACACAGCCAAGACAAATATTTAGCCATCTAGTTGAGGGGAGGGGGATCAGGAGATGGAGAGGTACATGGTAACTATATTTTGTACAAAATCTGATAGAGTTGGTATGTTTGTAGAACATCTATTGGATTGTGAGCCCCTCAGGAAAAACAAAACAAAACAAAACAGAAGGAACACCTCATTTATGGATCCAAACAAAGTTGAAGAATGAAACAGGCTCTGAGCTGCTCAGAATGTCAAGGCTGAGGTGCCTCTGAGAATGTTCAGAAGCAGAATTTAGGTTCCTAAAAAACCCATATGTCAAAAACTTCAGCAGCTGCAGACTTAAAGCAGTAGCTGAGCAGAATTTTTGAGAATCTAGGGTTTGGACTAAGATATTAAAGCTCTACTTGAAAACTTTAGTCTCTTTATGGATGTGGCTCTCATTTTTTCAGTGCCTTCATTCCCTTTCTGCAAAATGAGGATAGAATTACTCTCTTCTCTAACAGGAACACTGAAAAAATGCACACAGCAAGATCTGTGAGGTGATGAGCCCTACAGGAAAAGTGCAAGCCTTTGAAAGAGAAATTACAATTCATAAGCGGATTTTGCAAAGTAGGTCTTCAGCCAACAGCAAGCTCTCAGAAAAATCATCTTCACCCTGGAGCAGTGAGGTCTTGCAGGACTGTGCTGGCTGGACACAGGTTAGTCTGCACTAGCTGATTACCAGTGTCTCATCTATAATACCTTGTGTATAGCTGACTGTTGTTATCACACCGTAGTGTACGGAACTGGATATGTTATTTCTTGTATGGGACACAAAACAAATACAGAACATGCTGGTCCCTCACTCCATCCTGCTCCTGCTTTGAGCTGTCCATGTAGTGGCTGGAAGAAACGCTGCTCCTCTCCCAGATGAGCCTTCTTCTCCTTCCTCCATCACAGAAATTGTCCAGAGTTCCACAGAAATGTTCACAGGCATTTGTTGCATGCAAATAGCTGCCAAATAAATCATTGTATATTGCAGCACAACCCCTGAGGGGGTTTGTACCTATGGAGCTTGCTACTGTCACTCCACTTCCCCATATACCTTAATCATGTTATTCATTCAGCAAGAAGGATGGATGTTACAGCATGAGACTTTAATCCCTCAGTGCTGAGGATCTGATTCTCAGAGAGAGCGAGCAGAAAATCCAGAGAAAAAAACTTTAGGTGAGAGTCAAATACCATTATTTCTCAGCACTGGGTTTAGGCAAAGATTGCATTATAAGAACGTCTTCCTAAAATACTTCAGGAGAAATTTACTGCATGAGCACGCATTCATTGTGCATGCATGTGTGTAAGTACCACATGTCAGTAAATACATGGCCTAAACAGCACCTTCAAGGCAGCGAATTTGCAACCTTTTAAAGCATCTGAAAAATTCTTATCTTCTCTTTACCTCTGTGGGTAGCTCTATGGATCACAAAGCAACTTTACACAAATGTTTCCTCTGTTCTTTAACCCTTTGAATTTTTTTCCATAAAGACAATAAAAATGAAATAGTGACAGAGATCAGAGGGAGAGAAGCACAGCATTTAGTGGCAATCTAAGAACCTGTCTTTTTAATAGCTCAAGTATGTTTACCACACCAGTTTATTTGATATCTCTGCAGTCAGTGCTCTCCGTATCAGGGGCAATGCCTATTTCTTCATGTTGGCCTTGACAGTAACCCCAAATGGATCCCTTCCACTAAGATTTAAGCTCCCGGGTCTCTGAGCAAATACAAATACACTAACTACCAGGTCCTAGACAAACGCTGTGTCGCACCCCATAACCCCTCCAGAACAGCTATGGTATAACGCTAACAGCAACTGATACTTTACCTTACTCATGTCCAAGGGTGGTTATAAATCAGTATGTAAGGCCACATAGTTCATTACGAACTAGTCCCTCCAGCAAGCCGCCTTTCAGCTGGCCACTATTATTCCAAACTCAACTAGGTGAGCACAAGAATCAGACAAAAAAGTGCAGCTTTGCGTATTTTCAAACTGTTGTGCTCATTAAACAATTTAACATGACAAAGAGGCCGAACAAATCAATAAAAGGAGCTAACACAACACAGTCCAGTTTAGAGTTTACGAGAAGTATGTCTAAAAAAAATTTTTTAGAGCTTTCCTCTAAGCATGATTGAGTGACAACTTAATGAGCCGTCTTCATAATGCCAGATCTACTTACACAACCTGAAGATGCAGTAACACTTTCTTTTCCAGTAGGTCTTTCTGATCTCAGCCCTGATTGAGGGGTTGACCTGTGGTAATTTTCTAGCTTCGTTTTGATGTAAGGTGTCTGCAAGTCTTCTGACTATCATCTCCCTTCTTGGCCTTGTTCCAAGTCCTCTATCCATCAAATTGGGAAAGATTACTGTCCTCCTTGAAAGCCCCTACTTCTGAGAAGCACTAGCATGACAAAAATCATGAGTTATTGAAGTTGGATATGACAGAGGTCTCAGCCCATTGATCAAATCACGAGTTTCAGTAATTAATCGTAATAATATTATAGCCGATAGTCATAAACTGCATTGTTCCTGGTCCAGGAAGGGAGTAGGAAAACCCACTTTTTTATTCAAACTAATGAAAAAGATAGAAATTTATTCCAAAATCTCATCTATCAATCAGATTTCCCAACTGGCTGATGAATAAATCTAAAGTTTGGGGGACTCACTACCATATTACCAGTATTCAGTGATGTTGTGGCACTTTCATAGAATTCACACTATTTTCATTCTTCCAGTACTTACCAGTGTCCATGAGACAGAATTGACACCTCTAGCTGTTCTGTAAGCCCCACATGATTACTAGTTTCCCATGTGGGACAAACCTGAAGTGTAAGAATAGAAGGACTGAATCTCATTTCTGCTATTGCCACCCAGCTCTGACTGGCTATGGTGCGCAGCATAGTGACAACCATGACATTCCTGAGTTGCCATGGATTTGCTCCATAAGGTTAATAAGAAAAATACAAAGGATTGCAATGAGGAATGGCGATGGAAGGCCCTCCACACTTTCTTCTTACCATCCCTGCTAAGCTAGGGAAGAATAAAGGTTTATGGACAATCTCGCTTTACTCTCTTGTCCTTTACTATTAATCATTCTATGTCAATGAATGAAAGCACAATGGTTAACATTATAGATTAATTGTTGCATCTTGATCTATAATTAAGGGATTACATGTATAATAAGATTTTCAGGCATAGGAGTGAAAAAGAATATGATGAAATACAGCATCTGCCATGAAAGTCCTGTTGACTGCACAAAATTAGAGCTCAACGCTGAGCTCCTAACTCAAAAGTGGCTGAGTTCTATGCCATATCATCTCAATCTGCATTGAACATAGAGGAATGAAGGTAAGGGACTATATAATATGAAACACTTGCAAGACATATCAGACACCAAAGCCCACCTTAGGCATGTGAGTCAGGATATTTTACTAGACTCCTTATTTTTTTAATTAATTGGGAAATGTCAGCATTTTACATTATCACATAATCCTCAAGAAAGGCAATAAAAAAGGATGATTTTACACCAAGTATTTTCTGAACAGTAATCCGCAGCATACCGCAGTCTAGATAATCATGCTTCATGAACTCTCTGTGGACAGACCCCATCATGCTAAACCTCAGAGATCCATTGAATTGCTCTACAGCCACTATTCTATGTCATGGCCAAGATCAGCAACTATATCTTTGGGCCACCAGATCTGACTAATAATCCTTGATCCCAAAGCCTTCGGCTTCTATCCCAGTGCTTCCCCAAAGCAGAATGTCACTTCACAACCTCATGGCTTCTCATCTCATCCTCTTTCCCAGGATCAGAAAGCCTTGCAGCAAGACTGTGCAAGTTTTATTTGTACGAGGGAGAAAGGCAGTGACTGTATGTTCTGACTGACTGCATGAAACCACAGTTGTATGGGCAATGGAAAATCAGTAGTTAATTTTAAATGTAACAGGTGCTCAGCACAAAGGTGGTGAGGTTACGAAAATACACCCAACTCTTCCAAAACTGGAAGTCTATGCAACATGAATGCAGTGAAGACGTTGACTGCTGAATGGTTTGGTCAGGTTGCGGGCACTGGTTTCAAGAAATGTGTGCAAGAAATAGTTTTCTCATTATATGTCTTTAGCCAGATTATTATTCTGGAAAATACTAGTTTAAGAATGCCAGTATGTGCTGTTGCAAATTAATGACAGCTACTTCTCAAAGGCAAAGATATTTTACTGAAAAGGGATTTCTTACATTATTCACCACTTTTATGATGTTACATTGTTTGGATTCAGCCCTAAGTTTAGGACTGAAATCCATACAAAAACACATAGGCAATCTTAACCTTAACGTCACCCTGGCCATAAAAACTATTAACATTTTTCTCTTAATTATGTTTCTGCTGGTACAGCCTGTGTTTTCAAAGATGTTCAGCACTTTGTTTTATGCAGTGTGCAGATTTTCATGAGGGTACATACAGACTGTTAAATTACAGAGATATTTAGGATATGCACAAAATAGTTTTGCACTCATTTTTTCTATTTTTTTTTCCTCATCCTTTCTATATTTTCATAGTTCGCTGGCCAACATCAGCATAACAGCTATGCTGTCAAAAAAAAATTCCAAGCAATAATAGGCAGAGTCTTTGTACAGGAACTCACCCTATTCTGACAGGCCATTTTCTTATTATTTTTTTATCAGGAGAGACATATGTTTTACAGGACAAATAGGAAGACACAAGCATTACCCCAGTGACCTTGCAATTCAGCTTTTGCAAAGCTGTGAAGGTGAGACGCCATGCCATAGACCAGACTTTCATTCCTGGCTCTGCCAGTAGCCTGCCAGCAATGCTGGATACTCACCTCGGCTCTCTGTACCTCAGTTTTCTCATCTGTAAAACAGGGATGAGGGTACAAAGTGTACTTAGATCTACAGTTGACAACGGTAGTGCAGTGATTAATGGTTAATTTTCTGAAGGAATAAGTGTTATTCCTTCTCTATTATTCCTATCCTCCTTGAATAAATTGGGGGGGAGAAGGGGGGCAGGGGTGCAATTTGAAACACCACAGACGAAACTGAAGAGGATTTCTCCTACAAAGCCATCAAGCTGTTGTATAGCTCTAGCCTAGGGGATCTGTGGCTACGTGGTCCTCTCTCATCCTTCCTGAGTGAAGGAAAGAGTCTCACAGGCTTCCTGTTTCTAGGACCTGGGTTTCCCCCTCACTTCAAAGTGCACCTGCATAGCAGCTGGCTTTGCAGAATGCCCCTCCACAGGGCTATATGTACAGCCAGCCACAGGGTGCAGGTATAGCCAGCCACCTTTGTCACAAACCTGCTGCAAGAGAGAGGGAAAGGGTCAAGATTAAGCATGAAGAATGAAATATAGCAGACTTAGCCATGCCACAAAGCATACACATGTATGTGCGCACACACACCACATACCCACACTCAATGAGAGTCAGGTCCCTTTATTACTATAGCACACAAGGAAACTAATTCATGCATTTTTAAATTTGTTTCTATGCTCTTGCTGCATAAGATCATCGGGGTAATACTTAGATCCTGATTTTATAACACTGCACTAGCTGTAGACCTGTCTGAAGGGATGTCCCAAAAATCACCAGCTTAGAGGAATGCTTGGACAGTGTAAAGCCATGACTAGAAGTTTTATGCCACTAACCGGTGGCTATATTCCATTGCATGGGTCTTGTGTAGGAGTTAGAGGCAAAGGTCAGTTCCAGTACCCTAGAGCTGGTAATGTCAGATTCTTAACTAAAAGTTTGCAAATTATTTTAAGGGATGATTGTCAAATAATATGGCTGAGAAAACAAGATTCCTTCCTGTGTTGTATAGTAATGGACCTTTTTACCTATAAATAGATCTTCCTATCCATACACATATTTTTCAATGCTAATGTTATTGCCTCAATAACATTAAGTTTCAAGGAGTTGCATGGGTAAGTCATGCAGTATCTACGGTAAAATGTTTTAGGTTCACATAGATCACCCCTTCAAAGAGAGGAAATCACTAAAGAGCTGTGGGCAAGAGAATCTCAGCCCCGACTGAGATAACCCCTCCTGAGGGTCGGCCAGCTGTTCTTCCCCAAACACACCTCAGCTCCGGCACTATGCCATCACCCAACCACAAGCCTTAAATAGATTCAAAAGATGTGGAAGAGGGAAGTAGTGTGGTAAAGAGATATTTGCCCATCAGATGTTAAAACTGGACAGTAAGAAGCCTGGTTAATGCATTTCTACTAAAACTGGATGGCGGAGCAATATTTAATTGTTATTCATAGATAGTATATTTACCAAGCTAAGGGTTAGCTGTCTTGGTTTTTTTTTAGTTTTCCTTGATGCAAAAAAGGAGGAGAAGAGCAAAGAAATTACTCCATAAAGGCTCTCAGAGATTGTACCTTGTTAGCATATTAGTTTTGGAGTGAGTGTTAGTTTAAAGAGGGACTGACAGATATTTGAACCCTTATAGCCTTATTCCGGGCTTTCACCTGGTAGCCCTATTTTTCGTGCTAGGAAAAAAGATAAGCAAGGACTATGATATATCTATTTTACGTTCTTTATCATTTTACGTACTTTCATCACCCTCCCTCTTAATCGTTCTCTCACACCATAATCTTTTAATTCTGTTACGGAGTTCGTGTAATGTCTTTAATAACTTTCATTATTTCTATCCATTGGTTCTCTTATTTATGCTCTGTATGTTCAGTTATAACCATATGATGACAATCCAGTATTTTCAGTGTTCTCTGTTCCCTGATTTTAACATTTTTCTTGCTTTTTAGGCACTGCTGCTCACAGATTTGTGCACTGACAGCCAAGCCCTTTTCTACAGTGGCTGCGGTTCGTTTACAACCCAGCGATGTGAACAAAGTAGATCAAATTATTCCTTCCAATATGCATTACCATGTATTTGTCAGCACTGAATTTCATCTGACATCATGTTCCCCAGCCACCTAGCTTTGTTAAGTCCCACCAGAGTTCCTCACAGTCTTATTCTGTCTGGACAAACCTAAATAATTTTGCAGATTTTGAGACCTCAACGTTTTCCTCCCTCGCTTCTCACAGATTATAAATGGATCCGTTAAATGCTTGAGATCATGCACAGTACCATTATCATATGGTGCTGAAAATGGACTAGTTATCTGAACTCTTTTTTGGCCTCAAAGCCAGCCATGATCAGTGACATAATTTCACTCCTCTCCCTTCCCTTAGAATGACTGGATGTTGTTGACTTGATTTTCTTAGCAGCTTCTTGAAAAATGAAGACTGTACCTAGTTCTCAGAAGCCAAAGACAACTAACACGGAGTCCTGACCAGCTTCTTGGGTGCTGAATGTATTAATTTGAATGGATCCCTCATCTTTTGACACCCACACTTCCTTAGTCAGGAAAAGTGTCCCTGAATGCTAGCCATTTTATGCTCTTCCCTAGGCACCTGCTATTGGCCACTTCTGAGATAGAAGTTGGGATAAATGGGCCTTTGGTGTAGCTTGGTACAGCCATTCTTATGCAGTAATCACATCTTCATTATCTGAAATATTAGGTTTCAGGTCAGGTTTTCCCCAGGCACCCTGTGATGACGAATGATTTGAAGAAAACATTAAGACAAAAATGCTTGAAAGTGGCTGATTTTGGATGGCACAGGATGACAGCTTTGTATCATGTCTGAATGTAAATAACTTCCTGCTTACTCTCACCTTCGAATCTTTAATGGAGACAGTAAAATAAGACAAATCTTATATTAGTACACCCTGGAGCCCATCAATCATTTCCCTCCCTCAACAGAATACGATTACCCTTGTTTATGATTTTTCCTACAGATTTCAATCCACATGACAGTGTCCATACTCAACCACCTTTCAATGAATTAAGAGAAAAATATTTTTGAGATGCATATAATGTTTCCCATACTGTTATTATCTATATACTCCACATTTTTTTATTTTTGTTTTTAAGGAAGAAAAATAGCAGGCAAGCACATACATAAAACAAGCAGTTTATAACCCCATGCCTGTGGTCAGAGCTCCACAGAAGATGTATTTCTTTTTTCTCTTGTCATATTTGTTGTTTTGTGCTGTTAGAAAGACAAGTTAGACAAGAGATTCAGTCATCCTTCTATTTTAGGAGATTGTTATGACACTTGCCATTAATTAACACTAGATTTAAGTGGCTCAGTCCTAGACTCTCCCACTGACGTCAGCTAAAAGTCCTCTAGCATTAACGCTGGGCTCTACTTTGATTGATATTTTAAATTAGAAGCTGAAGGGTCTGAATGAAGGGCAAGTTAACAGCATTTGTGCTGAGTTGCTCTTTGTACCAAGGCAGATGTGTACGTTTTTGACACTAGGAAGATTAATCAGCCGTGGATATTTGGGTAATATTCCTCCTCTGGGCCTGTTACCTGCTGCCAATTTTTCAGAAACACGTGAGGTTTAGAGCACTAGTGATTAGGCTTTGTACTTCTGGCATGAGGTCTGACATCTGGACCACCCAGGTGAAAGCCCACTGCAGTTCAGGAACCAGTTGAGTCTAAATGCCTGGGAATGTCACCTTCCAAAATGATGTTTAGGGGTTGATCCATGAATTCTACATATGCTACAAATATATGCTTATGCTCTGAGCTCAAAAGAAGACTTCTGAAATAACAGAATCGGAAAAAACACCACAACTAATTTGTTGTTTTCAAAAGCCCAAACCCTAGACCCCCAAATCTAAGTATTACAGGAAAAAAAAATAAAAGAAAGTTTAAGGCAATTGCTCTGGGATTCTTTATCATTTTCAACTGTCGTTTAGCCTGGAGATGCCATGTTCCACCCACAAATCACATGTTCAGTAACGAATCCACCCAGACACAGCCAGCCAGTAATTGTTTGCTGCACAAACTCTGTAACACTTCATTAGTTCTGCCACACATCTACTTCCACTGAAGGTAACTTTCCAAAACGAAAAAGCACAGGGCAACATTACAACTTCCATCTATTTTTAGTGCAACTTTAAAAAAAATACAGGAAATGCAACTGAGGAAAAGGACTGCTCACACTATAGTTTACAATTTAAAGCAAAAATATGGCCTGTGGTTTTTTTTTTCTGTCAATCTTACATTTCTCCAATGAGACTGTGAGAAATGTGCAAAGTTATGTGATCATTTCTGACAGTTCTTGGCAGCTGGGCAGGCAAGCATTGGAAAGGATATCTCTCTCCTGATCCAAGATTAAATTTGGACTGAAACACAGGGCTCATTTAGGCAGCAATTAAAGGACCTTATAGACTGAGGGAGAATGAAATGATAAATGCAAAGAGGCTTATTTAATGGGGATATTAAGTAAACTGCTGGTAAAAATGCCCATTTATCATCCACTGATTCCTAATTGGTTTCCTGTTCCTGCCTGCATGTGGCATTTTCAGAAGGAATTACCTTCCTTTAGTGCGACTGTTGCAAATGCAATAAATCAAGCCCATAGATTTCTAGCTAATTTAGATGGAGACTAAATTGAAGCCAAAGCATGCAAGAGTGCTTGCAATTAATGTTCATTACAACTTTTAGCTTCAAAAACAGGAAGGATCATTTTAATGCACCATTCCCAAGCAAGGACACTATTTGGCCACCCTTTGTATGCTCAACAAAAATCACTTGTCTTTGTAGGCAACTGACCTTCCTAAAAACTTCCTAGGAATTCTAGTAACACTTTAAACACCTGTACTTCAAGAAAATTCCCTGCCTTTTGTTTTCATCACATGCCTTATCTGTCTATAAAGGCCAAATTGCACAATACCAGCTTACCTTCACCATATCATTATTGATCTCAGCCGCCTGATTCCAGCAACATAAACTTTATTTCCACCAGGCATTGTGAGAAGGTAACAATTTTCTAGCTGAAAAATCAATAAAATAAACTGCAGTTTCCCAAGCAGCAACTTCAGTAGATGGTCTACAGCTTTTCAGCATATTCCTTTTCCAAGGATTCATCTTTGCAGAAGAGAAGAAAAAAAAACTTGCTAGTGTGGGAATTTCTTTGTTTTGCCATTCTCACAAGGTGTTTTAGAGATGGAGCCTCCGTCTCATTTTAAACTCACTGAAGTTCATGGCACTCATTTATATTCAGTGGAAAGAAAATTAGGTTTACTGGGTCTTAATCCCGCAAAAAAGTTTTTCTATATATGGTAAGATTCTTTTTGTTTCTTTTATCCACTGAAAGAACGGATCGTTTGTTTGTTTGTTTTGTTTCAAAAAATACAATTGAAATAATCTAAGCACCTTATGGCAATCAAGAGAAATAGATTTAGAATCATTTTCTATCCTTCATGTCACAGAACAGATGACAGTCTGTCTTTCATTTAGACTTGAACTCAGCTACAGTCAGGTTTTTTGTTCTCTCTTCTGCTTGGTCATTTACACTTTAATTCCTTGTTTTCCTTTTCATTCACTGCTCACTGAATTAACATTCAGAATTTACAGCCTTCAGAGCTGACATGTTTGTTGCAAATGATCAGTTTTGAGTGGGATAGGTTGAAACCCAAGTGGGTGATAAAGAAATCCATTAACTTACTGACACACAAATCTTTCGTCTTCCTCTGTAATGTAACCATGAATGGTTAAAGGCAGTACCCTGGGGAAGATGAGGGTTACATTTATTCTCCTCCCCCAACCATACGTAGATAAATATTCATTGGGGAAAAAAATGACATGGAAATATAAATGTTGGTATTAATGCCCATACCAAGAGCCCATGCTGCGGAGGAAATGGGCTGGCAATCTGAAGATCCAATTTCCTTTTTCAAGGCTCTGCTACCAACTTACTATTTCACCGTACGCAGAACACTTCATTTTTCCACGCCTCATCTTCTCCCTCACAAAAGCGTGACTGCATTCCACAGATGGGAATTACCATATACAAGCACTACTTTCACTTGTTTAATTCTAAGCAGCTTCGGGATATTTACCCTGAATGTCAGGAGCACAGAAAAACATTGAGTCAGAGCTGGGAATGCTCTACCATCACAGAAAGCAAGGAGTAAATGTTCCTGAAGTGATACAGCCTGTCTAGCTCTTGCCCCAGTCACACTTCTGTTTCGACTCTTGCTGCACACACAACTGAAACGACATACATAGTGTTAAAATAAAGTTCAGGATGTACAGAGAGGGATAGCACTTAAATTTGCCATTCTCCCTAGTGATTCCCATTGGTTTGATATTGGATGAAGCCAGCTGAAGTTCCAGACAATGGAAGTTCACATTCAATTTGCACAACACTTCAGACAATACAAAGTTGCACTTTAAGAAGCACTTACTTCCTTTTTTTTCTTCTTTTACATTACTCTAATACCTTAATACATTAGGAGCCTGCCCCAGTCTTGACTGTTCCTTTTCCCGGCTCCCAGCCTACCCTCTGCACTCAGATGATGCCTGCCACTTGCAGGGATTTGGCCCAACCTTCGCCAAAGCAAAAGCAGATCTTCTGTGAGCCCAGGACAACTCAGGGAATGACATAAAGTGGGGACAATGTCCCACTTTAGACGTCCCAAGCCTCGCCTCACTCAAGTGTCAACCACTGGGCCACAACCAACAGGATTTGCCTGCCTGCTGTGATCTCTCCTATCTTTTGGCCAGCCCACAAGGCAAAACTAACTCCTTTCCAATTTATTTTTCTGATCATTAAATGGCCAGAAGCGGGTTTTTCCCAGCAGAGCGTATAAAGCTGCTGGGGCTTGGTGCGCTGAGTTGTTACACTTCAAAAGGCAGGGACTGCAGATCTTGGACTGCAGTCCTCTCCATTCCAAATAGCTGACCAGACCTTGATCTCACATTAATGAGTTTTATAGTGTGTTAATGCCTCCAATTCTAGCGGAGCTATTGATGTTTTTTTACCAAGGTGAGTAACATCAGAATCAGGCTCTGAACCTCATGGCTGGTAGGTTCTCTTACCTACCCGGCTCAACGATTTTTTCAAATCCTTCTCAATTTACCACTCTCAAGGCCTCACAGTCTTCAGAAAGGAAGATGTTTGGGTTTTCTTTAAACCAGATGCAGCTTGTCTGCCAAGCATTTAGTCCAATTAAGTCCCAATTTTATATTATTTTTCAGCCACATGTTACAACAAACAACAGAGTAGAAACCCACATATGGTTTCTGATATTGGAATAATGAAACTCAAAGAAAGAAAGAATTGAATTTCCTGTGGTTCCTTTTAAAAATATAAAATGTGTAATATTTTAATGGACTAAAATCAGTACATATGGAATATACTTGGTCCCAATTGAATACAAGGTTTTACATTAATGGAAAAGTCCTGCTGATGTAAACGAAGAGGCAGAACACTACTAAATAACTGGGAATTTATTACTCAACCAAAACCATGTATGGAGTTGGTACAAGTCAAATCCACGAGCACAAGGGGAAAGCATGTTCATGTTAAAAGCAGCTGTCTGTAGCCAGTGGTGGTGGAGTGAGCTGATTCTGATCTCGCACGCCTACAAATGAGGAGTAATTCCAGTGTTGCCACAGGGCCTGCAAGAATGCAAAACAGTTTGGGAGAAATCTTAATCAGCCCACAGTGTAATTTGCTCCACCAGCCTCACGAGCTCATCAGCAAAACATCGGTAACACTGCAGTTGAACAGATAGAGTCAATGACATTTCATTCCTTCTCAATGGCATCCCTGCCCCGTAAACAGTCCGTCTGACACCGTATCAATTTGTTCTCTGCTTGTATTGCCCTGCAACTCATAGATTTGATGAGGGAAGATTAACACTGGTTAATGCTCTGCAGGTCCGCAAACAGGAAGGCCCAGCAGTGTGTGTTACAGGTCATTTCCCTATGCAAACTCCACAGAATCAATGACCCCCCAGGATGAGAGAGGTTTAGCTCAAGCTGTAGTCATTGACGCTTTTGACATCATTGGTTCAATCCCCAGTGTGTCGGTAGCAATGCCAATAATCATGCACACACTGTGGAAAGTCTCGCTTCAGGAGGTAATGGCTAATACCCACAGGGCATCAAACTTGGATGTCATACAGTAAGCAATGAAGACTAAAAGATGTTTGGGTGCAAATTACTTATTCTCTGTGGGGCTGGAAGGAAAAGAACTGCAGAATTCAAAGCTTCTCTTCTTCCTCCACATTTTGCCATGAGTTGGGAAAAGAAAAAAATGTGAAATAACATAGTGACCTGTGGAAAGCCCAGCGAAAGCATTGTATGAGGAATGTACCATTATAAACCTTCCCTTTTGCATACATTAATCCACATCATTCTTCACATCTGTAGGGTATCAGACATAGGAGGGAAACAACTGCAGTAAGTAGAAAACAGCAGAAAGTGAAAATACATTCTGAGTCTCATGGACAATAGTAAAATGCAGTAATCCACAGGGTTAAAGTGACCGTTCCAAAATTAACTGAGAGGATTTACAGCTGAGAATTAATTTCATCTCTATTACTATGTCAGGTAAAATAGTCATAGTTATACACTAATTTATAGGGAATCACAAAGGAAACCCTATTTCATTAGGTGGATGAAGCATTAATGTATTACCCTGTCCATTTTTATCTTCATTTCATAAAGTGCCTAACAGGAGGTCAAATTAAGAGACCAAATTAACATTTTAAAAACTCATAGTGAATGCTATACCTCAATGATTCTAACCACACTATTCTTTATCATGATGGTATCAAGGCTATTTTAGCCTTGGTACTGGAAATTAATAACCGTTATTTCTGCAGGAAACTATTTTTCCTGAATGTAAATCATTCAGCAAAGTCAGGCAGAAGAAACAAAAGCATTACTCATTTCATACAAGGGTGTAAGCAGAACTGGAAGAAAGCAAGCAGAAAGTGCTAAATCAGTTCCCCGTTCTCCCTGTGTGAACCAAAGGAAGTCCTCACAAATCTCACTCGTATTTATGACTGAAACCAATCCAGTCCATCCTAAGCCAGTAAATCCTATCAGCTATTTTGAAGGCCTTTATTTAATTACCAATTATTCAAAACAAGATGATGTGACCACGGCCCACAGAAAAACACACTGCATGCGCAAAGCCCTGTACAGTTACCCACCAGAACAGTTCTCCAAATCGACTTCCAGCCACGATATTTTGTTTGCTCTGCTCTGCTTCTTTGTGTTTCTTTACACCACAGGCATTGTCCTGCTAACACAGTTTCCAAGTCTGTTATTTGCTGTTAGTAATTCATATTATCCTCAACTAACATTAAAGGTTTATCACTCCAATGTTATTAGATCAGTTTTCTGAGGAATTTCTGTTTTATTTGTGTAATGGTGTTTATATGTCAAATATGTGTCAAGTCTGAGGGCACTGAGAGTTTAATAGCTTGGAGTAACTAGTGAAGTCACATCTGGAAAACAGCATTTTTTGGAATCTGAATAATAAACTCATCTTACCATAATGCCAAACAGGAAAGATTTCTGTATAGAAATACATAACTTTGAAATATTTTTTGTATTCCAATCTTTAGAAGCACCAGTGCCAAGTTGTACCTCGACCGTTCAATTTAATTAACACATGTAATCACATCTGCTTTTTGCCCCCTTTTACTCATAAAGAGCTTTGATTTGGAATGCTTTTACACACCAGTGAAAATAGATTTTCCGCATCACATGGGTAGGGAAAGGAGTAAGAAGAAAAATATCAAATGCAAATCGAACCTGTCCTGTGCCAAGGACTGAGATGTGCCATCCTTCCCACTCTCTTTTCCCACCAGCAAGAAACCCACATCCTCCAAGTCTTTTCCAAAGAGACGCTCCTTCTGTGCAAGCCATTTTACAAACTTCCTTTTCCAGCAGCGACTGGCTTCTCCACTGTGCTCCCACCCCCACATCCAAGCATAGCTTTTCTGTTGGCTGATATTCTTCCTTCTTCATATTCCTCATCATTTTTTGAGGGTTAGACTTCGTTTTCATGAGATCCACCTCCCTCCTTAGGGACTTCCCATGCTACAAAAGGAACACAAAGACAGCTCTGACCTCTCTCTGCCAAACTTTCTTACTGTTCCTCTGTCTTTCAGCAAAGGGCATTCTGGGTCAGTTGCCAGCATGGGAAAAACTGACTGATATCAGTGGCTGGTAGCTGCATTGGGAGAAGAGAGGAAACATGTCTGCAGATGCTAAGAGAAAGTCTTTCCTGGCCAGTCATGATCTGTCCCATGGATACTGTGAGTGAAAATGTACCTATTGCTCAGGTTACAGAATTTCTGCAAATTCAGGCGATACTTGGCTAATCCTAAGAATCCCAAAAATAGCTTGCCAGATTCACAAAAAATTTGTGTCCTGTAAGTTTTATATCTCTGTAGTCAAAAAATTATTCCACTGCTAAAAATTATTGCTATCGTACTGCACAGGTATTCCAGGAAAGGAAAGGGTCAAGTATGTCTGAAATGTACTTCTTTTCTTATTCAGCATAGAATGGCTTTCTAAGCAACTTTGAATTTTTGTTTTTCACATATATTTTTAATATATGTAGTCTTGTAGAGATGTTTAGGTAAAAAGTGCTAGACAGGCCCAGTTGGCAGAATGGAAAAAAATCCCTAAGGAGAAATTCAGTAAGGTAATTGTTTTTATTTTTCTGTCACAAGTATTCTTCAGAGTCAATTAGTGTTACTCTACCTTTATCTAGCTGGTTTGGCCCACTATACATCAAGGACAAAATGCAATGCATGCCAGGCAAATACGTCAGTAAGATTGTGGGATTTGCCCTCTGAAAGCGTTTCTCTGTCTCAGCTGACTACGGAGAGAGGCTCAATGACTAGTACAAACCACCTAGACTTTTAAATGCCTAAAGTGGAAGAAATCAACTACGTTCATGCCAGAGGCCATGAATAAATCAAATACCATTTCATGTTAACACAAAACAGAAATATAGTTTCGTGCCAGCCCAGCCAGTTCAACCCAGAAAGAGAAAAATGGGAGAAGACAATGAGATGCTACTAGTTGTACTTGGCACAGACAATCCGGCTATATTCCGGCCTTGCATAAAACAAATTTACAGATGCATAGGTGGGGAAAGGATACAGGAATGTAGTGGTCAAAGTTTATAGTATATTTGAAAAGGCAAAGCTTTGAGAGGAATATTCAATAAAAGTCACATTCTTCCAAGCCGGGGAGAATTTCCTCCCCTTCTTTCCACTTGGCCATGGAGTCACTAAATTGGGACCACAGATGGGACATGTTGAGGAAAGTTACTTCAGCAGTTCAGGAACCCAGAAGGGAGCTTTTAAAATAATGTTCAATATTTTAGAACTTGCGAAGAGTCCGGCGTTAGGCAGGCAGATCACAGATCCAGCATGATGGCAAACACAAATGGGCAAAGGGGTAGAGAGGTCAGGGGTCCGGAGAAGCTGCTAAATGAGCTTGGTGTTTGATCATTTCTTCACAGCTCTATTGACCACATGGAAAGTAAGGCCAAAAAACAAGCTAGAATGGCTACACTGGCCAGCCATCCTGATGGCAGCCCTCCAACAGGTGGAGTAGATTATGAAGGAAGAATGATCTATTTTGTACAAGTTATCGCTGGATAGTTCCCAGATGTGTTAATAAAGCTGCAGGCTATTCAAACAGTATCTCTAGGTCTATCCCGGCGCCTCCTCTGCCTTTACCCTAATCTTGAAAAAATAAGACTGTTAGGTAAGCCAGTGACTGATTTATTTAAGAAGCCACACTTTGCCCTGTGAAATAGAGCAAATTTTGTTTGGAAAAAAACATACAATTTCCAGGAAAATCAGAAGTTAATGAGATTAAGCTGATCGGCAAAAATGGAATCACAGATACTTGACACAGGTCCATATGCAAAATATCATTAGTTTCCAGAGCTCAGAATCCAAAAGAAGGAATTGGCTTTTTTATGTAGGGCCACAAATAGAAGTCCAAAAATAATTTTGTAAAAAACTCTGCAAGCTTACAACGGTCTGATACAAAAATATGTTTCTTTCAGGTACCAGCAAAATGACAAGATATCTTACTGAACTATGTCTTTCTGTTTTATCCAGCAAGCTTCCATTCTTTCCGTCTTTGGGAATCTGTGACGGAACTACAAGGAAAGGGACTACTATGGTCCCTGTCAGCTGTTCTCTTTCCCTCTGCCAACTGAAATGAGGCTGCTTCAGCGAGCCCATGATCAGTAGAAGTTAGGAAAACTGGCTTAGTTCATGTTTTTCCTAGGCACTGAAAATAGACATTCAGACACACAGAAAAATCTGCAGACATCGTGAGATTAAGGTATTCCTGATGATTTTGCTGCATTTTCTAAAATACTGCTTTTGTTTGAAAAACAATGACGTTTATAGTCCTATTTAATGCCTTCACTATGTCAACCAACTGACTCTGTGGCCAAACAGACTGAAATAATAGCTTTATTCATTTAATAGGGTGTTAGCTTTGAAGTTTAATTATCAGGGATAGGAACTCTCCACATTCAGGGAAATGCAGACTGAAGTATGAAATCCAGTTGGCTGCAGATCATTTCTACTCCATGTCAGTGCAAGGAAAAATTTCGATTGCGTGCCTGCAGAAGTGAAATCAGATCTGCAGACTCTCCTTGTTGCCTCTTACAATCCCAACATCCGATCCAATCCGTACAACCTCTCACTCATTTCCTTCCAAGTCCTGACAAATTCTGCTCCTCTTTCCCCAAAGTGGCCCCTGGGAAAGATGAACTTGATTGGATTGGATTTTTCATTTCAACTGCTGTCTGTACTACCCTTTGGAGCATCCAGCATTGCAGCTTTGGCACAGACATCAACCACCACATCAAAAATCCTGAGACTTTGGGAACCATCCCAACCGCCTGAGAACTCTCACAGAAGACAGAGGGACCTTTCTCTGCTGTTTAGCACATTGGGCATTCATCTCACCTCCATGTGAGTAGGTGTAACACACTTTCTTCCTAATGCAACAACACTTGCCACTTGCATTGCAATGATGTAAATTGGGTTGATCAGTCCAACTGGCAGATCTGGCCCAAGCAGTCCATCCATCCTGCTGCCTTTTTTTCCCATGGCCTCAAAGGAGATCAGGAACAGTTGTTAGGACAGCACATAGAGCACAAAAGCCATTTGGAAACCTCTTATGCTTCCAGCACATGATTGGGTACTTGGAGCTTTGAGCGGCCACAGCCACATGGGACATGGAGACAGTTCCCAGGCTGGCATTCAGCCCCAGTCCAACTGAGAAAGTTGAGACACCGTGAATTTTAATGATCCCAGGGAAGTAAGGAAAGAACGACACAAGTCACGTGTCTGCAGCAAGGCAGATCTGCTTGGGAAGAGACTGACTTCTCAGGATTTGGGGCTCTGTGAACATTAAGCCTCAAGGTTTATAAACAGGATTCCAAACTTCCTCTGAAAATGTCACTGCACTTCATCCAAACGATCTAAATCTGTTGACAATCAAACCAATCTTTTCCAAATTCAGAAATGGCCCTTTCTCCCAGTGCCCATTCTCAGCTTACAAGCCTAAATGTCAGCCAGTTTTCCTAGAGCCTGATTCTCAAGAAATGCTTAAAATGTTATATTAGTTACAGTGCACAAAAATTTCCCTTTCACTCATCTCCAATACCTCAGAAAATACTAAGGATTTCATTTAAACATTCCAAAACTGAGAAGTGCACCATAAAATTAATTCACTCCTGTGCCAATAAAATCAATTATCACTTCTCACACACAGGATCTGAAATCTCAAAGGTTTTTTTAAAAGTCATCCTATATAGCTGAAAAAAAACCACAATTATTTTGACTTAGCTATCAGTTACATCATAATAAATATCTTGTTGCATTATTTTAGGACATAAATGAACGAGTAATAGCAGTAGGAAAATACAAGATCGTAGAACTCAACTGCTTCACAGTGACTGTAACCAAGAATTTTAAGACATTAATTGCAGCACTAATTGAACAAGAATATGCAATGAACTGCGCGTAGAGCATTCACGGTAAACAGCTCTGCAGCTTCTCCCCAGTATTAAAAGGCCAGGTAGAAAAACAAACATTTCTTCGAAAAAAAAATCTCACTTCTGACAGCTAAATCCCCTTAAGCTAAAAAAAGGCAAATAGGATGCAATAATTAGGATGAGTTATCCAATATGCAAATCAGTTCCCGTGGATTGCTCGGGAGCTGCTGAAGGTTATTCACCAGGTTTATCCAGAGACAGTGGATTCCTTTAAAAAAAAAAGAAAAAAATCCGGGGAAAAAAGCACAATGGAATAAATAGGCTCTGCCCTTTCACAGAACATCTAGCTGACATGTAGCTTGCTAAAAAAATGTAAATGATTTAAAGAAAAGCTAAGCAGAAATGTACATCAAGTGCCATTATTTTATCACCCACTTTAATCACAGACTGCTGTTCAGAATGGCTTGGGATGTTGGTTGTTACAGAAGAGATTTCTGTACCATTATTAGTACCTCTGAACAAATGCAGTGAGCGGAGGTTGGGGGGGGGGGAAGACGACGGGGGGAGAGAGAGTGAGAGCGAGAAGGAAAATGTAGCAGCGGTTAAAGCATAGTTTAATAACTCCAATCTCAGTCACTTTTTTCATATGTATTGTATGTGCAAGTCCATAGTACAGCATAATGTGTCATAATTTGGCCTCCAATTCTGACAGCACTGCTTGACTTGGGCATTAAATCATTGCCCCGAGGAATTCACATTCTGGCAATTCCTGATGGTAGGACTGTCATCTCCTCCCACACATGACCTATCATTTTTGACATGATTGAATCAAAATTAGTCAGTACATTTAGATGTAAATTAGAGACATCCAAGAATAATAATGAGCACAAAAATATAGCTCTGTGTAATTGACATGGCAACAGCTTAGTACAGTCTTCCACAGTGTCCTCGAAATTATTAATATCATGATAACAGAAGTACTGTATCAAAAAAGTGAGGAAACTTTCCCCTTTTTTTTTTTTTGAGGGGCATATTTAACTAACCTTTAAATCCTAAGGAAATCTCTAAATGTTTGCTGATCCAGAACTTGCATTATCCAGACAGTCCTAACCAGAGACAGACATAACCGGCTGGCTGGGAACCACGCGAGAGCTCCTGCATCCTGCCCCACCTTGCGTCCTGTCCATCCATGTTCCTCACTGCTTCCCCTTCAGTCACCACCTGCCCCGGTGCCACCAAAGCCTCGCTGGAAGCACTGCCAGGCCCCCTGACTGGGACAGTCGCTCGTTCCAGGAGGTGACGCCTTCCAAAACCAGGCTGGAAGCCCCTGACTCTGGTGCACTTTGCAGCAGTGCCCCACAACAACACTGTGCCCAGTATTTGCTCCCTTATAAGCCCATTTGCCGTGCATTTGTACTGACCCAGAAGGGTGACGCTGTTGGGAAGGTACCAGAAGCCACCAGTATAGTGCCCCATGGAGGCTCTCCCACGCCTCCTGCCAGCCCCAGGTAGCTCCAGCCCCACAGTACCTGGCTTGCCATTGAGCTCCTGTGCCCCTTCCCAACTGTGGGGAGCAGAGGGGAAAATCTGCGGGGGGCATGTCGGGAAGGAGGCCTGAAACTCTTGAAGAGAAACTTCTCCAGTCCTTCCCCAGAGCTCTTTTCTACACCAGCCAAAGGGCCCTCCATGTCTCTGCTGCCGGAGGGAGCGCCCTCACTCCAGGTGTGTGTGAGGAATACAAGAGACGGCTGCAGATTTGGGGAAAGAGAGACATTTCTAACTCTGTAAGAAGTGCAGTGTGCAACACCACAACCCCTACAGACTCCTAAAGTACTCTTTTGTCAGGTGGGAAGAGGGGGGAAACAGGAGAAGCTCTTGGGTTTTTCTTTGTTTCCTTGTTTCCAAAAGGGTGGGCTACCCTCGGAACGGGCAGGTGCATGAGAAAAGGACAAGCCTTAAAACCAGAGCTGCTGTACACCCCGGGCTGAGGCAGACCAAAACAGGCAGGAAATTAAGAAACATTTCCAGTCAGCCTCAGTCTTTTCTCCACGAAACGCTGATTAACGTTTCTCGTGGCGGTGTTTTGCGCACAGGGTGTGCCAGCGCCGCCGTCCGGGAGGTAAGGCTGCCCGCCATCGGCTGTCCCGGAGCTGCAGGTTGCATTGTCAGGGGAGAGCCTGGTTTTGCTCCTCTCTGCTCCACAGGAAAACAGGTAACTGTTCAGGCCCAAAACAATTCAGTGAGTCCTTTTTTTTTTACATGGTGGGACCATTTACACGTGTTAATGTGGCACTCAGTGATCTCAATAACCCAAGTCTGTATTACTACCTTGAAGCAAACCTAAAATCTCCTGGGGTCATGCCAACATCTCAATGGTTGCGTACTGAGTATCTCCCTAAAGTCTTTGATTACCATGTTGCCGGGGGAAAAAAGAAATTAGCTGGAACAATTTCTGTGTCAGTTGCCTGTGATGAAAGAGGAAGTGCCCAAGATTACTATGTCCTCGATGCACTTGCCATACCTTCACTCAACAGAGATGTTAATATTTTGAGTAACCAGGTGAAGCAAATGTCAAAGCTGTTTTATTGGAATATGTTTTTCTAGAAGCCACAAATCATAAAACCGTTTCTGAAACCATATTGCAAACACTACAAAAGTTTCCCCATTCAGAGTACATACAGCCAGAAATACTGCTTAGTGAAACAAATGCTGGTAAGAAAGAAAATTGTCTACGTCTTCCAACTCGGTTTTCAGGGCCGGTTAGTAACTTGCACCTTGAACACTGCAGTTTTCAGGTGCTTAACAGATCTGAGAATGTGGCTAACGAGCACATGTAATTTGTGAGACTTGAGTGCCAAAGCTTACTGGGTGAAGAAATCTTACAATATACGACCTCACTAGCTCAATTTTAAACAATAAAAATAAAATCCAGGAATATTTCTGTAAGAGAAGAAAAACACTAGCAGTTGTTATGTACTTCAGGCAAGTGCTCAGCACTGTTCTCTTTGACAGGAATTGAAGGTAAAATGCTTGTTTTCTACCTGATTTTTACCCTAAAGTGTCACTAGACAGCTACTGCCTCTCGGATTTGCCATAGCACCCAACGTGTGCTAAAGTGTCACATCTTGCATTCATAACAGATTCAGTACAGGTGGCTTCTTGGGGCTGAAAATGATCCATCCACTCATGAAAGAAAGCCAGAGCAAGTAAACCTAAATCCAGATGCAGATTGTTGTCAGCTTTGGCTGGATGAAATCAATTCTGTAAGAGCTATGACAAAGTTCAACTGGACTCAGAAAAGGTAGCAGCAGTTAAACTAATGAAAAGGCTTGTGCACTATACAAAGATTCACAGTGATAGTAACATATCTACGCTAATTTATCAAAGATGAAGGGCATTTCAAAATACTGTTTGGATTTGATGCAGAACACTACTAAGAGGATTGGCATTTGGGAATGTAAAGAAATGTTCTCCGGTAACAAAGGGCTTTGAAATCAACACAGAATGCCTGGCTTTTCTTCAACGATTGTACCTGAAAATGGCTGTCATCTCCCACTTATTAACAAAGACTGACTTATTTAAGATGCCTGTTTCTTTTTTTCTGCTCAAGAGATGTTGCTTCTAGTAGAGACGACCGTTGTGGTGGGAAGCAACCAAAGAATAAAAATGAGGTTAAAAAGGAAAGAGGACTCCTTTACACCTCCCTATGGGGAACAAACTGAAGAAATAGAGGGCAAGGAAGATTGAGGAGAAAAAAAATAAAGCAGGGGATATAAATAGAACTGGAATGTCTTTTTGGAGTAGTATTACTGGGCTAGATTCAGAAGTTTCAGAAGAAGGAAAAATGAAGGAGCTGGCAAAGAACCGAGTGAAGCACGTTCTCCAATTTATGGAGGATGCAGCTGAGACTCAGTGAAGCTCCAGCGGACTTCCAAAGGGAATAAGTATAGAGAAGGAAGGCCTGCATTTTAGTGTTACTGGAGGTGGAAATCTGAATTCACCATCTATAAATTCAGGATGAGAACTGTTGCGGAAGTTTTCTGGCTGCTACATGGGCTACTACAATAGAAAGCACCTGTGCCTCGTCAGGACAGGTGCTGTGAGTCACGTTGGTCAGCCGGAGACCACGTGACTCATGGATGGTTAAAGGCGGGGCACTCCCAAGAGGGAGTGGGGTAGTTCCCTCCTGGAGACTGGAGTGGTAGGAGCCCCTGGAGAGCAGTGTCTTGAAGCTCTCTGTTAGAAGCCTTTGATCGTGGTATAGACCTTTGGAGCGAAACAAAGCCTTCTGATATATGAGGGGAATCACAACAACCTTCTGGGTTGTGATTCCTGAAGAACGAGGTACCAGCGGTCTGTGACAGAGAACCTCTCATTAAAGTTGAAAATAGCCAGCACATAAACCCCCACACCTGACAACATTCTATTTTAATTTCTTGTATTTTGGGAATGTGAATTATCTTCTCTTAGCTTCTGGTAACACTGGTACTGATAAGCCCCCTGCAATCTGCACTACATTTAGCAATCCAAAAACTCAAGATAAGGGCAGAATTCAACATCTCCAAGCAGCCACAGAAAGGAAACATCATTTTTGAAGTTACTTGAGCAGGCTACTAAATGCTACAATAAGCCCAAACCACAGACTCCATGCATTCGGAATTTTTTGGCTGACACTCTTAGACATACACACCTCAGGTTTGGACCCTACCTCTTCAAATGTCTTAGAGTGTTAAAAAGGGGGAGAATTTGCCTTGCTTGGACTGCACTGTGCTTCCCAACACAACAAAGAGGAAAATGTTTTCTTGCTCAGTGAGAACACATGGGTGGAATTACCCACATGAAGGACAGACATGCTCTGGTGGGTGCCTGCAGAATCGGGGCCCTACTCATTAGTCATCCAGCTAGTTGTGTATAGTTTGACAGATTAATTGCAAAGCAACGCTTATACTTTTTTATCTGCCTTTTTTTCCAGTTCTACCAAGGAAATAAAATGCAAAAAACAAAGGTATTAAATATTACATCATAAGAGAGTGTAAAGCGCCTTGATAAGACTGACAAGCCAGCCTTGTGGGGAAATATTGCAAAAATCATTCTCTTGCAAACTTTAGCTATTTTCTTTTGAAACAAGTCTTCAAAAATTGAGGCAAATCCCACCTCAGTTTGACATGCAGCGATAATAAAAGACATGCATGATACACAAAATTTGTCCGATAAACAGATCAACCAAGCTACATTAAATTAGGTAATTAACACTTACTTAGCTTGTCAGACATGCTTAGGGAAGCAACTTGATTCACGAAAGTGTAATTATGTGTATAGACAATCTCCTCTGGCATTTCTTTACTTGCTAAAGAAAAGCCTGATATAGTTAAAACTATAGGGTCTCTCAGATACATTTTGAAGGAGCTATACAGCTGTATTTAATGATTGCCTCTACATAGTATCAATGACTGGTCTAACTAGGACAAGGTGAAAACCCGCCTCCAGCTCTGTAGAGGCAGGAAAGCAGAGTGTATGTTTATTATCATCCTGGCGAACAGAAATTCACAATTAAAATAATCATACATTTTTATAAATAGAGCAACTCAAAATCCACCTGTGAAGAAGAATACTAATATCTTACAAAAGTGCTTTGGCAAAATAAACTATGAACCACATGAAACAAATTATTTGGTAATAGGTTTTTCAATCTCCTTTGCATTCTTAGATATTTTCCCTTGTATCTCCACTACAGCAAATGGGAAACATTTTGAATATTCTGAAATATTTCAATTTAATAGCCTTCATCGCATTAGGGAAAAAATCTGTTATTACAGAGTCCTGCAGAGGTGAGAGAAAAACTGACGTAATCCCTAGATTATGTCTGTTTGCCTCAAGTAATCAGGCTTTTTGAGTAGCAAGAAGTATTCAGCAAAAAGCATTTATCTAAAAAAACCCAACTTTCTTCTCCATCTTGCCTTTGAAATTAACTGGCATGTTCTGGTTTACAGAAGATCTTATAGAAAGTGTTATTCTGTGACAAAGCAGGATTTATGCAGCCCCTGATACCAGCTGTTTCACAGAAGACTGCGTTTTGGAACATCTTTAGCAGATTAACAAACACCAAGAGGATTTCACGGGAAAGAGAAAAACTACGAGTTTCATACTCAAATGGTTTCTCTTCTGTATTCCTCAAGGTAGTTCATAAAAATATTCTCACAGAAGTCTAACATTAATTCAACTTTCTCGTTGGCACACTTCACCTTCAAACTATGACGGAGAAAGAACAAATTGTTGTCATCCTGTATGACAATTTTTCAATCTCACATATATTCTTTGTTTATAAAAGTACATTTTCACAAGGACTGGTGCATTGTCTAAAAGATTTTTTGATAGATAAAAGGTTTGTATAAGAACAGTAACTAGCTTTAGTTACAGTGTTCCAGATCAAAATATTTTCTTTAGACCATGTTAGGCCTTACCCAAATTTTGAAACCTCCTCTTCTTTCACACATACTCAACATCAAAAAATTAAGACTGTACCTCAGGAAAAGATCATCCTTTAATTCCCTGGGCTACCTTGGAATATGTTAGTTTAACTGCCAGATTCTCAGAAATTTTCCCTGAATCCTTTACAAACATTGTCCATCTGCATCTCAGATATCCTTGTTCCTGAATCCTGCACCTGCTCTTAGTCCAATGCCACAGATGTTTTTTTACCAGATGTTGAAAAAAAATATTCTCAATTGGCTGCAGTACAGTTGGTCTTCTCTTGGACATTTTTAAATTTATTTATTTATTTTACTTAGTTCATTCCATGATTCTTTCATCTACAAATTGAATGAGGGAAAAAATAAGTAGTTCACATAAGAACACAATGCATATTTCCAGTTAGAAGACAAGCTAGAGAACTTGAACTGAAGCCACTCTGAACAAACATGCACCTCTTTTTATTGCAAACATAATAAACTAGGAATTACCCAAAGTTACATTCTTATGAGTGTAAAACAAAACAGAAGAACCAAAACAGTGTGACTGTTTAAGAACAAGTTCCAATGCACTCCATAGAAAAAAATCAAAGGATCACATGGAAAACAACAATCACATATTTTAGGTTTTGAATGCCCTAAAGGCACTAATCCCTGCTGATAATTTTTCTTCTTCTAACTTAAATAATAGCATGGACTCTGAGACAGCCATCATTAGGCTTCAGAGTCAACAAGATATTGAAGTGAAAGGAGTGAATATAGGCCATTCTGAGCTGCTGTCTCCAGTTATTAGAGAAGCTAGAGGCAACACGGCATCAATTTGCTGTCAGTCCAAGTGGGGAAGGCTATTTTTGCAATTATATGCTAGAGGCTATTTTTAATGAAGGATTAGAATTTGGAGCACAAGATGACAGCTTCCTAAAACAATAGGGCTTGTTCAGCTCCTGTGAGCCAACATCATTCATCCACTGAGTCGTGGCCCTGATCCGTCAAAGCACTGGACCTTCAAGGAGACTATTTGCATATTTTTCAGCAATTTTTACTTTAGCACCTGGGAGCTTTTTGTCATGGGCAGGAATGCCACTGTGAAAGGCACTGTATGAACACCAGCAAAACAGCCCTGTCCATAGCAACTTACAGTCTAAGCTTTCTTCAAGTTTAGGGTTCTGTTGGATCAAGGACTTCTGTATCTCCCAATCCAGTTCTAGTAATGCAGATGTTGTGAGACAGTGGGCAAGCATGGAATTTCTGTCTTCCAAACTACGCCAGTTGTTTTTTAAAAAGCAAAACAAAACAAAAAACAAACAAACAAACAAACAAACAAACAAACCAAAAACAATCAGGGAGAAATTTGAAAATGACAGTAGGAAATCCTTGCCTGGGCTAGAATACAAGTAGGAAAATGCAGCTTACCAGCCCATAATGCTGAATCCAAGCTGGCATTTTTTGCACTGAAGAATAAGAATGTGCTCTGTAATACTCTATTTTAGAAAGTGTGCTCTCTTCTAAGGAGTCTGCAGTTTGGCTTCCAAAGCCAACATTTCTTTACTATGTAATTAATTTACTCCATTAAAACATACTGCAAATTCCTTGGCTGAAAGCAGCAGTCTTATTGAGGGGGTGAGCTGGATTCTCAGCTGCCAACCCTTAAGCTCAGTGAAGTAACAAAATTAAAATGGGCTTAAATTGTCATTTTTGGAAGAGCACTGTTTCCCTTAGTGTTTTGGCTCGTCACAACACAGACTGTTGACATGCACAAAAATCTAATGCAACATGGTGAGTCAAATTATTTGGCTAGTGTCACTCTGCAGAAGTCTGTCACTGTGTTAATACCCAGATTTGATAGCTTTTGGGAAAATGTCATTGTATATCCAGTGTTCAAGCTCTTTCTGCTGGGAGTCTAGTGAAAACTATTGGACCTCTTACATTACATAGAATACTCCAGCAGGCGATTGCCCTGAAGTTTTATGGTCGTAAGTTACCATTCGATTACAGAATATTACACAGAAATATCTGCAGATAAATCAAAATAAACAAACTCCAGTGTGATCGCAGCTCAACAGGAACTCAAAGTATCTTACAGTGGCAAAAAAGCACAGCCCTTCTATGTTTAAACAGGGGAGGCAGGAACAAGTGAAGGAGGTGGTTTATGACATTGATGAGCGGACACGGAGTCCATACTCTAAGAAGGAAATGGGAAAAATGGAAACTGTGAAGAAAGCATTGCAAGAGCTGTATAAATCCTGGGCAAAATGCTTTACAATGAGACACTGTAGGAGCTCAGTTTATTTATTTTATTGAAGCAAGACTGAGAGGTTATGTGATTTTAGTACATAAACACCTTCTCAGGTAGCAAACACTGCACAAAATTCTAGAAGAGAGAAGTATAGCAAGAACCTAAAGGCTGAGAAGCTGAAGCCAGACAGTTCAGATCAGAATAAATGTACTGGTTTTAATGCCATGGGACGGTGATTAAGCTTGGGAAATCTGTACCACTAGAAATGGTAGGGGTTTTACATTTCTTGGCTTTTTCCATGCAAGACTGGTTGCCTTTCTGAAGATATTATTTCACTGAAGTACAAGTTATTTGGGTTCTATACACGTAATTTGGGATATGTACTGCTCTGTGATACTACAGAAGGCTAGACGAGATGATCACTTCCTGGCCTTCAACTCGACATGTTCTGGGAAAAGAACGGATACAATTTCTTACAGAAAGGGTTTTCTCTCTGCCCTAAAACATTCAAATTTAAAATAAGCTCTTTCTTAAGTGTTTAATTCTGGCTACTGAAAAAAATGGGAGCCTAGGTTTCATTCATGTTTAACTATGTAATATCAGATTAGAAGATTCTGCCTCTTAGTAGCCAAACAAGATCACCATCCCAATCTACTCAATATTATATAAACAGGGAATAACAGATACCCACTACTCCCAAAAGCCCACATTTCAAATCTGACAAACAAGGGAAAAGTATAGTGTTACAACAGCAAATGTTCTGTTAATTCTACAATTATTCTTCATGAAAGGGCAGTGTAGTAGGGACACTACCCGCCTAAGGAAACAGCTACCTGCTTTGTCGCATCACTTTCAATCTCCAGGGTGCTAGTAGTGGGACTATACATCAAGGAGAGGGTAAAAAGTTACTGCAAATAGGTAGAAGTCATATCTTTCTCCCAGTACTACTGGCCAAAGACATTTAATTCAGCCAATAAGTAATTATGGGTTACAAAGGAAAAAATAACAGTACAATAAAGCATAGTTACCAGTCCAAGTTCTACTCAGCTGGGGAATTCCAATAGTATTAACTCAGAAAAGCATCACTGAATTCCCTGGATTGGTTTAATTGGTTTCATTGGATTTACACTTCTGTAAATGGGAGCAGAACTTAGAGTATTCTGTGCAATCATTTGTTTAACGTAAGAAATATAACGAGATATGTTTGCTATCATTTTTTTTTTGTTTAAAAAGAATGCAGCTTTATGAACACATTGACAATTTCAGGAGGAAGATTACAAAATTAAATGGCAAATGTAATTTTTCTTTGACTTCCTTGTATTGCCATATGACATTTTCTGGCTGAAAGACAATGTTTATCCAACCAAGAGCCAGCGTCCCTAAACCGATGTCTGGCAGTGAGGAAAATGCACACAGTAGGGAAATGTCTCCAAATACAGTTCTAAAATATTATTTAGAGCATAATTAAAAGAAAAGTAAATGCTATCCAGTGCAATGAAAATAACCTTTAACTTGTACTGAAAGTTCAGAGGACCAGGATGGCAGAAGGCAGCAGACTTCTGGGGGGACGTCTTGCACTCAGGATCTGGCTCCCCTCTCATTGAGCACAGGACAGGCACAAGAGCGATGCCCTGGACTGTATGTAATTACAGGAGTACTACAGCTCCTGTGGCACTCATATGGATGACACCATACAGAGTTTCCCCACCTAAAAAGCTGCATCCTAAATGCAAATCCCCATAATTGTCTCCTACTCGCAGGTTTTATTTGGATAAAGCATGATGT
The DNA here is from genome assembly GCF_009769465.1 of Tauraco erythrolophus. Lineage (NCBI taxonomy): Eukaryota > Metazoa > Chordata > Aves > Musophagiformes > Musophagidae > Tauraco > Tauraco erythrolophus. The sequence goes on from NC_141465.1 coordinate 59,560,821, forward strand.
AATTGGTTATAGCAAAAAAACACCCCTAGAAACTATAGCCTTGCCATCCTTCTGCACCATATTTGCCCTAAATGCTTCCTGTGGCTTCCAAGTTCGCTAATACATTTGTCTGATGTAGAACCTTTTGACTGGATGTACGATTCTAATGCGTGTGTAAGTAGCATTAACAGAGATACACAGAAAATTAAAATGCAGTAAAAGAGAAGAATTAAAATATATCAAGCTAAACATGAACAAACGCTTACACACAAAAAGTAAAAAATAAGTGCGCAGAAAGAGATTTTCATTTTAATATGAGAATGACAAAATAAGTTTTCCACAGAAGCTATGTCCCACATCAGGGTGCCAAAGGCTGTCACTGGCAGAGACACAACCCCACAGAGCACCTGGGCACCTGATTGCTCTCTAGAATGTGCTGGGTTTACCCCGAGGGGATGTCCAAGGCCCCACATCCTGACTGCAGTTAGTGCAGTGCCCCATGCAGTGCCATAGCTAGGGAAGTGTTTCAGAGAGAGGCTTTGGCTGAGCTGCATCTGCCCCATCACTCCAGCTGGAGGAACAGACAGGGTGGTTCACCCCTTCATACATAGAGTGGGCACACTGCCTCTGGCAAATCTCTTCTGGTCCCAGCTGATTTTGCCTGAGTTCCACCCGAATACTTATTTCCTCATCAGACACCTCTGAGCCTGATATGGCATGCCTCTTTTGGGAGTTTTGAATTACAAACCAAATTACAGTAGATGTAAAACCAATACAGTTTTGTGTCCTCTGAGTGCAAGATTTTCAAAAGTAACTAGTGATTTTGGAAGGCTTCCATATGACATACACCTGTCCAGCAGACATCTCTTAAAGTGACCAGTATTCCAGAAATCAGGTACTCTGCATTTCCTTAAAGTCTGATGCCTTTCAAAGGTCTCAAGATGAGCATTCAAATGCTGAGAAACCTAAAATCACTAAATAGCTCTGGAAAAACCTGAGCTGAAAATGTACCTGACTGCAAGAGATTGATTACAGCCGCTTGACATCAAAACCCAACAGTTGCCTTTTCTGAGGCCAAGAGCAAGGCTTGCTTTCTCTGATAAAGTGTTCTCCAAAAGGAACTCATTGCATCTGATGGAAAATTAACACAGGGCAAAGAAGATCACAAAAGACTATGACCTTTCTCCTATATAAATATTTCATCAGGTACTTGACCTCATCGGATTACAAATTAACAGTAATTGGGACCCAAAAGGTTTTCTCCTCTTAACAATTTTTTTTCAACTGAACATGTTATTAAATTGGTTCAACTATTATTCTATTATTTTTTTTTAGTAGAAGGGAATTTGTTACTTACGAATAATATATTGAGGAACATTAGGAAGACTGCCATCCCTCTTACCAGTTTTCTGAATTCATGTGTTCATCTTCTTCCACACAAAAAAAGTCACCCATCCTGCCTAAGCTTCACCTAAAGAGATTGTAGACATGAGGCACAACATTGTCCTCGACCCCAAATCCCAGACAGTAGCTGAGATTCTTAGGGATCCCTGTTAATATCCTTTTCTCCTTGTACACGTGCACAACAGGAACAGGGAAACTTCCTCCAAAGCTTTGGAACATTTCCTGAAGCAGCAAAGGATGGATTTTGATCTAAGCTGAGACCTCAGATCCATTCAAGATGATGATTTTCCAGCCTGGGAATTTCGTTTGCTACCATCTTATTAAATAACATGCACATGTCATAGATTATATGGGCATGCCTGTCCACTCACAGAGCTCATGAGTCCATAATCTGCACTCAAGCAAAACCACCACTGAAGTTTCCAAGAGGATTTTGATTTGCTCCAGGCTTTTTGACTCAAAAAAGCTGTTTGTTTCTTTCTTCATTAGTGCAGCAGTCTCCGCTACTCGTGTTATATTTTTATCAACAATGCAATTATTCACCCTGCATTTTCAAAAGTTTGTAAAGCATATGGAAAAAAATGATACAAAAGGAAAGAGACAGCATGTTTCTGGGAGAGAACTTTTAATGGGCATAAAATAATTTTGTTCAGCTGTGTGCAAGTTAAAAGTGAAAAAAATATAAATATATCAATTTTGTGGGATTCTAATTCTAAAACAGATTTGAAATGACAAATCCGTGTTAGGACAGAGATTCATTCCTGTCTGCAAAGTGCCATGGGCATGTTTAGTGCCTGTCCACAAGAAAAATCCCTGTATCACAATGATGTCTGCCCTCCCAAACAAGAAGGGTCTTATCTCCTGGGACTGCACATCTGCAGCTTCCATTTCAATGGGAGTTATGGTGCACAGCACAACAAACTTGCAGCCTTTCAGATCTAACAAAACCTGCTTTGGATGACAAGAGACTGACCTGGATACAGAATGTGAAGAGGAAGTCTGTGGAAGAAAGAGCTTAGAGTGGCCACAGCGTAAGTGAAAGGAGAAATAAAAAAAAAAAAAAAAAAAGGCTGTGGGAAACAGGTCTGCAGATTAATTCAACTCTTCCCTGAGTTAACCTCATTGCAAGGGCTGATGGAAGTACAAAGGTGACTTTGGGCCCAGCCCTGACAGCTAAGTACTGGTGATCAAAAAGCCACGTTGTTCTTGAAGCTCTTCAGTGCCTGTTATTCATGTCCTGAAGATCAAGATCATGTTCTCCTTCACCCTGGCAATAGCCGAATCCGTACTGAAAACCAGGCCCCTACACACCACATGTGCTGCACCAGGCTTGTGCTAGGCTACCGAGTCAAGGGAATTCTCCAGCTCTTTCATAAGGTGACCTTGTAGCTCTAATTTAAAAAAGAACAGGGATATCAGTCAAATACCAAAGTCTAAATAAGTTTTCCTATAAGCACAATATTGAGATGATAAGTTTGTCTGTGAAGCCCACTGGCTCCAATCCCAGAACGTAAACCAGGTGATGTATCTTCACTCCTCTTTTCTGACAGCAGTAATCTTGCCAAAGTCTGTATATCTGGGCTGTGGCAAACACCTGGCGACTGTTACAATTCTGTGTCTATTTTGGCTTCTCTAGGCTGTTTGCCAAAAATCACAGCTATATGTTGTTCTTTGATTAAAAGTTGTCTCTGGGTCTTAGATATCTATGCAGACTTCTGTGGCTTTCCCTTTTATTTCCAGGGTTCTCTTGTGCCAAGTGCTTTTTGAGCAAATTCTTCCTTATGCAGAGAGTGTGTTCTGGTTTACCTCTGGATATCTATGGTTAAAGACTCATTTGAGTTGCTCACATCTGGGTACCTACAGGATTTGAGATGTCCCAGGGTGTCCACCATGGCCTCCAACTGCCACTCTAGTAATACATAGGTCTCCTTTGAGGCCCACATCATTCCTTGTGGGTGTTTTGAGTATATCTGTGCATCTTAAATGGAACAAGAAGCCTATATGTGGGCAAGCGAATCAAGCCTTTGATGTCTCATGTTAAAATGCATACACCGTAGAAGCATTTGGGAGTTCAGAATTAGTGAGCTGCAGTGCAATAATATCTACCCCCTTTCTAAACTGTTATGCATCTGTTGTAACACATTTGATCACAGCTAAACCTGTGGTCTTTTCAATTAGTTATACGCCTTGAGAAATGCTATGCTTATCCACATAAATCATGTTTCACTTCTGGTTTTGGAATCTGGAAAATATGAATAATATAGACATTATAGTCTAACTTACAGAGATCTACTTGATGCAGTTAAACTAGTCTTTATTTATGTTTACCATTTATGATATCTCTCTTCATCTGTGACTAAAGTACATCTTCACTAGTATGTTTTTTGACTAGTCATTCCAAGGTGTCCTTGTTGATGAACTCCTTTCCTATGTTTTCTTTTGCCTTACTGTCATAACTGCCATTCTTGTACTTTTTGTGACAGGTCTCTGGATGATCCGATGTGAGCACAAGAAGCATTGTTTTCTAACGTTCTCTGCTTATCATTCGTATGACTGCTAGCATAAACTCATCCTGCATTCAGGGTAAATGCAGAGCTTCATAAATTTGTAGTGGTCATACACTCTGTTACAGCTCATACCAGGTCACTTAGTTGCAAGTCATCAAGCAAAGCATATCGTCTTGACAGCACGCTTACAACTACTAGTTAATATCTTAGCTGGACCTCCACATTCACAGGCTGCCCTTAGCCTTTCCAAAAAGAAAAATACTTCAGTAAGCTTGGCAATGTTTCAACTAGTCCTTTCTTGTGTTTCATAAAAAGTGATCTACGCTTAGCGTCTTTTGATTCTAGACAAAATCACAAAAGTTTCTGTGGCTGTTTGCGTGTTCTACTTAAAATATACATGGATACACCTATCCTGTGTCACTGCCATAGCCCTTAAGACCTTTGCTGTAGATGAGCTGGGCATCACTCATTTTGTGGTCCATATCTCTTGTTAGCTTGAGATTGACAATTTGGTGGTGCTCGGTTTAAGGTTGTTTCTTCTTCCAGTTTCCAGTATTCTCCACAATCACTCCTGATGTTCAATAGTGGTGCTGCCCCTTTCTATTATGTCATTCACATGTATTTTCATTCCTGGGAGACCTCCTAGTGTTTGAGTCATTGCGCTGCAATGTGCTTCTGGTGCTAAATAGATTCCAAAAGGCAATCTCAAGAAGCAGCATCTGCAAAATGGTGATTTGAAAGCAAATTTTGAAGTGTTCAGTGTCCAGGGAATCTGTCAAATCCCTCCCTCTCTATCTAATCTTCTAAAGAACTTGGCTTCTGCCATTTCGGCAAACATTTTGTTCCTTAAGAGCAAATGGAAGTGTTTCCTTTTTTAAATGATCTTGTTCAGCATCTTGTGGTCACTGCAAAATCTAAGATCAATCCTTTTTGCTATTTTTCTCCACAGCTACAAAGAACAAGCCTGTTTTATTGCCCTGGCTGATCCTGTGAATGAAGCCATCTGTTGTCATGTTTTGCTGCACTTTTATTAGTGCCACATGTAAGAGATTCTGCATCTTCCATTAACTGTACCTTGAATGTCACCAGGTGACCCCTTTTTGCTGCAAGCACACTTCACTTCACGCATAGGCACATTCATGTCTCGTTCAGGTTTGTTCCCTGGGCTATGAATCTGCTGGGCTTTGGCACACAGAAAAGTGTATGACGAGACCAAGCTTATGCCCGTGGACTACTTGCTCTCCTTAGTGCACTACCATAACGTCTTGTTTTACTCTTTGTGCCTTTGAACATCAGTGACACTTCACACTTGGCCAGGCCTGGAATTTGTCCCTTGCTTTCAGATTTCAGTCTCACCTTTGACTTCTCCATCTTTATTCTTTCTTTTGAACAAGTGTGCTCCAGTTTCTCTCACTTTTTTCATTTGTGCTCCTGGGCCTAATTTGTGCATCACATGGAGGCCATTTGTGCTTTGTTTTATTAGCCATTCTTTTGACTTTGCAACATCTTTCTTTGTTGAGCAAATGCACAGCTCGCCTCTGCACACTATTTATTCATTTCATTACCTGCTCTAGTCGGAGTGTTTTTCTCAAATGCATGGCTTCTTTCCTTTCTTGATATTGGCACATATACCAGACTTTTTTTATATTCATTTACATCAGCTGCTAAAGCTATTTTTGACATTTTTTCAAAAAGTACCTGCATTTTTCCTACAGACCCCTTTGACGGGTGTTCACAGCCATGGGCTTAAACGTTTACTCTGAGTATTGAGAGAACTTTCAACTGATCAACGAGTAAGTGTGTGGTTTTGAACAAGGGCACTTTTCAAAGTCCTAAATTCACAAGGACTGGCCTGGTAGTTTTAAGCCTGTGATAAATTACTCTATTCTTCCACCTATATAATTGATAATACCCCTTCCAGAGGCTTTTTTTTCCCATGGGGGACCTTTGATGACCAAATGTCCATTTCCTCCACTTTGCTCTCATGAAAAAAGTTGTACTTCTCTGCACCAAACTCACTCAAAAATTGTGTCCCTCTTCTGTTTTATTTGCCTTTACAGCTTTCATGTAGCTTCCACATGTCTGCCTAAGCTTTCTCCTTACTTTGTCAGCATTCACCATAATTTTAAAACATTAGAGACTTCTACCTACTCCAGGCACTGTCTCTATAGCAAGAAGAAAAATAAACTTCTATTTTTCTGCTCAGGGAATAGCCCCAGTTGGCTCTGCTTTTGGTTTTGTTTTCCTAGACCCTGAAATAGATCCTCTTGGTGGCCTGCTGATGAAATCAGGGGAGCTACTCTAATTGTGTCTTTAAGTGATGAAAGTAACATCTCCCACCCATAAATCAGAGCCAGGCCCATAAGCCATCCTGTGAGCGATCGCTGCATTTCCAGCCCTTACGACTCTACGGGCAATCACAGACTTGCAGACCTGCCAGCTCTCCATCAGTTTCTGAAAGTTTGTTCTAATGAGGACAGGGAAATGTCATACCAGATTAGACTTCCCTGGATTTTTTTGCCGAATCCAAAATGCTCTGTTTCACTTTCCGCTTCCTCTAACCATTTGTCCCCTTTCTTGGACACCCTGGTTTGCAATGTATTGCACAGGCAGACCTTCAAATTGGCACGCCAGTAAGGCAACCTACTAAATTTGTTGCTGCAGCTGCTATGGCAATGTTATACAACAAGCATCACTTGTAACTTTGTGCCTTTAGTAATGCACTTTCAGGGAAACCTGTGGCATTATTTTATAAATCAACTGAAAATGACCACGAAAAATGATGAAGCTGTGTAAAACAGGATTTGAAAGACAAGCTAGCACATTTGGATCCAAATGGATGGGCAAGTTTTTAATATACTGCAGCTAACCTGGGCCAACCTAATACAGTTTGTCTCCCGCTTTCTATGAAACTGCCTTGCCAGCCTTCCTGCCAGGCTTTATGCAGGACCATTTTTAAACAGAACGAAATTGTTTTGTCTCCTCTGCTATGTAAGAAAAAAACTCACCGACTGTCATCTCCGTGAGTTATTTTGGTTCATCTTCTTGCAGTTCTTTCTGACAGCCTCAACAGTTTCACCCACTTATCTCCATCTTGGTACTGAGTTTTGCTATTTGTTATTAGCACACTGACGGAAAGTCGCATATGTGTACCATAAATAGCTGAGATGTTTGGGTTGGGGGTGGGATTTGTTTCAAGTTTTTTGCTTCCTTTTTTTCAAATGGTGAAATTGTTGTGGAAGTAGTAAACTGTATTCTTAACAAGCCCAGTGTAAGCACTCTGAAGTTCACTTAGGGCCTAATCCTTAGTATTGAATTAGGCCAGTTTATTCTGGAGCAGGACTTGCCATGTAGCTTTGGGATTTTAACTGCCATAATGTTCTTCAATAATGTAGCAGGCGGTCGAGGGCTGAAGTATTATATTCAGCCCTTTGAAGTATGCAGCAGGGTAGGTTGTATTGTCGAAATGAAAGTGAGCATGTCAGAGGGGTTACAGGGTGGGTGGAGTGCTGTGGCAATAGAAAGCTAATGTTAAGACCATCGCATTGTGTTCAGTTAAAACCTTATTTCAGACTTGAGGTTTTCCTAGTGTGCAGACTGCTCTGAGGAAACATACTTCTGATACCTTATTTTAGATAGATAGATAGACAGATAGATATGTATTTTAAAAAAACCCCATACTGTTCCAAAGAAAGCTTGCAAAAATGATCCCAAATGATGATACTGATGCATTCTAATTCCCTGAGAGTGCTTTGCTCACTTGTTCGCTTTTGGAAAAGAAAGAAACGAAATTCCAGCTTTGTACATCAGACAGTGTATTGTCTTTCATGTTTAATTCTTTATTCTCAGGGTTTGACCTTATTTTAAGAGTTAAAATATTTGCACCAAATAAACAGTGTTAATCTCAAACCAGCCTAATTATGTACCTATGATCTAACATTAAATTATCTCTGGGTACATCATTCAAAACCACTCAAGTGACTTAGGTGCCTGCACGAATTTCCAAGATGGAATTGAATGATTTGAGGGTGAGGGAGGGGGCTGAAAAACCCATCCAAACGGAGGCATCAATTTTTAATTTTGTAACCAGAGTCAAGCTAATTTCAATTTAAATTTCATTCAATGTAAATATTTTCAAAGATTTTGCATTTAACGTGTCAATGATAAGGGAAATTTTCTTGAAGCCACTACTATCCAGATGTTGTAGTGTAAAAACCGCAAGTGAGTCATGAGCCATATGAAAAAGACTTAAAAGCAAAAATGTAAGAGTAACTGGTCATACAAGCTATCAAACAGGGAAGAAAAAAATAAAGCTAATACAAATGATGAAAAGCCATTTTTCCCAACTCTTCTTTACCTCGTTCACGATATTTGAAAAGCTTTTTTTGTCATTTTGTATACTGTTTTATCCCTGGTAATTTTCCCATAAGAATTGTACTTAATTTTAACAGTACCCACAGTCACACCCTTTATGCTAAGAATCCTGTTCCTTTTCATGAGCCTTTCTTCTGTTAAAGTAGAAATATGCCATTGCCATGCAAGCAGCCCATTCCACTGTGCATTTCACTTGTGCTTTGAGTGTTCTCTGTAAATAAAAAGAAAAACCTACAAACTCTTATCATCCAAACAATTGTTTCTTTTAATGTAGAAACCTGAGCTGAGGTCTAGAATAGGCAGATATTAAACACAATTAGTCTAAATATATGCCTAAGGACAGCTTTCTGGTAATTCTATGTACTGTCCCCTCTGCAGTCCATTGGGTTAAAGGCAAAAGCACAAACATGAGGCAAACATGGAAAATGCCATTACAGTATTTTGAGAAAAGCAGCAACCCAGTGTCTATGAAAATTTAATAACCATTGACTTTTTTTTTTATCTCTTAGTGTGAATCCAGGGCAAACTTCTATTTGACAAGCATATGTCCGTTAAAAGAGATCCATAAGTCTTCAAATAACCCAGACTGTTCTTCCCTCTCTCTTTCCCTCTCTGTCTCTCTCTCAATCTCTCTCTGTCTCCCTTTTTAATGCCCGCATCTCCACTATCAGGAACAAATATGATTTCTGATTGAACATCACTTTATTTGCCAGTTCTGTGGTCTTTTCTTATCTTGTTCCACACTTCTCAGGCTTTGTGGTTAAATTATGTATTAAGGTCAATGTCAAAACACGGAAGATCTGTAATCTACAGGGAGCTCCCTTTTATTCGTTATTACAGTGAAGGCTGAGCGCAACTGTCAGGGAGCTTGGGATGTGCTCAGCATGGAGGCTTGCTACACAGCAGGGCTCTACAAAGCCTCTCTCCTTGTTCTCCCAGGACGAACCCTTGATAGATTTACCCAGATAACCCATCTCACTTTAAAGCTCTCTTGTCTCTGCTTCAATCTGAAAGCTGTCAAGTGCACCTATATAGTAATGTCATAAATCAAACGTAAAATGTGTACACTGGAGACACTGCGAGTGTCATGTATTCACTTGTACTTTGAGATCTTCTAAAGTAAAATGGTGTCAGAATGAGGAAGGCTGGGAGGAATGTTTTTTTCCTTAAAAACGACAGAATATTTGAAAAGGTTGGCTGTAAACTTTTTTTAAAAAACTTTTATTGTTATAAAGCCAAATTCTGGTTTATCCTAAATTGATCAGGGACAGCTATTTAGTAAACAAAAAAAAAAAAAAGAAGTTGCAAGATATCTATCTGTAAACAATGTGATCTAATGCAAGACCATGTATTGATTTTGTTTCTTTGGTTTTCTTCTTGACAAGCATTTGTCAACACGGATTTGTATTAGTTCCCAGGTTTGTTTATTAAAGACGCATCATTCTTTCCCTGAACTAGAAACAATTCTCTTGCAGGAGGAGTACAGCATCAAAGAGAGATCCTAAAACAAGATGCCGAGCATGACAAGAAAGAAAAGGAGCCCTCTATGTGGAATGCACCACCACTGAACTTATTTTTTTTCCTATCCTCAGATAAAGAGAATTTTAATTTTTTATTGGCAGAAAAGGCTTGCTATTTCTTATTTAGTAGAGCCTGCATTTTGTTTTTCTTATGGGAGGAAGAGGTTGCATTTGCAACATCCAGACTGCCTCATAATCACGTAACTCCTACCAAAACATACAAAATTGGTCCTCCAATTCAGACTTTCTTGACTTTAAATGTTCAGGCTCAAAGCATATCTATTTCGAGGCCAGTTTGCATATGATGCTTAATTAAGGGTACCTGAGAATCATACTATATTGGGAAATCATTAGTCTATGTATTCCGTAATGCATCCCCAACAAGTTTGACAAGTTTACATCATTAATCTGCAAAGAGCACTAGGATAACTTTGAAATAATGTCACCCATAGAAGCCCTAAAAGAGGATTGTCTCTCCTTTTAAATCACTTGGAAGTGAAAAGTATCCAGTTCAGCTGGGATCCAGAGTCCGTGTGCTTTCTGGTGGAGGGCAAGGGGAAGCCCAAGAGGTGTTCATCTCTGGAGACAGATGTGTGAGTCTGAGCTATAAACCAGCTGGTGCCAAAGGTCACCCCAGAGGGTGCCAGATTTTTTAGGCTGGGGAACCAGCCTGAACAGGATGTGATACTAGTTTTTCATTCCCTCTCCTATTGCTAGCTGCAAATCTCTGCAGCTCCTTCACCAAACACACCTATGATCTGCCTAGGTTCATGGAGGTACTTGGATGTCTTGAAGCTATAAAATCATTCACCTTTATTTCTGTGGACATCATGCAATATTTCAAAAGGCTTCAGGTACAGGCAGTGACTTTCTCTGTAGTCCATACTACTAACAGAGGCATCTTTGCTATGTGAGATGTTACATCTACACTTTTCTAATCTATATCTTTTGTCTTATTTTCATTTAAAACAAAGGCCTTTCTGCATGATGGCATATGTTTCATCCTCTTTGATCTTGAAAATGATGAAGAAATACTTTGCCATCAAGATCTCAGTATGATCTCTCAAGAGCCATAATACGAGCACAGGAGTGACCATGCTGGGTCAGATCAGAGGCCTAGTATCCTGTCTCCATCTTTGGCCAGCCAGAGATCATAGAAACAAGTAAGGTAGTGATACTTCCACCAAACTGCTCACAGGCCCCAACAATTTGTCATTTAACAACCTCCTGAGACAAAGATAGCCTTTTATTATTTTTAATTGTTTAATAATTATAAAAATAATAATTTTATTATGCTTAATAGACATCAGCGAATGTTTCTTCCATTAATGTGTCCACTCACTGTGTCACTATTTAAAGGTAAGCAGCCACAACAGGAGTTCCACAGCCTAACTGCACACTGTGTCAAGAAAAGCCTCACTTCACACTTTTGAACAGTTTACCCAAGATCCATAAAATGGGAAAAAGGCAAAGGAATGTTAAAAAACACCTACATTAAAGGGATTTAAGAAGGGGTTAGAGGCTGGCTTGTCTCATCATCATTTGGAATCTTCTGATTATTTCAAGCAGGAGTGGTCTTCCTGCTTTGTACTTTGAAGAGCATCTAGATATACAACTCTATTAGTGTTGTCGTGCAGAAACACAAGGTTTCATAAGGAGAGCAGCCTCAATCTGTGCATCTGCTTTACTAGGAGAATTTTTCCTGTTCCTTCTTAAATACTTTATTCATTACCGAAGATGAGAAAGTCTGAAAAACACTTTTTCCCAGTCATCCTTCAGCCAGATTTCTTTGGGGTGATCCCCAAGTAATGGCAATGCTCTGTGCTACTGAAAAGTAAATGACTGATATCACCAATTGTATCTCTGTGCTGCTGTTTTAAATTCTACTAAAGGAGGCATTGGCTATGAGAAAGAAAATATCTTAGCTGGATTCTTCAGTGTATGAATCTTTGTGTACCTTATCTTTCTCAGGTCAACAACATTCTACTGAGGCTGGTCATCATTAGAATTAAGGATTTGCATGTTGAGAATCATGATCTTCCAGACTGCTGAAATATAGAAAAGGCAAATAGAGCTATGCTTTTAGATAAAGGTATAGTGTAAACTTTCCATAGAAAATACAATTTTCTCTTTAGTTATGAGAAATGAAATAATTTCATTTTCTTTAACTGTCCAAGAAAAGAAAAAAACAACCCATGTTCAGACTTTACTCAGCCCTTCCTCACAGAAAAGTTCTTGTAGCCTCTCAAAAGTATCTCTGGGTTCCAAAAGTACCTTGAACTCCTCTGCTAAATGTAGTAACAACTAGGCTAACATGACTTTTTTCCCCTTTTTGTTTTTAATAAGAGACAAGTAGGTTTGTTGTTCAATGTTCTTCTTTTTGTACAGGTCAGAGGGTATACCCTAAAAGCTCCTGGTTACATTATTATCAGCAGTAGCTGATCAAGAGAGGAATGAACAGTCAGAAATACAAATCACTTTATCATCCATCATCCGTATTTTGCACCTTCAAATTCTTTTCAATGTCAACATTCTTAAGTGGCAGCAACTGTAAAGAAAAGTCCCTGAAACCCCTGCAGATTTTTTAACAGGTCACTCCAGAGAGCAAGTTTAGGGCTTTCTTTAAATTCATGTTTTTGTATTCTCAAGCCGTTGAGTGTCAGGCTCTCCACTGCTCCACTTTACATATGTGCTTTCCACTTCAGAAGGAAAAGCTATGGTGCATCTGAAGCAAACCCCATCTGAAGAGCCATGAAAATAACTTCTGACTACCAGGCCTAATTAATGCCTCCATGCTGACCTCTACATCCAGCCCATATCAAAAATGTTACAGCAGAGCTGATTCAACATGAACTCAAGATCAGGCAAGACCTGGTACTAATGAATACTAATGAACAGTAATTACTGGAACTCTGCCACAGAAACCCACTGCAGAGACATATGCTAATGGGCTTTACACAACCAGACACAGGACTTCATATCCACTAAGAAACTTCTGCTAGACTAAGTGCAAAAGGGACCATATGTCACATGTAACCCTCTTTGCACCCATTTCCTGCCTCACCCCCTTATGCCCAACATCCAGCTTCTGCCCGTCATATAGGGCAGCTTGGGTCCAGCTCAGTTCTGGTTTCGTCGGCAGGCACTGGGGGATCATTTGCATCAACTTGGTGGCTTTGCTTTTCTGCTCTTGTTTCTCCCTCAAGATGGGCAAAACATTACCTGCAGAGGGAAAAGGGATTTTAGTAGGACAGGTCTTGGTCCATAAAAATTGTGCAGATAATATTACCTGCCAGTGGGAAGACATAATGGGAAGACAGATCAGAGTATGACATCTGGACCTCCTCTGATATGTTTAATGGAAAAATTACCCTCCAGAAGGAACACGCAAGATATTTTTTAATATGGTGGTGGTGAGTGTGACAATCCTCCTCCCTTCTGTAACATCCAATTATGGACCTAGCCTACTGAGACCATATCCTAACCTCAGTGAAAATTGCTTCTGAGATGACAACTTTCCCCTAATTTCTGAGGCCTAATCTTGGCAATAAAGGAATAGTCACAAGAGTAAATAATTTAATAAAGCCTCCGAGTGAGCTGTTTATGCAATAAACTTTCTATTCTGGGCTAATCCAAGAGGTCAACATGAGAAAAGCAATCAGGCTTAGGGCTGGATCAAGGATCTAAAGCTGTAAGTGTGGGGCAGCATGGAGTGAGAATGCCCCAAACTGAAGATTGAAGAGGGATTATCTATTCCTCCCTGGACTCGCAGATACTTGATTCACACAAGCTCCATAGTATCTGTGTTTTTATTGAAGCCTCAGCTCCTGGAATCATACAATTAGAATCTCAGCTTTCATTTTACTTATTAAGCAATTTTCTAACCCTGCTGGGTGTGGACAAAAGCTTGTAAATATGAACCACGTGAACACTACTGGCTCCAAAACAGAGTGTTAATAAAAAAGTCTGATGTTCATTGACTTGTTTTAACTATATGATTTAAGACAACCACCTCTTTGGAGTAGGTGTTGAATTGCAACACTTAAAACTTAGGACTGTGTGCAGGCTGCATAGGGATTGTGCTGAGAGTGCCACCTGCCAAATGATTTGCACTCATCTTCAGCACAGTAAATGGGGACAGGCTCTGCTCTCTCCTCCTGAAACATCTCCTTTACCAGTTTCTTGCTGACCATACCTCATTCACGCTGTTTAACATGCCCTGAATTTGCCATGTGTTAGTGGAAGCTTCTGTGCTGGTCCTCATGTTCATAAACATAGGAAGGAGTTTCTGGGAGGAAGAATTAACCATCCCTGCCAATTTCCATGGCGACAGAAATAAAAGAGAATGCACAAGGGCACAGAGGTTTACCTCTTCATGTGACTGCATGCTCCCACCCATACTTTTAAGATTTGGGAGGGTTCAACTTTTACCTATCAAGAGATGATAGCATAGCATATGATTACCTGACTTAAGAAAATAATGACTGACATGACAAGCAGACACATGCTCAGCCCTGTAGGGTCATGAACACTAAGGAACACAGAGAGCTGTTGTTAACACTGCCCGTCCTCATGTACCCAGCCACTGGCTTAGCTGTCATTTAGCACTCTATCTGTTCAGATTTGTCGTTCATTGTGACTTTTTGGTGTTCAGTTGTTCTCTGAGGGTATTTTCTATCTCTGATCCTCAGTCCCCACCTCTTTTCCCCCATTTGTCCCTGCTGTATGTAGAGGTGTCCTAGTAACTCATGCTTCCTCTGGCTTCAGAGTTCACTGTTTGGTGAGTTGGAGAGATTTTTGTGTTTTGAGGGGTTGTTTTAGCTGGTGTATTCACTTAGGAAGCATGCTGGCTACATCTGCTTACATTTAAAAGTTTCTTGCCTTCTGGCTAGAACACAAATATTTCAAGTTTTTCCCCTTTAAATAAAAGCCTAAACTCTACAGAATCTGAACCTACCACATCATCCATAGAAATTCATCAAACAATAGAGAGCCATCCTGTGAGTGAGCTGTTTGACATCTGGTTCTTACTTCTGTACTTTTCCATCTCCTCTCCATCTTCCTCCCTTCTCTTATCCCTGCTGCGTTCATATCTTGCTAACTGAAATTGAACTAAACAGGACATCACGATGTACCCATAACAGTCAGCAGAACAAGAGGTGTATTTGTCAGTTGCAACTACTTAGGAAAAACATACAGCTGCCAGCTGAAAGACCTCAATACACTTGACCTTCAGTCTGAAACAGCAAGCAACAGAGTTGTTTTGCTACCACCCAGGCGATACATGAAAATCCATATTCCTTGTCCTCTAGGATGTTGGTGGAGTTGCTCCATTTCTAGAAGCTAAGGAGTCCTATACTTTCCTTGTCTCTTGACCAGCACTTTTCTACCTAGCACTCTGGAACAGCTCTTGCTTATTTAAGTACCTCCTGATATTCCCTGGGTTGCAGAGTTTACAGAAGGGAATGTTCTTTTGTTCTTTTCCTTCCCCCTTCCCGCCCCCAAGCAAAAATGTAATTGTTTTTTTCCTCATTGTCTGCTGTCCAAAAGTAAGAAATCAATTCAACTACAGGTGCCTGGATCTGACTGGATTATTTCTGGAAAAGATCCACAGTGTCTTTGATTAGCTACTACAAGCTGAAGGAAACAAACTCAATATGTCTGTCTGCTTTGGCTGTAGAGCTGCTCCTCCTCATCTGTTCACCAGAACAAAAGTTTTCTATCAGTCAGCAATCAATCTGATAAGCTAGAATTAGATTTTCTTGATCAAGAGAGAATTTAATAGATTAACATTGTCAATCATCTTCATCAACATATGCTTTTCCTCCAGGTTTTTCTCATATGATTTTCCTGTAGCCGATATATCCAATGCAATTCAGTGCTAATAGGCAAGACTTCAGTAATACAAAGGAGGTACACAGTCTGTGAAGTCTCTCAATTCATCCATAAAGCATTGTAAGCATTCATTACCATTTTCCAAACCATTCAAGAGCAATTAGCAAGGTACAACACCTATTAAAGTCAATCTGGTTGTTTCAGTGGAAACAGCAAGTACATCTGATGGAAAGTGTTCCTGCCACCAAGGTCGTTCATTTGTCAGGCATATAGTCCCATAGCTTGATAATTTATCCTTAGAGCTGTTTGGTGCCCAGGTAGGCTTTAAGGAGGTGGGGTTGAATCTTTTGATATATGAAATCCTAGACAACATTGGCCCTAAATCTTGTCAGCTGTCTATTCCTTCTAGCAGAGGGGGGGTGCGTTTGCAGAGACTGTAGCAGCAAAAGTCAACTTTGAGGACAATTTAATTCAACGTACTAGTCACAAGACACAGGTGCAGATTCACTAGAGGACACACAAGGACAATAGCTCTCAAACAGCCAAGGCTACTGGTTGATGAGAAGCTCAACATGAGCCGGCAATGTTCACTTGCAGCCCAGAAAGCAAATCGTATCCTGGGCTGCATCCAAAGAGCTGTGGCCAGCAGGTCGAGGGAGGTGATTCTGCCTCTCCACTCTGTTCTCGTGAGACCCCACCTGGAATGCTGCATTCATCTCTGGAGTCCCCAACACAAAAAGGACATGGAGGGGCTGTAGATCTTTATTATACTAGAAGATAAAAATACCACTTTTCTAACTTGTTGTATGGAGAGACTCTTGAAAGCTGGCCTTTTTCAAAAGCTCATCTGCCATTTCTGAGGTACTCCTTTTTGCACGTGGTAAAACTTTACATTTATTTGTGAAGGGTTCCAAGTTTCAAGGAAGCTTAAAATAGCTGCTGCTTCATTCCTGACAAAATGCTCCTCTGAATGATTAATAATTGTTTTCTACTCATCTTGTCCATCAGTATGTGAGCAGTCTGGTAAGTACCTGAAATGCTTGAATGTTTCAAAACACAACATCTTTTAAGCCTAAGTAAAACTTAGCTTCAGCCTTCAAAAATGAAACCAACAACACTGGCAATACATAGTGTTACTCCCTTCTGAGCCTGCTTCTCATGTCACGTTCTTCAAAGAGCTGCACGAATATAAACAAAGCTCCACACTTCTCTCAAAGACTAGATATCATTATGGACTTTTTAAATACGGTGGAATAAAAGAGTTAAGCAATTTTAACCACACGATGCGTCAATTCCAGACTGGCACTCAAGCATTAAAACTTTACAAAACTTTAGCTTAACACATCACTGACAACCTTTAAAATATGTGGGAAGCATAAAAACTTTCCATGTTCCAGCTATGGAAACAAATTAGATGCTCAGCGAGCAGGATTTTACACAGTATTAGTCATGAAGCACTTGAGCAATTCATATTTTAATGGAGGATGACAACAGGTCTTGTGCTCGAAACTCAAATCCTTGAAGTCCAGTCCAAGGTTATCAAGACAGAGGTCAAGTCAAGGTGAGAAGGCATAGGTCTTGCAAGGCAAGTCACAAAGCACTGCACAACTACAATCCAAAGCAGAATAGAATAAAATTTAAAGAATACCAGATGTAGCTATTTTGAAAAGCTAAGGAAAATTATGATCCTACAAATCTTTGGCTGACATCACTTCAAAACTAGTAGAATCCAACATACCCTTCCCATTACTAGCTGGTTATGGGAGTGTTAAGCTGTTAACAGTCATTACATCATCAAAGAAGATGTTGTTTTAATATGCTGTCAGAACAACGTGCACCCCTTAAATATTCCAAAAAGAAATGAGAACACCATTTTGAGGGGGAGCAAATGGCATTTTAAGACATGTCTTGATGGCATCCTTGTATTGCGTCATTCAGGGCTCGGTGAGCAGGTGGTTAAATAGCATATTGAAATCACTGAACCTGGGCTGGAGGTGGACCAAAAGAAGTGTGCCATGAAAATGAATCACTCATCTTTTATGCTCGCTAGTAGATAGCAATGAGAAAGATCTGGATTTGATAACCCATGCTGAAAATATTCTATGAATTTTGCAGATTTAGTGAATGGTAGGAATGGCTGCTTATCTTGTTAACTGCCTAAAGAGCATCTTTACATGCAGATGGTTGCCTAAGCGAGTTTTTCCTCTGACTTCACTGTGCCATAGACCATGTCCAACAGTGCTGAAGTCTAATTTAATTACAGACAGATCAGTGAGTTTTTAAGTGAATCTTTAAAGATATACTCACTCAGGCTCAGTGTTCCCGTGTTCCTCTATTCAATCATAGCTTGGTACTATTGTGTTTTACTGCTTTTGACAGGAAATGTTATGACAGCACTTAAGAAAATATTTTCAAAGGGTAGCCTTCAGATACTGTCTCCAAATTCATGCAATGTTTGAATACCTAACTTACAGAAAAATAATCTCTTTCCCTATTAATGTCTTCAACTTCTTTTATCCTTCAATTCTTTTAATTGTAAATCTGCTGCAGATGAATCTCAGCTTGAGCCACCTGGTCATATTAGACATTGTAACTTGCCGGACAGAATTCTTTACACTGGTAGTAATTTCATTAAAGCTGTTATCCGGCAGTGCTGGAGAAGTTTCTCAGTATTTAAGTCACAGGTGAGTATCTATGCAAATGGATATCCGCCAGTAACATGAGAGGAAGCTCTGTCAGGAACCCCTAAAATTCCAGGGTTTTGCAAGGAAAAGCTGATTGGAGGTGTTACCATTGGACCAGGAAGCTACTGGATCTCGTTATGCCCCTGACCAGAATCTTGCTTACACCTATAACAGGCTCTCTTCCCTTTGATAGATAGCACATTTCAGAGCAGGCAATCCAATGACACCCTCCAAGTATATCCATGTTTCCACACTGAAGGCATGTATGTTTGTTGTTGAAGGCTGTTACTTGCTACTCATTCATCTTCACCCTAATGAGGATGGGCACTTGCTAACATTAGCAGAGGAATTGTGTTTCATTCATACACCCATATGCCCTTAGATTTATGGAGGGCCAGGCTTAAGACAAACCTGCTGAGGCAAACAGATAAAACCAAAAATCTTGGATGTGGATGTGGATGATTATATCGCAAATGCAGTGACTTTTGATTGTTACATACCACAAGAGAACTTACTTGACATTCTTCAGTCTCTCCAACGTTTATAGTCAGCTCCACCAGTTATAATCCACTCTTCTGGACAAGCTGTATCATCTAGCAAAGCAAAAGGTTCCCAAATAACAAAGATTTTTGCTTTCACCTCTCATATCTCTGTTGGAGGATTGGTGAGGTGAACGATATTATGGAAAGTGACTACAGATGTGAAGGGAAAAAAAGATACCTGTTCAGGATCCTATTTCAAATTAAAAAGCAGAGAATAACTTCACAGTGCTTTTTCCCCTTCCTTAGAATATACAGTTCCTGGAAAAAAGTAACTGTCTGGTGCTCTTTCTGGCATTTCCCACCAAGATACTCTCTTACTGAGAGCTGTATGCATACACAACTGTCTTCTAAGAGTGGCGAAAGGCAAACTAAGGAAACAAGTGGGAAAACAGCTTCTGAGACCTTCAGAGAGAGCTTATGGCAAGACCAGGATGAGAACATCTGAGATATTAGACCTGTGTTTTATCTGTTTATAGCAGCACTCAAGTCGCATGGAGTACCTGATCAATGGCACCTCCCTGTCTGCGAAAGAAAATTAAAGGGAAAAACTTGGTAGAAATCTGTGTTTGCCAGTAAACCAAAGCCACTGAGGAATAAGACATTCTCTCTTTGGTCATGCAGCTGTTCAGTTTGTGTTCCCTTTTTGTTTTTCCTTCTTCATAGAGCCCCAGAAGTGTTGTCAGTCTGCACATACAACAGAAATTTCCTGCGCTTTGGCACCGAACTTCCATGTAATGCCTCCCTTTGTTTTGCCACTAGCCTTTCTGCATGCCTGAAAGTACAGCGCATTCAGGGTACAGACAGTGAAATCCTGCCACCCAAAACATAATGTAGAAAGAGCAAAATTTATCCTTTAGTCAATCCCTGACTGTACTGTGTTGTCCCTGCAGATACCATTCTGCTCTTTTCCCATTGTATCCATACTGTCAAAAGTGATAAGCCAAAAGCTTTCTTTTATACAGCTGAAAAGATATATTTCCCAAGTCTCCTTTCAGATTTGATTGTACCATTTTTATCACAGATGAGATTAGTGTGTATATGCAAGCACTCTTCATTCTAGATTCTTTATTTTTTATTAAAACAACCGTTTTCCAATTTTTCGATAACTCTTGTTTAACTCTTAACAAAGATCTTCCTGTTTCTTTCTCTGTTTCTTTTCTGAACTCAAGTATTCAATCCAATTAAATTATCTTCTTTATCCAGTATTTAGAATGAAGAGTCTTACTGTTTAATACATGCAGTCATCTCTTTCTTCTGTCCAATACTTAGTTTTTTCTTCAACTGTTTGTACCTTGAGGAAGATGCATATTTCATCAAAAGATCAGATAACACATTAAACACATACCCTCTCCTACCTTCAAAAGATCATATTTAACCCCCTCTTAATTTGGTGAGGTATGCGGCCTTCATCCAGTTTCTACTGAAGACAATGAAAATACAAATTCTGTCTTTAAAGCAGATAATTCAAACCCTCGACAAGCAACCATAGCAAATCCAGGGCATATCCAGAAGGAGGCACCATTTTCATAAATGGAGGAATACACTGGTCTTGAAGCTATCAGTCTGATGCTCTCATGAGCTAAAATCAATTAAAACCACTCCTTTAAAGAAATAGAGATAAAAAGCTCAGAATATCATGTGACACAATATAACCCACCGCAGCAATAAATCAAAGGTTCTGATCATGATTACAGGTATTATCTCTTATTACCTGCAAAAGAAAATATAAGCCAGATATCCTATTTTGTATCCAGAATGTCTCAAGCGGCTTAGCAGCTTTCTAATGAATATCAGCTTAAAATAAGCTCATCTCCTTAGAGATCTGCTTCTGTGAAGGCAATATTCCCAAAGAAAACCCGTGACTGCTAAGTAACCTTTGTTATACTCATATGGCAATGATCTATTGGCCTAGGAAGCATGTACACTTTGTATAATTTTCAGTAAAAGGTAATTTTTCCCTAGGAGGTTTTAAGAAAATATCCCTTTAAAATGTTGATGTAAAACTAATTCTCTTTCCTGACTGATTAACAAAAAATATTGCTACTGTGGAGGAGAAATGTCAATGAATGTGACAGCTACCTGGGCTCGATTTGAAAAACAGTAGAAGAAAGGTAGAAGACTGTAAGAGAAATATATAAAGGTAATACTTTTAAAACAATCTGCTTGGATGATGTGAAAGCTTTTAAAATTTTGTATGAAAAAAATGAGTTTTTATCACTTATGTGTACTTTGCACCAATTTACATCGAAGAATCCTAGCAGGCTCATGATACAATCTTTATTCATTCCATGAAAGCTGTTAGAAAGTTACCACACAGTACCTTTTGCTAAATAAATCAAATGAAAAGAAAAACCATTATTTTACTACACTTTCTGACAGTTACAGTGCAGTAATGGGAAACTTTTTCAGCAACTAATCTGTATCCAGCATAATTACAATGTTTTGACATATTTGTTACTTACCTCATTATCTTCCTATAAACCTAGATCATCACATTTAATGATATTTCAAAAATCCTCCATCCGTGTTGAAAAGTTTCAAGCAACAGTCTTTCCCTTGCTCTTTCAGTACCTCTGGATTCTGTTGTTTGATTAGTGGATGCCCTGTCCTCGTTTAAATATGCTAAAACACTCACCTCTTCTGATTAGCAGAGTCTGCCATGCAAAGCCTTTGTGTTGCACTTTCTACTGATTTGTACTGTGTTACACCAAGATCCATGTGTCTGCTCTTTCCTGTTGAACTCATTTATCTTTGATGGTCAGCCTCACATGTGCATTTGGTGTCAAGTGCTGGAGAGAGAAGCAGGCACAGAAATGCCTCTTCTCCTTACTCTTAATTTTTGTACCGAAGGGATCGTGGATTCAATGTCTAGCAATTGCCTTTCAAGTCGGCAGCAGAACCACAGATAATTATCAGAGTTTGGATTTGAAAACACTGTGCCAGACAAAAGGCTTCTTGACAAGTCTGCCTCTAGGGGATGGGAAAACGTAGCAGGATGAAAATCACAGTGGCCTAGTACAATGAGAAAGAGTAGTATACAACCAGTTCTTGGGTTAAGCTCCCACAGCGGTTTCAATATATTGTTGGTAGCATTCCCCAACCAGAGTAGGGGAGGGTTGAGCAGGTGTTCTGTGCCTTGCTGTGTCAGCATTTGTAGGGTTTCTAATAACACAAAAGAACTTCTGGCCTTTTTTCTGCTGGTTATCTTTCATTCCAGCTGATTTCAATGCAAATAAAGAGCCAAAGCAGTTGTGACTATACACGTCCCCCGTTCCAAAAACACAGAGTAAAACCTCGCTTACTGAGGCAATTGATAGCTCAGGTGGCAAAACTGAAGCCTCCAGCATCCCTTTATCACTGGCACACCTTCTGTGCTAAGTGGGCAAATGTGGCAGCTCTGTGCTGAGCAAAGTGTCCAAGCAGAGAAGACGAGGGGAAAGACTATGCTCAGAACTACGCTAAGAACAAAACAAATGGACTTGTATCTTCAGGTCTTTCATACATGCCAAAAATCTTTTGAAGAGCAGTCAGGTGTGTCTCTCTAATGAGAGGCAGTAAAGCTGAAATCACTCAGGTGTCAGCTCTGAAACTTTAGTATAAACATTCTTAACACCAGCTCTATTAACATTACCAGCTTCATAGGTCAAACTTCAAAATAACACATCTACATTTTATCTAGCAGTCTTTGGTTGCCTCAGACGAGCACTGGCGGAATAACGTGTGGTAGCCCCAAAAGGGGCACATGAAATGTCTTACTTATTTGGAGGAGTCATGCCGCCAGCTCTGAGGTCAGAACTGAGCCTAAGGGCTATAAAGCACTATCAACATTCAACAATAGGCTGTTTCAAACCATTTTGCTCCATTGGAAGCATATGTGTTGGCAGCTGTCGTGGTTTAACCCCAGCTGGCAACTAAGCCCCACCCAGCTGCTCGCTCAGTCTCCCCTGGTGGGATGAGGGAAAGAATCAGAAGGCTAAAAGTGAGAAAACTCATGGGTTGAGATAAAGACAGTTTAAGAGGTAGAGCAAAAGCCACGCACACAAGCAAAGCAAAATAAGGAATTCATTCTCTGCTTCCCATGGGCAGGCAGGTGTTCAGCCATCTCCAGGAAAGCTGTGCTCCATCACATGTAATATTTACTTGGGAAAACAAACACCTTCATTCTGAATGTCCTCCCCTTCCTCCTTCTTCTACCCCCAGCTTTATATGCTGAGGGTGACGTCATATGGAATATCTCTTTGGTCAGTCGGGGTCAGCTGTCCCAGCTGTGTCCTCTCCCAACTCCTTGTGCACCCCCAGCCTCCTCGCTGGTGGGGTGGGGTGAGAAGCAAAAAAGTCCTTGACTCTGTGTAAGCACTGCTCAGCAATAACTGAAACATCTCTGCATTATCAACACTGTTTTTGGCACAAATCTAAATCATAGGCCCATAGTAGCTACTGTGAAGAAAATTAACTCTATCCCAGCCAAACCCAGCATGGTAGCATACTGCCATTAGCATAATCCATACCAAAAGCATACCGCCTGCAGAGCACCCAGGCCCCAATCTCCAAATACAGTTTTGCAGCTCCATTACAGCAAGGCCAGGAATGATCGTTCTTCCTCTGGGATAAATGGGGAATACAAGTTGCCTTTATTCTGCCCATGTTGCCTGCAGTTTTCTCAGCCATGTGGATGGTTTTATACCTCACAGAATTTGCAACAAACACTTATCATCCCACAAATCCCTTTGACATGGATATGGTGTCCCTGCCTGTGGGCAGGAACTAGATGATTTTTAAGGTCCTTTCCAACCCAAATCATTCTGTGATTCTATGATTCTATGATTCTATGATACAAAACTCTCTTCAGTTTCAGCCCTTCAGCCCCTGAAAACAAAATTAAGTCTGGTCTTCATGGACAGTCAACTAGAGGCAATTAACTAGGGGAGGCGCGGATGGAAAGGGCATCTCTAGCTCACTGATTATTCTGTGACAAATGGACCACATACTGGAGAATTACTCTCAGAGGAGAATACTGAGTTGCCATGAGGCAGAAAGTGGCCTTTTGGGAGGGAAATGTTGGCAATACCAGAACCCGAGTGTTTCCATCTCTTGATGAAGATATGCTTTTTCAATGTGTAAAAACAATGAAAAAAGAGGAAGCAAAAGAAAACACTTTTCCCCTATTAAGGAAGTCTGATAAAAACTGTTCTTTCATCTAGCATTTGATACTCAAATGCACTTTCCCATTCGCAGTTGGATGGAGGGTTTTTTTTCAAGTTCAACCCTAATTTATTTATCTTAAAGCAGGCAATGTACTGTAATTTTACAATAAAGGACTCCCAATCAAAGCTTACCTTATCCAGAGGTAATTAATACAAAGATTGTTGAATTAAAGATGTGAGTCTTGACACTTTGGCGGGGGGTAAGGGACATGGTCTCAAAGGCCCAAATTATGCCTGAAACAGACCAATTAACACCATGTATCTTCTTTTATGTTAACTTCAATTAAGGTTTCTTAAAATTTTTAAAGTTATTTTCTTCTTTACAATCTCAGAATGTCAGAAATGTACATCAAAGAAAAACGCTTCAGTGTGAACACCATAGGTAACGCTCATTTGCACACAAATCTGCATATTGCAAAGGAGTTCGGAGCCCATTTTGCATGAATTATTGCCGGATGTGAGTCAATGAATTAAACAGCTGAAAAATAACAACCATCCAAGTGATGATAAGCTGCACCTACTTATATTGACATAATGAATTTCAAAAAAAAAGTCAAAATTTGAGTTAAGTTACAGTGGAAATAAAGATGTGAATTAAACTACAATGCTAGCTAGGCCTGTGTATTTTAAAATACTTTTCAAATTAATTTTGCTTATCTTGATTTACAATTCCTGCACTGGAAAATTATATTCATTTTTTTTACCAGATGAAATAGAAATGGATAAAATTTCGCACTCTTGTCTTTCTTGGTTTAGACAGTAAATCCATTGACTTTTTTTCAGTGTTACATGCAGTACGTCATCTAAAAGTACGTAGCTTTTATTCTGCAGTCAGCCCTTTAAAAGATCAGTTTCTCCTTGTTTAATACCTCTTGCAAGATGCCATCTCTTCATTTGCCTCTAACTTTCCAGAACCTCATTCTTTTCCTTGTGCCAGTGCAAACATTGTATTTCTGAAAGTGTCACAGCAAAAACGAATGTAGTCTAGCATGACTGCTCCAGAAATAGATGACTAAATAAAGAGCTGATTCTTCAAAGAGTTAAATTTTAATCACAAATAATCACCAAATAAAAAGCAGAAATCCAAAGGTTTTTAATGTAAAGTCTTGTTTTTCAGAGTCAAATCTACCCCTTCTAGAACCTGTGTATGGCTCCCACTGACTCCAGCGTGCTCGCTCCTAATCAGAACAGGCTGCAAACAATGGACTCCTCTGCTGGGGCCTTTTCTTTTCTCCTTCACAAATTCTCCACACATGGAGCAAGATATTTTTTTTCTGAGCTTGTACGCTCTTTGTAATTGTTTGACTGATTGCTTTTATGAATATATTTGGGTTTACGGATTTTCCACCAATATTCATAATGAGCGTTCCACAGGGCTTTTGCCATTTAGAATTCAAACCTCAGATTGTGTGAGTGGTTATATATGTCGCTTTGGCATGCTGCTTCTCTCCTCATCAGATGACATCCCTTTTATAAAAAGAATGGTAGCTTGAGAAGTCTGAAGTTGACTGCATTTTTAAAAAAAAAAAGAAAAGGGGCTTTAAGGAGAAAGTGATAAGTAGGATTACAAAATTTCTGATTGCACATAAGGGGAAAATATTCCACAGTGAGAATGGTTATGAACGGGAACAGGCTGCACAGAAAGGCTGTGCAATCTGTCTGTCCTTGGAGACATTCAAAACACAACTGGAAAGGCCCTGAACAGCCTAATCTCGCTTGGAAGTTAGACCTGCTTGGAGCAGGGGGTTGGACCAAACGTCCTCCAGAGGTCCCTTCTGACCTAAATCTGTCCATGACTCTAATCTGTGACTCTATGGCCTCAATATTAATGGAAAAAGAATTGCCAAAAATCAGCTGGGCAAAAAGCCTGATGTAGTTAACAGCAATGTCTACATTCCCCCACACATTCTCTCTGTTCTCCTAATAGCTGCCACACTCACTACGACGTTTAAGCCAGTGACAACTCAGAACACAGACCCAGAGCAGAACTTGGCTGGTTTTGTGAGTAGCGAGTCTACTGTGGGTTGCACTTTTCTATAGTTTGTTACATTTATTATAGTAATCATAGCAGCTTGTCCTTTAAAGAGCTTTAGGAGAAGTGAAGCATGACCCCAGCTTCCACTACATTAAAAATGGCTTAATCATTCCCAACCACCACAGGAACAAATAATGGTTAAGGTCAAATGCAGTTTTGCATGCACTTTACTCTCTAAAGATCCTCAAGAGTTTGGAAGTTATAATAAATTTTACACCTGCATTACCTCCATCTTTTTATGTTTATGATCACAGGGCAAAAAGGAAAAAAAAGAAAAAGAAGAAGAAAGAAAAAGCCAGCTCAGCTCAAACTGTAAGGGCTCAAATTCCATCTGTTTTAGCTCATTTTTTCTCTGAGATGTCAGTATTTTTTAAAGACCAACTGTGATAAAACTTATCTTTGATCAACAATTCTGAAAACTCTGGCCCTTGGCCAGAACTCATCTGTTTCTCAGTTTGGGCTCAATTTAAAAGTCTCTACTTTTTCATGAACTCTGCCATGAAACTCCTAAAGAACTGCAAGGTCCAATGGGAGGGAATTATTCTGTTGGGATGACAGGCAAATCGTGCTGCCCTTGCTACCTGAGTAAGCCCTTTCCTAAAATCAGTCACTGACCCTCATCCTTCTGAGTATCCCAAATCTCACTCATCAGGATGAAGGAATACTGTATGTGATTAAAAATGAATTTTGGCCTTAGCGAAGAAGACATCCTTATTTCTTTTGGTTTTAAACCAGAAAAATTATGCCTGTAATATGGACGTTTTGTTCCTCAGCTGCAGAGAAAGACTGTAATAGCTGACGTTTAGCCAGCTAATGGGATCGTATTAGCAAGTTGGTGTTTCCAACGAAAAACCTGTGTACAGACATTTAGCTGCGAGGAATGCTGGTGGTCTGTGTGCTGTTTCAGGACTGAGAGTGGGCCATTGTCCAAAAACCTTGGAATCATTGGTTAAAACAACCACCATTACTACAAAGAGAAGGGAGTGTCCATTTAGCACCTCTTCTAAAGATCACATCATCTGACCAGGAGGCCCAACCATTAGTGTTTTACCACTGTAATACCGAGCATGAGCCTAACTCCTGTTCATTCAACCTCAAAGAAAGCAACAGAGCTACAAAAAAAGGAAAAAGACTCTATCCTTACGCACTCCTGCCCTACCAGGACATAAATATTAAGTATAATCTATACTACCATCAGTCACCTGCAAAAAAGACTGAGAGAAGGGCACTGGGCAAGCAGGGAAATTCCACACAGTATTGTACCAGGGCAGGGTAGTAGAATGGCTAGCTAGCGGTGAATATTCATTTAGGGAAAGGTTATTAAAGCTATTTAAGCACCTAACCTTTCATTAGAAATAAGCTGTGAGGCACCTGAATTGGTGCATTCAAACCTCAGGAAAACACTGAATGCTTTGATTTATGGCCAACCCCTTATAAACAGAATTGCAGAATTTAGTCTGCAAACATCATCATGAACCAAACCCTACAGAATTCTCACAGTTATTAGTATTAGGCCAAGTAATCGTCTCCAAAGGTAAGTGATGGAAGCACTGTTACTTGAGTTATTTAAAGCTAGATTGGACAATTCTCCAGGGAATATTTTTGGGGGAGAAAGTGGGGACTTTGTTAAGATTAAACTGAGGCTATAAATAGGAAGACATTAATGCAGTACAGCATTACTGAAACAGCAATACTGTTTTATGGGTTTTTTATAATCTGAAACTAGGGAAATTCTCACTTCCCACAGCAGTCTCCGCCATCCCAAATTGCTCCTATTACATTGACTAGTAATAACACCCTGTGGCTTTTCCTTCATTCTGCAATGCTGTAACTTCTACCTTTCTTCTCATCAGATGTTAGAAACAGGGAGATCTTGTGCCTTTCCCGTGAGCCTGTGTGTGGCTTCTGGCTCCAAGATTTACAACCCACAAGCATTTGGTTTATCATAGAATTATTCAGGTTGGAAATGACCTTTAAGATCATCAAGTCCAACCGTCAGCCTAGCGTTGCCAACTCCACCACCAAATCGTGTCTCTAAACACCACATCTATACGTCTTTTAAATACCCCCCAGGGATGATGACAAAACCACTTCCCTGGGCAGCCTGTTCCCGTGCTTGATAACCCTTCAGTGAAGAAATTGTTCCTAACATCTGATCTAAACCTCCCCTGGTGCAACTTGAGATCTTCTCTTCTTGTCCTGTTGCTTGTTACTTGAGAGAAGAGACTGACACCCACCTCACTACAACCTCCTTTCAGGTAGTTGTAGAGAGCGACCAGGTCTCCCTTCAGCCTCCTTTTTTCCAGGCTAAACAACCCCAGTTCCCTCAGCTTCTCCTCATAAGACTCATGCTCTAGACCCTTCACCAGCTTCATTGCTCTTCTTTGGACACATTCCAGCACCTCAATGTCTTTCTTGTAGTGAGGGGCCCAAAACTGAACGCAGTATTTGAGATGTGGCCTGCCCAGTGCTGAATACAAGGGAATGATCACTTCCCTAGTCCTCCTGGCCACACTATTTCTGATACCAGCCGGGATACTATTGGCCTTCTTGGCCACCTGGGCACACTGCTGGCTCTTATTCAGACAGCTGTAAATCCAGTAGGGCTTGGACCCTAAAAGCAGAAGTCTCAGAGCAATATGGTAAAAATAAGCTCAATTTGGCACCTCTGTGCTGTACCTCCAGAGTTAGGAAAGAAAAAGAGAATCTCTAGACCCTGCAATGAGGAGCAGGCAAAGATGTGTTACCCATCCGTTTAAAAACAGGCAGTATTTGAGTTCATACTTTAACAGCCTTTGGAAGTTGTCATATTTTCTTCTGGGTGGCAACATATATTTTGATTCAACTTGGGAGAACAAGTTCAAGGTCAACAAGATGGACATGTGGAAATAGCGGAGGGTCTCCTCAGCTTCCTGTCATTGTAAGGTTTTACATGTATGTAAGTGAAGGCAACGAAGAGATAGAAAATGTTTCTGGATCAGAAAAATCTGTGGTATGTTCCCCCTACCTGAATGTAAAGACATCCACTATGTACAAAGCACAGAAGAGCCAAGCTTTTCAGGCAATATATGCTCTCCACAAAGGTAGGATTTCAAGGAAACCTCTATCACCTCATTTGATGATTTGAGGAACCTGTTCATCTATTGTTTTCTGTCTTTTTTTTTTTTTTTTTTTAATTTAGGGTGACTAATTCCTTTGTCTGACTTTTACTTGTTTGTTTCAAGAAGAATTACTTTTGCCTTGTCAGTTCAATCCAGAGGCAGTGAAGATTGTGGAAGGTGCTGCATTGTCTGTTGGATTTCTAATTCTGACCCACAGCATCATTAGTGACACCAACATACAGTACAGTTTATCATTAAAACAAATCTTTTCTTCAAGTGCTTTCTTCAAATGGGGTTTACGAGCCTGTGAACATGAGCCAGAGTGGTGCGTATGTGCACTTCTGAGATCCATAAGCTCGATTCCAAATTCACCAAGAAAATGAGACGTGACACCCAGCACTATGGGATAGTCGATCATTTCTGATCCACCTGCACACTTGGCTTGTTAAGACCATGTGATTGTGTTCTCCACCAGCTTCTAACAGCCCCTCAAAAAGCACTTGGAGCACTTGCTTTTCTCCCCTTAGACTTTAGTGTGTAGATTTAAGATGAAGCTGAGGAAATTTTTCCATAGGCAAACGCACTAGAGCTGAGCAGATAGCTTCAATGGGCTGGGTGGCACGCACACATGCAAACAAACATACTTGAATGCACACAGGGAAACATTCAGCTGGCCTAATTCCCATCCTGCTCTCGCCCATCTTTCTAGCAATGTTGCTAACGCTCATCGCATTTTCCTGCGGGAATAGTGGGTAAGTTGTGTGGACAGGTATGTGGAATACCTACAGGAGTGCTATCAAGAAAATCACTGTTCACGAAAATAAATAATAGTAGCACTTCCGCTCTCCCCATGAATGCACAAAGGGATACATTGTGAAACATGTCAAACCGTTCCCTAGTTCTTGTCTCGGTTCTTGCCCTAAGTCCCTGCTGCTTCTTACTGAATACTGGTCCTTTCTAATGGTTAAAAAAATCCTTGGTACTGTGGCATTCCAGAAAGCACAAGCCATGATCAGACCCCTCTTCTAGCGCAGTCAATGTCTTTCTTCTTCTGCCTGAGCGACGGTGTTTTACTGCAGCTCACACAGAAGAAAAGCCCAGCACCCCCAGCACTGCGACAAGTAGACCTTCAGAGACCAAGGCCCACCCTTTCCCACCACTGCTGTGTGTGGCCTTCAGGCTTAAAAATGCTTTCCTTTTGCCGTAGTCACTGTTTGTTTTAAGCCAGAATTTTACACTAGACATTTGCAAAGAAAAATGTTCTTCTAAGTATTGTTTAAGCAGCCAGTGTGAGGTAGATCCAGTGCACACAATGCTATGGAAATTATCTTTGCCCTGTTTCAGCCACTTGCAGACACTGCACACAGGGCTGCTGGTGGCATTTCAGCAGAAGACAACGAGAAAGCCCAGGAATGACCAAAAGAGAAGAAATACAGACCTTTCTTTTTTCCCATTCTGAAAGAAAACTCAAAATGAAAAGACTTGCATTTCACTTCCCCTCAGTCTCATACATGGTCAAAATCCTTTCAGTAACAGTAACTTGATTTTAAGCATAAGAATGTGCAGAGCACTTCCTCGCCCTGACCTGCACATGCAGACATGCCACAAGACATTTTCCAAATCCCTCCTGCTGAACTTGGTTTAAAATCAACACGCAGACAAACAGCAGCACACAGGCTACGGTCGCTGTCCGCATTAACAGCTTCTTGTTGAAGACAGAATTAGCAGGAAGGCATTTCCCCGTTGAAAAGAGGTAGAAAAATCACTGTTGCGTCGTCTCTCACATAGACTCTGAAACACCACTGCATGCTTGTTCTGATCACTTTTATTTCAAGTGATTTATTTGAAGGATCTCTCAGTTCAGCCAAATACAGGTCCTCAGAAAAAAGCAAACTCAGCCTATTGTAACAGAGAGTCAGCGGTCCACTCTTATCACAGCTTAGTCTTGCCCAATGTATTCATTTTTCCATTTCCATTTAGCTTTATGGCCACATATTGATTATTTCCCATAGGTCTAATTACATACATTTGTAGTCTGGATATTTTCAGAGCTGTGACTTCTGCCAGGACAATAGTACAAGAAAAAAGAAATTCATGTGACTGTCAGGCTAAAAACATTTACATCTCACAAGAACTTGTTTAGCAGTGGATATTGGTGTCAGTGTTCAGTGTCAGTGTTATGCTAGGACTCTGAACAGAAAATTGTCTTACAGGAGGCTGCCTTTGTCAATATTATATGATCTGGCAAATTTTAAATGTGACCTTTGGAAGGCAAAGGTGGACTTCTGAAAGACCGTGTTAGGAAATTGAAGCTCTTCCTGGAGGCTGCCTAGCCTGGCTTTTATACTACTAACTCTCATCCCCCTCAGAGAGTTTTAATTTGACATTTCTCAGCTATTCAGCGCTCTTCATCCCACAATTCCTGCACAAACCTGGAATTATAAAGGAAAAAAAAAAATCCTGGGTTTATTTTGTAGCATTTTGGAGTTTAGAGTCTTTGTTGCTTTTTATGATGCAGTGAAAACTTGTGTGATGGGTGACTTCTGTGACAGAGCTTCATTTTTTCACAGCACTGAGCAGCCTAGAAACAAACATCAGAGACAAAGAAAGGTGCAATAATTAAGTCAGTCCCAAAAGATATTGGTCTTCAAAATAATGTGCTTTCTATATAAGCTGTGTAGCAGAAAGTAAACTAACCCACAGGTGACTGTCCCAACCAGAGCTGTAACAGCAAGGCGCTTCTGTCATTCAAGCATCTTTCTGTTAATTGCATTAAGTCTCTTTTCAATATGTTTTGGATAAAATAATGCAATGTTAAAGCTGCAACTGGGAAAGGTAAACATAAATATTAAAAGGGTGCAAAAAGTCTTTGTAATTACTTGCACTTTTATATTACAGTTATTCAATCTTTTTGTAGAGTATAAGGCAGAGGAAGGAGAGAGCTGAATATAGGAACGTCATTGCTTGTATTTATCCAAGAAGCCCAAAGTTCACACTAAATACTTATTCTTTAACTCTTTGAGAACTAAGTCATGAAATAAGCACAAGAGATAACACACTCACAACTCAGTTTAGGTTAAAAACAATAGGACATATTCAGTCTCTTTTTACACCAATTTGCTAGTATTTCCTTGGTGTGATGCTTATGTGTAACACAGTTGGTAAAAATGGACCTGATTCACCACTTTTTCCTCTCCTATAGACTCTAGTAGCCGAGAAAAGGCTCATCAGGTCAGAAAGACCACATACAAGTGCAAATAACTACCTGAGATGCCAGGCAGCATGAACGAGAGCTCAGGGAGAGATTCAGAGATGAATTACATCTAAGTAATTAGGAATCTTTATTTCTTGCAATTTTTTTTCTCTAGTGCTTGCCCAGAGCTGCGGACAATATTTTTGCCTTTCCAGGTTATAGGATTTAGGATGGAAAAAAAGTGAAACAGATCATTTTACTTTTTCCTGAAGTTCATTGAGCTCGGACTGTATCCAGCTAAGTAAGTCTAACAAACTGATAGTGCAAAGAACAAGTTCAATATTATAATGTATTGAAATGCAGATTTAGGTACTGTATCAGTAGATTATACTGTCATCTAGTGGCAACTACTTAACTTGCATCCCAAAATACTGGAGATAGTCTACAGACTGCGGTTATCTACCAAGGAATTTTCTCTTGACCGGCTTTCTAAAACAGTCAAAATATCAAGGACACTTTCAAGGACTATCACCATAATAATGGAAGACACAGACACACATTGTGGACTTGATCCTCCTGTGTACTTCAAAAAGGCCCCTAAAAAACTATCTCAGAAGATGCATACACCTAAACTTATCCTGCTTCCTGAATAGAGGAAGGTAAAACCACAAGCTGAAACATAGAGGAAAGCCAGAGCCCTCTGTCATGATAAAAAGGAAAACATGCAAGTCCCTAACACATCACGTTAGGGACTAGCTGGTGATATTTTACTCTTTTTTTACAGGAATGCATTTTACTAGGATGTCACTGACATAAGAATGCATAAAGCCAAATATTAACTTGGAATAGATTTAGCAATAAAGTCAAAGGGACTTCCAGATGTTCAGAGAACAGAAGCTGATGGAAGGAAAAGGACAAATTCATCACTAGATGAACATGAGAAGCGGTTTAAGCATGATTAAGAACTCTAAGTGTTCACCCAGTTCTAACATAAACCTGTCCATAAAATAATTGATTAAAGGAAGTGTTAGAGTCAATTCACTATTGACAGAGTCAGTCAGAAAGAGTACAGTGTCATTGAACAGTTTATCAGGATAAAGTACTGACCAATCTGCTCAGAGAAACAGCATATGTAAACATCAAAGCACAAAATTCTCCTCCTCAAAAAAAAAAAAAATCTGTATTGGATTTAAGATCATGATAAGAAACTAATTAATTCCTATAAATAACTAATTAAGTAGGTGTAAGAAACAGTGGCTTTCAACTTTCTCATGTCACCAACAGAGCATATAGGCTAGAGGACTGTGCTATCTCCTATTTTCCTGAAAGATGGTACAGATATGAAAGACAGCCAGAAAAGAAGTCCAAGGAGAATGAGATGGAAACCGGCAAAGAAACAGCAGACGTAGCCTGAGCGAATACTAAAGGATGGGACTGAGGGAAAGATGGAGGAGACTTACAGGCCAAATGCTGACTGAAAGCAAGGAGCGTGGACACAGATACTGTGTGTTGCTCTTTAGTTCATTCTGGTGTCCACACACAGGGATGGGTAAGACTTGGGGGAAGTGAGGATGAACAGACCTGGGGCTGTGACCTTGTCCTGCAACAGAGAACCCCTGCATCCTTCTCTGTGGATATAACTCTACCTGTCCAAGGAAACAGGCATTTGTGCACCCAGATTTGCACCCAGGGAGCAGCTGTATCCTGTGACACCACAGATCCAACGAACCCTTTTGGACCAGAAAAGGACTGTGACTCTTACAGTCACATTCTGTCTGCAGTGCTGTGCCAGTGTAACCATAGCTCACACATAAAGCGTCTGTATAAGAGAAAGTAGACATGAAAAAGTTCTTTCTAGTCCGCACCAAGAAGGCAATCTTTCAGAAATGCTGCTGCCGTTGGTTGTTTTTTTTTAAGGCAGGTGGTTACACTGTTTTTCCAAACTATTTTATATTCCGTTTCTTGCACATCCGGATTTTTTTTTTTTTTCTTTTGTGGATTGCTGTGGGAGAGATACTAATATTTGCTGGACTAGACCTTTGGGCTGGACTCATGCAGATGTCCTGGTTGTGAAATCCTGCGTACTCCATTACCATTTCCCAAGCCATCCAGTTCTCCAGTGAATTCTCTTTTTATAGCTGTTAACAAGTAAATTTTCTGGCTTTCACAACTCACGAGGAAAGACAGTGTTCCCTAATTTATTTATACTTATATTTTTGTAATTTGCACAAATGAAATGATCTACAGCAAGGGATTCTCAGTAGCATAAATACGTGTTATCACAAAGAACACATCTGTAACAGCATTAAAGAAACTTCAAAACTAAAAAGCATTTTGATTGCAGCAGGCCATTTAATACGCATACTCCTCACTGAAATTAAGCCACATTAGCTAATCAGTGAAGAAATAAGAGAAGCAATATCTTGGTGTGAATTAACAATGCTGGCTCTGAAAGACAGTTAACTGAGATCTGAAACACAGGGAATTACAAACAGGAGCCCAAAATATTCCGCATTAGCACATGTTCTGAAGCTTGACAGCATTTCCACTTACTGAAAAGTTTCTTATCTTTTAGGTAGAAAGACGACCAAAAAATCAAACACCAAGGGAATACAATTCATTCACCTAACTGTGGCCATAGCTCAGGTTTACAGAGGAGAAAAGCGAGGGCAAAAGGAGCGGCAATTTTTTAATTCTGTTGTTTTTAAACTTAAATTATCATACAGTTACTGCTTCCAGTACTCACTGCCACAAGAGCATCAGGCTTGAACAAGAAACTCCTGTGCTAGGCACTGCATAGGAAGAGACAGAACTTCCTCAAGACACTGCCCAGGAGGCAACAGATGGAGGGAGGCAGATCACCGATTGGAAGGACATAATGAGCGGGCAGGAGGGACCATGGTCCCAGAGCATAGGCAGCCCAGCACCTTTCTGTCCTTCAAGAAGAGCACGTAATCAAGCATCCTAAAACCTTCCACAATGGGATTATTAGACAGATTGTCTCCACTCATAGATGGTAAGACAATCTCTGCAAAATTATTCCCTGAATAAGCACATATTTTATATACGCAGATGACGATTATTGTTCTGCTTTTGGGGACCCATGTCAGGGAAGCCTGTGTCACCCTAGAAAGGTGCCTCACTGTCCAGATATAACGTTCAGAAACCAAACGCCCTTCAGCACAAGCAGCCACTTGCGCACATGTACATCTCTTCCACTTGCTGCACTCTGCCCAGCTTGTGACAGAGCAGAGGACTGACTCGAGTCTGCCCATTCTCAGCCCCTTCTTTTAATGAGTGAAGATGTTAGTTCTGCAACACATACTCCTTTTTGCTACAAGCTCATAGTTTAAGATACATTACTAGACAACTTCAGTTTTAACTGCCGTAATAGTACAAGCATTATATTTCTATGGACCAACATAATGTTCATTTTGTATGCTCTTATAATCCTGTATTGATTACATATTGCACTTTTTAATTATTTTTTAGATAACGAACTCTCAATTAGCCAGGGCAATGAAGGAGGGCTGGAGACAGAATAACTCAGATCAAGCAAGAACACAGGTAATACAAAACAGATGTAAATTAGGTTGTAGGAACAGAGTAAATATGTTTAACTTTGAAAAACAAAGTTGATACGAAGAACAAGGTAGTGAACATAAAGAAAATGAGGTGGCAGAGGGAAGTGGTTAATCCACAACTCAAATAATCTTCACACAGCTAATCAAAAGTTGATTGTCCATGTTTACACCTGCAGTAAGCTCTGTTGCTGCAATTCTGACCAAAAATTCCAGCCCCTGGCTTGTGTAGGCCTCGGGCTGTAGAAACTAGAGGGGAAAAATTGAAATCTGATCTGTCTTGGTGAGGGAGATCCAGTCTCTCATGGATATAGAGGTTCTCAAATTGTAATTAGTAAAGGTGGAAATCATGACTGGTACCTAATGCTTTGCAGGCCATAGATTTCTAGCAGACCACAGACCGCTGGAGGTGGAAACTAATGGAAAGCAGCTCCCGGGCTCCACGTGCATGCTGCACTTTCTTCAAAGCATCCTCAATGATTGCTGAACTGAGACAAATTTCAGCCTGGCTAAGCAGACATTTTTGGTGCACTTCTACAAAATCAAGATGTGCTTTAATCCCTCAGAACTTGTTAAGGAAAAAAAATCTTTAATTCTCTTGCCACAGCAAACAAGAAACTTTGCCCCAGCTCTTCACACTATAGGTATCAGTTCCTCTGTCCTACCAGTGCAGTAACAGACAGGTTTTTGTGCTCCGAGTTTTGTTCCAATAAAGAAGTAAAAGCAAGAAAACCAGAAAAGCTATGGAGATTTTATATTATTTATAGCAGTTTTGAAAGCTGCTCTGAAGATTTCCCATGCTAAACAGACATTATGTTCCATCCAAACTGCAGTCCCCAAGGCCATCCCCAGAAAACAAGGCCAATGAATAAATTACTTAAGAAGATAGTGCCTGTTTTCAATATTGACTGAGAAGGGCAGGGAAAAAGTGCCACGGGACCAGTGAGTCTACAAGATTCTAGAGTTGGAGGCTTCTGCTGCAACACAAAAACTTAATTCAAGAGCTCCTTCTAGTTTCTGACAAAAAAAATCTTGCTTATTTCAAGAGGCTTGGGGCATTCTTGAAGAATCAGAATTATTTATTTATTTGCACTGCTGCAAAGAACTTCAGAGGAAAATTGGAAATGTGCCTGGTGCTGGATAAAATCTCAAAGAATTTACAGCCAAAATGGATGGGACAAATGCATTCCAGTTTTATAAACATGAAACTGAAGCCTCAAATTACACTGAAAGCCCATGATAGAGTTGGACATCCAATTTACATTCCTGAACCAGATTTAATGCCTTACCTACAAATGTCTTTGTCTTTTAATTGTGCCAATTCACTCTATAATTTGCCTCATTGACAACAAAAAGTAAAAACTGATGCAGTTTAAAGAACGAAATAGCAGAAAAAGCAATGCAATCTTGTGTCCAGTGCAGAATCCTAGAGTCTAACTTCTACTGAAGTTCACCAGCTCAGGAATTCCTCTTGACTAGGTACCAGTGATGGCCTACAGTCAGCCAAGAAAGACTAAATAGCACTAAGTTGGCTGAGGCTGGTACTAAACTAACATGATCAGTATATCAAGACTTGTCCTCATTTAGACAACCTCTCTTATAAGAATGAATGATCTTGAACGGAAATATTGTAGTTATGAGAAATGTAGTAATGGCAAAGGTGAAGCAGAAACACAAATGACATTATTACTAGCCATACATATTAAAAATTTACTTCTTTAGTTTATGTGAATACATCATTTATATTAGGAGTCTCAAAATGAGATGTGATCAAGTCTTTTCAAGTTCTATCACTTTCAGGAAATGTAGAAACAAAGACCAGTTCACTTTGCAAATGACACTCATCAAATTGTTGCTTGTAGCTTGGCTCCTTCTGCACTTTTAACCTGAGTCTGCACTTGCATTGATTGCACTTAGATCATAAGGCAACATCCATATAGAGCTCCCATCACTCCAGTACCACGTGTCACACAGCAACATCAGGTCAAAAATCATCTGAGCTGCTCATTGCTAGAGGTTGCGAGAGAAAATTCCCCAGTATGTATGCTCCTCTCACACTTCTGCCCAGAGACCCGCCATTGACCTTGGACTCATCTGAGCTCCCTTTTTTCAGCAGTGGCTGTAACCAGATCTTAAAGGGAGAGTAAGAGTAGGCCAAGCACATGTGATGCTTCCCCCTCAGCTCTTCCAACCTCCAACTGTTTTCATTTCAGGGAATTTCAGCTCCGTCATTCTTTGCCAAGCTGCAATAGGCATCATTTTTGCCTCCTGCAGTACAAGAGCAGGAGCAATTTGGCAATATTGCTGGAGCTGAGACACTAGTCCAGGACAAAGGAAACATTCAAATTCTGCCTTAATCTTCCACATCTTTTGTCTCTCAGGAGAGTGCTCCAGCCACCCAGCAATAGATGATTCTGGTGGCAAAATCAGTCATTCTGTTGCTGCCCAGGCAGTGTGGCAGGGAGAACTCAAAAAAATTGACACCTGATAACGCAAGCAGCTGCTCTGGGCATTCCCCACTGGAGGGATGGGAAGACAGCACTCCAGACTCTCTTCCAAATGCTGCTGCTGCATTTCATGCTGAGGACCCTGGGCAAGTGCTCCCATCGCTAAAAATACCAAAGTCTTAGTCACGAGGGAGACATAGAGATGCAGACACATGCCAAGGTGGTTTCAGTTCTCGGCATTCACAGAAGTTCAGGTGTTCATTGTCCACCTGTAAACATCTAGTGCTACTTGAGATGTCCCAGGGTATCTGTCTCTCCAGAGTCTGCGAGTCTGCCTTAGGGCCTGAGACATGATTGCCAGGCTTGTGCAGACATTTCCATTATCCAGTGAAATGTTTCAAATGATATTCAATGCCTGGGTGTAGGCAACTGAGCTGAGTCCTCCTACCCCTCCCCCAAGTCAGTGGAACTTCGCAGCTGATATTGGACACCGTAAGATCAGGCAGAGGATTTGAGGTCTGCACATTGCCTAAATACATGAATTCTTCTTAAATGCTCCTTAGAAACCTGTATTCTTCCACAGAGCAAGACCTTTTTGGCTGTCACATCTCACATTGAGGGTGTAGGGTAGATGTCCTGCGCTGCTGATGAACTTTCCTTTTCTCTGCTATGTGGTGTCACTCTGCTAATGAAAGAAACACGGAAAGCACTTTCTACCTGATGTGACATACTACATTTGGAAGCCACAGGCTGGTATGGCCATGAATCTCATGGCACTGCTTCAATATTTCCCCTACTCTGATTGCAAGAAGTTTCTTACTGGACTCAGAAACTCTGTACCTTTAAAGCGACTGTTTGGAGTAGGTTTAGATCCTAATGGTTAGTGCTCAGCAGAAGAGCACTATTTTTCTCTAGGGGACACATTCAACAGAGAGACATGAAGTGACAACCTCATGGAAGTTTTGTTCTGATAAATTTCCAGACTTGGCTAAGTATATATAAAGGATGGATCTCAGCAGTTTGTTACTAGCTGGAGATTGATTCTGCCTGTGAAGGATATGAGCTTTCCTGTGGCTGAATTTGCTGTTCAAGATGTTCACAGGGATTTGTTCTTACTTCAGAGCTCATAGCTTGATCTGGTCTCTCTGAGGCATGAAGAAAATTTGAGCCAGGCCCTTCTAGTCAAATAACATTTTCCACACTATGTATGTTTTAATAGTCACAAAACCCAGATCTCCTTCAGAATAGATCATATGATCTGCAAGGAGCAGGAACTTGGACTCAATGATTTTTATGGGTCCCTTTCAACTTGAGATATTCTATGATTCTATGATTTTCATTGCAAATAAATGTAATAATAAAGCATCTGACACATTAAGCAGATTTCTTATTCCTGTTGATATCTTTGTTCTTCGTAAGTTGCTGCAAATAGCTTGGGCATACAGGAAGTGGTTTGCCTGGATAATTTAGTTTGACTATTTAACATTTTACACCGGGTGATCCTTACCTTGGATCAATACTCAGACGTTTCTCCTTGATTGGGTGATAAAATTTAATGAGAGGAAAAAAGGTACAAATAGATAATAAAGAATAGCAACGGTTTGCATTAATATTGTATTACATGTGTTACCCTCAAACCCAGACAACAGCAAATCCAGTGTCACTGACAAGCCACAAACAGTTTGAGAGGCACATGGATATTGTCAAATGCAAGCTGAGTATAACCAAATTTTTGTGAAGTCCTTATATTGCAGAATCCAGGCAGCTCTAGCCTATATTGC
Organism: Tauraco erythrolophus; assembly: GCF_009769465.1. Taxonomy (NCBI): domain Eukaryota; kingdom Metazoa; phylum Chordata; class Aves; order Musophagiformes; family Musophagidae; genus Tauraco; species Tauraco erythrolophus. Next base: position 59,601,008 of record NC_141465.1, read on the forward strand.
CATGGTGTCTTTAGAAAAATAAGGTTATTTGTATACACAATTGAGGTTCTTTGTAAGCCACAGGGACACAAAATTGTAAGAACATTTTTTTTCCTACCTCTTTTCCTTTCACCTAAAAATTACACTCATTCAGTATATTTCTGCAAAAAAATTACTTAAGATTTTGCTTAAGTACCTGTTTGAATAAGGGCCAAAGATCATAAAATTAAGAATTTAGGACTACAGAAATCAAATTAATAAGCTAGTGTGCCTGGGGGAGCCTATAAGAAACCACCATAAAATAACAACAGTAATGCTCACATATGTGTATAAGAATATGGGAGGGGCAGTGCACGCGTGTGTGTGTGTGTGTTTGTGTTTATATTTACAGCCTCTCTTGAAAAGGTGTATTACACAACATATGTCAGTAAGGCATCCATGAAAATTATTTCTCAAAGACACAATATAGACCATATAGAACATACTAATATAAATAGCTGTCAGTAATAATTCATGCATCAGGTATGCTCTCTCTCATGTTGTGCATCTAATGGCAACTGCTTGCAGGCTGAACACCTAGGGTGTGATGGGCTTTTTGGGAGATACTTGCTAATACAAAGGCACCACACCAAGGGGCCTTCACATTCCTGTGGAGCTATTTAGAAGCCACTTTTGGGGTCCTGATCCAGAGTCCACTGAAACAGTGAAAACATCCATTTTCTTTGATGAGTGTTGCATTGCGTCTCATTTGTTTTGCTAAGTTCATGCCCTAGCTGAAATCCAGCTCAGCCTTTCAATCATTTGATGGCAAACCCTAGCTTCATAAAATTTGTTCGTGGCTTCCAGAACTTAGTTTTCTAGCTAAAAATGGTAAGACCATCAAACAGTCATGGCATGGGATGCCTGCCTTCTGGATTTTAGAGAACCGATAGCACTTACATCCAAACTTACTTACATACTTATAGATCCAAATGCACTTACATCCCATTTTTAAGTTTTTCCTACATGCCTAAATTTAGTTTGCTTTTGTTAATGAGAACAGAGTCTCTTGCATAGACACTTGCTCCAAGGATCTAAGGCTTTAAGAAAGACATATTTAATGAAAGCACAAGGGTTAGCTTGTGTTGACTTGTGGTTAACTTGTGTTAACTAAGCTAAATAAGGCTGAGCCACAGATCTGGGGAAATAGTATCACTGAACTGTAAATTTGGCAAAAACTGATTTTCTAAAGAGTGAGGATATTTGCCAAGTCAAATCAACTCTTACAGACTGTTTCAGCCAAAAAAAAACCGAAGAAGAAATGTCAAAAATGTCAAAACACTTCTCAACATTTTTTGAGTGAAATGTTTTATTTCAGAAACATCGACACATTGTATCCTCATTTTCCAAATAAGACACTAAAATCTTGTATCTGGAAAGGAACTTTTTGCTTACAAATTGAACTGAGCTTCGGAAAGGAGCCGTTAGAAAGAGTTTAATAACCTGACAATTAAACACAAGGAATTGCCTCAAACCAGCTGGCCTTGGCATTGTTTTTTTAAAACCAAAATCTTCAAATCCATTGTAACTATTTGCGAGGAAACCCATAGCTTCTTAGCTGTGAGGAGACGGCTTAGTAGTTTGAAATTATTAGGAAGGACTTGTCTTCGTAAATTTGACTGCCAGCTTTGACGTTTCCTCAACATTCTGTGCTTCAGCTTACTCGTCTATCTACTTGGATTTTACTAGGATTGTATCGAAATCACCTTGTGTCAAGAATATTCATTTACCACTATGGATTGTCATTTACTTATCAGTTTATCTGTGACAAGGCTGTCCTGTAATGTCATTGTCGTCTTATTAACTGGGAAAGTAGAGCTTTAGCTTTACCTGTATTTTTATCCCACTATGGATTATAGGAATTTGGTTAGTGTGGTTATTTCCACTCCTGTAAGTAATCAAGTGATTTTTCTAGTGTGTTTGTATGCATTCTAAACTGTTTCACATTTGCCCCTCAGTAGTGTTTTCTTCAAAAATAATTGCATCGAACCGCAGAAAATAACAAAAAGAAACATCATTGTACGCCCCGTGCAGCACATGATTCCTTCCCTGGTGGGGGAAGGTTTCTCATGTGACCTACTCCATGCTCATGCTTTTTGCTTTCCTCACAAGGAAATTAAATGAGTTTCCACAACCAAGCTTTAACCACCAGTGAAATACCAACCCACTGGCACAGGTCATTACCAGCAAGGCAAAGTGGCTCACACAGAACCAGGTGTTTGTGACTAATCTATGCTCTGGGACCTCTCAGAAGTTTTGCAATATCAATCACTGGGACTAAGCTGTTGAGAAGGCATTTGCATGCAGCAAGTTTCCAAATTCTCTTTCTCTTTGTGTCCCATTTGGTAGCCCCTGGCAGCCTGTGATCTGCTGGGTGGCACCACCACCACCTCTGCTGGTGGCTCCCAGAGGACCCATGTGGGACGCGGAATTGCTGCAGGGTACAGCAGCAGCCCCAAGTATTGTGGTTTCTCAAGCATTTGCTGACCAAAACTGCCTCTCTCACAGCAATAAACAAGGAGCAAAAATATTAGACAATTCCTGGTACCCATCAGTTTAATTTTGTAGCAAATGCTCCTGGTTACTGCTATAAAAGACAATAAAAAATGTTTCTACAAATATATTAGCAACAAAAGGAGGACTAAGGAGAATCCCCATCCTTTATTCAATGCACGGGGAAACTTAGTGACAAAAGATGGGGAAAAGGATGAGGTACTAAATGCCTTTTTTTCCTCAGTCTTTCACACTAAGACCAGCTGTTCTCCAGGTACCCAGCTCCCTGAGTTGGAAGACAGAGACAGGGAGCAGAATGAAACCTCCATAATCCAAGGGGAAATGGTTAGAAACCTGCTACACCACTTAGACTCACACAAGTCTATGGGGCCAGATGGGATCCATCCAAGAGTACTGAGAGAGCTGGCGGAAGTGCTCACCAAGCCACTTTCCATCATTTATCAGCAGTCCTAGCTAACTGGGGAGGTCCCAGTTGACTGGAAGTTAGCAAATGTAACAGCCATCTACAAGGGCCAGGAAGAGGATCCAGGGAGCTGCAGGCCTGTCAGTCTGACCTCAGTGACAGGGAAGGTTACGGAGCAGATCATTTTGGGTGTCATCACGCAGCACCTACAGCACAACCAGCTGATCAGACCCAGTCAGCATGGGCTTAGGAAAGGCAGGTCCTACGTGACTAACTTGACCTCCTTCTATGACAAGGTGACTCTCTTAGTGGATGAGGGAAAGGCTGTGGTTGTTTTCCACCTAGAATTTAGTAAAGCCTTTGTCATCATTTATCACAGCATTCTCCTGAAGAAACTGGCTGCTCATGACTTGGATGGGCATGCCCTTTGCTAGGTAAAAAAACGGCTGAATGACCAGGCACAAAGAGTTGTGGTGAATGGAGTTAAATCCAATTGGCAGCCAGTCACAAGTGGTGTCCCCCAGGGCTCAGTATTGGTGTGAGTTCTGTTTAATATCTTTATCAATGATCTGGACGAGGGGATTGAGTGCACCCTCAGCAAGTTTGCAGACAACACCAAGTTGGGTGGGAGTGTTGATCTGCTTGAGGGTAGGAAGGCTCTACAGAGGGGTCTGGACAGGCTGGATCGATGGGCTGAGGCCAACTGTATGAGGTTCAACAAGGCTCAATGTTGAGTCCTGCACTTGAGTCACCATAATCCCATGCAACGCTACAGGCTTGGGGAAGAGAGGCTGGAAAGCTGCCTGGCGGAAAAGGGCCTTAGGATGTTAGTGAACAGCTGCTGAATATGAGCCAGCAGTCTGTACAGGTGGCCAAGAAGGCCAACAGCATCCTGGCTTGTATCAGAAATCACAAGGCCGGCAGGACTGGGAAACCGATTGTCCACTGAACTCGGCACTAGTGAGGCCACACCTCGAATACTGTGTTCAGTTTTGGGTCCCTCACTACAAGAAAGACATTGAGGTGCTGGAGCGTGTCCAAAGAAGGGCGGCAAAGTTGGTGAAGGGTCTAGAGCCCAAGTCTTATGAGGAGCAGCTGAGGGAACTGGGGTTGTTTAGCCTGGAGAAAAGGAGGCTGAAGGGAGACCTGGTCGCTCTCTACAACTACCTGAAAGGAGGTTGTAGTGAGGTGGTTGTCAGTCTCTTCTCCCAAGTAGCAAGTGATAAAACAAGAGGAAACGGCCTCAAGTTGCATCAGAGATTTAGATCAGATATTAGGAACAATTTCTTCCCTGAAGGGTTATCAAGCATGGGAACAGGCTGCCCAAGGAAATGGTTGATTCACCATCCTTGGGTGTATTTAAAAGATCTGTAGATGTGATGCTTAGGGAGGTAGTTTAGTGGGGACTTGGCAGTGTTAGGTTAACGGTTGGACTCAATCTACAAGGTTTCTTCCAACCTAAACAGTTCTATGATTCTGTAACCTATAACAACCTGAACAAATGTGTTTATCTAGCTTACACGTGGATTATTTTCCACAATGCAAAACACTTCTGGCCACATTTGCACTGTTCCTAGGGCCAGGAAAATCCTCCGGCTCAGTCCTGCCGGGCTCTGCCTCAACTCCTAAAGAAAACAGCCCAGGGACTATGCTCTCTCACATCTCCACCATTAAACTCTCCCCAAGCAGAGTGGCCAAGATCAAATGGCCTTATGGGAGCAGTCCAAGGCAGGCACTGGGCTGCCCGGCAGAGCACCTGGCTGCCCCGTCCAAAACCCGTGCCCGGCCCCTTGCTGAGGCTCCAGCCCCTGTACCGCTACTGGAGCGTCTTGGAGGCACCAATGAATTTATCTGGGAGGGAAAGGCAGAATAACCCTGCTACCATCTCGAGGATGGGACGCTGACAATAGCAGAGCTAAATTACATTCCCAAGGTTGCAGCAGCTGCCTGTGGGAGAGGCGAGCAGAGGGCCAGGGCACTGCCTGGCCACCTGAGACCTTTTATCACAAAACTGTCTTCTGAAAATGAAGAGCCTCAGGACACATCCTACAGCCTCTCTACACTACAAATGCTCACAGCAATGCTTCAAAAGCATGAAGAGGTAAATCTTCAGCTGGTGTGAATTCAATTAAGCTATGGCAGTGAGTATCAGGAGAGGGTATGAGCACAAGCGCACACGCACTCAAGGGAGAAACTAAAGGAAAACTCAGGTCTCCTAAGGGATCTAACTTCTGTTTATGGAAAGCAGAATGGCTACTAGAGGCTGAGTTTTAATAGCTGATTTCATAGCTCAAGGAAGATCTATTTCACAGTTTTCCAGTTTGTAATGGTGAGAAATAAATGGAAAAAAACTTCTTCCAAGCAGAAATATATATATGTTTTTTGGGATATTATTTGTTAAATACTTTAAATTAAATAATACTTTTGTAATGTTATATGTAGCTTCATGGTTTTCATTCAAAACCAGCAATGGCACCTCACAAATTCTTAACAGGACTCCAGTATAGGCTTAGCTGCTTTGCTGAACAGAATTGGGTTTCATTATCCATACAAAGATAAGCAAATGCTCTGTTCCTTGAAAAGTCTGGAGAAGAGATCAGAAAAAGCATGAACTTCCCTCTCAATCCTAATCCATATTTTTATTTTATTCATTTTTCTATTAGGACTAGTTCCAGATTTATCAGTTCCTTGCTGAAACATTCACAGAATATCTTCTATCATCTCGTCCTCTTACAGAAACAAAAAGTATACTTATCTCCATAAAAGATGTGTTTAGCATGAAAATCTGTAAATTTGACTAGTCTTTGTTGCGTTTGTTAATATCTCTTCCCATGCAGGGACCTGTTTCTGGACGAGGGAATATGCCCAAGTTTCCAAACTAGTAATGCATGTTTTTAACAGGGCATTGTGTTTTTTAATAAGGGCTTTGTTTTCTAAGGTGATACCCTCTGCAACAGTCATACAAGCTTGATTTTAAAGCTGCAAATTTGGTTCCTGGTGAAATCTATGGCAAAACTGCAGTTGAATTCTCTGCTAAATGTTCAGCACCTGCCCCCTTTCACTGCATGCTAGCGTGGACAGCTTTTCATTCAAATTCTTAAACTGTGTTTATAACCTCCCATATTTTTTCTGAAGATACCATAGAAGTCTGAGAATTAGTTTACGCACTACAGCTTTTTTTGGATCCCTATAGCCACACATTGGGTATTTGCAGGGTTCTTGTTTGTCACTGCTACGTACCACCAGGTCTGCACGTATGCTTGCTGGGTTCTGCCTGCTATTACGATATTCAGGTGGTTTTTTAACATAAAAAGACCTTGATTTAAAATAGATTAGAGGAAATAATTTTGATCAAAAGACTGAGTTTTGTATTGTACTTTCAAAGAACTAGATACAGACAGACCTTCTTAATTTGAAGCATGAAGTAGCCCTGATCTTCAGAGACTCCATTTCCTATGAAGAGACATCTCCCAGAAGCAAATCTTCCATCATTGTTTATGGTCTGTGCCAGGCCAAATTCCAAAGAAATCAGTGGAAGCTAATCTTCAGTGACTCTGAGGATTGCCCTCCACTGACTTGATGATGTGAATGAACAAACTATCATCGGAGACATCTAAGGAAACATATGCACAGTTGCTGCTGCAGAACAGCAAAAGCAAGACACACTAAAGCTCAAGTTGCCACTGCTGTGCACTACACAACCCAGCAGAGAAGATTCTTGAGCAAGATGGATTTTTCTTTGGATGTTTTATTTGCCTCAGGCTGGCTCAAAGAACGTTTTCTCAGAGTACCTGCATCATTTTTTTAAAAATGGTCATTATCAGAGCAGTACCTCTGCAAGAAAAAGATGTAGTAAGAAAAAAAGACACCTGAAAATTTGTTTTCTTCAGAAATTCTGTACTCCAGCACTGACTTTTGTTTTCTTATCGGCCTTGACGAAGAACTGCTACACGCATTTTGGCTGGTTAGGAAAACCAAGCAAGAATGACTGCCAGGTATTCAAAATGCCTGCACATCTTTTCCATTACACCAAGATGAATACTGCTGTCTGCTATAAATACAGGGTCTGGTTGCATTCCCATCAAAGTCAGAGGGAAATTCCCCATTGACTTTAAGAGTACAACACAAGGCCTTTACAAAACAGACAGGGCACCATTGTATTTCCTACTGAATATGAAAAAGAAAAAACTGAGTACCGAAGTCTTTGATCAAAAAGAAAACAAACACATTTTATGGGCTTTTTAATAACTTTTCCCCTAATAAATACAGTAAAGTTTGTCTGAAATTATTACACGTGTTTGAACAGAAAGCATATTTTCTTCCCAGCTAGGCCTTATATCATTCAATCTATGAACACAGAGATGTAATACAAAATAATAAAGAGGAAATAAAACATAAAGTAAGATTCAGACATATTAAATTGCTTAATGAAAACACGAGAAAAAAAGTGAGTAGAAAATATGGTTTCCTTTATTGAGAAAAATCTCTTTTCAAACGTTTAATCAATAATAAGGTTCATACTTCCTGACTTGAGATATTTTTTACATTTATTTTTTTAGAAAACTATTCAATATCTTTAATGAATATAGATTGTCATTTTTCTGCACCCTGGCCTGGCAGCATCCTGGATAGATTGTTCTCTGCTTACTCTGTTTCCCTTCTGCAGCTGACTGTTCCAAGCAGTGCATTTCATAATTTCATTTCAGATCATTCTTGTCATTGAATTCTATCCAGTAAATGTAAATACACATTTGCAAATCACCTGGGGAAAGGGAAATCCTGTAGGATCATGCTCCATCAATTTGGAGACGAGTCAAATTAACATAGAACATTTGTTATCACTTAACATTTTTATGCTCTTGTACTGCAGAGCAGATTGAGGCTGTAAAAGAGTATTGTAGTCAAAACACCAATATTCCCATGTCCATATTCTTTGACCCTAATTCACTGTCCATAGGCTGTTAAATATCTGGATTCTAGTGACTAGGACATAAGAATGTAAGACTTCCAGCAGTGCGTAAGGCCTTAAACCCACCCACTCCACTATTTTCTGCCTGAGTACCCATGGTACAATATGCTTCTGAACCATCTTACTCCGTGAGGTGGAGTATCAGAATTATCACTTAAAGTAGCTGTCACCTCTGGAAAGCCATGGAGCACTCATCTTCTCTCAAGACACAGTGGGAGCTTTACATTTTCTGCTCAGTATGGACAGCTTTCTCCCAGAACAGGACTGCAAGCACCTGGTGCCAGCACAGTGTATTTGGGTAAGACCTAAACCTCTGCATGCAGTTCCCAAAGAGGAGTGAGGAAAGGCAAGGCAGATCTATAAGAGGACCTTAACTGTGGTGTCAGCAGGTTTGGAGCCTCCATGGTGCTGGTGATCTTGTAGGATGCAGATTCTGTGGCATGATCTCCTACGGAGATCATGGAGAAGAAACAGAAAGTTCCCAATGCCTGGAGATGCTGGGATGGAGAAGGCGGCCTGAGGTATCTACAGCGATGGTGCAGGGAAACAAGTATGGTTTGAGGAGGCCTAAGAGGCAGGCGTGTAAACAGGCAGCAGTCAGGCATGCCAGAATACAAGAAGTACCAGCAGGAGCACCCTCTGGGGAAGGGGTGGTGGGCACAGAGGGGGAAAGGTGCAGGTGGCTCTCAGCCATATGAAGATGTCAAAAAGTTTGATCACTTCTTCTCTATTTGGTCTATGATCTGATGTCAAGACAGCAATCCAGTTCTTATACATATGTAAGAACTGCTGTTTTGGACAGCAGGCATCCAAAAAACAAGACCAGGGCCAGCAGACACAACAGGGAATTTATGGAAGATGGGGGTCCTTCTGGACTGGCACCTGATTGCCACCTGGGAGGCTTCCAGCATGGCATCTATGCTTAAGTTGTACTTATTATTTGGCAACCGGTCCCAAATTAAAAAAAAAAAAAAAGGCTTCTATGGATACAACAGCTTCTGCAGGGTGTGATCTGCAAATAGCCAGATCTCCACATTTCCCCACCCCAGATCGCCAGGGATATAAGCCCACCACTCTCCTTCCCTAAACAATACCCAGTCAGTGCCTCTTGAGAGATCACTAAAAATTAGTGAATATTGGCTGAGGTTCCTTAAACCGCACTTTATAAATAAGAGGTGGGAAAATAACAGTGCGCAGAGCGCAGTACTTGGTTTGAGCTGCACCCGTGGCCAAGGGGCAGGCAGGTCAGGGAGCTGGAGCCCCCCCACGTACCACATGTGCCATGCAGCACCAGCTGCAGGGGAGGAGCAGCTCCTGGAGATGCTTTGGACAGTCACACTGGGGTGAGGGAAGCCACAGAAGAGGGTCAGGCTGAAGAGTAATACACTCTAGTGTATTGAAGTAATCTTATTTACATAGCTGAGGTATATTTGGCTAGTTTCTAAGAAGTATCACTATAGGCAGTATGCACATATCACCTGGAGCATCATCTCCTTCCATTATAAACCTTTAATGATGGTTTATAAACAGAAATGCAGTCAAGCTAGAAATAAGCTGTCACACAAAATGCTGACATCTCTAAATACCAAGAGTATCCAAGAGATATTTTTTTCTCATTAAAAATAATGCATTTGTTTTCTCAGAGGAAGTAGAAGTCATAGCAAAATCAACATCACGTTATCAAATCTTTCTCATTTTCATTTTTAATTCCCCCAGCATGGGGCTGGGATAGCTCCGCTCCTTCGCACAGAGTGCCATGACAACCAACAGACCCATCAGGTATCCGCATAGCCATTCTGCTTGTTACCTGGGGAAAAACGTATGCACCAAATGCTCAAACTCTTTTTAAACCTATTAAATATAAATAACTAATATGATTTGACCTAGATAGCTGAGTGTAATGTATCATAACAGCGCAATATAAAAAAAAATCCTAAGTGTAAAATCATTTATATACTTTATGGAGACTAGGTAAAGTTGCTACAATGAGTTCATCAGTTTTATTATGTTTTAAGAGAAGCTCTACTTAAACAAAATGTTTTCAAAATGAGAAATGTGAATAAGGTATTCAAGACTTCAGGTACTAATTCTATGCTATAAATACAAATTTCCAGTAACAGCATAGTTAAGGCACTTAGAACATACATAGTTTTATAAATTATATACATTGCAAATCTGGATAATTAGCATCCCCAAAGAAAAATGTATTTTAAGCTGCCCTTAGAGCTCTAGCTTTTGCACCTTATTGAAACCCAAAGTGCAGAGGTAAAATATCATAGCTTTTCGCAGTATTCACCTACAAAACGAGCTGTAGTTACACACACATTCAAACACGAAAAAGCAAAATAAAGATAAATTAATTTCTTGTCACTAGTCATTACACAAACACCACTTAAGAATATAGGCATATCCAACTCAACTGCCAGTCTTATGTTTCTCTTTCACCTTGCAGTTAATCAATATATGCTAGAAATTTTATGTGATACCAACGTCCAGTTTGCATTTTGCGTTTGATGTGCAAACACCAACAATATGTTCAGCTTTACTTCTTGTCGTTATAAACCATGTTATCATTTTCACAGATAACCCATTTAAAAGTCCTAATTTTTTCCCTAAGAAGCACCACCATTCTGGCAGCTGGCCTTTGCAAGAGGATGTAAGATTCTCATCTGAAAAATGTCAAAGAGCTGTAAGACCAAGTCTCACACTCTTTCATTTAATTAGCACATCTTTATCTCAGCCGAATTTAAATTAATGCATTTTTTGGTAATACAGGAAAAATGCGTAGCACATGCACCCTATGACCTAGGTAAAGAAATTGCTTTAAAGATGAAGAGTTTGGGGTTCTCTGACTGATTTTAACTTTACTCAGTTTAATTCTCCTGTTCTCTAATCAGTATTATCCCATTCTACTGTAGCTTCCTCCTCATACATCTCTCCAGTCTTCTTCCGTCATATCACCGAATTCCCAAAGCCTTTATTTTGTATTTATTTTCTTCCTCTAAATGTCTCTCCAAAACTAATTGCTTTTTCAGTTTCCCAGATAACATCCAGAGATGTTCAAACATTAATGGCTTTGCTTCCAGCTACTGACCAGCCATATAAATCTGTTCACACACCACAACTCTCTTCATGAAAATTGGGTTCAACTTTGTCCCAAACTTCAGTACAAAATTTGTTTGAAATCCACTGATTTAAACCAGTGTGCCACTAAAAACACAGTGTCGATGCAAAACCACCACTTTAGTGATCCTAATGCTTTGACACATTTGAATCTGTCAGGAAGTACAAAACAAATGAAATTCATTTGTAGCTGGGAGACAAATAAAATTCATTTGTGTGGAGGTTTCCCCGTAAATTAATTCCATTAGACCCACCGCTGCCTTTCATCTGGTACCACGCTCATTCATCTTTTGCTGAGAAACAGGAAGAGGAGGCTGCTGCTTCTTCTGCTGTCCCTGATTCAGGCCACATGAGCTCCAGCGAAGATGCACAAGTTGACTTGAGGCTGGAATTTGGCCCACAGGAACTGCTGAAATCGCTTTTTCTCTGCTCGAGACCAAACTACGCTCACAGAAGTGCAGCAGAAAGAACAGCTGTAGGGAACTATAACTAAATTGCTTGTTCATGTTGTCCTCTGTGGAATGTTTTATAATCTATCAAGTTTTTATTCCTCAGCTTCATGACAGTCTAAGAGGAAAAAAGGAGACAAACATTTAACTAACGTGAGAATTCTTCTCAAGGTCACCCCAATTATTTATTATTAGGACTTTTTTGGTTTTGTTTGCAGCGAGAGAACTTCTTTCACCGAAGTATCCCCTGGCTGCAGTTTCCAATAGAAAATCTATTAACTGGAATTGAATATCAAGACTAGCAGGTATGCACAGCTGCACTGTAGAAATGTACGTTATCTGGTCATTTCTTGCATGTAATTCCATTTTTTAAAGTTTAAATGAGTGTTTGAAAGAGGAACATGGGGGTATAAGATTGAGAGAAAAAAATATATAAAAATGAAAGCATCAAATAATCCCCACTGACGATATTTCTAAAAAAGGGAACCAGAAAAACAAAGCCACCTATATGACCCAGGGTTAACTGTACTCAACTATCTATGAAATCTATGCACATTTCTATGAGGAGAAACAGAAGTGTGAGAAATATGTTTTCAGCAAATGAGGAAGGAAGACTGACTAAATTACGCACAAGCGCCATTAGCCAGAGCCCTTGGAGACCCAAACCAAACAGATCATTGCTCATATGAGAAGAAGCAGGCAAATAGGATATAAAATGTAGAAGCTTGATGAACAACAGGACTATGGTCTGAAATTGCAGGGGGTAATAAGCAAAAGCAAGCAAGGACAATAAATGATGTCAAGGGTAGCTGCATCACATGCACAGGCAGCAGTACTCAGTTCTAAGAATTCTGCATTTTGGGACTAACTGGGAACTATTTTTGCTGAACCAGTGGCTACCAGCCCTGGAATGGTGTTGCTTTACAGGCTGGCAATATTGCTGAAAAACAATTTTGGGTTTCAATTGGGGGCGTCAGCAAAAAACAATGGAAAAACTGACACATGAGTAACGTAGACAGTCCCCTTCTGGTCACCAGCTACCTGCAGCCAAAGTCTTGCCAGCCCACACAGCTCCAGCTCTGCGTACAGTAGTAACTGTGGTTATCTCTACAATACATTCCTTTCCAATACTTTGACACCCAGCAAAATACTTGCTTCTCCTTCATGTGCACAGTGCTAAAGTTACAAATAGAAGTTACTTCAATTTATTTAATATGCTGCTCCCTTTCCTGCATCGCTGTTGCACTGGATTGCACTAAGCCCAAGGTCACTCTGCATTTCTCAATTTGTCAGCCATCAGAGTTAGGCCATCCTCTGCACCCTGATTTATATCTGCTCCTTTAGATGAGACAACCATGCGGGGATCATGTGAAAATAATTAAATGAGAAACTCCTCACCCTCCTTTGGACACACAAAATTGGACTTGTTATCAGAACAATTCCAGGGAGATGATGCCTCATGGACTGCTTTAGAGTGCAAGAAGTCCTGTGTCAGGCTTTTGGGAGCACATGCCGGGACGTGTGCCAGCCAAGCTTCCCAAACCTTTCAGTCCCAGCTAGGAATTCAAAGCACTGTTGTGCCATGTTTGCATTTCAACACCAGTCTCATGTATCCCACCCCCTTCTTCAGTGAATGCAGCCCACAGGAAACCAAGGTATCGACAGAGCTGCACAGAGGGTCAGCATTAAAGCTTCTCTGTCTCTTACCTTCAGCGAGACATTCAGTCTACCAGCAAGAACCCTCATTTGGGGTTCGAATAAGGGGAAATGGAGGCTTGATATGGTATTTGCTATGTACATCGTATGTGTGAGAAAGAGAGAGATTCAATTTCTGCTGCATTTGAGGATACAGAGTTTGGCATCTGAATTTTCCTCCTCCCTCTGTCAGCCCAATGCTTCTTTTAAACATGTTATTTTCTGGCTGCCTTCACTTTCAGTGCGCTATTCCTCTGTCATTCTCCCTGTCACAAGAATCAATAGATACTAATAGCATTACATGGGTGGGGGTGTTAGCCTTGCAATAACTTCTGGAGACAGGGACATGTGGTTTATTAATTTATCATATATCTTTGACTGGCTCTTTTCCCCTTTGCCCTCTTACCTGCCTTCCAGGGCCTCATGCTAAGACGGCACAGCACTGAAAGGCTATAATGCACATCTTTGTTTTACTTAGATCAAGTGGTCAGTAAAAAGTTTTCTGTTCCTACAAGTATAAAATCAGCTTTGCTAAATATTGTTACACTAATTTGTACAAGGTCTATGAATGGCAAAACGTACTCTCTGGTTTGTGAGACAGATATATATGTAATAACATTCCCGCTCAAAATTCAACAACTAAAACCACTGCGACAATGAGTTTTGCCACACGGATAACGGAAGATTGCTGGTTTCTCAGTGAGCGTCAGTTCTTTCTCCTAGCCCTGGAAGAAGCCAACAAAAACGCTGAGAAACTATTTGTAGTCGCATTTACAGTATTTTATTCTGTCTTATAGTACAATGCAGTTAGAAGCTGGAGGGGACACACAACTCTATTACCTTCTTACATGCTAAACAGATGGACTGAGAAGGCAAAAATCAAAGAAGATACGTTACTTGAGTTTCACATCATAATATTTCACAAGCACACAAGCAACAATTTTTGACATTTAGAAGTATGGGCACACTTCTATTCCTACCACAAATGTCCATGTAAATGAAACCAGCTTACGCCAAGAACCACTGACCAGGAACACCTACTACTCCTAACACCAACTGCCTGAGTATATGCTGTTTACTGACCTATTCGATAAACTGTATTTATTTCTGTTTATCAGGGTTGTTTATGCGAAACTAATTAAAATCAAGATCATTGTTTCACAGTCACTAACACGCAGACAACAGAAATGTCATTTTAAAGATGTGTTAAATAAAACACTGGTTTGCTTTTTAAGTTCTGGCTGCCTAAATCCATGCTGTAAGGGTACATGATCAGGCAGACTTGTCAGTACTGCACACCAGTGGAAATGAACGCAGTCTACTTCTGGGCTGCCACCAGCAGCAATAAAGGACACTGAATGACTGCAATCCTTCCACATAACTATCGATTTTATTTTTGCTGAAATCTAGACTTCTTGTCTCATGGTATTTTTATAGATTATGCTTCACATGCATTACATTGTGGGAAGCAGTTATGCAAAAATATTGTTATACTCTTATAGTTATATTATGAAATAGTGTAAAATGAAAAGAAAAAAATTGTTTCAGTAGACCACAGCATTGCACTTCAGGAGAAAAAAATAGTCCAGACCTCTGTTTGTAGCATTCAAAAATCTTTCCTCTGCGCAATTGTGGGTTTTATTTAGATATTCAGAATAAGGAATATTCTGCTGTAAGAGACATAGACAGCATTTGTTACTGGGAAAAATGTCTTTTATGAATGCTAGTATAAGACAGCTTTATGTGTCTCTGACATATCATTTACCTGATTTGCCATAAATTTATTGCTTCTTCAACTACTACTTCAACTTCAAATGTATTGCTACCTCGAAAACAATAGCAAAAATCAGAGGTGCGGTCAGTCAGCCACAAGAGTACACACACGTTACTGCCTCACAAGTAGCTGGAAACCTGAAGTTTCTGTTAGAAGAGGAAATAATTAAAGCAATAGATTGCAAATACAAATTTTAACTCTGACTAGCCCATCCCAAATAACACAAAAATTCTCTCGTGATTCGGAAATTACTATACATTTTAAGTGAATGAAAAAAATGATGAAATGTTGCAAGGAGACAAAGAGGCATATGTCTCCTTATATGATAGGAGAGTATTTATATCATATCATTATCATTTGAGGGAGATGTCCATCTGATGCACTGTTTTTGATAGGAAGGAGAGAGGTGATTCTTCCTTCAATGAATAGATAATATGGATAGGCATATAATTCGCTTGATTTATAGGTACAAATATACTTGCACCTGTACATGTACAGATACGTCTTCTCCTGATACTTCATGATGCAATCTATAAGCTTCACTTCAGAAACAGCAAGTCTAACACACCCAGTAAATGTTCAGGAATTTTGTAGTGCTGATGATGTAACATATCATTAGAAATATGACCTAGAGTCACTGCAGTGGCACTATGGGAGATACAGTATATGCACAGCCTGTGGTATGAGAGGTGAAGCACAAAAATCCTTTCCCTTATTTTTTGCAGATTCAGATTGTTCCCATTTCCCAAAAGACAGGACGAGGCACATGCCAGTTACACCAGCTCCTACAGCATAAGGAAACAAAAAACGAGCCTTTTGCTGCAGCAGTAACAAGATAGCAAATACATTTTTCTTTACTTAGAGAAACATTTTGAAAGAGCTGTCTTGCAACTGAGGTCAAGGTTGTAATTGAGGTTAATACAAGTTTCCGCATGTGTTAAGAAGTGAAGACTCATGGGAAATGAAAAAGAGTTTTCTTACTCTCCTCTGAAATAAAATTCATCTTGGAGGCCTTTGGAGACTCTGGACAGGGAGTAGTGTTTCAGTCCCTTAACATGGCTAGAATTATCCCGTCTTGTTTCTACAGCATGACGAGGAACAGGTAATATGGTCAGATCTTTTACATCTTAAGTTATCTAGAGCAGACGAATTTGAAGCTTCCTTACTCATCCTCAGAGGAGTCATCTAAGGAGTTCAATATTCACAGTTATGTATTTTTAAGCAAAGCACTTAAAATTATATCAGTAGCATACCGGCTGATGGGTGTTTCATGCCCTGTTCATATAAAAGCCCATTCAACTAACTGTGTTCTAGCCTTTGGGGATGGTAGGAAGGGAGGCTTTAGTTGATAAACTGCGCAGAGTTACCACTGAGGAATTCCTGCACACATTCCTAGCAATATAATTTTCATGTTCTTTTTCCAGCAGACAGCAGCATGGTCATTAGAGAGTATAAGAGTTTCCCAAAGCTTAATAGGCTTCTCCTTTCTATATCTAGTAGCAACTCGTCTGCATTGAGCCTTTGTATTTGACTATGGACCCACCAGTATGGGTTTGGTCTACTTAGTTTAGATTTTCTAGTTTTCACCCTGGCTGTACTTTTTCTGTCCTAAGAGGATACTTTAGGACAGAGGATACTCTAGGACTTGTCATCCTACCCAACATCATTTTGAGTTCAAAACTCCAGAGTTTTCACCTGTTGCTTAATTTTTGCCTTCCACTTCCTCCAACCAGAATCTCCCTTCCCATCAAGCAAGGCTGGCAAGTCCATCATCAAGCTTACACATATATTCTTAGCTGAATGGTGTCTTTAGCCATCAGACAGGTGGTAAGTAAAAGGTATGGCCTAAAGAGGGTTCTGCTTTGGGTCTTGCCTGTGAAGAAGAGAATGAAAGGGATGTTTCTTCTCCCTTTTTAAGACCTAGTACTAAAAGAAATAAACAAACATGAAAATTCTATGTCTGTCAAACTGCTATCTTTTTTAGGAAAAACTATTCTATAACAAACTCATGTAATCCAATTACATGACTGGGTTTATCTTTTTACTTGTATTTCTTTCTTCCTGATTGCAACCTATTCATTGCACTCTGCACTTATGCAGAGCAACCACTTGGACAAATCTCACTGGAGAATTATACCAAATGATAGCTGTATTTTAACAAGCCCATGATCCAACAGACAACAAAGTAAATAAGAAAAGCTCTGCTGAAGCCAGACTCTCTGTGGGTTTCTAAGCTGTTTCTGTATATGAAGCGATTAGTACATGTGTACATATTCATGCACGGGGACGAAGAAGTTCGGATTTAACTATCAATATGCATATGTGCATACCAAATTTGTTGTTAATAGAAAAAACTAATAAACAAGGCTTTGGGAGTTTACTTTTTATTAGAAAAGCTCAATCAACACAAGTGCTGGCTTCCTGCTAATCTGCTCTCACCAAATAACCTCAACATAACTTATTCTACCTGCTGAAAATGTTCCCTGTTTATCAGTTTAAATTGATCATCCTTTTCTTGTTTACTGTTGCGGTAACAGCACTGCAGCTGAAAGAAAAGAGTTTTATTCTTGTAACTGAAAGGAACGCAGTCATATCCATGTTAAGACATTTGTAGAGGTTATTAAAATGGAGAAGGAAACTACTGGAGGGAGCGGGATGCTACTCTGCAAATTTCTATTATATGAAAGAAGGAATTCCAAGGACTACGGTTATGCAGCTCTGCAGTTTCTGTCTGCTTTTATTTCACTTACATTTTACTGAATAAAACTGTCTTCTACTACGCCTGCATCTCTATTTGTCCTACTAAAGCAGCATCCTGTTGGTTGCAACATTAAGTATTGCTGAGGTCATTGACAGCTCAAGGTGCTCAACACTTCACTTAGATTCTGATCCAAAATATACTGAGATAACTGATGTATTCCTCTTACCAGAGTACGTTTCACATCACAGTTCCCTGGGCAGGCCAGGCCCTTTTTCCACCAAGTGGTCTTGCACTCTACACTGTTTCCACACTTGGCTGTTCAGAAATTGTGTTGTTGACATGCGGATAGGAAATTCCCTTGTATCTGAGGTGTACTCAACTGCACACTGCTGCCTAAGGCCATGGTCCCTCAAAGTCAGAGATGAATCCTCCAGCAATATTGATGGGAGCTGGAATGGATCCTTCGGTCAGCGTACCATGGCCCACAACACCAACAGTGTTTGTAAGCTGCTAAAGTTGAAAACTTCAGAGGTAAAATTATGTATTATGTGTACTGGCATAGCCATAAAAAAATTGTCACCTACTCAAGTGAGCTCCTTTCAGGTGTCCATCTCCAAAAATGTATCTCCCACTCTTTGTAGACTTTTTCAAATATCTTGGTAAAATGGCAGCAAATTTAAGAACAGCATTAGAAAGGGCAGTCCCATACTGTTAAGCATTTAATGCTTATTTTCCATGAGGCCAGCAGAGGTCGTATGAGGGACAGTGACTTTTTCCGATGCTTTTTTCCCTTCCATTCCCTCACTTCTCCAGCGGCCGTACAGCCACAGAGGGACAAGGAGGGAGTTGGAATAGTTCCAAGGCACCTGGCTCATCTCCTGGGCTGCCGTCCATGATGCAGAGTCATAAAAAGTGCACTGTGCCTTCACCACCATACAAGCCTTGCTGCAATTTGGCTCTAATGGTGCCAGCCCGGGACCTCAGAGACATGCAATTCCACATGGCCATGTTGCTCTAGCAAAGTACCTCGTCTCCTGCTCCACCTGTGTAATATTTTCCCCACGGTGAAATACAATAGGGCTGAGCTTACTGCCTTACCCATTGGGAACTCCTGACTACTGAATGCTTGATGTCATAATCTTAACACTGTGTGAAAAAGGGCTTTGATATTTAAAAAGTCATCCCAAAAGTATTCGATTAAGTAGGTCAGTCTTTTACCTAGATGACATATTTCCTTCACTTTACTACAGAGCAGTCATTAGGCTGCACCTTCAAGCAGTGTTTTACCACTGAAGCGATTTGCCTGCATTAAGCTAACAAATACACGCGTGGCCTTAACTGTGCATCTCCGGCCTTCTATGTCATTGGTTCGGCCTTCCAAGTGCAAGCTGGTTCCCGGCCTCAACTCCCAGTGAGTTCATCCGAGCTGGGGATCTCCAGCATCACAAAAGAGACACACAGTGCAAATCATCCTCAGGCCTTTTGTATAACCCTTTTGCCCCTTTGTTGTCTACATCTTCTGGCCCCTCTGTTCTTAAAGTGATACCTCTGAAGGGAATTGAAGGTTTTCTGTTATATCTTGACACATTCACACCATATGTGTAGTTCTGCTTGACGCTTGTCTCTGACCAGCTGTTGTTTCACTGCGTAACCTCTATTTTGCTGCATTCTCCAGCAGTCCGCAGTTCACGGTCCATCAAAATTAGTTTAAAAAATTAAGTTTCTCTCTACAGTCCAAGTGGTTGACATTGGTTTTAATTTCCTTTCCTAGATCTTAGGACTTAATCATCAAATTTCTACAGAAGTTCTACCTCACAGAACTTTATTCGCAAACACTGAGGCTTAAGTTTGCTTTGAAACATCAAATGCATTTATTTTGTTTTACATTTATTTTGATATTATTTTGGGATAACTTCTTTTAATTCTAATTATCACTTGGTTTAATTTTCTGCACTGTATATATTTTCTTTTGTTCCCATCACCCAAGTAGTTGTTTAATGGTTAGCTATAAATTTGCATCTGTTTGATCTCAGGTGTCTTTC
The DNA here is from genome assembly GCF_009769465.1 of Tauraco erythrolophus. Classification (NCBI taxonomy): domain Eukaryota; kingdom Metazoa; phylum Chordata; class Aves; order Musophagiformes; family Musophagidae; genus Tauraco; species Tauraco erythrolophus. The sequence goes on from NC_141465.1 coordinate 59,620,696, forward strand.
TGCCTAAAGAATTAATGGTGCTTTTGATAATATATACTCCAAAGGTATACTGTTTGGAACAACTCTTTTGACCTACTTGTTTCCATAATGTTTGAGGTTTCTGTCAATGTGATTTCTCTTATCATTTTTCTTACCTTCCCTTTACCAGAGGCTGATTTTCTTCTAACAACCTATTTCATTTCAATTCAGTAAAACTCCCTTTATTTTTTAATTTTCTTAGGTTATTGAAGTCCCCAGATTCCAAAAACATTAATTTTACATTTTGTCAAATAGAAGGAAGTTCAGTAGATTCAAATAGAACTAGACTGAATAATCTTACCTATGTAATGTCCTTTTTCTTTCACTTTGAAAAATTCAGCAACTGTGGATGAAATTCTTGTTCCTGTGATAGGTTGAAAAGAAAATTAAAGTAAGTCTTATTTCATTCGATCTGAAATATAAAACTCGTCATTTAAAAAAAAATTCAAATCTCTATATAAGTCACCAGCAATCACTCCTCATTCATCTAGTAGGAATTTTATTTTACAAAGATCCCAGTCTTGCAATCCAATCTGAAGAGAAGAGCCCTTTCACTTCCACTGAAAGCCAGTGAATCCATTAGGCACTGGGCTTACAGAGATGTTCTGGCACTTAAAAATACAGACAGGCACACAGTAAGATCTTAAAATATGTACAGAAAGTTAATTCCCACTGAAATAATTTAATTCCAGCTCATTTCAGTGTCTATAACACAACTCATTATACTTCAAATGAAACAAGCCAACAAAATCAAAACATAATTTTGTTTTACAAAAAAAAAAAATCCAAGAATTGAGATTTCTGTCCCATGGAACAATAAAAGGCTGCTTTGGGGAAGGTTCGGGCCATGCATTCTAAAAGACCTCTGGAATTGGAGGAAAATGATTCATCTCTAGGAACTCTGTCACACGTTCAGATATCTGCTGAATACCACATCATTGTTTCTGCTTCCTAACAATACCCAGTGCATGCGCTCATGAAGCAGCGAAAGGCCTAATTTCACATCTGCACATACAATCCTTGCACCAATAGAGAACGAAGGCTGTGACTGCTAATTTCAGTTTTTTAAAGAGACTATTTTGTTGAAAGGCAGAATAGCTTCGTAGTTAATATAACATGCTTTTAATAATTATACAGTATTACGAATAAACCAAAAAGGCAATGTTCAGATTCAGATTATTACACCAAGTTTTAAGATTTGCTTTCCAGGACTGCATTTGGCTTTTCAAATTACTTTTCATAGAATATGAGAAAAGTTTCACTAAGTTCTAGCTGATACTGATTGGATCCAACCCAAACTCAGAACTGGTACTTGCAGTATGAATGAAGTGTTTTAATTAAAATTAAAATTAGAATTAAAATATATTTGAAAGTTTGGTTACACATGGTACCATCTATTCTAGCTAGACAGAGAATAAACAGTTACATAATGATAAGCTATTAAAAACAATCACTTACCAAATATAGAAAGGTTTCTGTAAATACCACAGTGATTTCGTCTGGGAAAGAACAAATGTTTAGGAAACGACTGCAAACAAAACTGACAAGCACAGATACAGAATAAGAACCCTTGAGCTATCTCAAGCTAATTTTGTAAATCACTGTGTAATTTACACAGCAAGTTTCAGAAGCTGCTAAATGAGCATTCTAGGATAACTGGAAACCTTCTTTCCTCTAACATGAGCCTCAGCGTCAGCTCAGATGCCTTTAACAAGAGGAAACCTGTCCTGCAGACACAGATGTACTGGCAGCAGCGACACCAGTCAGGCAGCTGAGAACTGAGCAAGCGTAGCAGCTCTTTGCTAAATCACAGCCTGTATCTGTAATTGCTAACATTTCAGAGGTGGCCACACTGGACAGGGTCTGATTTATTTCGTAAGTTCTTGGTATCTACACCAAAATAGAGAGAAACACTAAGATAAATAAAGAGAAAAGCAAGCATTTTTAAGGCATAACATCACCATGCTTCTACAACTACGAATTAAGGAGGGAAAAGTGCAGAAATTGTTATCGCAAACTGTCTTAGAGGGAAAATTGATTATAAATATTTGAGACTTGTTCTTTCTTAATAAGACAATTTTATCCATATGAATTGTTGCAATTGGATATTCGTTATCTTTCCGGTACCAGAGATTAACAAGCTAAAACTAAAACAGTTAAGGCTATGAAGAATTGGACACTCCATGTTCACACGGACTTTTACTAACTCTTTATAACTGATTGAGAATGTTTTCTGATTTATATTTAAAAAAAAAAAAGTTTAAACTGCTTGACAAATATTTCATTGTCCTCATACAGCTCACTGCTGCCACTTGTTTGGAAAAATGAAAGGTAAGTTGAAAAATGCACTTTTTCCATTTTCATCTCTAATTGAATTCTCTCTTGACCGCCTTATTCCCTATGGCTGTATTTCAGGTTTTGATGATAAGAAAAAGAATTTTGTATTTGGATAATACAATTTTCTCACTTGCCTTCAGCGACCTTCAGCTCAATTTCCTCTCCCCAGAGACACTGTATACTATAGAATTGAATCAAATTCCTTATTCATAGGAAAAAAGTTCCAATTTAATCTGAATATTCAGCATTTTACACTGGTCAAGGTGATGGATGGCAAATTGAAATGCTTTTGGTTCAGGTAATCAAACGGTAGAATTCAGACTTGTATTGAAAAAAATAATGAAGTCTATTCAACATTCTCATAAGGTGCAAAAAATGCACATTACATGGTAGAACTGGGGCTTTTCTTATTACCTAACCAATAACATCTCCATTGCAAAAATTATAGTAAAACATTAAGAATTTATGTAGGTTAGAACATGGGAAAAGCAGTCACTGTTGAGGGAAAATGCAGGCATCTTCCTAAAAGTACAAATGAACGAGTACAAAACTGGGGGAAAACCAGATCGGTCCCCAGTATGTACCTGCAATGTTCCATGCTGGCTTACTGAAGCCTTTTAGTAAGTTTTTAAATGCTTTTAGAGAAAGAAACACAGCCTTTTTAATAACTTCAAGTCATTTCATATACTAAACTATCAAAAATGACTGTTTTGTCAAGTAACATTATTAGGTATCTCATTATTTCCAAAGGACTACGGCTTCATTTTGGAAAACTGTCCTGCTGCTTTTGAAGTTCAACCCCAAACCAACTGATTTGAACAACTTCAACTTGGCACTACTCTACCGATGCAGCACGCTTGGATAGTTGGACTTGGACAAGGTATCTCCAGGAAAACAAGAGGATAATGATGCTTCCTAATATATAGTTTAAAAACTCCATCAACCGTTCCTTTCCTTACTTCTAGAGGTGCATGGAGTTACGGAAACTGGTTTTTAAATACTGAATTAAAGTTATTTCGTTTCTACTTATTTGGAGTATTAAAGCAACAAGGAATGATTAACTGTAGGCACCACTAGCATTTAATTAAAATCAAAATGCAGCAACCTAAATGTTAAGGCACTGTGTTAAAAATGTAGTCCTAGGCTGCCTTTACTTGTGCAAACGGGGAAGCCTCCTCCACCTTTATGCTCTCACCTCACCTCTGGTGCACAGCCATTATCCAGGCCAGGCTGATGAGGGGAACGCCCCTTCAAAGTAACTTCTTCACAACTCGGGGAGAGCATTTTTCCTTCCTCCACATCCCAAACAGCTCACAGGGACAACGCTCAGACTCAAGCTTCCCACGTGGAAACACAGAGCTCCGCGTGATGCTGGGCATGCTCACTGGCATTTATTTTCTGTTAAGTAACCTGTCAGCAGAGTTCCCTTTGACAGCTTGTGCAGTTTCGCAGCCACGGGGTAAACATGGGGTGTGAGGCATCTGGAAGAAGCACGCACAGAAGTACTCTCAGGAACAGATTAAGTCTTCAGACTATCAAGGATAACGGCCCCATTAGAAACATTTATAAGCAGAAGCTCTGAATATTGAACTAACTCTTCCAAATTAAGAAACATTGGCAGGAAATGGTGAATGCCAGCAAGAACAGTAACTCATGATCCACCAGCAGTCATAGGAGAAGAGCTGAATCTAGAGAGACATACAAATATATTCATTTCAGTCAAGCCTCTGGAAAAAAAAAAAAAAAGATTGTATTTTTCCAACCTAGCCCTGCAAGAGCAATTTAGGAACCAAACACTACATGGCATCACTGTTTTGGTGTTGAGTCGCTCTGCAATGAAAGCTACTAACAGGTGCACTGACGAATAAGAAAAATAGAGCCCGATTACTGTTCCCAGATCCCTTACCTCTTCAGGACTAGCAGGAAAAGGAATCATTAAAACACCTTATTTTTACACTGAAATGAATAGATACCAAGTAGATTAACAAAGTATGGGGTGTTTTACATAATCAGAGACACAAAAATGAACTTTAAATGTCACAGTACAATATTTAAACATGTGATTTTGAAGCAATTCCAGTAGAAGCTCGCTCTGTCCTAAATAGGATGGGAAACAAGCGCATACTTCTGACTAACCTATTAGCTGCATTTCAAGGTCCAGAACGATACAGACATTTGCTGCATGCTCTTACTTCTGCTGACATTTATTTGGAACTTCTTTTGTGAACATCTCTGTGGGAATATAAAAAGCATATGACACACGTGCCAGAAATTTGTACAACATAGTGCAAAAGGAAATTAGAAAAAATGTTTTAATTTTGTTGAAAAGTTGCATTCAGATCTTGATCCTTCCAGAAAAGCTCTTAGTACCTTTTCCTGTAGAAGGGCTAGGTACAGAGTCAGGACAGTAAGGCATGTGAGGAGGTGCTTAAAAGTCAGGAAACGCCAGCATTAAAATACTAATACAATCTGGTTTCATGTTACCATGGAGACCATTCCCAAAGGCCACATTAGCCTGTGGACACTAAGCCCCATGGGAGAACTTTCACAGCCAAGGGATACCAACAGGCTCTTCTGGAGGGTGGTTCAAACCAGGAACCCAGCTCAAGCCCAGCGAAGTCTGCATCACCCAGATAAATTTAGCCCCTGCGAACGCTCCCCATACATTCAAATCATATTCTTTAGCCTCAATTATTTTCCCCAGGAGCATGTGGGACATTATGCAAGCTTTGTCTTCTTTTAGCTTGCACTTTTCTCATTTCCATAATAGCCCAGTATTCTTCTAATGACCCAGATCTTTTATGAGTTCAAATACTGGATCTGTATCTTGGCAGTTGCTGACTACTGTCACATTCACTTCTCTTTTCAGCTCATAGTATTAAAAGCTAAACACTAATTACAGGGACTATTTCTCTAACCTTGTCTCTGGGACAGAATATTTAGCTGGGAACAGCGCAGCCCATCACAGCTGCAGTCTATTTGATAAGCACTTCTTAAAAGCCAGACTACTTGTCTGCTGGGTACGTGGCAGCACTGATGACTGAGGAAGGCGGAGGCTCTTAAAAAGGAGTTATTTGGCTCAAGGTAGCCATTTGGCAGCGCGCCTCAAGTGCCTTCCTCAGAGAGAAGGACAAACAACGGTGTGACAGTGCGCAAAATACCCTGGCCCAGCATTCCAAAGGCTTTTATCCTTCCTTCGTACGCGAACCCCAGTGAAGGTGGAGGGGAGCCGAGGCTCCCGTGTTAGCTGGCGCACCACGCGCTAGCTGCTGATACGCCATGTCTTGTTCGCTGTGAATGTAAGCCAGCTTGGGTAGCAATTTAATAAAGCAGCTGAAGTTAATGCCATTTTTTGGCAAGACATAAGAGAGTTTGTTGTAGGGTCACATATATGCATATAAGGGGTCATGTACCAGCAAATTTTCAGGAAATAGTAGACATGCACGTTATTAGACCGAATTGCTGTCTGGCTCCAATATCTGAAATATGTAACTAACTCTTAACCCTAAGTCTCAGTGCTCCAGTGCATTTAAATCACAAAAACGTGTAGGTTTTTTGTGTCTTAAACTAAGTTTTCAGAGTAGGAAAAGAATATCAAGAATGTAGCACCAGATTCTATACAGAAATACTGGAAGAGCGCTACTGCTGGAATTAGTGCCATTACTGACACAATATTTAGATTAATAAACACTTTTCAAAATCTGAGATTGCTTCTAAAATTTTCATGTTAAAGTAGTTAATGTGGGGTTCTTACACTTTTTCTAATTAGAATTTTTGAGCCATTAACTGTGTATTTCAAAGACTTTCTTTGCAACTGCAAGGACTCTTTTTAACATGCACATTTAATGGAAGATAATATTATTTCATAATCATGGGACTCTGGAGCTGGAGCTTTATAGGAAAACCACTAAATCTTATTAAACTTGTGATAAAATTATTGGTGTTGGCAACCTTGCAGACATATGCCTAGAGCTGCACCGTGTTTTCCTCCTCTAACTACTGTAACTAAAAGGACTCTAATGAGAGCAAAAGAATGTGGCTCTGTCTGCCCAGAATCTTTTGGAATTTTCACTTTTCCGTAATGAAAATGAAAACAAATGCTTTTCTCTTTTTTTTTCCTGTAAGCTTTTATGGACATCTGAACTGACTTTTGTAATGAAGAAGGATTAAGCGAACTCAGGGAAATTATAAATGTGGTTTGTATTAGTGTACTAATTAGCTCATAAATTTAGAAATAGTTAATCTTTTAGTTTTGCTGAATGAAAATAGTGGTCAAATCACAGATCAGATCTTGGAACCGGAGTAATGCAGTGGTGAATTAAAACCCCCTGAGCATAGGTGTCTGATCCCATAGCATTATTAAAACTGGAAATTTCACTACTGGCTTTGAAAAGTACAAGGTGAATTTAACCAAAGTTGTAAAATATTACTCAAGTAGCCAGATACTTAACAGATAATAATAAAAAAATGTGATTTATTAGGTATGTTCTTCTCATTGTGTTGAAATACAATGATTAACTATGTTAATTATTTTTAGTTCAGTGAAGTAATTAGTGCATTGGTAGCTAGCATAATCCTGTGGTTTACTGCAGTTTCCATTTAATGCACATATGTATATACATAGCACATGTATAAGTCTATGAAAGACTAGAAATATACATGTTATTTCAGAAACAGTTCTGGGTGTCAGCTGATAAAAATATACTCGCCCATGACACAACTTACATTTCTTTAGCACTGTCAAAGCAGAAAAAGAGTACAGGCACTACCCGTTTTACACTGCCCCTTTGATAGTCTCAAGAAGACCGCTCCAATGAAACACAGAGAAACGGTGTGTTCTATCCCAAAACAACAAGTTTAGATCTCAGTTCTTCAGACTGGGTCCTACTCAGGGGATGGACATGCAGGAGTCAAGCACCCAGGCATAGTTTACAGTATGGTAGCAGATGAGTAGCTGGCAGACGTCGCAGGTTGCTGAATACAATAGCTCAGAGTCTTCTCTATGCCTTAATGGTTGCACCGGGACAAAGTCAGAAGAGAAGTGGGCTCAGTAACACTCAACGTGGAGAATGAATAGACTCCCATTCTCACACCCCATAAACATCATCATGCACACCTTGTTAAACACCACCCCAGAGACTGCATTTCAAGCAGTTTTCCATAAACTCCATGTGACCTGGATACAATGCTAGATAAAAACATCGGATAAAATACAGCACTAGAAATATGTGAACCTGGGATTAGAAGATCAGGGTGTCTTAATGAGGAACCAGCCTTCACATCCAGACTGCTGTAAACATCGCCCAACCCAAGGTCCCTGTGGAAAAAAACAACCCACCGATAGTAATTCAGTAAAACGTACAAGAAATGTTCATTGCTAGCCCTGCAGTGATATGCAGTAGGAATTAATCTAAAACCATGATGGCAAACAACTGCTGAACCAATTTTCTTCTTTGGCTTGTAATGCACCTGCGCTTACAGTATCTACATTTTATAGTCTCTTTTTTTCTTGCAGAAATGTAAATATTCCCACATTAAACCAACTGCTCATGTCAAGAGGTAGCCCGTGACAAGGCCTTAGCCTAACTACATGGTGCAATAAGGAGGACATAAAATGTGTCTGCAAGTACAGAAGTAATGCCTGTACTCAGTACACAAGTTACAAAGCAATTTGTAATTACACCTGTGACTTGGCTCTTAAGGAGTTGTGCATCGGCAAGCTATTAACCAGATTCTAGATTACCACAGTATTTCACCTCAAAATGGTAGGAGACAGAGAAGATTCAAGCCTCAAGTCTCAATATCAGGCTCTTCTGAGAGCATTGCTGGCTGCCAAACACATGCACCAAGTCAGCACTGCTGACATTTTTCGTCTGCATATGATGCTACTTCTGGAGGCCATATGACCTGTAGTTCACCATCCTAGCTCTATTTTTGGTACACTGCTACAAGAAAGGATAAAGTGGCATGGTTAGATGGTATGGGTGCATAGTTTAAGGGATTCCCAGTTATTACTGTTTTCTTAGCCTTTCCCTTCAGTTTAAGTGAGGCTGCATAAGGCACCCACAGTCCTTTCCATTTCTCCCCAAAACAGTAGCAGGACTGGCAATTTTTGTTTGAGTGACAGAATGCTAGACTTTATCTTTCACTAAGTGGAAAGCAACATTTATACTCTCCTGAAGTCTCTCTGACTGCATACCATAAGCAGGTTTACAAGGAACGTCACCTTGGCAGCACAACCTCAATGAGGCCTTCTGGCCAAAATTTTCAATTACAGCGACTTAAATAAAAGTGACTGGCTTGTCAGAGATATTCAGCACACTTGCTTCCGACTAAGTTAGCACATTAGGAAATCAGGACACAGTTATTTTAGTGCTTATATATAGGTTAGAACCGAACTTCAGATGCCTAAATTTGAAATTTGTGAAATGTGTCAGAAAAAGCATTATAAGAAGCCTGATCAAAATACAATATTCCTCTTAAAGCAACATCCTAAGGAGGTACTGTAGTCCTCTTCCCTATATGACAGGCATATTGAAAAGCTCTAGAATAAGGACTCATAATGATCCTCCAGTGAACTGCATTTTGATCTCAAGCATGTGTTCCACCTCAACCTCACGCTCGATGGAACAATGACGACTCTACTTTTGAGACCGGACGAGACTACATCTAACGCAGGCCTGTGCAACCAGGTAAACGTAATACTGCAAACACATTTATCCTACCTAACTTTAGACCTCTAAAATGTGGTTTTGTACACCTCAGATACTAATTGAGATTCTTATTAATTAGTGGAAAGGAACAGGCACCTTTAAGTGGCGATACATCTGACCTAGGTTAGATGCCTACCTCAGAATAACATTAATCAGGCCTTAGTAATGCTCCTTTACTCCCATCAAGTACAGAGGGAGTGGAGACACCTCTTTCATACCCATATGTCTAAGTTGTACATACCCAAAATTATCAGGGAAGAAGCCCAGCCCTTGTTGTGAAATGCTGATTGGGAACAGGAATATTCCCAATGAATGCCACTGCCCTGTGTCACCGTAACAGTGACAAATAAAGGCAAAGGAGAGCTTTGATATTTAGCCATTAGTGTACACTGGCAGTACTGATAATATCACCTCGTGTGTCAAGACCAGTAAAAAAAGGCCAGAAACAAGCTGTATGCAACAGATCCAACAAGAACTGGAAGCTAGAGTGTCTCTTCAGCTTCTGCACCGGGGTTAGTACCTCCACACGCTACATGGAGGGAGGCACTGTGCTACCTGGGCACACGAGCGTGGGAGTACTAACTCCACCGCACGGTGTAGTTAGGCTCAAGCACTCCTACTACTAATCAGTACGAATTACACCAACACACTACTCCCTTGCACTTATTAAACAGATCCCTGCCTTATCTAACGTGTAGTCTGCATCTTTTAGAACAATGCTAAGTGTGACCCCATCACTTTAACTTTCAGGTATCAGTTGGATATTGCACCCTTGGTACCTTTACATTTAATAATTATTCAATGGACTTTTAAAGGAGCCCATCCTCAAACCAGATAGACACATTTCACATAAATTGTAACACACTCAAACAGACTTCTGTTTTCCATACATTGAAAGCAACATAGAAAAGGTACAGCTTCTGTACTTACCATGCCACGAACAACATGGAAATAGCCGTCAAAAAGGGATTTCAAGTTTCAATTCCTGGTGGAAGATATGAACAAAGAGGTTCAATTTAGGTATTTTTTCCACTTTTGGCCAAGTTTGAGTTCCTTTGTTTCTACAAACACACATCCCTGGCAGTAGATACACTGCTGAGGAGACCTTATCCGTCCAGAGACACATTCAAAACATCCCTGTCAATTGCAAGTATCGGTACGACCTGGTGATGATGCCCAAAGCACTTTCTGTTTAACGGAAGACACATGGAATTGATTCCTCTCTCATACCAATGTTAATCATGACAAACTCTGACAAACATAATGTCAGAAGTAGAATTGCTTTGAATACACACTAGCATACACAAGAGAATACTGCGACTGTGTATATTGCTCAGAGGTTTTTTTTTCCCCATTTCTTTTTTCTTATTTCTCCTGTTCCTCTGGGAGATTTCATTGCCAGTTTCAACAAAGGGCGTCATCTCTGTGTAGATGATATCCAACTCTACAACTCTGTCAACTCACGCTCTGATCCCCTTCTTGCCACCTGTCTTCAGCATGTCAATCAACAGATGGCTACACCATCACTAAGGAATGTTTCAAAGGCATTCAAAATGTTTTTAAAGTCCTCTTTGTTCCGTGTCTGTGGCTCTGCTATCAGTCTTCTTAATTCAGCCCTTCAGTTCTCGGCCAAAAAGCTTGCTGCTATCCATAACACAGGGTTTTCATTTTCTTTTCCCTTGCTTTAAAGCTACTTCTATCATATTTACAGATTTATCCATGCTTTGACATCTGCTTACTCTGTTATGTTGAATGCTTTACTCCAGTTTAAAATAATGTCATTTTGTCCACCTCAGTTTTCTAAAAACATACTTTATAAACTTCACAGACCAACGGGCAGGAAACAGACTACTACTTGGTTTCAAAAAGTGGAGACTCCTTCAAGAACTTTCAACACTCTACAGGTTTTCTTGAATGCAGAATCTCATTTTAACACTTGGGAAAGCATATTCAGTGTCTACAGCTGTAAGTCAAAGCCCTCTGATATACTTACAAGAGTAACACTGCTTTTTGCCAGAAGATAATAATATTTTGAGTATTATCAGAATAGAAATATGTTGAACTGTAGCAGATCTCATTCTCATGACATCTAGTATTTTGCTTCTCCTCAGCGCTTTCTTATTTGTGTCCTCTCTCTAAGTCCCCACAAACAAGAAGGCAAGCCCATTCCCTCACTTACCCTATTATAATGTCGTCTGCGTTTTTAGGCCTTCCCTTCAAACCACTGTTACATGCAAATGGTACCATTTGTGGTACAGCCTCAGTTCCACGGTAGTTACATTCCAAGGATTTGTGATAACAACCTGTCATGTATCTGGAGAGTCTCTCGCAGTAAAGGAAGCGCAAAAACGTAAAATGAATAAACGAAAGTGAAGTGCAGGCACAAGAGGAAAATACAGTGTAGTGGAAGTACGGATCTGATGTAAAAACACAGATGATTCGCTGGTGTACAAAATACCAAAGAAAAGAACTGAATGGGGCAAGGCTCTGCTCTGTAACACTCCATTGACAGAAGCACCTAGAGAATCTCACAGGAGTGCCTGTGAAGGCTGGCAACCATGTGTTCTCAGTGTATGTCACCCAGTGCAAAAGGGTCCCCAAACAGATTGGCAGACACTGTTCCCTTAATAAGGAGATTATCTTTTTATTTGCTACTGCCTCCACTTCCCATTTCATCTTCATTTGTAATCCTGTGACGTCAATGGCAACTACAATTGTTCGCACAGAAACACAACAGAAAAAGTATTTTCTGCTCTCCTTTAATGGGATTTAGCAGCTGGAACATGCAAAGGTAAGCTCACGTGACTTCTCAGCTCCTCTTACAAAACCAGTCAGCGAGGAGCAGGCAGTGAGCCACAGGCCCAGAATCGAGCTCATCACAGACACCCTCCAAGTCCAGCACAGGTGACGGCACCGAGGCCCTGGGACCAGGGGGACACGGGCCGGCAGCACCGCGGCGCGTCAGCAGCCGTGCACATCCCGACCCGGAGAGCAGGGCGCCGGTCTGAACGGAACAAAACCCGCCGCTTTCGGGGTGGAAGGCCCCACCGACCAGCCCGAGAACTTCGCCCTCCTCTAGCAGCACGGCGCTGCCGCCTCAGCCCCGAGAGGGGCACACACGCGGAGGCAGAAGTCGACCAGCGGCAGGGGGAGAAGGGGGCTGTGCCCATTGCCCATCACGTCACCATACGGGTGCCCGCACCCAGGCCGAGGCCGAGGCCGAGGCCGAGGCCGAGGCCGGGGCCGGAGCCGGAGCCGGGGCCGGGGCCGGGGCCTGGCCCAGCACCCCCCGCTGAGGGAGGGGCGGCCGAGCCACCAGCAGCAGCCGCTGCCCCACGCCGACGCCGCAAAGGCTGCTGGGAAGGCAGAAGACGAGGCAAAAAGACCGCTGCGACGTCACGACGCACGGAGCGAACGCCGCGTGCCCCTCCCGCGCCCCGCCCCCTCTCGTTACCATAGTGACCGTCCGCCGCGTCTCCGGCGGGGGGCGGAGGGGGGAAGGAGCGAGCTCTCGCGAGACGTGAGCGGGCGGACGAGGCGGGCCGGAAGGAGGCGCGCGTTTGAAGGCAGCGGCGGGAGGGGCGGTGCGGGGTAGGTGGGCGATTGCCGTCGGTTTTTCTGAGGGGAACTTGTGCGGCGATGCCCGTCCTGCCCGTGCTCCTCGCTTGCCCCTCGGCGTCGCTGAGGCGGCGTGAAGCCGCGTCACCTCGGAGCCGCTTGCGGGGAGCGCTCGCCCCTCTGCTTGCTCCCGCCAGCCGTCCGCAGGGGGAGCGGGTGCCGGCAGGTGTGTGGCGGCGGTTCGCTTCCTCCTAGCTGTGCCAGGCTGGCCTTTCTCCAGAGCCGCTCGCTCCGCGGAGACGGGGGCGGCCCCGGTGTCCGGTACGGTGGCGGCCGCCGCCACCCTGCGCAGTGGACGCGCCTGGCTCTGTGCCCGCCGCTTTTTAAAGGCGGCAGGCCTTTCCCCCCCGGGCAGCCGCGGCAGGCGGGGTGGCCGCCCGCCTCTCCCGGCCTACCGCCCGCGGAGGGGCCTGCCGGTGCGGCACGGCACCGCTGTCCTTCCAGCCCGGGCAAAAGCGTTTATCTGAAAAACTAGGGAAAGAACGTGACCCTCAGTTTCAGCAACGGAATAACTTAACTGTGAAGTTATTGAATGTACAGGTTTAAATAATGTAACTGGTGCAGTGTTGTAAGGTTTATAGTTATGCTGTGGGATGAAGACTGAGCTTTGATTTTAATAGTGCGTTCATTTGCTGCGTGTTACTCGCTTCCAAATTGAAGTGCTTATTTTAAGGCTTCTTTAGCAAAGTATTTGCGTATCTTTGCTGCCTTCAGCGTGTGGATCAAATACTGAAAAAGGCTTAGAAAAGACAAATCAGGAGGTAGCACAGGGTTTAATTAAACTATACCAGATCACTAAGTAATTTGGATTGTGGAGATGAAGATGGAGTAAGTTGGGTTCTGTTCTCAGTATTTAGCTCTAGTCTTCTGGGTCTCTGAGAAAACATATATTCTTTTTGTTTCAGTTAAGCAACTGAACCTGAAATCGTACTATCCTAGTTTTTGAGTCATGTTGGATTTCACATTGGCTTTAAAAACCTGTAAAAGTGAACGTCAAATAGATCAGTTGTTAAAATATCAAACGACTGCGTGGTACCAAGTGGGCAGGCAAATCAAATCCTGAGGAAGGATCTTTGGGAATTCAGCTGGACATCACTCATATGGGAATGGATCTTGCACTGCAATAAGGAATGCAAAAATTTAAGTCAGAAGCACAGACTTCAGCATGAAAATTGAGCCTTCAGTCTTAACTCTAAATCTCTTGACTGAAAGGCTTGCTTCTTAAATCTTAATTGTACGACCACCAAGGCTTTGCATAAACTGCTTAGGCATTTAGATCTTAGCAGGTTCAATTATTAGTCTTTTCAAGGCTTTTTGTCATAATAAATATGGTTTTTAACACATGTTCTTGGAGAATCTTAGATAGCTCTCTGAGAAAGTCTAAGCGCAGTTTCTTTCTCTCCAGTCTCCATCATCTACACAGTATGCCATTAAAAGGAATTATCCTCTTGATTTGACTCTGATTAATGGCTTGGACTTGCAAAATGTTGTTGTAATCACATGTTAGTGTGTATCTCACAATACCTGTTGGTATCTTGAGGGAATAAATATCAACAATTCCTTAAAACTGCCAGATTAAATAACAGTATTTTATTTAACAGGAACTCTGGAGTATGTGAAACACTGAAAGTCAAGTGGAATAAGTAGATGATTGTCAAACCCCTCTTTTGAATTTGGTCCAACAAAGAGAGAAACTAGAAGAAAATGTCACCTGGAAAAGTTCTGCAACCTGTACTGAAAATGAAGGTGGATGAACTCTTTTTGTGCTGGTTGAGTCAGCCTGCAACTCAGCTGACACTGAAGGACTGCTTGAGAAGAATCAAGAATGAGGTGAAAACGGAGATTGGTAATGGAGATTCAGGAAATAGTAAAAATGAGAGACTCACTAATAAAAATTCCAATTCCAAGCAATGCATATTAGGAGATACCAGATTGCCTTTGATGTCTTTCAGTCCTCCTCAACTTTCTACTACTCTTCCATTGGCAACTCCAGCCAGCTCAAGGAACGCTTCTAGTGTTAGAGCAACACGTCGATCCTCAGGAACCAGAGTAGTAAGTTGTTTCTTACTTATTAGATCTATTTGTTTAAATGGAAGTAAACTTTGTCTCTGTGGTCTTGATGAATTATGCAAGTAATGAGCTTCCCCACAGAAGGTACCGGGAGTGGAGTGAAGTAGCAGCGCTGAATGTAAAATATCTGTGTTTCTGTGTCATTAGCACTAATGGCTAGGTGGCCTAAACTTTCTAAAGACTGTCTCGGCTCCTTGCAACTCTGTTACTTTTTATAAGTCATACGTGCCTGACACAAAATGAGAAAAGAATTGTTTTCTATTTCCAGTAATTTTTCTGTCGAGACCAATGTTGCCCTTGTTCTTTAAAACTGCAGTCGAAGACATCTCAAAAATTCTGTATCCAGTACAGCTGGTTAGATTTGATATATCTACCCGGGTTTTGAGCTGTAATTTCAAACATTATGCAATACTGATCTGTATTGCAACTAACTTACATGTTATGTTTGCTTCAGTGGGTGCAGCATAGGCAAGGAAAAGTCAAACCAGGTGATTCTTGTTTTCTGAAGTATTGCCTCTCCTATGCAATAAAGTTAGGGCTAGTATCTTGCGTTTCTTAACAGGCATGAACAAACTAAAAGTGATGGAAAAGCTAGAAATAGCCTTATAACAAAAAAGTAGTTTTCAATAATGTCTTTGTGTCCACTGAGCAGTGACCAGTATGGGGGAGGATCCATATTTAGAGCTGGAGAATGGAAGAGAAATAATTTTAAAACCCAAA
Source organism: Tauraco erythrolophus (assembly GCF_009769465.1). Lineage (NCBI taxonomy): Eukaryota > Metazoa > Chordata > Aves > Musophagiformes > Musophagidae > Tauraco > Tauraco erythrolophus. Next base: position 59,636,172 of record NC_141465.1, read on the forward strand.
ACTTGGATAGATAGGTCAGATAACCATGACTAACCAAGTGTCATTCATGAAATACATCTCACATTTTATATAAAAGAAAAGTCTAGCATTCTATCAGACATGGTCATTTACAAAGGCTATTTAGTTTACTAAACAGATCACACTTACTGGATGCCTCTTGTTTAACTTACTTTTGCCAGAGGTAACTCAAGCCAGGGGCTGATGCTTCAGTTGCCACGCTTTCGATAACAGGCCCTTCCACTGTTAAATGCAAACCAGTTGTGGACAAATGTAAGTCCCTGTGTTTGTTTGTGGTGTTATTTTCATAACATACTGCCTTCACTGCAAATATTCCTTTGTCTGATGATACCAGGCACTATTGTTAGTACAAGACTCAAATTTGGCTCCACTGAATCTGCATGTTAACAAAGTAATTGTTTTGGTACTGCATGGTGCACTCAATGCTTCCTTTCTAAGGAGGTCTTGACTTATAATAGACAATGCCCTCTATGCAAGAATAACACCCCTGCCCCCAACCTGTGATTCTTTTTTTAAACTTGCAGTTCAGTTCCATCTAATGTCTAGATTAACAAAACTGGATAGAAAATGATGTGGTGCCTAACAAAACGAAGCATTGCATATATGATCTGCCTTATATCAAAGGTGGTGTTAAGAAGCATGCTATTTCTGCTATAGGACTATAAATTCATGTAATTTAATAATACTAGTAAGTTGTAAGTGGTCGTCAGTCCCAATCACTCTACATGCTTTAGTATCTAACTTAATACGCTGGCCAAACCTCCTGGTGTCCCAGGGAAGCTTTCTCAGGTCGATAAGAGTAGAAAGGTTAGAACTGAGGATGTTTATTAGTTATTTCTTGTCTGTTATCAGTGTGTATCGAATCTATCTACTTACCTTTCGACCCACAGGAGTAACAACGTGACTACTTTTTTGCGCTAAAACATTTAATCTGAAGTGTTGTCTTGATTTCATAAATATTAATTTTCAAATCTAGCTTGAAAACTTGGAGTCTCCACTTCTTAGTTACAAGACATCACACCTCTAGTGTAGAGATTGTCTAGACTGACTTTATAATAATAGGGACTTGTATTTCATGCATAATCACTAGTCAGACAGCAGGGCATGACAATTGATTTATTTTTTTTTTATGTTCACACCATTATGTTTCCTGTTCTAGTGAAACGTAGAAAGTTAGCAGATGCTCAATTTGTTCTTGTATCAGATAAAAGCGAGCAGAGGGAGAGTTTCCATTAAAAGCCACTGTTACTTGATGTACTTGATTGCTAACTTGTGTACTGTAATTTCTCTTCATGTGTCTTGGTTGATCACTTGAAGCAGATCTCATAAAGAAGAACTAGAAGAGATTAATGAAGAGTAATGTTCTTAATTGGAATTGTTTGTATAGTGCTGAGAGAGAACCCAGAGGGTTAGGTTGTTGGTTGTTTTTTTTTTTCCCAAGGAGTTGGTCATGGGGAAGTTGCCAAGCAATAAGAAATTTATTTATGGGTTTGTTATTCCACTGAATTCAAGCTTCATCCAAAAGTCTCCTAATCTAAGATGTGTAAATTACATTTGGAGTAGGCATCAGCTCTTAAAATACCACCAAGAGTTGCATAATTGCCTGTTCTGCCATGACAGTGTATTTTCTTACAGAAAGCAAGATATATCCCTTTTCCTTCTCATACATCCATCGACTACCTGCTACAGTGTCAAAAGTAATGCATCTGGTTTTGTGCACTTGATCATGGTTCACAAATTGAGCCACAATGGTTTTAGCTCCCTCATTTGACTTTAAGTAAGTTTGAGGTCTTCGTCTCGTTTCTATAAATGGAAGAAAAAGTTTCAGATAGCTTTTTAATGTAGGTAATGTAATGTAGGTCCAGTAATACAGATTGACATTCTAAATAGCAGTCCTAGAATATGGTGAAAGTTAATGTGCTTAACTCTGTGTGCCCGAGGGTGATATTAGGAAAGGGCTTTTATATCCAGCCATAAAGAGCTGGAGAATTATTTCTTTCAGGACTATGTAGGTCAACTTAGGCATCCTCTTATTAAACTTTTTCTTACTGTGTACAAGAACTCTAATAATATTGCATACAAGTAGTAAACTCATTTTGGCAGGGTGCGTTCTCAGTATCACTGAGCTGAATCGCTACGTTTGGTTATGGGTAAGGTTGCTGTACACCTTTTCCCATTTCTTAGAATGTTCCTGCAACTTTTTTGAAGGACATGGAACAATAAAGCTGGTAACAGAAAACAGTCATCCTCAGGTTATTACCAGGTAATAAGTGTGAATGTGTAGGAAATGACATTTTCATGCTACATGTTTCTGTACTTGTTAGAAAAACATGTTTTGCAGAATGGGAAGCATTCTTGGAAGACCAGTCTTGGAATTAATTAGATATTTAATCTTTAACACCTTAAATAGTAGCATATGAACAAAACAAGTTGGTGTTCTGACGGCAACTGTTAAACAGCATTAAAAGTATTGTAGCTGTCAGCTATTGTATTCGAGATCTTTTCTCTTTTTCAGAGATTAGCTTGTATATGAAGTTTAAGGGTTATATTTTTATCCAAAATTCTGAAGTTGCCACATGTTTTTGCTGAAACACTAATGTCTTGTCAGAGGAGAATTTGCTGTCTTTCAAGATAGTTGAAGGCCTCCACTCATTAGGAAGTACAAAGTACTTTCTCAGATAATGAAAGAACCTACATGCTCTTTATGGTTAAAGATGAACAAAAAACTGAGGTGATTCCAATGGGAATTTGTTCATCTGGACAGGGCACTTACAGCCAAGTTCTGGAAAAACACTAATTCAGGATAAACTGTTGGCTTAATCCACACACAAGTTTTGAAATCTAGACAGAACTCTACCGTGAAAATTAATCTTACAGAGTGTTTTGGTGCAAGTGAAAACAAAACAGTGTTTGTGTAGGTGGTGAGTTTTTTTTTCCTTTAGAGACGATACTTCCCTTCACTTCCATGGTGTCATTAGTAGTGAGGTCAGTATCTGACTGCATCCATTGTACAAACACTGTAATTGCAAAGTTCTGGTCGTCTTTGTGAAGTGCTTGCTAGCACTTAGTATTCTGCAAGTGGGCTTGTGATTTGTATGTACTAAATGAATTAAAATAACAGAAAATCAGAGGCATAGAAAAATCTCAACATTTAAATCTTGAATATTTTATGAGTATATTGTTGTAAAAATAGGAAATTCTGGACCTGTAACTTTCCAATTTGAAGAATAGCTGTCGTAGCTTTCTTCTAACCCTTATCACTACTGTACATGGATTTAACTGTGTTTCTGGCACTCTAGATTATCTTAAACATATGGGGTGTACACAATTGTGCACTGTTCATCACATTGTCAAAAATGCCAGGCCTCAAGACCTAAAAGAAGCCGCAGGCAAGATGTTTAATCCTAACCAGCTGGTGTGCAAGGCATCTGGGGAAACAATTCACAGAATTCCCTACGGGCATTTTGGGGGGGGAGTGGTGCAGAGAGAATGTGATATGATCTGAGGTACTTCAAAGTTATTTTCCGTTTCTCTGCGGGGTCAACCTTTATATCAAAGGTATTCCTTGGATTGGTTTCTGTATGTCTTTTGCTTGATAAGCATACTGTTCCTGCTTGTTATCCTGTGAAAACTATTAAAGCTCATTGCCCTGTATTTCTGTAATTTGTAATTTTTTACTACTTTACTGTATTGCTGCATAGATTTTTTTTCATTGCTATTGTTCTTGCCAAATTTTTGTTACCAGTTAGTTGATTCAAAAGGAGTGGTATTACTAGAATCCATTTTAGTTTAAAGAGAGAACTAGAATGAAACCTTTTAACATTGAGAAAAGTTTGAGCATAATAACACTTAACAGTTGCTTTTTAGAACAAATGAATTCTGATTACTGGAATGGAAGGGTAGCTAGGCTTAGACCTGCATCCTTTAGACCAGTGGTGAACTAACTCCATGTTTTGCAGGCGTGCTGTATGTTTTTTGGGAGACCACCTTCTACAGAGCAAACAGAGAAATGATGTTTATAAAACATCAGACAAGTAAGAGGAATGACGGTGTTTGAATCTTGCCAACTTTTAACTTAAGAAGTTATTAAGCTTTGATGTCGGCCTTGACTATTTGAGCGTCTAGTCTTACATGTCATCTGCATCTGAGTTGCTACCTAGTGTACCTTAACACTAGAAGCAATGCAAACTGGGAGTCTGGGTTACGTAAGCTGTATTAGCCCTGCACTGCGCACCAGATTACGCCGTGCAGGACTAAGTGTGGTCTAGCACACAGGCTCCCTAACTGTGTTATGCAAAGCTAGTGTTAACAGTGCCATGTCCCATCACTAAGTGGGGAGGATGGAAGACTTGGCTTCCAACTCAAGCCCGTGACTTAAAGGCAGACTGTAAATAACCTGGTATCAAACTGATGTACTTTTATGATGATAACAGGGTACTATGACAGATGTCAGCACTAATGTGTTCACAATAAAGGTCCTTCTATGGTGCCAACAAAGGAAGGACAGCCAGAAGTTCATGTTAAGGTCTGGAAGAGGGCAGCTGTAGGTGTTCCTAGAAAATCATTATTAGTTTCAAGTGTGGTGAAATAATAGTAGTTAGCATAAACAGCACTGATAATATGTTATGTTATTCTTCTTAAGCTTTGCTGTACTGAATAGCTTGGAATAGAAGAATCATTGTCCTGGTTAGAGAACCAACTATTAATTTTATGTATAAATGAGAAACCGGATGTTACTCAGTGCTATAGCTTTTTGTTCTAACTGTATCTTGTACCCTGGGACGTAAACGTTATGGCTTTCTTAGCAGTTGTATTAATTCTGTTTGCACATTGTGCTTTGTTAGAAGAGATAGTGATCTTTTGTCCTCTTTCAAAGTGGCAATTGCACTTGAAAGAAGATATTTCTGTCCTACTGGAAACTTATAAATATTTCTTATATGCTGCATCCATTCTTAAGACGTTTTGGCATTTCTAGTGCTGAAAAATGGAATTCAGAATTATATGTGGCTTTCTTCAAACTTAAAATTCACCTGAATCCTGACACAGGATGAATTCAAATATTTGGATGAAATTTATTAATCACAGGCACTGTCTCTTATGTGAGTAACTATCACTCAAAAGCAAGCAAACAAAAAAAGTTCATAGCTGTATGAGATTATTACTTACTTCCAGTTGTTTCTCTGCCCAGTCTTTCAAAACATTTAAGCGTAATTCTAGCTTTACATCAGTCATTTAAACTGTTCATTCTTTTAACAGGTGGTCAGTCTAGGAGGAAATTATATGTTGATATAGAGGAGATAGCTTTCTTTTTTTCCTTCTGTGATGTTTGAGAACCTGTCATATTTTCGAGAACCTCTCCATATGCCCTATGCTTACTCTGTCAGCAAGAAATAAACTTGAGGCCAAAAGTATGTATGGGCTTACTTCAGTACAAAACAATTAATGCAGTTCATCTGGTGAACTAGTTTGTCCACTGATAGACCTAGTCAGTGAGTGCACAGAATTTTCAGCAAGCGAAGTTATGAGAAAAATCTACAAGATACCAATGGTAATATCATATGGCTGAGTCTTGCAAGTTTACGTGCTTTACACACACAACTGCCTTGAATAATTCAATGAAAGTTAGGCAACTTAAGTAGCTGCATTGATTTGAGAAGATACTCGTTAAGCACTTTCATTGTTATCTGCAGTCCACTATAAATTGTTACTAAATTTAATGTTCTGACTGTTACATATGTGAATAACTCCTTTGTGTTGGATTGTATTAGTGTGGTGTTCTTGTCTTCAAGGTGACCAGATGGTACTAATGTCTTGGTAGATAAGATGAGCTTATATTCTGCAAATAGCAGATACAACTTAAAATGGGTCTGTAGAAAGCTAACCAGTGGTCGACAGATGTTTTTAGAAGCATGTTCTGGTACTTCATGATAGATATGCCTCTTCTGTGTAGCAATAACTATCTGATACACCAAAAAAAGCTAGAAACTATTGAGCCACCCATGTACCATTTCTTGACTGCAGGTACTTGTGCTCTTAGGGCTTTTGGGATATGTGCTTAAATAACCTTGCACATAATGTTTAGTTTCGCTTTATATGGAACTAGCCTTATGTATTTGTTCTATGCAGATCTTACTAGAAACTGGGTGATTTCAGGCAACAAATGAGATGAGTCAGAAGACTACAGGAGACCTTCACAACATTCGTAGAAACCTGTATGCAAGGAGAATGCAGGGAAAGACCTTATGAGTGGGTGACAAGGGAAACGTTGCAAAATATCTAGAAGTGGAGTTGTAAATGTGCCCACAATGAAGAAGGTTTGATTGGGCCTTCTTGATGTGATGTTGACAAAGCAAGGTTTGTAGAGCTTATGAAATGGCTTGACTTGATCTAGTTTTAGAATTCAGTGGAACAGTTCCTAAACAGTTTTATTCTGTTAGAAGCTTGAGTTGTATAAACTTGTATACAACTTGAGTTGTATAAACTCTGTCTGTATAAACAGTTAATATTCTAGATTTTGTAAACATTACTAGATATGAGCATCACTGATATATTGTAAATAATTCTTATCCTTGTAACATGCTTCACTGACTAAGAAACTATTTGAAATTAAGTAATGTTGAAAGCACTTGATGGGCTAGATTTTTCTTACTTCCATCTACTAATAGTCTTCATGAATAATCATTACAGCAAAGACTTCATAGAATCATAGAATCATAGAATCGTTAGGGCTGGAAGGGACCTTCAAAGGTCATCTAGTCCAACCCCCCTGCAAGGAACAGGGATATCTCCAACTAGATCAGGTTGCTCAGGGCCTCATCCAACCGGGCCTTGAACGTCTCCAGGGATGGAGCATCCACCACCTCTCTGGGCAACCTGTTCCAGTGTTCTACAACTCTCATGGTAAAAAATTTTTTCCTAATATCCAACCTGAATCTACCTCCCTCTATTTTAAAACCATTACTCCTTGTCCTATCACAACTGGCCCTCCTGAACAGCCTCTCCCCATCTTTCTTGTAGGCCCCCTTGAGGTACTGGAAGACCGCTATAAGGTCACCCCGGAGCCTCCTCTTCTCCAGGCTGAACAGCCCCAACTCTTTCAGCCTGTCCTCATAGGAAAGGTGCTCCAGCCCTCTTATCATCTTTGTGGCCCTCCTCTGGACCCTCTCCAACTGGTCCATGTCCTTCTTATGTTGGGGACTCCAGAACTGGACGCAATACTCCAAGTGAGGTCTCACGAGGGCAGAGTAGAGGGGAAGAATCACCTCCCTTGACCTGCTGGCCACGCTCCTCTTGATGCAGCCCAGGATGCGGTTGGCCTTCTGGGCCGCAAGAGCACATTGCCAGCTCATATTGAGCTTCTCGTCCACCAGTACTTCTTAAAAGTCTTCTCTTATAACTGAAGATTTTAAACAAAAAATCACCAATTTTGTTGTCTTACTTGCTGTTAACACACACTAAAGAATACCTCCTAAAATTTTGACTACTTGTTTATTTGTCAAGTAACAAATTTAAGCTTAGTATTTTAGAAAGGTCTTCTAGAGTGTTCAAAAAAATTCACGTCAAGACTTCCAGTGATCGATAATGGAGGAAATTGCTAGTCAAGAGTACTGTTGCTGTTCTGGTGATGTATTTGTGTTGTTATACCTCTACAAGCGGTCTTATTAAGTCTTATTTCTTCATGTGCAATGGTTGCCCCTTTAGTTATTATACTGGAAGCTAAAGTCTGGTTGGTTATCAGTGACCAGCTTCTGTGTTCTGCCTTCTTTCTTTGCTTTGTCCTTTACTGCTGTACCCTGCTTGGAATTTGGGAAGTGCACGACTTTTCGTTTAGCTCTGTAGAAATCAGTATAGTTTCTGTTGCCTTTCTGTCTCCTGTATCAGCAATGATTTCATACTGATTCATGATCAACACAGTAGTGTTAGTTCAAGAGTAAGTCTCTATAGGAGTTCTACCAGAAATCTCATTGTTAATTGGTAAATTACAATTTGCAATCTTACTGATTGGCCTGTAGAACAAGGTCTGTATCTTAAGCTGCTTGATCTGTTGACTTAGCTTTAAGAGGGAAATCTCAAGTGAAAGCATAAGCAAGAAGCTGTCCTGCAGCTGTTGCTGACTCAAAATTATTGTCTTGTGATTTCAGGGACTAAATTACATGTTGTGTTATGCTATGACGCTGGAATTAAAGTAGTGGTTGTACTTTCATACACCAATCATTCTAGTTTTGGAAATGATGAGATTTCAAGATATAAATGTGTTTTTGAAAGGATTATTTGAAAATTCAGTTCATGTCAAAATGATGAAGTACTGAACAGCTGGTGAAATGTTTAAATAAGTTGCTGGACAGTTATAAAACATTGTCATTCGTGTACTTTATACCAGATTACTCTGTCAACTTCTAAATTAAGGTGACACAAGGTAAATAATACAAATCCAGAAATGACTGAATATCCAGAATGGCCTGTGTGACTTTGAAAAGTTGCATAATGCATAATGTTAGACTCCTATAATTATAAAAGCTGCTGTCTCCTGTAGGAAAATCTCGGTGGCGTTCTGAATCAGCCTGAACTGATTCTTCATTTCAACCTATTGTGCTATTCAGAGGCTTCCCCTGGTAAAGTTAAAAATGTGTGTGTTGTAGACTGTAGCTTCATCTGTGGCTAGTCTCTGCAGCGTCATGCTTCATCTAAAATGCAAAACCCCAGCATTTGAGTAGAGCAAGTGTGACTTTAATCTGTATAATCCATACTAGATATTTTGCTTATGTCTTCCTCTGTTCAATAGCCACCTCAGCAGCATCAATTTGAGTGTACCTGGTTTTCATGATCTGATGAATAAGATCATCTGAAGATCATGAATAGTAAAGACGTTCTATCTGTAAAGCACTATTCCAACAGCCTATTTCCATTAAAACTCTGTTTATGCCGTGCACAAGTAAAATGTAAACTGATAATGTTTTCCCAAGATGGCAGAGAACATGAGAATTGTTCTGAAAGGAATAGAAACCATCCATTAACTGTCATGTGTCAGTTTTATAGTATGTAGTGTTGATGCCTGCTGAAGTTAGTCTGCCAGATGCAGTTAGCAATCTAAAAAGGCCCATGCTATGTCTTTGGAGTCCAGGCAGTGTAGTCATATCAAGGTGCCATGTATCTTATCTTGCTTATAATCTGATAACAGCTTATGGCATGGTGTACATACATGGCATTCTTTTGGTAATGCGCAGAGAATCTGATCAGCCCATCCTTCCTGGGCTACCAACATGACCATATATCTCACATCTAACTGGTGTCTTTTTATCCACTGTCTTGCTTCCTAAAAATTCTTGATCCTTTCAGCAACTGTGGAAAGAACCTTCAGACATTGCTCTGTCTAATCCAAGAGTACTGGAAAATTAAAATAATCTTTAGAGAAGGCACATGTATGCAAGACTTCCATGCTTTTTAATTGTCTGCGTGTTCTATGGGGGAGGCATTGCATCTTCCAAGAGAAAATATGCATCTAGACCTAGATTCACATTAACTTCCAAGGCCAAAAGATCGGTTTCTCCCTGTGAAGGTACATTTCTTAAGTACACAGTGACAACATCTAGCGGTTCATCGGTGTAGCACACCATACTCGACACTATCAGTAACTTTAAAACAATCAATTTGGGTAACTGAATATGAGCATAACAACTTGATTCCTGCTGTGATCTAGACGTTGTAGACTTTGTCTCCCTTAGGTTTTGCCAGTGTACTGCTCAAAAGGGGTGACTAATCCAAAGGGAAGTTAGAGATGGTAAGTAACAGTTTGTTACTCTGTTCAGCTCAAGTGCACTCTTCTCCTCTCTTTCCATACAGAGCAGTTAGAAATGGGAAGTTACTAGTGAGAAGCAAGTTAGACGACTGTCTGAAGAACTGGGAAAACTGATTATTTGGGATCCCATTAAATCTCTTTCCTTATCTATCAATATAAGGATGGTTAGGTTTCAACCTTGTGCGTCCTTATTTCAGGATAGAGTCAGGAATTTGGGGAAATTAAAATAATCAATATTTGTGAATGTTCTTGATTGCTTCAGCAGTTATATGGTTAAAAGCAGAATTTTCTTTGCTACTTCCCATTTATTCTTGCATTTTCCCATTCTCTAGACATTTCATATTTTACAGTACCTGTTCTACTAAAATCAAGGTCAGTAAATCTTGCTACATACTATAGCCTCCTGCAAAGGGAATGTTTTGTTTATTGCTCATAATAATGTAAAATAATGTTCTTGGACAACTAAGACTTTAGTCCATTACTATAAAGAGGTTTTCCTCTGCAAGGGCCTTTTTGAAGACTTGAGAGGGAGTTTAGCATTCTTGCCAAAGAGAAGTGCTATGATTCTTCGTTCATTTATTTAGACTGTGTCAACACTGGATGTTGCTACATATAGTGTTAAGCGGAAAGGTACTGCAGATGCTACCAAGCCTGCCTAAGTCGTGTTTTCTTACTTTGCAGGTCATAAAATCGAATCTGGCTGAGATGGATATTGCCTTCTAATCTTTCCCCTTAGTTTTTACTTAATGCCTTGAGAACAATGATCCACAGGCTACCACTGGTCTGCAGGATTAAAGATCTGCAGACTAGTGTAAATAATGCATATACTCAATGAGCATTATGTTTACTGAAGTGTGATGTTGTTTACATCTACTATTATGCAATGCGTTTTGCAGAAATTAGGTTAGATTTGTTAGAAGTTCACTCTGACTCTGGAGCTTTCACTCTGACTGTGGAGCTTTGATCTGAATTGGTAACCAAATAATTATAAATCAAATCTCTAATTATTATGAAAATAATGGGGCATATCTAGTTCCAGCATCTTTCAGTAGATCAAAGGCTGGATATGGACGATGTGGTCTAGAAACAACTCTTGATAATGGTGATAATCTAGTCACAATCTTTTGTGAAGACTGAGGAAAAAAATGAACCTTACATTTCAGGGTTTTTTGTATTGTTTGCTTCTTTTCCTGCTCTAGTAAAGAATTGCTTTAATTTGTCTGTCTTGTGGTGTATTTATGTAGTTTCTTCTTTGTCTTTCCTGTCTCCTAGTAGCTGTATTTTACTTAGCATTGTTAGCTGTTTGACTTCTTTTTGTATACATATCTTCCTGAACTATTTGCTTGTACTAATAGTGCCTTTTTTCCACTTTAAACATTTGAAAGAACTAACTTTAGTCATGCTGTTTCATCTTTTTTCTGTGTCAATAAAGATGCTACCTTGCCTTAGTTATCTTCTCTTAAATGCTCTTTTCTGCCCCTCACTAATTAGTTTCTTTTGAAAAGGGTTACTCTAGTTGCATAACCCTTTAGTTGACTGTTGTGGAGATAAGACAGTTCTCTTTCCACAGTAAACCCAGGGGCCACTCTGGCAGCATTTCTGCAGCATCGTAGGCTGAGGGATTCTTTTAGGTTGCACGCTGTTGCCATTGGGCTTGCTCATTCAGCCTTATTTAAACTGTCTCCGAAGGCCAAACAGGCTTTCTGTCATCTTGGTTCACATGTTACTGGGTTGGAGACTGGGCCCCAGCAACTAAACATTTTGTATGACTGAATACATCTTATTACGTATTTAACTTAATGCTTGGATGCTTTTTCCAAAGACTTGAGGTCAGTTCCCCATAGTCTCTTAAGACTTGAAATCTACTGTCAGTGTATGCTTCTGACAAGAAATTACATTTTTGTAGGCAAGTGCTTAAGGCTTTTAAGGTATTCTTCAGGTTTCTATTTGCTATATGTTACCCAAAATATTAGTGAGCCTCATCTTTGTCTCACTTGAATACTTTGTGTTAAAGCGACATACATATTACACTGCTATTGTGTATGTTCAGATTTCTGTTAAAGTGGTAAACTCTTTAGCCACAGTCCCTTGAGTCAGATCCATTCATAGTGTGTATCTTTAGCTTTGGAAGGAAGCTCTGAGCATGCATCTTCCCCTCTGTTTATGTAGCTAATAATAAGCTGCCAGGATACTTGAACAGCTTTGTGGCTGGCATCCAGCCCTTTACCCAGGAGAGGATTTTGCCATAGCTTTCACTGGAGAGAATTCAGATTTAGAATAAATGTAACACTATACCTGAACGCTCCTAGTTCAGTCTGGATGGAAGCAGACTTTCCCCTTCCCCTGTGGCTAATTCATGACTGAAAAGACTAAAACAGATATAAGGGGATTCTTGACCATATTGCTTTACAAAGGCTTGTATTTCCTTAAATGTGGCAATATAAACCCCTTTTCCGTTCAGATGGTGAAAAAGAGGTGATTGATAGCTGCCAGTATACTTACCTTTCGCAATGTATTGCAACTAAACGCAGGTTTGAAACCAGACTAGTTACAGTGGTGCTTTGCTAAAACAGTATTAGGCTTACAATGAGATTGACTTGACACCTACCTCAGGCATTGAAGTAATGTTATGACAAGAAAATACAGAATATTCAAAATACTGAACATAATATGCTGGTTAAATGGTGACAAACTGAGCTCCGTTTGAAAAAGAAGGGAAATCTGCAACTCTTTCCAAGATGGAGTTCAGAACATTGATTTCTTACTGAGGCTTCTTCAGCAGGTTCAGGTGAACTGGAGCTCCAGTCTTTTAGGTTAGCTCTCCATGTGGCATTCATCTTAATGACATACTAGAGCCACCTCAAACGTGACTGTGACTGTTGTAGTGAATGGGAGTGCATCACCTGGTGAAAAGGGGTGAAAATAGAAAGCAATTTAGGTAAGAAGATACCTTTCCTTGCTTTAAGTAAGGCCTATTTTGCCTAACCTGAAATGCAATCTGCCTTGCAATACAACCTTCCTGACCTTCCCCAGACATCTTGGTCTGGAATGGGTATCTGATGCCAGAGTAGGATTTTTTTCTCCTACTCTAACACCTCAGTCCTCCGTCTCAAGTTCCAGGCACACTGCTGTTGTGTGCTGTGTGCCCAGCTCCCCGCTGGCTTCCCTGTGGCCCAAGGGTTATCACAGGTTAGTTGATTCGATCTTCCTAAAAGACAGTGAGTGACAGCCAGTTTTGCTTGATGCAGTTTGATAGTCTGGTCATGCCAACCACAACATGTCTGACTCTTGCCTTGTCAATTCCTTTCTTGTTCTCCCACTTCCGAAAGAAATAAATCTCTTCGTAACAAGTTGCAATAAAGAAGCAGGTGGAGAAAACTGGGTACTAAAACCCAAGAAAACAGACTTTTTGTCATCATTTACTGTCTAACAGTGTGTGATAAACTAAAAAGGATCCAATTAAGACAACTCATGTTTCACTAGTACTTTTTCTTACTTTCCTTTTCTTCTCAATCTTACAAGGATATTTACTGTGGGATATTAATATATTGTTACTTGATAGCATGACTGAATGGACGAAAAAGGCTAAAGATGATAGATAACATAGCATGGGGATAAAATAATGCAGTCCCGTAAGTGAAATCTCAAACTTAGTGGTGAAAGAGTTGTTTTAGTGTTTCTTGGGCTGTGTACATCTTTGTATACTCAAGAAAGTGGCCTTATTTAAAGCATGAGAGACGAAAGCAGAGTAAGATTGGCCAGATCTTTCCCTTTATGCTGTTAGTAGTGTAACTTGTGCATTACAAGGTAGAGATAATAAATGGACAACATACCAACATCTTTGAGAATTTGACGGTACTAAGAGTGTTCGCAGCTTGAACTGGAATAGCAAGAGTTGCCATATCCTTTAGCTGTAATGATGTTCTTTGAAAAAAAAAAAAAAAAACTTCATCAAAATAGTAGCATTTCCTAAAGATTGCTATGGTAAAGGCATACACATTTAAAATGTGGAAACTTCACCAATTATCAATTAATGTACCTAAAACCATAAAGGAGGAAGGGCAGAAGGTCACTTTAATTTCCACAAAAGCTTATCAGATTTCCGTTTCTAGGAGGAAGATTTCTGTGGACTAACACATGGCCCTATCCACCACCCCCCTAAAACGTATTTAAGATTCAATAAAGTGAAAATAGAGTGGTAGCTGACTCTAACTGTAGTGCTACTGAAATGTGACAGGTATGCAATCTAGTATGTGGATATTAATGTTTATAAAACTCCTATTTAAGAAAAAAAAAGTGTCTTGTCAACTTTTTTCAGATTTTGTTGCGTCATTGATATTTCTAATGTAGCTCTTCTGTAAAACATGATTTAAAGCAGCATTTCATTGTGGTAACATTTGCCTCATTTCTGCTTCTGCTCTCTGCCTTAGCATTTGAATGCTTAGATTCTTGCAATACAGTAACTTAGATCTGGATGAATGTAAAAAAAAAAAAATCTATTTCATGAAACTGTGAGCCACTCTGAAAGTCTGTGTGCAGCTTTTTCTGTTGTTGCCTTAATTTTCCCAGTGTAATGCTGTTTCTGCTAAAGAGCGGAAGAGTTAAAAGGAATTTAATTGCCGCGTAATAAGCCTTATCCTTCGGTGAGGTACTTCATTGAAGCTAGACAGTGAGTGTTTTGTGACAGAAGGAAAAGCTGAGGGGGATGGGAGGAGGAGGAAGCTACAAAATGACCAGGGCTGGCCTCTCTGCATTCCTTTAAGGCTTGCTTTTTTAAAATTGGAAGCTACTTTTATAGCTGCTTCTCCAAACAGATTTGGTTTTTTCCATACTGTCCCATTTAGACTTTGGAATGCATGCACAAAAGGGCAGGCCCCCAAAGTGACTTTCCAATCTGTTTTTGCGATTCCAGCCAAGTTCCCTTTAATGTATGGAGCAGGCGAAGTTGAGCTGACTCTTATAATATCACAGAACTCGGACGCAGCTGCTGCTTCAAGTGGCACTGTGTGATAATACAACAACTCTGCTAGTTACTGGGACTCAAGTGCCTGGACTGGCACACAGAGACATTATATGAAATCCGAAAGCATGAGGATAAAGGAGATTTCTTTGCGGCAAGATCCTGATCTAAGGAAGGAGTTGGCATTGCTAGCTCGAGGATGCGATTTTGTTTTACCTTCTAGATTCAAGAAGAGACTGAAAGCTTTTCAGCAGGTCCAGGTTTGTCTTTCAGTTCTTATACAATTAAGTTGTTGTTGTCAGTTGTACCTTCACAACCATGCAAATTGCAGGAAATACATGTAAGTTCTTCCTCAGCTAACAGGATTTTGATAGTCTGTTCCATATATGACAATTTTCTGTGTTTTAGAAGACTGCAGGTAGTTTTCTGCAAACAAAAAAAGAGAGTTTACTGAAGCATGTAGCATAGATAAAGTATGATGTTTGCACAGAGGCGTATGCAGTGGAAAGTTGGTGCACTTAATGCTGTTAGACTTTTTAAAGACTGTTTTCCTTTATCTGCATAATCATAATTTGCACGCATTTCCCTGGGTGTTTTAATTTACTTTTTACTCAAACTGGACCTATAAAATACACTGAAATAAGCTGTAACTTTACTAACTCAAACATAATATGTTAAAAATGCTTTCATACTTCCACGATGATCCTGAATTTCTTTAGATTATGTTTATTTTGGACTTTGTATTTAGATGAGTTCAGTTGTTGCTACATGGTTTGCACATGGGCCTCTGCTGTTTTGCAGCAGTGAGTTCAATCCACCATGTTAAATTGAGAATAGAAGCATTTGGAATGTGTAATTAGTAGGAAAACTGCTTATAGAGTAAATGTTCAAAGATGCTATCTTTTAGGAGGAGGAGAAAGTCTACAACTGTTTTGTTGGAGAAACCAAAAGTTGGTATTTCCTTGAACGTACTTAACTTTAAGGCTTTTTTTGGTGGTATGTGAAAGCATTCACTTTGTCCTTACCTCACCCTCACTTCTAATTCATGTACTAAAGGTGTATCAGTGATGGTATGTGTGACTTTTTTTTTTCTCTTTTTCAATTAAGGAAAGTTTAGCAGTTGAATAAAAATTACATTATTTTAGGATTTCTAGCTTTTAAAATCATTCTAAATATAGCCTGCTACTTAATTTTGAACTCAGTGCGTTAGCGTCCCTTTCAGGTGACCTTCAGGAGAGGGCTATGGAGCCCAATGACCCTAAAAATGTGTTGGCCTTCTGTCTTTTATGTTATTTCAAATTTGTTTGAGCTAAACTACATAAGCAATGTTTATTCCTGTGTGCAGAACAGAATGCAAGTGCTGACCCTGCTGTTTTATGCTGTATAGCATAAACTTGTGAACAAAACGATTTTACAACTTGAATCTTTTGTGCTTAACTGGAGACAGAGAAGGAAACTTGTTGACTAGAAGGCAGCAGGGAAAGAAAATACTGTCTTAATTACCTAAAAGTAGCAGTATCAGTTAATATTTAGGCACCTCAGAGCATGAGGCTAGTTCAGTCTAGTTGTGGCATCCTGTTGTAAACAAACACACTGTTGCCTTGTGTGGTGCCCCTTAACTTGATCTGTCTTTCATCGAGTGATAGTTGGATCACTTGCACTTTTACAGGGCTTTTTTATGTTGCCCTAGAAAACATCTCAGTGTAGTATGGTAATACATATCTGCAAGCAACTAAGTGCTTTAGAAAACAGCTTGTCTAATCTGTAGGTTTTTTCTGTTTTAGCATACTGCTGGCTATAAACTACAATGCAGACAATGAACAAATATTTTTTTCATTTTTAACAAGACTTGCACTTCTTGGGTAAATGGCAATTGTAGAATAATGTATGTTGAACCATGTATTATATTACTGACAAAATTCTGTGAGCTAAACGGACTTAATAGGAGTATAAAACTAAAATCTGATGTCTGTCTTTGCTCAATTTGAAATAAAGTATTTTATTCAAGGTTCCTTTTTTAAATGGTAATTCACTTCAACATCATGATTTTAAGGACACCTTTTTGAACTGCCTTTTAAAAAACCCAAAATATCCATGCTGATAACTGTTCATGTAGGAGATGGACATTTTTTGCCTGACACTCCATGTTAATTTCAAGTTGTCCTCCTGGGTTAGATGCATTTCAAAGAATAGCTATTTGTCATTTACCTGTTCATTGAAGAAATTCCATGTTGAAATTAGAGTGCTTAGAGCTTTCGTAGAATAGCTTGAAAAATTTTTCTCATTTCAGTTGCTAAGCTTCATTGCCATTACGTTTTACAGCCCTATAGCACTGTAATACTGGCTTTCAGACAGAACAGTTCATGAATATTATGTAAAATTAGAATGCTAAAATCAAGCAGAAATAGAAGTCGATCTGATTTTCTATACTCTTAATACACTGTTATAATTTTTCATATCCATGCAGTTTCTATAACTTGTTAAACAAATGCTAGATGCTCCTTAAGAGGTTTAGTACTATTAAAGCTAGCCTCTTAAAATAAAAAATGAGTAATGGTGGTGGATGGTGAGAGAACATCTCAACATCTGCTCTGAAATGGGTTGGAGTAACTGGGTCTTCCACAGGTTCTAGGAATTCTAAGGCAGTGGCTTTTTGCATGGAGCCATGTAAGTAATCTGTGTAGGTAATCCCCTGTGTTGTGGAAGGAGTGGTCACTGGAGCATAGCAAATCAAGTTTCATGAAAATCTTTAAATAGACAACCAGTGGTGAAGTGGGTGGCTCTGGAAAGTGGTGGAACAGGCTGTTTCTCAGTGGTTGCATTTATTAATGAAAATTGATAAAACTGTGCCAAGTAGGGCTTTCTGGAAAGATCAGTTTCTCAAAAGGAAGATAAAATTATATACAACTGTTGAAACATTTTCTATTACTTTGGGGAACTCAGTTTTTGAATAAATAACTGCATAAAACTCAGATAGACCTTCAGTCTATCTTCTCCTGATGTTGGTTGTAAGACCAAGACCTTTCTTAGGTAATTTAGCACCTACAGAATATAGTGAACTGGAAATGCAGCACTTGAAGAGGCACGTTGTCCGTCTTGCTCATCAATTTCTCCGAGACTTTGGTGGGAAAAGAGACTATGGCCGTGTCAAACGTACTGGCAACTTAAAGATGTGAACTGAAAGGCTTATTACCTGCTGATGGCTGAGCAGAGTGTTTTAGCCAACAGCTGGTGACATCCCTACCTGTTACAGCTGGAATATAAGCAGCATCATTACCCAGGCTATGTGAGGAAAATGTGTCTGAAGTTGGAAACAAAATAATAACAGAATAAAATACATCTGTGCAGTGACACATGTATACCCATGTAACTCAGTATTAAGGGAGTGGAAGGAGGGAGTACTGGCCTAATTCTTGGATTAATCCTCTCAATGTTGGTGCCAGAACTGAGTGCTGGTGTATCTTCTGATACTTTTAATGCGTTGTGCCTTTATCTGCTGTTATTACTTCCTGTAATTCCTGTGATTCCTGTAGTTGCATGCATCACACCTCAGTGTGGAAATGGAGACCTGCTAGTTCCATGACCACCTGTTAATGATACTAAATGCTGCTTACACATGCTATTTATGTCAGCTCTATGAGAAATATTTCTTCAACTTCTGCAGTGCCTCACAAGATTGGCTTTCCTTCTGAGTGAAGTAAGTTTAGACTTTAGAGCCTCTTGATCACTTTTGCACTCCTCTGTCATCAAAATGCTTCATAAATGCTTGTGGCATGTTGAAAACAGCAACGAATACGGAGCCTGTAGGTGCCAATGCGTGCTGCGCTGGTGCGTGGTTGTGCTGTAGTGTGCTTATTCTTCCAGTCACGAAGATAACATTCCCATTTCTAAGGTAAAACGAATTTTAGAAAGTTTAAGTGAGGCAGTTGATTTTACAACTGTAGTCAGAGAAGTAGGTTGTATAACAATTAGAGGTCTCTAGTAGGCCAGCTTTCCTGTTAACATAAACTTTTGAATTTAACATAATTTAGAGACGTTTTAACACCACAGAGGGAGGACCCGATATCATTTTTACGTAATAGTTTTGTACCAGGCACACAAATGCTTTTTGTTAAAGAGCAAAACCCAAATGTTTGCTAGGAGTGGAAGAGAAATCTCATTCAGACTGTAGTTAATAATTGCACTTGATGCTAGTTTGCTGATATAATGCAAATTTTCTGGAGAAGATGCCAATATTTAAGATAGAATGAAAATATCTAAGCTGCTTGCTGAGGCTGGCTAGTTAAGATGAGGGGTTTTCCATAAATGGTCTCTTGCTAATGGATTGCTAGGTCTTAAGCTCTAGTCTCTTAAAGGAAGCTGTAAGCAAACTGGTAGTGTTTTACCACTTCTGAAATGGAGACTCCTGGTTTGAGCTTAAAATGTATTTGCTTCCTTGTGGTAGCAGCTTCTTTACCTGCTTGTGCCTGGTAATAAATTTACGTGAATGTGTACTATTTCTGTAGAAAAGCCAATATGGTGCGAGTTTGTTACAGCTTACTTTACTTCCATGCATGATTTAAGTGTCTAGATGTCAGTTCCTTCTGCAGCTATCTTTTTTGACCAACAATTCAGGTATTGAAGAGTTCTGATTTATTTATTTTTCCCTTGGAATAAAAGTTTCACTAGTCTTTTCTCCATTTTAACATACTTCCCATACCTTTATAATCACTAATGCTACTAATAGCAAATGTTCTATGACTGTTGGTGGTAGCACTTTGTGTGCTAGAAAGCCAGAAACAGTTTGGCACATCTTCATATAAAACATCCTTCAACTTTTGCAGGATCAGAGGGATATGAGATTGTTTTTGCAATTGTCCAAATCAGAATTCGTTGGGAGATCGCCAGACAAGAAGTTAACAGAATACTTGCTCCAGCTGTTGACTCTGTAGCTCAGTAACAAGGTTAAGCCTGTTAGTATTTTTCTTATTTGAGTGGATTTTTCCCCAGCTCAGTTGCATTGAGTGATTGAAACTTGTTTTGCTGTAAACATGGAAGAATGAGAAGCTATTGCAGAGTTTAAGAATGTCTTAGTCCTATTTGCTACTTCTGATGTTGAACTGATGGCCTGTCCTGATAAGGGCCGTTTTCCATAGACAAATGTTAGAATTGCCTCAGGTAACTGACTGTCAGTTTTTCCCCGTTAAAATGTTTAGACAGTCATGAATCCTTTGCAGGTAGTGAGTCCCAGTGTGGTCCATAGGCTGTGTGCAATCAAAATGATTATGTACGAGGAGGCTCTTACCAGCTTGTCTCTCGGGACAGCAGAATATACTGGTAAAGAATAGGAGTACTGATTTAGCCTAAGATTGGAGTATTTTCTGAGAAAACTACAACTACTGACAAACTGGATATATTAGTGACTGGGGTACTTGGTTTGACATAATTCATAAAATGGAGGCTGTTTGGAAACAACTTACAGCCAGCGACTAATATTTTTGCACCTCTTCTGTCTTAACACAAAATGTAGAAGTATTTGCCTTTCACAGGGTAGATTCTTTCTGAAGAATTTTGCTTTTTTTTTTTTTTCCATTTTATAACCTGTGTCTTTTTCCTTTGGTGGATTAGTAGGGGAGGCAGAGGAGGCAAAAAGTATTTTCACTGGTCAGCCACAACAAACTCTTAGAGGATGTTACCTCCAAAGCCTTTGGTAAAAGTTTTGTTAGCAAGTAAAGCAAGCTACTGATAGATATGCCTGTAATATGCAAAGGTCTCTTGTGTTCATGGCTTTTTGGGAGGAGGTGACTACTTCTTCCTTTTTCCATTCCACCCCCACCCCAGGGCATTTCAGAATAAATCACTACATTCTTTTTAACTGTGTAACTGCAACTTTTTTGATGCTGAAGCTCTACGTACCTGTACAAAAACCCAGACATATACAGCCCTGTTTGGAGATGTTCCTACAGCAGTAATGTTTGCAATAGCATCCTCCAGTTCCCAGCAGGACTGCATGATTTGTCTAGGTCCCCTGTACCAAACTGCAAATCAGGAGAATCCTGGTGTTTCCAAAATCAGAGTTCTGGAACTCACGTAAGAGATCTGCTATTACTGAAAGTGAGAAGATTGGCAAGTGTGTACTATAATGGTTAGGTATCATGCAGAAAAGTGATGTGTATCTCAGATGGAGAGATTAATCTTCACTGAAGTAATAAAAATCAGGTTTTGGTGATTTGAAAGCTTTTCTCATGCTTGCTTGTTTATTGCATGCTACTTTCGTATGTGTGCATATAATACGACTTGTCTGTGGTGACCGTGTACACCTGCTTTTAGTTGAATGTGGTTCTAATTTTAATGCACAAGGTGGTGTGCATGGAATGTATTTCACAGTTTTGGGTGGAAACTTTTCTGGGATCCCACTACTTTCTTTCTCCTCCTACATGAGAATTAATGCACTATCCCAAATAAGTTTGTGTAGATGGTGCAAAATTTGTATGCTCTGCTGAAATATTGAGGCTTGAACATAGAATTCTATTCAGTGGCTTTCTCTTAAGGCTCATTTTGAATGTTTAAATATGGCTTGGTTAAATTAAAGGAAAAAGAGTTACTGATAGTTGTGCCACTACCAAAAGTTTTTGAAAGAATTGTTTAAGCTTTAGTAAGACAGTTAAGGCTATCCAGTGATGGCCCTTACTACAGCAATTTCACTCAAGCTGGGTGGGGTGCTTCTTTCCCTAGTTATCATGCAATTAAGAGTAACTAGCTGAACTACATTTTACTCTGTTGTCTTGAGACTTAAGGGGAGAAACTTACTTCAGGTAGCAAACAAGTAACAAAATATTTTTTACCTCAAAATCAGAGGCTACCAGATGAACAGTATTTCAGTGACAAAATAGACCTGATTTCCAGTTATTAATGAATTGAATTTTCCAACATTAAATTGTAAAATAAATGTAGATTCTCATCCCTGCCACTTGGTAGTTAGAGAAAATCTAGAAGGACTGATATTTTGCTGTTAAACTTGATATTTTCTCTCAATGTGGACCACGTTAGTGGTGAGTTAATGCACTAAAGGTACAGTAGAATTTGATACCGAGTGATTAAACCAAAACTCATACAAATCCACTAACTCTTCTGAGCTTTCTATTTGTAGTTCAGCTGCCAGTTGCCAAACTGGGAAGGGTTTTGCCTGACTCAGGTTGTCAGTGGACAGAAGAGGGAACAGGTCAACTAGATTCGCCATTGGCTTTGTCTCAACATTGTCTGCACTATGAACTTCTGAACACAATGAGCTTGATGTAGTTAAACCAAATATACAAAAGGTTATCCATCCTTAATGCTTACAGCAGATAACAAATTGAATATACTTCTAGGTCATGGAACTCTAGTTCTAACTTCGTCTTGTTCCTCTGAGTTCTTCTGCAAGTGGTAGTGCAAGTCTTCCTTAGACTTCATTTTTACTGTTGTAGCATGAAGGATCCTGGACTCCTGACTGCTCTACACCTCACTGAATATCATTTGATTTGCTTGTGGAATTGCTACTTGCTGGAATATATCAAACCTAGAAACTCAAGGCGCTTTAATTCTGCCAAAATAGGACAGAGCAGTGTGTGGCTCAATCTCTAAAGTAAAGTTGTTTTGGCATTGAGGATTATAATTTGCATTGAATCACGAGGCCAGAGGACCATAGACTTTTGTACAGAAATAGACTTGAGAGTAAACTGCCAGGAACATGCATAAACGAGATGAGAATGATAACAGTCAATCTGTGTGAAACTGAGATGAGCACGCAACCTGGCGCGCAGGCAGGAGACTCCCAGCATGTTTGTCTGGTCGGAATTTGAAGGTGAACAGAATTGCTAACTGGAACGCAGACTATATTGGGAGGGTTGCTGAGCCCTGCTCCCTTGTGTTAATTTAGGTGACCAGTATGTATAAAATCAGAAACAATGTAGTTTGAAGTACTACTTTTTCTTCTGATGGTCTATGGCTAGAACTTTATGGAAAAGTGTATTAATTTTTCCACTTCCTTCCCCTTGTTGTGAAACAAATTTTAAGTGACTCCAGCTCAAACTGGATCAGAGAACTGATTGAGTTAAGGCTAACAGCAAATGTAAGCTAGTCTAAAACTGCATCAAGGTTAAAATTAATAGATGTTTATCTCTTACTGTGGAAAAAGGAGCATGTATGTTAAAATTAATCTCTATAGCACATCCAGAAACAGCTGCCAGACAGTGACTGAAGGACAGCAAACTGAAGTCTGGGTTAGGAAGAAGCAACTGGGGCTAAAATTTTTTGTTGCCAGAGGAAAGACTTTTGCATATGTACCCCAACGTCTGTTTTTAGCATAGGTTCATTCTCTGCAGGTGTGTCTCTGAGCTTGATTATTCATATACGTCTTAACTTTCTGACAAAGTTAAGCAAGATGATTCACGATCTTAGCATGGGTTTAAGCCTAATGTGAGCTTATTTCAAACAATACTGCCAAGTATTCCTCTAATCTTCCTTATGTTAGCATGAAAACCATGTTGCTTCTAAGTGGAATCAACTGTGTGAGATTGGATGAGGACAAAGTATTTTTAACTTTGCGTTTTACCTGTCTTTTGGTGACCTGAGGTAATTCTCCATACTGCTGTGCTGTCACTAGTACTGACACAAAGGTCAGTAAACCCTATATGCAGGAGTGGGAGAAGATGTACGTATACGGTTGTGTAGCTTGCCTTATGCTGGGCTGTGAAACTTCATTATTAAGCTTTCAGATTAATTTACTGTTTTCGAGCTATTTTTCAGGGCAATAGCTAGATTTTAGAGAAATCTAGCTTGGAAAAGAAGTTTTGAAAGCTTTCAATTGTAGAAAGATCATCTTTCATAGAGGAAAAAGTACTGTTAAGCATATCAAGATGAAGGGAAGTGATACAGTCAATGACGTTTTGCAGTAATAAATCTGTCTTTTTAGTTTGGCTAGAAAAAGGCTAATGAAGAGCATACAGAGAACAAGGGGAAAACATCACCTCTTTAACTTAGATAATTGGAAATCTGAATGTCTACCACAAGGTCAAGAGAGTTGGTGTTACAGAAGAAGTGTTTCTCTGGGTTTGTCCTGAGGGAAGTTCTGGTAGTAAGCTTACTTTACCTATCCTGAAACACGTTTTTGAAGGCACTTTAACATGATGAAATACTGGAGGTGTTGGAACAGATTTTTATAAATCAATCTCTCTTCCTTTCAAATGAGACTGAACCCTTTTCTAGACAATAGTAGCATAAATCTTTTACCTGGTGTTTTCAAGATTTAAATTCCATAAAACTACTGATCATGTCACTTGCTTACGTAGAGGGAAATGTTGAGTTTCACTGCCCAATCAAATAGATAGTAAGTTAAAAAAGAAATGTTCCTCTGACTTTATTGATCAGACTTGTAGATGGCTATAAAAACAGAGATGGGAAGGCTAGTCAGGTACTCTTTTTGAGCCTGCTTACTGATAACATTTTCTTACATTCACAGTTACCATTTAACTTTGATACACTGTAGGACACGTTGCATTGTTAAGAACTTGGTGGATTTAGAGAGACTTTTCATTTAAAAAAAGAAAAAGTGTGGTATAAGCTCAGAATTTTCAAGTTCATATGCTAAACAGCATTTGGGTCTCATCACTACCACTCTCTTGCCCTTTAGGTCTCTGACTTCTGTTTTCTATTGTGTATCAGGAAACTTCATGCAGTATCTGGTTTTGTTGTTGGGTAGTTTATTGGCATTGCACCTGAGCGGTTGCAGGGATATTGGGATTTAAAAGGCTGAATAGCATACCTCTGCAGAAAATTCACTTAGCTTATTATGCACTTTGTTTTACCCAGGTAACATTAGCATAAAGTGTGATCTATAAGAACAGAAGATCCAGTCTAGTGAAGAACAAGATTAACTTACACATTGCGCATTTGAAAAGTATTGCAACATTCCTTTTTTTCTTTTATTTTTTCATTAGTTAAAAATATTAAGGATTTCAACCAAACTTTTACTTATTTGGTAGGTGAAAATCTCTTTATAGTATTTTCAGTACTCACTGCCATTTTTTGTTTGGGCTTGTAGTGTATCACTACTTAGTAAAAACTTAATGTGAAGTTGGATGTAAATGTCAGAAGAATTTTTTTGAGTCCTATTGTCTTGACCCTGTTATGTATTCCATTGACTTTTTTCTAATATGGACGTTCTTATGGGAATTCATGTCAAATAATACAGCAAGAGCTGAATGCTAACTGTAAATGCTTTAAATATTTTTTTTTTTCAGAGAAACAGGCATAACAAATATTGGTATCTGTCAGATAATAGAAAGCATCAGTGTTTCTGAATGAATTTATCTTTTTCTGTTAGTCGTGTCAAGACAATGCAAATACCAAATCAGTTCAATGAGCTTGTGTCTTAATCAGTCAGCTGTCTATTTAAACATTACATTCATAAATGTATTTACCTTGTTTCCTTTTCCAGCAAGTCCTTTTTAAGTGAGATTTCACTCATGTGTGTTTCAATCCACATAATCAACCCCTTTGTGGGGTTCAGTACTTCTGAGTTGTAGTCTCAATGTACAGATTTAGATCAAGCCTTTACTGAGTATACAGTCTTAAAATATCTGGGAACAAGCACTCCCTTCTTTTATTTCAGAAATATATCCTGTTGTTGAATGACTCCATCATAGCATCAGCTCTTTTTCGGTTGAGAGAGAGCGAAAAAGGGCACCTTATCTGAAAATCCCTGCTGTCTTCGTTTTTGCTTAGAACCCAACTAACTGCCGAATGCAACTCATCTGCTAATAGATGTAAGACTAGCAAGAAGACTGAACCTCTCTTTGGAATGGGGTGTTATCCATGTGCTCTAATTATTATTTATTACTGTATTGTGATTATTATAATGGTTTTATACCATTTTTATGAACAACTGCTGGAAAACAGTTGGAAAAAGATCTGGAGAGTTGCAGAATAAAATGGGAAGTTTGCCCTTTCAGCAGTGACCCCAGTGAGATATAAATTTCTACTTCCTCCTTCATAAAAGTCAAAATAATTAAGTGTTGGATAGCTGTGGACAGTCCTTATGGTTGCATATGTCAGGAATGCAAGCTGGTTATGTTTTAAAGGGGTTTTTTTGAGTTCTCTTCTAGACAAATCTTACATAAGTTTGTTTATGTTATTACAAACAAGGAATTTTCAAGGAATGCTCACTTCCCATCTTTTATGTAAAACTTTAGCTGCAGTGGCAACTTCAGAATACGATTACAGATTCTGGACTTTACATATACCTATTGCACAGGTTAATGCACCATTCAGCCCTGACACTGCAGCACACATCTGCTTGTATGAGTTATTTACAAGCTTATACAGCTGTTATCCTTAACTCCAAGCATGTTGTTTTTTCTGCTATTTCTTGGCAAGTTGTGGTGAAAATCTTACTTGCCAAACCAGTCTCTTTTTTCAGTGTAGCTTACTGGTACCAGTATTAAAGTTTTAACTTAAAGCCACAAGAAAATGTCGGTCACTTTCTAAATCTTAAATTGACCATTGAAATGGAATAGTTGTGTAAAAAGAATAACAGTCTGTTGCTGCAGATTTTCCATTCAAATATTCAGTATTAGCAGACTTCTAGCAGTTCTTGTTAAGGAAGAAATTCCCTGGTTAAAGTTATAATTAATTTTAGAACAGCTTAATCTCACACAACCAGTGCATTTTGACTGCCCTGAAATAACAGAACTGACTCTTTCCATCAGCTGTGCAATATGTCCATCTACAGAAGTAACTGCCTGAAATTATAGACAGGAGTGGAGCTTTCAGAGCCCTTTTAGTATCACGTGTTCCTTCATTAGAGCACGTACAGCAGAGCAGTCCCAGTTGTACAAGGAGCCTTTTGGTTGTCGGATGGGATTCAGACTGAGAGGAGAGAAGAATCTCCGGCCCTTCTTGGGAAGGAGAGGAGAGAGACGAGTTGTAATACTCACTTTATAGTGCGTTAGTTGGAGCTGATAGCTTTGGATGACCTGTTTGTTTCTTTGGTACAGGCTCTCATCCCTGTGTTGACTGACATTAACAGTACAACTCAGTCATGCAATTGCAAGCTGCTAGTGGCATTTAAGGCGCATTACTGCGCTTAGAACATCCGCGCAGCAGATGTGGAGGTAGAGCTGTGCTCCTTGCTGGCTGCTGGATACCACGTGGAATACTCAAGGGCGTTTTGGGTTGTACCCTAGATGGTATTCTCACTAGATGCCTATATGTAGGCACCAAATAAATCTATCAGAAGTGACTGTGAAGTGTTCATACACTTCCTAATGCAAGTGAAGCATTTTTATAGTTTCTTCTTTCACCGGCTTTGAGAAACCAGCATGTAGAAATAAACATCTCTCAATATAGGAAGTTATTTTGTCTGGCAGAGAGGGGTTTGTAATCTATAATTGGTTTTAGAATTCAATAAATATACTGTTTTATAGATTAAATACTAGATACTTTTACACTAAACATGTCAAATTCAGTCAGGCTTAAACATGATGTTTTTATGTTAGAAAAATCAGTTTTCTTCACATATACGTCTAACGTCAGTTTTGAAGCTGTTGCTTAACTTCTTCCTCATAATAATGAGTATTTGAGACCTCACTTGGAGTATTGCATCCAGTTCTGGAGTCCCCAACATAAGAAGGACATGGACCAATTGGAGAGGGTCCAGAGGAGGGCCACGAAGATAAGAGGGCTGGAGCACCTTTCCTATGAGGACAGGCTGAAAGAGTTGGGGCTGTTCAGCCTGGAGAAGAGGAGGCTCCGGGGTGACCTTATAGCGGTCTTCCAGTACCTCAAGGGGGCCTACAAGAAAGATGGGGAGAGGCTGTTCAGGAGGACCAGTTGTGATAGGACAAGGGGTAATGGTTTTAAAATAGAGGGAGGTAGATTCAGGCTGGATATTAGGAAAAAATTTTTTACCATGAGAGTTGTAGAACACTGGAACAGGTTGCCCAGAGAGGTGGTGGATGCTCCATCCCTGGAGACGTTCAAGGCCAGGTTGGATGAGGCCCTGAGCAACCTGATCTAGTTGGAGATGTCCCTGTTCCTTGCAGGGGGGTTGGACTAGATGACCTTTGAAGGTCCCTTCCAGCCCTAACGATTCTATGATTCTATGAATCATGTCTGGAACATGTTTACAACAGACAAAAAGATGAAAACTAAGGAAAAAGCTTTTATTGTATAACTCTCTCTAAATAATATCCAAGGAAGTTACACATACTAGCATAGGTCTTACTACAAATCCTGAACTGATACCTCTGCATGCATTTAAGAAGAGCTTTTAACCTGGACTCATGGAAATAATGCATTGGGTATTCTGAGGTATCTGAAGTGAATGAGTAGTTTCTGAAAGAATATAAAGTTTCTGACGAACAAATATTTCTGTTAATAGCATTTCTTCTTCTTTTGGGACCTTTTTCCAGTGTAGTCTTCTCTCTGCCTCTACCTTTCCTTTTAAAATAATTTTTTTCTTTTTTGCAATCCAAGACTCTCAATTTTCTTAGCTGTGGATTTTAAAATGCCTTGTCTGTCTGTACTAGGTTTTCTTGAAATACCGATTTACCTCACGTTACCTGAAACATTCAGGGAAAGTTAGTAGTCTATAACTGACACTCTTTTCTCAGATGAGGCACAGCTCATCAGGCATCTCGGAAGAACTGCAACACCGACCGCTTCAGTGGCCATTAGGGTAACTCACGTGGGAATGGCTATCCAGGCAGATCTTGTAAATGGGAAAAAAGGAAAATAAAATAAAATAAGCTTGCTGTTGGGCACAAATATAACAATTGGATTCTGAGCAAAAGATTATTTGATTGCCAGTGCTCAAAAGCGCACTAGCTATCTCACTGTGTGGTACCAGTCCAAGGAATAGGGTTTTTGTATAGGGTAACTTCTAGGGCTCTACTACAGCGTTGGTGCTGGGTTTCTCAAATGAAACAAAGTGCTAATGCAATTATATACATTATTTGTAGTGCTGGTGGTAATGTTACTTAGAGAATAAAATGTTGCTATCTTTATTCTTCCCCAAAGTTTGAAAGTCTATGATTGGAAGGGATTTTTGATGCCCTGTGGCACTTTTGTTCTAAGATGATGCCTCATTAGCTGGACCACTAAACTAGTGATGACATATCAAAAGTTGTAATTTACAGGATTCTTAAAAATGACAGGCACTGATTCTAGGTGTCACAGATTCAAGGTAACTTTTTCCTCTATGAAATAAAACTTGTAACTCAGTTGAGGTAATTCTGCAGCTGTGAACAGGAATGCTGGCTCAAATCCAGAGGACAGGAAAGAAAGGTTAATTCAGGCTTTTTTTAGAATGCGTAGCATTCCAATGAAGGCTTCTGGGTTGGAACTCTGCAAATTAAAATCTGCTGTCTGAAAGCACCTAGCTCTTTTACCAATTGAAGGAAGGATTTTGATTGTGGTAGGAAAGCTGGGTATCTTTACAGACACATTGACAAAGAAGATAAGGAGTAAAATGAGGATTGGAGTTTTTGAGGGTTTTTGGTGTGTTTTTTTTTTTTCCCCCACTTCTGGTTGGAAATGAGATGGAATTCAGGATCTTGAACATTTTTAACAGTAGGATGAGCCACGTTATAGCATTAACCGTTGTTTATACATTTGAGCAGTGGCTTGGGATGAAAGATTTCATGTTTAATTGCTAGTTTTGAGTTGACACATAACTATTGTTACTTTGCTTGTTATCTTTGTTTCTCTGCCTCATTGAACTTTCTTTTGGAAACTAAGTATCAGGTAAATTCTTCTTTACTGAAGCTAGATGCATTTAAATAAGTAACTTCTCTTGTTGCTGGTCATCTTTCTTTTTTTTTAGGAGTACAATATAACACAAAGTCTTGAGAAACCGATTTCTAAGTTTTCAGGCCATAATTGTGTACAGTTTGCAAAAAAAAAAAAAAAAAATCCCTCTGCAGGAATCATCTACTACCTTTATAAAATCAAGCATTTTTTAGGGTCAAAAGAAAACCCCAAACAAACATCTTCACTGTAACTAAGTTAAACAGGTTGGTGCTTTGTGACAAAGTTATCATGCTTATTTCAAAAGTTTGAAGCTGTAAAACTAAAAATATTTCAAAAGCATATTCTTTCATGACCTGTCTGTTAAGCTAGAAGTTGAAGCTTTTTCATCTGAAACTGATAATATAACCTGAGTTATTTCAGATGTCTCCAAGAAGCTGTCTAGTGTATTAATCTTGAAACTTGATATGTTGAAGACTGAAGTTGTTTTTATAAATTTTTAACATCCCAGAAATCTTTCTAAACAATGGTTTCTGGAAATACTGATGAATTTTTCCGATGTGTTCTCATTCTTAAATAGCTTATTCAGCCTATCATCAGAAATCTTTTTGAAGGTGTGTTGTAACATATAATACCAAGAGATTAAGAGGATGACTGTTATATGTAATTTCATTGTACCTGGCTGTCAAATGTTTATTTATCTATTTAGTTTCAGACAAAGAAGGAAGAAACTTTGCCACCAGCACTTAGTCAAAACATTCCAACTTTTTATTTTCCTCGAGGATGTCCTAAGGAAAAAGTGAATATAGATGCTGTGATTGCGAAAATTGAGAGAACTTTCTCTGAGTTTCCAAATGAGAGGGCAACATTGGAAGACATGGGGAAGGTTGCAAAGGTGAGAACTTGCTGGCTGTCTGCTTTTAGTACTGTATATGCTTATGGAAAAGAGACATGAGTTCTGTGTGCTTTGTTTTCTTGCGTTATGTGCTTTCATCTCCTACAAGGTAGTACCAGTGAGCCATCATATTCAACGTTGTTGATAACACAGTTATGTGTGGAAATCTTTGCATTAACTGTCTCAAAGGCCCTACATTTTGCTTACAAAAAGAAACAAACATTAAAACAAATATTGAACTTTTTTTTTTTTCGGTTGCATAAGCAATCAAATACTGAAGGGCACATTGTATGATGTTCTGCATTCTGTATTGACCAAAAGACTTAAGGCAAAAGCACTGGTAATATGCATTTTGTTTTCAGGTGTCCATGCTGTTTTTTCTCATTTGGCAGTGTCATGAACCTCCATTGTAAAGATATTGAAAGACAGTGGTTTGGTAACTTGAGATCACAGTTACAATTGAAGAGCTAATTTAGAGTGACAAAATACTGAGCTTAGAAAGCAGCAAATATTTTTTAACTTTTAAACTTAAATCTCCATTTTGTTATATTGAATCAACACTTATAATATCACTGCAAGTCATGGTCTTGGTAATGAGTCTCAGGTTCTCATCCCTGTTCTTGTCACTTTGCATTTAAAGTCCAGGGTCTAGGAAACAGAAACAAAGACTTGTGACAAGAGCAGGATGGAGGGGTTCAGAAACTCCTTGTTTGCCTCACCAGAAGCATTTGACTGCTAAACTGAATGATCGGGTTCCTACCTTCCACAGCTCCTTTCCGCACAGAAGAGGGGAGAGGTGGAAGAGACCATTCCCTCTTAGCAAGAAAGGTGGAAGGGTCCAGTCACCTACAAACCAGTGATGAAAAGCACCCTACCCTCCTGAAGCAAAGGGAAAAGCCTCTCAGTCTGAGGACAGTATTTGTCAAACTCTCACTTTTTCTTGCTTTTTAAAGTACTGGTTAAACTATTGCATGAGAAGTAACTGTCCTTTTTGCTCCAGCAACCTTATACATCTTGCAGTATTCACAGTCTTATTTGAGATCCACATGAGATTCTCAGAGGTGCTGGCATGATTGACCACTCCAAGTTGTAGTCAGTTTTAGGCAAGAGATAGGTACTTAGCTGTTAGGACTGAGGAAGCTTGGAGCAGACACAGAAGCAGCACTGTAGATATATGTGGGAGCACTGAAGTTGTGAAGGTGCAACCGTTGGGTATTGTGAAGCAAGATACTGCTGCTCAGGGCAGGCTAGCCTACTGCTTGAAATTGGGTAGAAGATGTGCATGTGTATGCAAGGATGCAGACGAGTTGAGCCGTCCTCTGAGCCAAACAAATGTAAACTTGCTCCAGTTCAGAAGTTGTGTAACAGTTAGTGCTGTCTTTAGTGGAGCTTATTAGCACGGACTCTGTTCAGCTGCTTGCAGTGTGGACCGAGCAGGCATGTGACTGCATTCATCTATTAGGAATGCTGCAAGTCATCCTATGTTTTGCTTTTCACTTTTGGATTTCAGCCTAAACCAGTTGCTTAAAATTAATTATTTTGGAAAGTGCAGCTGGTTTCAGAAACAGTTTAAAAAAATCTGTGCCTTAATGTTTTCTTCTTAACACTTGTGAATTTAATTTTGAAAGATTTATAAATGAGGGAGTAACCCTCAGATAAGCACTCAGTGAACTGACTTGATGCATACTTTAATTCTAGGCCTGTGAATGCCCACTTTACTGGAAAGGTCCTTTGTTTTATTGTGCTGGAGGTGAACGAACAGGATACGTGTCAGTTCATAAATTTGTTGCAATGTGGCGGAAGTAAGTAGATTACTTTTTTAGAAGTACTGCATTTTTAATTGAAATGTGATATTTTAAGCTCTGAATGAGATCCAATCTGTAAAGGGGAATAAAATACTTTCCCATAATCAACCATTGACAGCGAACTTGTACCTGGGAAAATGTAAGTAAATCATCACTTTAACATAAACAAACAAATCTTTATTTATAGTGTTTATAGATTTTTAAAGTGTTCGGTAAA
The DNA here is from genome assembly GCF_009769465.1 of Tauraco erythrolophus. Classification (NCBI taxonomy): domain Eukaryota; kingdom Metazoa; phylum Chordata; class Aves; order Musophagiformes; family Musophagidae; genus Tauraco; species Tauraco erythrolophus. The sequence goes on from NC_141465.1 coordinate 59,668,629, forward strand.
TGACTGGCTGTTTATGGGAAAAGTGAAAACCATGGCCCTAACTTGTAAATGCCAGTTCTGGACAAAATGATTTTTCTTCTTTCTAGTTCTCCTTCCAGTTCTAACTGAAAAATGTCCTTTCATGTAATCAATAACATGGTGTACCTACCTCCTTTAACATAAATGTATGAGACAATACTGCTTTGATAAGTTCACTTGGAGTGTACTTTGACATTTATAATTAGCTTTTGAATTAATTATTGTGGTTGCAGTTTCGTAGGCCTTGCTCTAGGATGCCCGTACAAGGTAGCATGAGCAATGTTCTGTGTAGAATATTAAATGGAAATATTTACATTTCAGAATACTTCAGACCTGCTATGATGATGCTGCAAAGTTTGTTCATCTTCTAATGAACCCTGGATGCAACTACTTGGTGCAAGAAGACTTCATTCCTTTTTTACAAGTAAATTGCAACTGAAACTAGTCCTGGAAACACAACAAAATTATGAGCTGGCAAAGCTCTAAATTTTTTTTATGATCCTCGTTAAAGTTTATTGATAATGTTTAGTGTAACTCACTTTGTATGGCCCACTGAGATGCTGATGAGTGACTTATTTTGCAGTTAATCATTTTATATAAAGTGAGGTCTTTAAGAGCTACAGTAAGATGCATGGATTTAAAATTCCTTGCAGGAATAGCACATGTATCAGAGAATCCTTATGGTTTAGAAAAGCAGTTGAAGTTTGTGGTGAGTTGACTCTGGCTGAATGTCAGGTGCCTACTGAAGCTGTTCTGTTACTCCCCCTCCTCAGCTGGATGGGAGAGGAAAATCTAATGAAAGGCTTGTGGGTTGAGATAAGGACAGGGAGAGATCACTCACCAATTACCATTACAGGGAAAAACAGACTTGACTTGGGGAAAAAGAATTTAATTTTGTTACCAATCAAATCAGAGTAGGATAATGAGAAATAAAAACTTAAAACACCTTCTTCTCACCCTTCCCCTCGTCCTGGGCTCAACGTACTCCCAAATTCTCTATCTCCTCCCTGCAGTGGTGCAGGTGGACAGGGAATGGGGATTACATTCAATTCATCACACATTTCTGCTGCTCCTTCCTCCTCAGGGGGAGCACTCCTTACAGTGTTTCCCTACTCCAGTGTGGGGACCCTTCCCACAGGAAACAGTCCTCCACGGACTTCTCCAATGCAAGTCCTTCTCACAGCCTGCAGTTCTTCACTAACTGCTCCAGTATAGGTCCATGCTATGGGGTGCATTCTTCAGGAATAGATTACTCCAGCGTGGGTCCCCCATGAGGTCACAAGTCCTGCCAACAAATCTGCTTCAGCATGGGCTCCTCTCTCCGTAGGTCCACAGGTCCTGCCAGGAGCCTGCTCCAGCACGGGCCACAGCCTCTTTTGGTCATCCACCTGCTCCACTGTGGGGTCCTCAACAGGCTGCAGGTGGACCTCTGCTACACTGTTAACCTCCAAGGGCTGCAGGGGGACAGCCTGCCTCACCATGGTCTTTCTCACAGGCTGCAGGCAAATCTCTGCCCTGGTGCCTGGAGCACCTCCTCCTCCTCCTTTTTCACTGACCTTGATGTCTGCAGAGTTATTCCTCTCGCATATTCTTACTCCTCTCTTCAACTGCAGTTGCTCAATTGCACAGAAACTTTTTTCCTCTTCTTAAACATGTTATGCCAGAGGTGCTACCGCTGTCACTGATTGACTTGGCCAGCAGTGAGCCTGTCTTGGAGCCGGCTGGCACTGGCTCTATCAGACATAGGGGAAACTTCTAGCAGAAGCCACCCCTGAAGCACTCTCTGCTGCCAAAACCTTGCCACACAAACCCAATACAAAATTATTTAAGTCAGGGAGGCCCTTTGGCAGGCAAAGGAAAAGTGCTGTATGAATTCAAGACCTAATGTTTTCTCTTGAGTGGCAAACACCACCTTTGTTAATGAATTAATAAAACCTAAACTGGCTTTTACTGAATCACAGTCAGCACAGAATTGCAAGCTACAATGATCAGCAGTGTTCAAAAACTTCATCCCATCTAAAATACAGGAAAGCTTTCATTTATCTGGCTTCTTTGAAAGATAATTTTTTTTTTTTTTAAAGTCAGCAGTGTTATTCATGAAGCATGTTCTAAATGAAGTTATCATGAATGATTGTGGTAGTTAATTTGAACTGTTTTGGTTAAGGAAGCAGATGTGCTGTTCTGTACTAATTGTTTTATATAGTCACTAATGAACACGGTTTGAGATACTGTTATTCCTTTTTTTTTTGTAGGATGTGGTGAATAGTCATCCTGGCCTATCATTTTTAAAAGAAGCATCTGAATTTCATTCTCGATATATTACCACAGTAAGTGATTTTTATTTGGGAAAGCTATTTTTTGTTAACTAAGTAGGAAAATTAAAAACTTATTAAGATTAGTCAATACGTATAAGCATCTTTAGCTGTTGGGGAAAGTTGATTGTGCTCTGAGTCATCACGTCTACATAACTAGAAATCTTGTGAAGAAAGACTCAATTTCTTAAGCATCATAGTTTTTCTTAACATTTATAAGAAATTGCTGAACTTAATACTAAGTGTTAGAAACACTTAATTCAGTGTTTCTCTTATTAATACTAATAAGAGAAACACTGAATTGTAATAGCATAGGATAAGTTAATGAACATGAAAGAAAGAGCACACTTACCTTAAACAATTGATTGTGCCTATAGACCATACTCATTAGAATCCTGACCTTACTCTGGGTTTAATTAAATGGAATTTTTAATGGAAGTTCTATATTAATGTGATTATGTCTAGTATTAAGTAAAAATATTGTAATATTTAAGCTGCTTGCCACTTTTCTCTCTGGGGATTTTTCTTTCTAAGCAAGTTTTATATGTGAAAAGTTTGATTTCTCTCTTCCTAGGATTATGTGACAGAAGTATTCTTTCTGTACCCAAGGGAAAAAGCAGTGACATTACATTTTTCTCAACTGTAAACTAGACAGCCGATTCCACCGAAGCCTCAAAAGATTCTTCAAAGTGACATTCAGTTCACTTTCTTTGTGCGTGTGAAAAATAGCTTAACAAACATTCTCCAACAAAAAACATGGAGAGTTGGTCACCTTTTATCCAGCTTATAGTTTGACCCAGACCAAAACTGTGGAAGCTTTTTTGAAAGTGTTTAGTTTTGGTTCCTCATATCCTTCCTATAGAGCCTGCCAGCCTATCAAACATGTCCTGCCGCATTAGGTTTTGCTGCTTGTTATCATGATTACATGAGCTCCCGGAACTTTCTTGTCAGATGCGACTGAAGGAAATGTTCTGCCTGTGAGTAGCTTGCTTTCTTCATGGATTCTGGCTTGTATCAAAGCCTGCTCTACGTAAAATTGTGAAAGCTTGCTGCCTGTCCTGAAGGACTGTAGGAGGGAAAAGGTCCTGCCATTTCCAGTTACTTTTCTTTGGAGTAACAGCTTATTTAAGCAGGCCTGAGTCTAGCAATGTTGAATAAATCAGTGCTGGCAGTACTTCACTAAAAAAGTTTAGTGTAGTCTTCAACAGAAATCAGTGTTTAATCAAAAATCCCAAAAGTAAACTAGTATTGCTATGAATATAACAACAATATTTGAAATACTATTCTGCAGGTCAAGAAATGGTAGGAGGACTCTCTGCCCCTTCCTGTCTTATTTTAGTATGGAGTAGCTGTTGCCTGATACGGTCTTCTAAAATTCTGTCCTGCAAGTTATTGCTAATAATTATAGATTATTTTCTCTAAGATAAAATAAGGCATTTGATACCTGTATTCAACTAGCTTTACCTTGCTACATGAAGCTTTATCCAAAGGATTTTGTAAGCACTGCAGTTAAGATTTAATGTCTGTTCATGCTGGTTACAAGTTAAATGATCCATTTTTCTGCTCTGTTTGCTTGTATATACATACATACATACATTTCTTTAATGAAGTAGGTGTCCTGTAAGTGTTGTTCAACCTTGGAAGCAATCAGTGCTGTCTGCTAGGCTCTGGTATAGCTTGGTTGGTCAGTCTAGTGGTAAGGTTCGGTACATATGTCCAAGATAAAGCTGAAATCTATTTAAAACATTTGCCCTGACAAATGAGAAACTACATTTAATCTGCAAGGATGTTATGTATATATCTGAACTATGAATTCTTGAAATTGTAATCTCTGTATTGCACCATTTCCTCTCCCTGCTGACAAACCACTGTGCAGCAGAGTAAAGAAGGCAGTTCTCTGACAATTTGCTTATACTCTGCTTCGATTCACTTTAGAAAACCTTTTTTAAGTCTGTTCTTGGTTGTCTTTAGCAAACATTCAATTTTGGTTTTATTTTTAGACCAGCAAAATGTATAACAGATGAGATAATGACATGCAGATGGATTAAGTTGCAAAGCTGAGGCAAAACCTTTTTAGAAAAAATTGCTTTGTAGTATAAGCCGAAAATGGGCCTTCCCTAAACTCACAATTAGAATCGAACTAATTAAGTTTCAGAAGTAGGCTAGCCTATTCTCCTTCCTGGATTTATTGAACCAGCTGTTCTTGTTCAAAGTAAGAGCTGTAGAGCTTGCTGCATGCTACAGTTTAGGCTTTATTTTAAAACTTTATGAATAAATTACTCTTCTATTTGTAATTTAGAAATGATTGGTTTGTTTAAACTATTGGTTTATTGCAATTAAAGTCTGAAGTGATAAAAACTTTATTATTTAAGTCTTTAGTTGAGAAGAGATTTTATTTGAGGGAAGAGGATTCCTAAAGAGATGGGGTTTTTAGCTAGGAACTACTGTGTTGCAAATGAAATGCTATACATGCAATATTTAGTCTTGCTAATTAGTAGTTAAAAATCAATCTCTGTTTAAGCAGTTATAGTTCATAATATGTTTAGATTTTTTTGTCTGCTTTTGTTGGTGGTGAATGACTGATCTGAAATGTGTATCTGGTTGACTTAAGTAAAATTAATTGAGGTGAATACTGAATTCAGCTAAAAACTGGAAAAAACATATTTTTAAGTCTTATGTTTGTAAATTAAGACTAAGCCAATTATGCAGGGTACATGAGTTTACCGAAATAATGAATGTGTTAAACTGATTTAAACAAAAATGCTGAGTACTAAATTGAATGGATTTGTTTCTGGTTCCAATATCAGTCATGGCACAAGAAGTCTTTCTTGGGTAGATTTTTTTGTTGTTCTTCAGTTAGAAAATGTTTATGTACTTCTTTTAATACTATGAAAGGTTTTTTCCAAGTAACTTTAAGTAGAATAAAATTAAATGGAGAAAAACGTATTCTGTCAGCACCTGCAGAAACTATTTCTGTCCAATGTTGATTTGTTGTATTTGCAGACTTTAGAAGTAGCAGCATTCCCCTGTTCTGTGATGCTTAAACAGTCCCAATTCTATTTCTGTAACTTCATTTATTAAGTAAAATACTCTTCTAGTAAGTATAGGTCTTTAAATCTGAAGTAATGAGATACATGAATAGGTTAATTAGATGATATCCTGTAGATCTGAAAGACTGGGAGGTAGTGAAATTGCCAATAGAGATATTCTGGGTAGCATATAACTATTCTGCAACTTTACTCTGTGAGATATGGGTACTGCAGCATTGAAATAAGACTTACCAAGATGAGTTTAGACATAGATTTAGAAATGGTTTAGTAATATGACATAAGAGAAGCATCAGCCTGCTAAGTAATGAGAATAACAGAACTAGGGGAAAGATGGAGTTCTGTAATGCAGCTGAGCTAAGGCTTATCTTTGGCAAATGTTTGGGAAGGTATTTAGTTAGCATACCTAAGATCATCTTTCTATTTTGTTTCTTGCAGGTTATACAGAGAATATTTTATACAGTAAATAGGTCCTGGTCTGGGAAAATAACTTGTAACGAGCTCAGGAAAAGCAACTTTTTACAGGTATGTGATACCTAAATTTTGCAAGACAGATGTTTCTGCAATTTTAAAAACTGCATTAACTAAATGCTAAAGGGAGTAACATAAGTAGCATTTCTTCCTTTTCCAGAAATTAGTGAAGGCTCAATTGCATTAATTCTCATACACTAGAATATGTTTAAATGTCATTTCTTACGTAGAGCTGTATATATACATATGTGTTTAGCAGAAGTCCGGCTGTTCTCGTTCTTCTGTGGACGCATTAGTTTTCTACCTTGTGTGTTCAGTCTTTGCTGTCGTGCTGCATGGTGTGCACTGTCTCTGAAGATAAAAACTGTTCCACTGAAATAGCTTTAGATATTAACTTGGTGTCCTAGTTTCGGCTGGAATAGAGCTGATTTTCTTCTTAGCAGCTGGTATAGTGCTAAGAGAACAATACTGCTACTACACTGATGTTCTTAGTTGTTGCTGAACAGTCAAGGACTTTCAGCTTCCCGTGCTCTACCAGGTGCACAAGAAGATGGGAGTGAGCATAGCCAGGACAGCTGGCCCAAACTGCCCAACGGGGTATTCCATTCCATATGACGTCATGCTCAGTATATAAACTGGGGATGTTGGCTGCAGGCAGGCAATCACTGCTCGGGAACTGGCTGGGCATCAGTCAGTGGGTGGTGAGCAATTGTATTGGGCATCACTTGTTTTGTGTATTCTTTTATTATTGTTATTGTTGTTGTTGTTATTGCTATTACTATTTTTCATTTTCCCCTGTCCTATTAAACTGTCTTTATCTCAACCTACGAGTTGTTTTTTATCTGATTGTCCTCCCCATCCCATTGCAGGCCGAGGAAGCAAGCGAGTGGCTGCGTGGTGCTTAGTTTCAGCTGGGTTCTCATAACCGCAACACTTGGTGATAAGAACTCAGATCTTTCAACAAATGTCTTACAAATTCTTTAATGTGTTCTGTTTATCCTTCTGATAATAGAATGTGGCATTATTGGAAGAGGAAGCTGATATTAACCAGCTGACAGACTACTTCTCATATGAACATTTTTATGTTATCTATTGCAAATTTTGGGAGCTGGATACAGACCATGACCTCTATATTGATCGGAAGGATTTAGCTCGACATAACGATCATGGTATGACAAATGAAGCACCTTTATTTACATGTACTAAATGACCTGTAAACTTTCAACTGAGGAAGCAGTTAACTGCCAAGGCCAGTGTTCTTGAGTCTGTTGGTGTTGCTGATCCTGCTGACTCAGTGAAATAAAGGAGGACAAGTCATCTGTAATGCTGCTTTGCGTCTGCCAATTCCAAATTTGAGGAAAACTCTGAATTTGAATTTTGATCTTGGCAAAGAAGTAGAGGAACAAATCTTTGAAGTCTTGGTATACCATAAATGGCTGCATTTGGTGGTTTCAGGTAGTTAGTTATCTTGGAAACAACCAATTTTACTGATATTCAAGGAGCATGGCTCTTATGACAAGGTATGGAAAAAGTAGAAAAAAGCAAACCTACATTTAGGTACCCTGCTTATTTTAAAGTTTTGGTAGCTCAGTTGCAGTACATTTTGTTTTAATACTATTTGGCAGCTTTATGCTTTCTGCATTCACGATATACGACTGTGATTCTGTAGTCTTGCAGGCTTGTACCTATTTTAAATATTCTTGTAGCTCATATAGAACTGTTGGGGTGGTTTTGGATGCTTTGTGTCCATTGTCGTCTTAAAAATATTCCCTTCAGGACTGGAAAGCTTACTTAAGCACAAAGTTATTATGGAATATTATCTGATATTATAAAGAATAAACCCAATTCTGATAGATTGCACTTGAAAACTTGCCTGCTGAAGTGCGACTACACTTTAGGACACTAAGGAAGAAACGCTTCTTTCACTTGAGTGGTTGCTCTACGGAGTTAGAAAGGAAGCAGAACTGATACAATGCCACTTGCAGTTTAGTTTTGCATCCTTTAAACCATGGAATATTGGTTAAAGCTTAACAGCTGCTGCTTGATGAGAACTAGACTAAATAAGAGCATAAAAGGGATATGATAACCCAACCTTAGTCTTATATTTTTTGCATGTCAAAATTGGATAATCTGTTTTCAGCAGTCCCCTCCTATCATACTGTAACTGCTCTAAAATTAGGCTACATCAAACACTTATGTGTAGTAAGAAAAAAATTAAAGTATGTAGTTGTTGAGAAGGTTGAACGACTTCAGTGTTTCAAAAGTAGATAAGAAGAAGCAGCAGCATGTATGTCTGAAACAATTTGTTTATCGTACAGTTCTGGGGATAAATGTTAAGTAGGGACTAGTGTCCTTACTAGAATAATACAGTGATAGCATCACCGTAAGTACATAAAACAGTTAACCATTCAAATAGTTCATCTGCTTGCTTTAATTATCAGTATTTCTACAATGCTGAAAAAATCTTTCAGAGCTAGAATAGTGAGAAGTAATTCTCCTTCTGTGAGAATAGTATTCTGTGCTGCTTTGAGCACCGTCCACAAATTCTTCAGGATAAATTGAATATCATTTACAGAGGTAGTGCACAGTTAAGACATGTCTCTAAAATCCCCGAAATGGTTTCAAAATAGAAGCATGGATCAGAACCATGTCAGAAATAGACCCATGTCAGAATCAGTTTGGTATGCTCGTTATGTGTGAACGTGCCAATTCTATTTTGGCTCTTTGCCAAGGCCACGTAAAATATAATGGCACTTGAAAACATGATTTACTTGTCAAAGGACTGGTAAATGCTGTCTTACTGATCAGCCAATTTTATTAATTTTATTACACTAATATTTCTGTGTCAAGTCTGAATTCAGAGCTGGTTGGTTCTAGCTTTGCTTTGGAAACTTTGTGTTAAGTGATCCTCTCCAAGAGGACTCAGAGGAATTAATGAGCGCTACACTTGATCGCTCTCGCAGATGTGTATACATGAGGGTTCCAGTAAACTCTTCAGCGAGACAATACAAAGCAAAAATAACCTGTATATATTTGACACTATTTTAAACCTTTTTTCACAGCAATTTCAAATAGGATGATAGAGCGGATCTTCTCAGGAGCAGTAACAAGGTACTTATTTTATATGCTGATCTAAATCCAAATTAATATTAGCTTGTTAAATTGCGTGACATTCCCAGAAAAATTACTTTCCCCTTGAAATGGAGCAGCAAATTTCAAGATTCAATATTGTAGTTTAAACTCTAGCAATATTAGAGTGCTCTTTGGAACCTTTGACTCAGTCCAAGTTCTTTCCTTTCTTTACCTATATGAACACTTGCCATATGGTTTAGCAGGGATGGGAATGAGGAAGGGAAGAAAGGTTAGTATTGTTGGTTTTCCATCCCTTAAACCTGTAAAATTTTCAAAGAGAATTGGGCTTTCCAGTACTACTTGTAAAATCAACACTTGTTGCAAATCAGCAAATTTACAAAAATGCCTTCAGCTGAGTTAACTCACGTTTTTGACAATCCTTCTTTTTTTCCCCTTTGGATTGACTCCCTCTTGTGTATTTATGAAATTTTACTCATTTATAAAACATTTTGCTAGCACAATATCGGCAGCTAGAAAGCAACTGATAAACAGAAATAGCAAAAGCTGAAAGGAGTGAAATGACACTTGGCAGGCATATGTCTAGACCTTACTCCTTCATACTAGTTTTTTGGGCAAGACAATATACTGTATTTTTCTAGACATCTTGAGGATAGAACAGCAAAAAATGAATTTTAGGAATTAAATGTAATGTCTAAGAACTGCCTACCTGACTTTACTAGACAGGTTGGCCCTGTGTCTTCAGAATGTATTTGGATGCTGTGTTCTGTGGTATGAGTAGAAACAATTATGTTCTTGTCATGAACATTTACTTCCTCAATGCTTTTTATCTTCATATTTCCATTCCAACACTTTTAGCTAGCAGAGCTCTGTACAGCTTTAAGTTCTCATTGCTTCTACCTGAATAGAAATTCTAAAAAGCACATGTATTTGTATATAATGTATTTTTTTAAAATTAATTGAGATATCTCTTCTGTTAACAATTAAGCAGTGGTGTTGCTGCCAGGAAAGAAAGCTGTAAATCCTTCTGGACAGCATGCTACCTCCCTCTTCCAGCTGCTCCCTTCCTCTTTACCTATTGCAGTAGAAGCAGAACAGAACACAAGGTCCTTATCCCAAATGATCAAAGTAGTCTGTGACAAGTCACCTTATGAACACTGCATTGTTTAGGAGTAAATAAACAGTTAATAGCACAAAAGAAAATAACCCTTAATTTTGGTTAGCAAAAGCTAGGTGTTTTAAAATAAATTTTCTATCTTTTTCCTCTTTGGCCTTCAAGAGGTAGAAAAGCACAAAAAGATGGGAAAATTAGCTACGCTGATTTTGTCTGGTTTTTGATATCTGAAGAGGACAAGAAGACACCAACTAGGTAAGTATGAATTTATGTTTTAACAGAAATAAAGACTGATTTTATTGGTTTTCCAGCCCTTAAATGGGGACCACTGATGCTCAGCTGGAACTGATGGAAGAAGCTAAACTGCAAAAACATGAGTGGAAAACTGGCCCAGTTTGTTGCATCATTGTTATTTGTATTGCTGCTGTAGCAGTCTATTTTAATGACTTTTAAGAGGCTGGCTAAATGTTATTGTTCCATATGCTGTGTGTGGCCTACTTACAGACAGGGCCATAGATAAAGGAGATTGCAGTTATTTCATGATGCTAGTGACTTTGGGAAGCTACACAGCTAGCATTAGCTGTAGGCTAGTGATAAACATATCATGTGATATGTCACTGGCTTGTTCAATATGGAAAAAAAAGAACTTGGATTTCATTGCACAATTCAATTTTTCATTAGCTCCCTTGAGTTTTTATGTAAAACCACATGCTTTAGTCCTCTCCTCCGTCACCTACTCAATTAACAAGTATATTTTCAAATGCAGTAACACAGGGCACAGCAAATACCAGAAGCTCTTACCACAATAAGTGGTGTTTAATGACTTTCTATTGCATTATGGAATGAAGTCTTAAGTCTAGTTTTGCATCTGTAAGTAGCACAGCCTTTAAAGCAGGCAACGTAAATTCTTGAAATTCTGTAATAAGTTTGTGTAAACAGTTCTTTGCTATTGATTACTGAATTTCAGCATTGAATACTGGTTTCGCTGCATGGATCTTGATGGGGATGGTGCTTTGTCTATGTATGAATTGGAATATTTTTATGAAGAACAGTGCCAAAAATTAGATAACATGGCCATTGAACCTTTGCCGTTTGAAGACTGTTTGTGCCAGATGCTGGATCTTGTGAAGCCACAATATGAAGGTAGTAAAATCCTTTTCCATCTGTAACTTCTGTTTCTCTGGATTAGGAGTTAGTGCACTTAAGAGCGCGCAGTTGGTCATACAAAGAATATGCCTTCAGGTTGTCTTTTCTCTAAAGTATGTTAGAGCTTATTAATGAAATGGTCTTCCAACAGCAGGCAGGCATTAATTTTCATGCTAAAATTTAATATGGTGCTTTAAAATTCCTTGTAGCCTTTTATTTTGGGCTTGTAGCTGTGTTTAGTCTTAAATGAAATCTTATCACTATCTGGTTGAGGTGATGCTCTCAAAAGCTCTTGACTTACCTGTTCCAGTACTTGTTTAATTGAAATTTCTTCAGAGGGAACATTTTCTCAACAGTATTTGTCTCTGTAGATCAGTCATAACTTATTTTCAGTTAAAAGCCTATGCTGCCCTTAGGAAGTTCATGTCAAGGGTCTTAAAAATAACGGAATACTAAACTCTTCTTAGTTTTTGGCTATTTTCTACATGCATTTGAACATTCTCAGACCTGCATTCTACTCTCCTGCATTTAACATATATGATTTTTAGCTGATGAAATTTCAGTTTACATTTTACACCTGGAAAAAAACTTAGGAAGTAAGCATCCTGCTCACTTTGTATTTGCCCTTCTGTGCTGCTTAATACTAAAAGTGTTTTTGCGTGCCTTGGTAAACATTACTGTGGTGTCGAAGAGTGATATCTTGCATATTCATGCCCTCTACCTCTGTGCTGTTTCTGATATTTGTCTCACAAGTTGATAAAACTGTTGTAGCCATGACGGATTAGTCTTCAGGGATTTGTTGAACTTGACACAACTGAGGTCAACTTGTCTGTAAACTCAATGCCTCAACACTTGACCACAGTTAGCACTAATAACCCTTGTTATGGCTATACTTTTTAAAGTGAATTTCGGTGTATAAAGGCATTCAGTGTATAAAAGGACTAGCAATACAGTCTGGGTGCTGTTATTGTACAGACTCTTCATTGCAATAAACTTAGAACTTGCCTATTTGCTCTTGAAATGTTCGATAGGAGTAGCAACCTCTATCACATATACTAATGTTTGCTATTTTTTTAATAGTACAAGAAAATTATTGACCATCTTATATAATGCTTTTGTTTAGCAAATGTAATGTTGTACTAGTGTTTCACATTTAGACACTTTGATCTTATTGCAGCCTTCAAGTACCTAAAAGGGGCGTATAAGAAAGCTGGAGAGGGGCTTTTTACAAGAGCGTGTAGTGATAGGACAAGGGGCAATGGATTTAAACTGAAAGAGGGCAGATTTAGATTAGATATAAGGAAGAAATTTTTGCAATGAGGGTGGTGAGACATTGGAACAGGTTGCCCAGAGAAGTTATGGATGCCCCATCCCTGGAAATGTTCAAGGCCAGATTGGATGGGGCTTTGAGTGACCTGGTCTAGTGGAAGGTGTCCCTGCCCATGGCAGGGAGTTTGGAAGTAGATGATCTTTAAGGTCCCTTCCAAGCCAAACAATTCTATGATTCTATGAATATCAAGCATCACTTTTCAGTTGAATGTGTAAGAGGGTGGTTCTGTTGGCTGCCTATACAATTATGGTTACAGAATCAATTAATAATAGTCTTGCTTATTGTCCACCTTCTTTCTAGTATGAAGAATGTTTAAATTACAAGAAACTTGCTTTTATTTTAAAAAGACAGTTGTCTTTTATTGAGACATGATTTTTTGCATGCTAAGGGAATTGGAATAACTCAAAACTAGAACTTAAAGCTTCATATTCTTATTGAAACCAAGTTAAATGGATTTGCTAGGTGAAAAGGCATTTCTAAAGGCAGATAAAATTGTAAATGAAAAAGGAGCATTAAGTATGTTTTGGCTGAAAGCTCGATCCTAGATATGAGTGGAATGACGTCTTAGACTAACATTGTATAATGCACGGAGGTTGGAGAGCATTTAAATTCAAGTGAAGCAAGCTCTGAGGAACACATTTATGTTATATGCTTGTCTGCAGGAGCCTCTCAAACTCAGGGGTTCCCTTCCAGCCTTGTGCATTTTGCTTCTGAAAGGCAGACACTTTCCATAATGTTTCAGTTCTGCATTTCAAATGAAACAGGATTGATGTAGCTGTTCTGCATCAGGAAGATGATAAAAGGAGGCTGTGAAATGCAACTGAGAGTTATTTAGAGCAACAAAAATGAAGCAAATTGTGAAGGGTTGATGTTTTTTTATAAAAACTGGTTGATGTTTAAAAGGTGGATTAAGAAAAAATTACCCTGTTGTTTTCCTAATACAAAAACTAGCAGCATAAAATGACATTTCACTTGGTAGATTTGAAACAAAAGAAGGTACTTTCATACAGTTATGGCTAAACTGTGATACTGTTTGTTACAGGATGCTCTGTGTACTAAAAAGCAAATTTTTTAATTTATGGAGACTCAAATTCATTATCTCAATTTCATTCATTTTTCGTTGGTCTTTGAGAGACAGTGGTAAGCACGTACATGAGCGTTAGGTGTCTAAGCTCCCATGGCAATAAATGGAAACTGGAGAGCAAATCAAGGAACCAAATATAGGTGTCTAACTTAAATTGGGAGCTTATATAACTAGGACTCAAATCAGTTGCTTGGTTGTGGAGAGTTGCTGCCACTTGAGATGGCCCAATGCATCAGACATCTGTGTGGGTCTGACAGATATGACACAGGTGCCATGAGGGATTTGTGTCGTTCTGGAGCATAAGCTATAAGCCATGCAGAATACACTAAGGCACTTTGCGTGGCGACAGACACAAGTGTGGCACCCATTTCCAAATGGGATTCAGATTTTGCTTCCCTCTGATGTCCTTGAGTTATACTTGTTAGAGGCTGGGACAGTATGCTGAGCAAATACTGTTCTAAGTCTGGCTTTTATTGAACTCTTCCATAACATCTGCAGTTATCCCTTCTTTGGTTGACAACAGAAGATTGGCCATATTTCAGGTGAATCAATAAAGGGGAGTTTTAAGGACAGGCATCTGTCTTTCCCTGAATATCTGGTATTTTTCAGTCTCTCTGCAAAAGCTTAATATTCAGCTTTAAAATAAGGTAACGTTTCTGAGCAACCTGATAAACACTTAACATATCCATCGATTTGAGTCTGTAAAGTATCAATTTATGAAAAACAAACAAACAAGCAAAACACCTCTGAGCATTTAGCTTTCCCCTCAAACAGTAAATATTGATCAGGCTGGACAAGTGTGGCAAACTAGGCTCTATGAAAAATTCATCTGTATGAAGCATAGTCCCACACTGTCACCTCTGTCATACATTTTTCTTTTCAAGTCAGGGAAGAGAAAGGGCCACTGCCAGAGGAGATTCCTACCTGCTACCCAAGCATTTATTGGGAAGGAATGGCTAGCTCACTGGAGACTTCTGTCTCTTGAGGAAGCTTAGACAATTATCTTAAATTATTTTTAATAGCTAAGCGAGGTAGACTTCATCTCACTCCAACATACTGAAGGGCAGGAGGATGACAACTAAAGCAAGTAACATCTGAAACATTTAAAAGCTTTGTCCACTTTGAAGGACACATCTCTAGGTGTGTATTTCATCTATTCACTTATCTCTGTTGAGCACCAGTGGCAATTGTTCTGGAGCATAATGATGACTTAACTTTTGAATAACTGTCTTTGGAGAAAGAATAATTTCTACTTTAAACATCTTATCTTGTAATTTTCTTTACAGGAAAAATTACTCTGCATGATTTAAAGCGATGTAAGTTGACAAATGTGTTTTTTGATACTTTTTTCAACATTGAAAAATACCTTGACCATGAACAGAAGGATCAGTTTTCCATGTTGCGGGTGAGTATGAAGCTTTAAAAGTCTTTTTTAGCTATGTGCTTAACAACTAATATGTTTTTTAATAACTTGCTATGTGATTGTTTAGGATGGTGAAGGTGAAAGCCAAGAGGTCTCTGACTGGGAGAAGTATGCTGCTGAAGAGTACGACATCTTGGTAGCAGAAGAGGCAGCAAGTGACCAGTGGAATGAAGGGTAAGAACGTAGCGGAAGGCTTGGTACAAATCCTCTCTACTAATGTAGAGCCTCACCATCGCGATCATCCTTGATGCTATTTTTGTAGAACATTGCTGTTTGTCATGTTTAGCCATGTGCTCAGTGAAGGAGGAAGAACCTTTCTTGTATCTCAAATTAAATATTCCTTGACAGTTTGTGATCACATTGGTTTTGTCAAAGAAAAGGTTCTACTTTGAGTTTTGGGAGGAAATAAGATTTGAAAAAGCTTCAACTCTAAACAAAACACATTAATTTTTGTAGTTTCTTGTTAAATGAATGAAGGGCTTCATTAAGAACTTTGGGAGTGGTGGTGTGGAAATCTCACTTCTGAACACAATTGTATTGGCTCAGAAGTATTTTCTCACTGTTCTCTAAAAGTAAATAAGATAATAAATCTTGCTGTTTCAAAATCACTTCTTTTACTTTTGCTATGTAGCTTCCAGAAGCTCTTGAAATCCAAAGCCCTGAATTTGCCGTTCATTTTTTTCATTATTTAAAAAGATACAGAGAACAAGTACAAATTTAACTTGTTTTAGGCCTTAAGCTGATGACTCATCTAGAGAAAACACGTTTTCTTGTATTTCCTGCATCAATATTCCATTTTAAAATATCTCTGATTCTTGCCAAGCATTTAGAGAATGACTAGCTTGATATTAGAGAGTGCTTTAAAATCTGAGAAAGTAAAATCCTCGTAACACATTGATTTCAAGAAACTTTGTTAAAGCTTATCTGGGAAGAAAAAGGGGAGGGAAATTATTGTTATCATCACTCAGCCTCTTCAGCATTAAGGGGACATCACGCTCTTAACTCTTCATGGAATCTACTGCTAGAATTGATTAATATTACAGAATTAGCAAGCCAGAAAATAACGGAAGCTTTGTTGTTGCTGTGAGTTAGGCAATATTAAACCTTCAATGTTTTTTCTCTTGTTTAATCTCTCTTAAGGTCATAGACTAAGTTGGGGGAGGGTACAGAGTAAATACGTACATTTTGACAGTTGTTTGAGACACTGTAATGCCAAGTATAATAGCTTAAATTTGATGGATCAGAAGAAAGAACAGTTTCTACGGTCTTACTGGCTGTGAGATGTTATTTATTTATAAATCAGCTGACAAAACTAGTTGGATTCTTATAAACTGGTGAAGGATTCAGATTGTTGGCCCTCTGTTTTAGAACATCCTTATAAAATTAACGTGTTTAAACCATTAGAAGTCAAAATTTTAAAAAGTTGCCAGTAGACTTATCAGCAGGTCAACCTGAGAGCCCAGGCTTGGCAGGAAGGAATAGCATTCAGGAGACTTGAGGTACTGTTAAATCTGAACATCTTAAATCTTTACTAGAACAACTTCCTCAAATGTTTTAGACCTTTGTTGTTTTAGCCTTATTTTCTCTCTCCTCTGCTGCTCTGGTTGATTGCTTCTATCACAGTAGTTGTGTGTCTCCACCTTCTCACTTAAAAATTCTGCTGTTTGTGTGACTTTCTAGCATTAGAGTGGTAAGCCCATTTTGTCTGTTTTCAGATATGAAGTTGCAACATCCAGATGGCCTTTGACTAAATTTTTCTTAAGATCACCTGAGTGTTGATAGTTAAATGCAGATTTCCTGGATTCTGTTAAGATCCTATTATTCTGTCCTACAGCTCTTAAAGCCTCTTACAGCTTTGCTGTGGAGCGCCCTGAGAAACTAGTTCTCGTGTCCATTAGGATATGCTCAGGGTTCAGAAGAGATGCTACATGGTCTGTAAAAGCTAATCCTTAGCTAGATTGTCAAGGAAGGATTTCAACTCTTCCTCTAGCGTTCTGTCCCGAGATCACATGCAGTGTCACTGGCAACTGAAACTAATGAGAGGCAAAATATCCCTTTGAGATAGTAAGGGACCTGCATGTCAGGAAGTCAGGTTACTCTGCACCTCTGATTAAGGGCTTGAAATTGCTGGTCTGTTGCAGATAAGTGTAATTTTGTAAAGTTCTAAGATAATGTGGGTGAAATTGTGCCTAAAACAAGTGCAGATAGGATATAAAGTAAAAGTCTCAAGGTGCTTTTATTTTGATTTAGCTATGAGGTCGTTAACTGCAGATGTTCCTCTGAGCTAGCAGTATCTCTGTGATTATTGTTTAGATTAAATTATTTTATGTATTTCCCACTCTCTTCCAAGAGATCTGCTCTTGGCGAAGGTAAAAGTTGCAAAATTCATAGCCAGTATTCTTGGGGTCAGATCACTTCTGTTCTTTTCCATGAAAAATTTATTCGAAGTGTACCTGAAACCATGGTTCAATGGCTTTACACAGAAAGAGGACAAATAGAAACTAAAGTACAAATTGTTTCTCCAGTTAAATCTTCAGATTATGTTTAAAAACTTATCTTAAATTTTCACTCTCCAGTAAAATTCTAACACATCTCGCACACTTAGTTTTTTCAGGTATTTCCATGAAGTTTGTTCTCTCCACAGCGTAGGCAGAGTCGTCTTTACGTGTCCATGCAATTACAACTTAAATAATACAGAGAATATTGTGTAATTTATGATATGCAAAGCAGAATCCTAATAACCCTAAACCTTGAAAAAAATTGCACCTTCACTGTGTAAATACACTCCTAAAGGAAAACCTGTGTGCCATTCTAAGAATAATATAGTGCAGTTTGCTGGGATATGGAGAAGTTATATGATGCTAAAACATCCAGTTTCTCATTAATTTTGAGCCTGTTTGTGAAAACAAGCGACTCATGGGTTGTAGGTTGTCTCTGCTTCTGGCATTTGTCACAGATCGTGTATAAAAAACCCTGACAATTAAAGAAAAATGTCGTGTCCTACGGAAGCACAGCCCCAAAAAATCACGCGTTTTATTAATGTAGTTACTTCCTGTATCCCTAGTTGGGTTTGACACATAAGCCACAGCTTCACTGCTGGCCCTCCACAGAGATTGATAAAAGCTTTCATCCAAGAGTTTCTGAAGTTTGGGTGCTTGATGTTTCCTTGGGGCATAGACTGTAATTCTCATTGTCTCCACTCACTACCATGTCATCATTTGTCAAAGTGCTTCATGTATTGGATACACAACCACAGGTAAGATGTATTTGGATTGACTACGTAGAAACAAATATTAGGCTTCATCTTACTGATTTCTGCCTGCCCTTATATCAGAAGCTTGTGAAGAATGTTGCATTTAAACTGCTGAATTGAGGTTTATTTTTTTAATAAAGAGCAAAGTTAGGGTACTTTCCAAATTGTTCGTCAAATAAGTAAGCGAATCTAACTTGTGAGCAAATAAATGAAAATGTAGAGAGAATAAAAGTATTCTGATCTGGCTCAGGGAGGCATTGTCGAATCTGAATTAAAGCTTGAATGCTTTCTAAAAGGGAAGGTCAGTGAAAGTGTCTTCAAAACTTAATACTGAAGTAGGGCTGTCTGAATCTTTTTTCCTACAATTGTCCTGAAAAATGAAGCTTACTTTCTATGGCTGAAGCTGAGAAAAGCCTTAATGGACACAAGGCTGCTAAAGTTTTCCTTGCTGCTGTTAGGAGAGTTTAATGACCAAAAACATTAGCAAAAATTTATTATCAACATTTTAAGAACAAAAAGCTCCCTTAAAATCACTGTGCTTAAAGGGTTATTTATAATGCCTGCCCGAACTGAAGTGACTATTTGACAATCCAGCATGATTATTTTACTTGATTACCTCTGTGGTAAATATTTTCCTGACATTCCTATTAAAACAGTTGATCTGAAGCCTGGGAGTGGTATACAGAAATCTAGAAAACAGGCCAATTTCTGTACATTTACATGAGCTCTAGAAATGTGAGGAGGGGAAAAAGGACTTTTTAGAGGTGGTGTAGCTGTACGGTTGTTTTGGGATGGTGGTGGTTGTTTTGGGTTTGGTGTTTTTTTAGAAAAACCTGTGCTGGGAAGTAGCAATAGACTGTCTAATACTATGAGAAGTAACTCAAATAATCTCAGCGCCCAGATGTGTAAAACTGAGACAGCATTTCTAAATTTCCTTAACTTAAATATCTTGGAGAGGAGTAAAAAGTGATTATTCCATGAGTCCACCAAAGCTTTGGAAGTGAGTAGGATTTTCATTTGGTCCAATAATGTTTCAGTAACAGTCTTCTGAGTATGGGATAGATGGAATCTGCAAATAGTATCAGAGATAAGCTCATGCTGCCATTTTTAATGACTGGAAAAGCTGCTGTCACCTCTCTGTTATCGCTATGCAATAAACAAATCCAAAAGGTGCGTTCAAGATGTTTGTTTAAAAAAGAAAAAGTCCTTCTCAAAAAGATTTAATGATGGCATAGAAGGATATAAATTACACGTTTGTGAGCCAGAACTGTTGCTATAGAAGAATATGCATCTTTTTTCCAAATCCTTTTTTTTTTTTTTAAATGTGTTAACACAGTAAAGTAACTCTGAGGATGTCTTCTGTTTGCTGTTCAAATCAGTGGTGAACTTGTGAGAGAAATCCAAGGTATTCTGTTCACTGCCTAAGCACTGATTGATGCTTGCATAATCGAGGCTCTAATACCCATGGGAAGGATGAAACAACAAAGAAAAGAAAATCAGGAACTACTTTTACTCATTGTTTAATCTTTACCTGATGTTGTCAAAGCATCTTTATTTCGTTTGCTTCACCACCATCTTCAGTAAAAGAAATCTATCATGTTTATTTTATGTTTAATATGTTTATGTATGTTTGTTATTTGTTTATTATGTTATTACATTATCTATCTATATATCTATATCTAAGATATCTATGTTTCTTAGTATGTTTAATAGTTTATCTATGAAGTGTTTCAACAGAATTGCGTTCACAATTGGAAACATTGTTCTTCCTCTCATCTCTGCTACCAATGCTACTCTATGTTAGTGTTCACGGTGGATTATTTACCTCCTCTTTGCCCTATGTCTTCCTCTGGAAGAACACTTCTGATCACCATTATAAAGTGATTACATAATGCCATTATAAAGTCACAGTTGAAGAACAGTGCTGAGATGAGATTCAGTAGCACTTGAGAAGATGTGTGTGAACCTGAGTCAACCTAGCCCAGGAAGTGGTCGGTGCTTTGATCTGACACCATAAATATCCACGGAGAGACATGTTTATTTTTTTTAAACAGCTATCAATTATAGATTGGTCTCACCTAAACAGTGCTGAAGCTGATCTTTTTCAAATGTCAGCCTTCACTGACTTGAGTTAGTTAAACATTACCTTTCATCATCCATCTGTTGTTCATTTGCAGCAGCAGCAGGTGGTTATCGGTATCTTCTGGTTAAACAATTGGCTTTCACTTTTTAGCATCTGCTTTAAATACATGGTTGCCGTCACTTCCTTGTGCTCATGCACATTTTAACAAGACTTTCAGTATTCTTTCTCTTTGTTATCTACTGCAAGTGTCGTCTGTTCTTTCTAATTGAGCCCAATTTCAGCTTTCTTGAAGAGAACTCGAGGGGTTTCTGTCAAGTACTTAGCAATGGTCAAATGCAAGACTTGACTTACAAGTAGTCCCCCAGAGCAGTATGTGCTTTGAATCCTTTCAGTAAAGCTGTGTATCTCACCAGTAAGTTCTGCACCTGGTGGGAGAGTAAGCTAGCTTAAATTTAAGTAATTATTACAGCAACCTAGTGCTGCTTCTGGTTGCGTGTTTCTTACTGTAAAAGGCAAATATTGGAAACTATGGTCTTCCTGCAGGTGCCTTGTTTGTGTTCTAACTTGTAAATGTTTCCCGACATAGCTAGGCTCTCTCATGTTCTTTTTTTCACCTGCTCCCAGGTATGAAGCAGAACTGAATCCCGTAGACCATCAGAAGGCCAGTGTCCTCAAGTATCAAATGGAAAAAAGACCATTTTTTGAAATGCCTTCCCATCTGGCTGATGTAGACTTGGATGAATATGACTATGAAGAGGACTTTGAGTAGTGGTTACTTATGGTCAACACTTGCAGAAGAGAAGGGACACTCTGCAGCAGGTCTGCTACACACCTGTACGTTTCAGTGGGTTTCGTTTCCAGGAAGTCAGCTTAGTTTTGTGCTAAAAATATTTAATCACGCACTACCTTTTAAATGAAAGAAGTGCATTTGTATGGAATGATGAAACTTTTTGTATTTATTCAATAGTCTATAGTTTGTAAAATAGATTCAAATATTTATTTACAGATGTTGCATAATTCCTTTTTGGAAGAATAACAATATTTGACTTTACAGAAAAGTAATCTACTGTTTTTAAGAGAACTGTATAATTCTCTCTAAGTTGATGTGTGGCGCACTGACCATCTCCATCCCGTATGTGAACAGGAATTCCTGTCCTGGTATGGGAGGTAAGGAGACAATTTATACCTGGCCTGTGACACTTATGTGCTCACAAACAGCCGCAGGGCGTTTGTGCCTTGGCAAGGAAGAGATGTGACTGCGAGTGCGCGACTCAGCTCTCGCATACAAGCGGAGTTTCCTTTGACAAGCAGAGCGTAGTAGCGCACAAGGAAAGCGAGATGCCGGAGACAAGTTGCTTCTCTTCTCTGTGTAGTCCTTGTTTGCCCCAACTTTAATTTTGCTTGCCCCTTTAAACTTCAGTCTTTTCATTGATGTTCATTATAAAAAGATTATTTAATAATGAAGTCTGTTTTAGTGTTCATATTTGATCCAAAATGAGTGTGTTAATTCATGTAGAAGGAACCAATTTTTTTTTAAATCCTTTGTATAAATGTTACTTGATCAGTGATGTGCACTAATTTGTTGTGGGCATTCAGTGCTTTTGTCTGTCCTCCCCTTCAGTTGTTTGCTATTGACACATTCCATGGATATTTCATCAGTGTCACAGCAGCCTGAAATTGTTGCCTCACTCTTACTGTTAAACAGGTTTTGTTAGGGGAAAAAAGAAAAATGTACAAAAAGATGTAAGTTATTTTTTGGTTGCAGTGCAGATCTGTTAAAATGTTTAAAATCATGTTTGTATTTTCAAATAAAGATTTTCATACATGTAATTTAGCAGTTCTAATTATGATGTTATGTACTACATAAAATCAACTTCTTACTATTAAAGAACCATTTAAGATAAGGTATGGTGGGTTACAAGCACATGGGGGCTGGCTGGATAATTACACCAAGCTGTGTATTCAAAGCAATCGAGCTCCAGCAGATGGTCTTCATTCAGAAGACAGTGGTGCTGAGCAGCTGGAAGTGGTACCGAGAAATCTGTTCCCCTCAACTCATCACACCATCTTGTGTAGAGACTTACAAACCTGTGTGTCTCAAGGAATGAAACTCCTCACTAAGGTCTGTTAGTGAACCTTACCAAGGAAAACTCCAGTCCTTTTAATATCATTCAAAGGATTCTTAAATCTTAAAATAAACAAGGTTGTTTATTCCAGTTTTGATGGGAAGTCATCAATGTCAAATTCCTCTAGCGTTGGTCAGATACCTTTCACTACTTGCCCATGGTTTGGGCTTCTTAAACAGTGGAGATAGATACACAGAGCATTTGTGCTGAGCTCTGTTCCCTAAGGTGCTGTGGGAAGGGATGACCAACTGGCTTTCTAGAAGACAATCCTGAACTTCTAGTGCTGGTGTTCAAGAGGTGGTGGCCTGCTGCTTCTCCTGACCTGAAACCCTTCAGCTGGCACCTCCCTTCTTAAAAAGGGGGCTTGGAAATGAATGCCATACAGCCACAGGCTTCCTTATCACATGGTGACATTTCTCCATCAAACAGAGTGATGGTGCAGGGTAGCTCTGTAGCTGCTGTTGCCACTTTGTGTTTAACAAAGTGTCTGTTAAATCCTGCTTCCTGTTGTACCTGTGATAACCAAGTCCTGTTTTTTGTAAACAACTTGCACAGATCTAGTAGAGCAAATTATGGTGTTATTGTGGAAGTGCCTTTTCTTGCAATACATGAAGATTACTGCACCTTCCCCCAGAAGGGTAATTCCCAGCCCTAGTCCTTTGTTACACAAATTAAAGCATCTGTGTGTTCGACGTGGGCCCAGGTAGAACTGTTTTCTTAGTCCAACTGTATTCTGCTTATCTGCTAAGTGGTCAGGCCTGATCCACAAATCCAGATGGATGAAGGAAACACCACATGTTCGGGGGATTACTGACTGAGTCACAGCGGAACCAAGAACAAGTTGATCTGGGTGAGAAGCAGCATCAGCTGTGGAGTGCCACCTCTCCCTTTGCATTAGCCTACTGCACACTTAATCACGCAAAATGACACATCATGGTTTTACCATCGTCACTTCAGGCCACCCCATACCTGGGAGACGTTCATGGCTTTCACGTCTGTGCTCGTGGGAGCTCACTTCTCACTCCGCCCTGTCATTAAATAAACTAGAAGGCCAGTAGCGCTGCTGCTGTTAATTCTGCAGACTTGGCATGGGAATATCACTTCCACTTTCACTACTAATGGATAGCAATAGTTCTGTAGTTTATTTTACTCATTTACAATCAAAAATATATATATATTAAAAAAAGTCAAGCTGATGGTAGGATCAATGCAGTGTACAATTCCATGGAGCAGTGACAAAGGGTCAGCGAAAGCAGCCAGCACTCCCCAGCCTACTGCCTCTGGAACACTCCGGAGTGACAATCATTTGCAAATTCTTAATGGAAGAGCTACTTTTGAAGGGCCATATTTACAGTCTATTTACATTGTCTTTTCAGGCTTTATATATGCCAAATAAATACCACATGATCACTGCGTATGAAGGATTTCTTCCAGAGGAAAACACTGAGTCAATGGATCTGCTGTTTCTTTCTTCGTTACTTAGAAGCCTTGATGTGAGTCTCCTGTGAACATGCCCTGATCCCCACAGACCACTAACCACATCTCTGTAAGCCCTGGGATTTAGAAATACTTTCCAATGATTTGCTCCAGGTTTTCCATCTTTCAGGCAGAAAATGGCACTGCCAAGTGACCTGCCATCCCCCAGCAGGTCACAGTGTTCACAGCTGGGCCAGGCTCTGTTCTCCCTGGGGTCAGGTACAAGGAAACAAGGCGATATCCATCCTGGTTTTCATCTCCAATGGTAGAGAACACATCCAGCCGAACACTGCCCCGTGCTGATTTGAGCAAGCTTGTCTCATCTAGTTTACAGTCTCTGACTCGGTATTTGTCAATACCCTGATTCCAGTCCTTGGGCTGAGGATTCTTCCAAGACAGCATCAAAGACCGGGGTGCAGTTGAGTAATGCCGTTCGTCACGCCCACAACCTTAAAATCGCAACGGCCAAATCAGTAACGCCACAAACAGCAACGTGGAGAAATCAACTGCAGCACCGGCAACTGGTCCTGGGTGGATGCCCACAGACAGAGATTTGACTCGATACGTATCTCCTGCTGCCTTGGTTGATGCCATTACAACCCCCTTTTCAGTTAAACAATTTGCAGGGAAAAAAAATGGTAGCATGTTCTTCACTTCCATTTATCCTCTCAGCATCTTAACTGTCCTATACCAGAAGAAAAAAATATTAAGTCAGTCTCAGACTATGATGTAAGATCACCCACGGAATCAGAATTAGAGTGTAGCATCTAACTATCCAGCAGCTTGGCCACAGCTGGCTCTTGGAAAGCACCTTTTTTAGCTTCCACAAAAGGCAAGAAGCATTTCTGTACCACAAGGAGCCCAGAAAAGGCACTACAGGAAAAGGCCACATGCTAGATAAGTAAGTAGTGCATCTTCTGTATGGCTTTGGCCTTGGTCCATGAATTTAAATTCTTTTATTATCCATCTTCAGTAAGAGCTGCTCCAAGCACATGATCCAAACAAGTAGTCTACATTTTACCAGGAAGTCCCTTTTTCCTTCTAGTCCTCTTTAAAAAACAAACAAACAAACGAAACTCCAACAAAAGCCACCTCAGCACTCAAATATGAAAAGACACTGTTTGCTCAACTTTACAGAAAAAAAAAAAACTCATTTAAAAAGTCAAAAATCATACAAGGTCTTTGAACGTGGCTGTTAGATCCCAGATGCCCAGAGCCACTGGAAATCAAGCAGTTGCCTGAATCACTGCAAAAAAAAAACAGTCTGCCAAACACTGGGTTTACATTCTGTCAGAAATTCAGAGAGCAGGGGGAAACGCAGGAGAAAAACCTGAAGGAACCTCTCAAGCCCTTGCAATGGCTGGCACAGCAAACCCTTAAAGGACGAGAGGGCTGTGATTAGCTGCAGCACAGGAAACCTCACGGCCTGTTTTTTTGAGCCCTTTTCAGTATAGCCACTGCTGGAGGACCCCCGGTGTAGGACACCCTGTTTGAGTCCTTGCACTCCCCTGGCCCAGAGGGCTAGAAGTCCTGCCCTGCTGCAAGTATCCATGCCATGGCTGAGCTGAGACCCAGGCAGGCAACTGCAGCTTTGCCAAACATTGATCTGATCCCAGAGGCAATCAGTGCCCACAAGACAATCCCCAGGCTACGCTGGTTGCCACTCCAAGCCACAACATTTGCATGCTTCCCTTCAAATCCCTGGCTGGTTTGGGGACAATTTAATCTCCCCAACAGCCTTGAGTGGAAAAGGGCAAGAAACAAGGGACACTCCAGCGAGAGCCCTGGGCTGACCAATGATCAGATGCATCCCGAGTCTTTCAATCCAAAGAGCACAATGCCAACACCAGTTTTGAAGCAGACATTCCCTGCAGGCCACACAGTAGTGCCATCTCTGCAATGCGTCAGTAACATGAAGCAACTGCAGCAAACGGCTCTTCATCAAGAAGGTTCACAGTAGAGGAAAAAAGGAAAGTGGATCCTCCTCTTAATGCATCCTAGCTGGTGTTCGAGGCACCTAAGCCTGTCTAGATGCTACAGTAAGAATTGCCTTAAAAACAGACATCAAGCTGAAGAAGGAGACTACAGCTGCAACTGGAAAGGGAAGAGGGAAAACCCCTTTTCTCAGCCTGAAAGGGGCCACACAAGAGCAGCCTCTTTGCTGCTAGATGGGTACTCAGGAGATTCTGAACTCACAGTCACCCGCCTCAACTACAGCTGCCCTCAGAGCTGGAAAATCCGAGCTGGAATTACCTGGTCTGCACCAACCACATCAACATCGACATCTTCAATTGTGTCTTCTGCTTGACCATCCTCTGAGACATCTTCTGTCTTAATCTCATCTTTGCTGAGGAGAAAAAAAAAAAAAAAAAAAAAGCTAAGTCTTGAGAAACTTTTGACAGAGATTGCACAGTGCACAAGTGTGCTTAAGGCAGAGTAGTTCACATATTAAGATCTGCTGCTGAGATATCCACGTAAGGTAGCCCAAAGTTTCTGGCCCAGTATTTCCCAGGTATGAAAGGTTATGCTCTGAGGAATTTCCAATAAAGCAGTTCAGAAACAAAACATTCATTTTAAAAGGGGCTACCTTCATGTTTAATAAATTTTTGTTCTATTTTACTTGTATTCAACAGGTCCTTTTAAAGTGTCCCAAAACCTGGAAAAGCATGCGTCTTTCTGGGATTTGTGTTTCATCTTTTAACCTAACAGCATGGGAAACGGCACCTAACACCTCAATAAACGAACTGTATTAAAGGAAAACATCCCAACTGAGTATGTTGAGTGCTCTACGGAGCTCAAAAGCAGACTCCAGACTCCCTGTTTCTGCAGTGCCTCTCTTACATCCAAGTTCTGTGGGGTTTCATTGAGGCATGAAGAAAGCCACCAGTTACACAGTAGTGAACAGCAGGTCTGCAGAGACAAGAATCCTCTTTCATTTCCAGAGATGCAGAAAACACTCATCATCTGGCTGCTGCAAACAGCCAGGGAGCAACCAGTGCCGCAGCGCTCTAACCAGCACCAGAGACAAGAGAAGTGCGACAGGGAATCCTTCTCCTTCCTTGGCTTTTTCTTGGCACCTTTGATATTAGTCCAAGAAGGCACGGAAGCCCTGTGGCAGTGCGGGACAACCAGGCTAAAGCAGCGAATGTAGATACTGGACTGAGGAAACAAAAAACCCCAACCTGTCCTGGGGGGACAGCCCATAAGACAGACAGGAGGGGCACACACCCTTTGCTCATGGAAGTATTACAAAAACCAGAAGCAAAGGTGGACATAGAGACCCCAACTGCCAATACCAGGACAAGTGAAGAAGCTTGTAAGACACACAAATCTCACCAGTATCTTCTCCGCAGGTCTCCTGGACAAAGGAACGGCAAACGTTCCTGTAAGTGCATCTCTCGAGATTTCAGCCTCTTTCTGCTCTTCCCTGCTGCAGAGGCAGGCTGGGAAGCACACCGCAGGTCTGGAGCTTTGCTTGCTGCTTCGGTCTGGCTGGTTTCAGGCAAAGACCCTGTAACAGACAGTGAACAGACTCGTTCTTCAGGCTCAGCCTCAGACGTCTTCAGATGGACACTCCCAACATGTCCCCCACAGCAGTGAAGCAATGGGGCCAGGCTCAAAGGGAGATTTGGAGCAAAGCATTCATTTATTGACGGAGCCAGCTAAAAGCCACATTAAAAAAAAATCTATTTAACTTGCCCACTGGTCATTTTTTGCAATCTAGATTTATGATCTTGGCCCTGGTCCATAAGTGCTATCGGTACTGCTGAGTCTATATAACCCTCAAGAAAGGAGGGCCTTTGGGACACAAAGGAACAAGCCTTCTGAAGGCAAGCCACTGAAAAGAAAATTTCTGAGAAAGGATGAAAAAGAAACTAAAGGATGCTCTGGAAAAATTCCCTTTCCTCCACATACAAATGCACATGCCTTATGTACTTAGCATTTTTACTGGCAATTGCTTTCATAATGGCTTTGCTACATTTAACTAAGTCCCACCATCTCCATGCAGTGGATACTTTATTACAGATTGGAAGTCCATGACAGCTGCTAAAGCCTGGATGCAGTCCACCTAACTATAACTCTTTAAGTTAGTATTATAATCTTACAGGGTGCCTAGAAATTCAATAGAGAGAAAGACTCCAGAAGATGATCAGGCCCAGATCATCTGGGCTGAAGATCTGAATCAACTTCTGGAAATACCTCTCCTGTCTCAACCATCTACACGGCCTAAAGCAACAACAACCTTAACAACTGAAAGCAACAAACTAAGTCTCAATGGCACAGACAAATGCCAGAGCTCAGTACGGAGCGTAATTCAAGATTATCTCAATTCGGCTCACTTGAAGTCTCCAGACCAACCTTACTGCTACTGAGTGACGAAGAGATCTTTAAAAACAACAAAGCTGAAAGCAAAAACCACAGTTCAAACTGGAAAGTCCACAACACCCACCACACTGTGGTACTGCTAATGCAAAGCATGAAGTGCATTTAGCTTGGACATAGCAAATACAGCTGATCCAGAACAGGGAAGTTTTCATACCGTTAGACAATTTTCTTTTAAAAGAAGACGTCTTAGATGTGCTCACAGGGGACCACTCTCCTGAACTGCCGAGGACAGAGCTATCCTCATCTTCGTTTTCCAATAAAGAGTTTCTGTACCAAATCAAAGGCTGCCATTCGTCTCCTCTGCAAGGCAGTGGTTCTGCTACATACCTCTGTAAGTAAGTGTACCTGGAGAAAACCAAAAGCAAGCATAAGAAAACTCAGTATCTTTCCCCTCCGTATCTAGGGAAGGTGTTGTGAGAGAAGCATTTTCCCTTTACTCTCCAAAGGTGCATGCAGAGCTGTCAAAGAAACATCTGACATCTCTAAAATATCTGAATATTTAAAATGCAAATGCCTTCAAAGCTAAAAGAGTGTTTGAATTTTATCATTAGAAACAACACTGGATCCACAGGAATTACAGAATTACATCAGTCTATAGAAAGAATTTTTCATACAGGAAAAGTCACCACCAATTGCTGCTACCAGGAGCAGTTTGAACAGAGCAGAGCTCTGTGAGGATGCCCCACTTCTCCCGGTGGCCCTTTTCTGCCTCATAGACTGCAACACAAAGGAGATATCAGGCAAGAGATGCAACTTGTGATCCAATAGTACAGCCAGTCAGGAAATAAGGTATTTATGCCATGAGTGCATACTCATACCACTTTTCTATAACATCATTTCAAACTCAATCCAGTTCTCTCAGGTTCCAAATAAAACCTTGAGTGCCTGCAAGAAGCAGTAAACAGCTCTGTAGCTATGACGACACACTGGATGCGGGAAACACTGGCTCAAATCCCTGCCTGTTCCACCTGATTGATTCCAGAGACTTGACATTGGGCCTCCCTGAATCCCAGGTGAAGCTATCACCTTTTCTGGAGCAGAGAGGTCGCCTTCAAACATTCTTTTGGAAAAACAGGACATTTCCAACAAAGCCTTTCTGACCCGTTTCTCCTTCATAACAATAAGAAAAGAAAACGAGAGTCTGACTCAGGACTAGAAAGTGGATATTCGCTACATTTCAGCTACAGCTCATCACTTTAAAATCAAGCCCAGTGTTGTTAAAACAGACCCCACCTTAGCAAATACCAGAAGTGACAGTTTTAACGCCAGCCTGTACAGTATATTATTCTTTCTTTGATTAGGAGTGTGGCCTGGAAAATATCAGGCATTTCATTCGCATTGCAAAACAAGAAAAACGGTACTGGGAGGAGGTTAGGGTAGGCACCGACTCCGAAACAATTAAGAGTCCTGGACTCTGGGGCCCCAGGGATCAAGAAACCCTGGTAATGGAATTTGTTGGTTTCAAACAAGCATGCATTGTAACTACTGTTTTAGGGTCTAATCCAACTGCTATCAATGTCAATGGAAGAACTCCTACTGATCCAGGAATCAGGCCCTCCATGCTGCTTGTTATTCAATAATTCATTTCTTGTGTGCATTTTGTGGCACAGAGCAATTGACAAGTCAGATATTTTACTGCTACAGCCTGTGCAATTACAGGGGAGGAGGTTAAAATCCATATACTTTGATGGTGTTGAAACATACTCCTTTCTAACAAATGCCCATATTCTGTATCTCATCTGTTACAGGTACATTCACATATGTTAACATACAGACCTGGATATCAATCCTATGATTAATAATAAAAATGAAAATAACCAGATGTTTATTTCTAAAAGTTCATGTTGACTTAAAACATTCCATCCAGTAATTTATGATGGAGCTAAACCTAAATATTTCTAAGAGGAAATATAATCTCCAGCCCCTGCAAGGCATTTTAGGCCTCCCAGAATAGAAACTGTTACTTTAGAAACATAGTCTGAATGCAGTTGTGGATAAAATTGCCATTTCCCTCCTTGTGAATTTTATCATTTCCCATTTGTTTCCAGCCGCAGTGGGAAGGTCCAAAGCAGCAAGAACTAAAGTCAAAGTGCATTCCCTGCTAGGCTCTGTATTTCCCACAAAAGTTTTCAATGAATAAACGTACATGAATGTATCTGATACATTCAGGAATATACTTCTGGAATACATCCTCAGGTCAAGAAGTTAAATATAGCCTTAGGAAAAAAATTATCAGGATTTAGCTTTAAATCTGCCCACATGAATGATTAAATATTTTCCTCTTGTTTAATTAAAAATTACTCCTTAGAGGTAAATAAAATGACAAAGTTTTACAAGGATGGATTAACAGAAATCTACTTACTGCACAAGTGTCACCACACAGATGATAACAGCTCTTTAAAGTCCAGACAACATGGACAGAGCTGTATAGAAACTGTACAAAACAGAGGCTGGAGCACCTCTCCTACAAAGACGGGCTAAGAGAGTTGGGGTTGTTCAGTCTGGAGAAGAGAAGGCTCTGGGGACACCTTCTAGCAGCCTTCCAGTACTTAAAGGGGGCCTACAAGAAAGCTGGACAAGAACTTCCTACAAGGGCGTGTAGTGATAGGACAAGGGGCAATGGCTTTAATCTGAAATGGCTTTAATCTAGACTGTCTAGATCTAAGGAAGAAATTCTTCACTTTGAGGGTGGTGAAGCACTGGAACAGGTTGCCCAGAGAAGCTGTGGATGGCCCATCCCTGGAAGTGTTCCAGACCAGCTTGGATGGGGCTTTGAGAAACCTGGTCTAGTGGAAGGTGATCTTTAAGGTCCCTTCCAACCCAAACCATTCTACGATTCTATGAAAACCAATTCTAGTCATAGATCTCAAAGATTCTCTCTGAGAAAAATGCGAGAACAGAAAGTTATCATTACCTATAGGTTATCCACTTCAGATTTACCAGGGGTTGTAATCAGTATCTGTCCAAATATTTTTAATCTGTATTTTGAATTTTGGGTTTGAATTAATTTTTGAAAACACACTGTCTAAGTAGCTGGCAATTATTAATAAATTGTGTTTGTCACATAAAGGAAAGTAGACATTTTACCACTCTTGACTCTTATTATATAAAAACTGGTTGACGATCCCCGTGGAGGTTAACCTCCAATTTAAGACAATGTGACACAGCAGCAAACAAGTTACACAGCGCTCAGCAAGATGTGACGGTTGGGTTTTTTCTCCATTTCTGCTGACTTCTTCTGCAAAGTGGAACTTCTCTTGTCAGGTACTGGAGACATTTACTCAGAAATTCAAAAAGGCAGATGTGTCTTAATGTTTCGTCTTACATTCCCATGACTTCAAATATGCTCTCAGGAAAATGGAAATACCTGCTATATATTTTGCAATACTTTTTACAGTATCTGTAAATAGAAGACTGAAGTGCAGAGATCCAGTTCCAAAGTAAGAGCACTGACTAGGGAAGTAATGATAAAGGTTGAAGAGATGGAAGGACATTATTTCCTTCTCTAAAATGACTGGAGTTGAGACAGGTGAAGAAGGGAATAAGAGATACAATCATATATCTCTCTGTTCAGATGTATAATGCCTCATGATGCCAAAATAAAGCTATCATTCTTATATTATTAAATGTAAATATTTAAACCACTGTAAAACATGGGCCCTACTGGATCAAGGCATATTCCCCTGTGAATAGTAAATTCTTGAACTTAAATATCCACATTATGAATAGTGTAATGTATATTTC
The DNA here is from genome assembly GCF_009769465.1 of Tauraco erythrolophus. NCBI lineage: Eukaryota > Metazoa > Chordata > Aves > Musophagiformes > Musophagidae > Tauraco > Tauraco erythrolophus. The sequence goes on from NC_141465.1 coordinate 59,700,732, forward strand.
TATTCCAAATATATTTCATGGAACTCAACGTAATTGAGTCCTGAAGCTGTGGAATTAGATCATTACAAAAATAATGATGCAGGCACTCTCTCTTCCTCAATCATTTCTGCTCTACTTTTCTGTTCAGAAAAACATTCCTGCCGCTCCAGTAGCCAGTCAAGGTGCAAATCTCTTCCACCAAATTAACATTGTCTTTTATTTAGAAGAATTGCCATATGTGGCCACAACTACGTCTGAAAAAGATCTAGAATGCACACTGCACATACACTCTGAAATAACTACTACTACAAAATTTGACAAGTGTCTCCCAAACTAACAGCCTCAGGGGCAGATTGATTTCAAAGATTCTCTGAAAAGCCCTTGAGCAATTTCTGCAACACTGAAGGTCAAACGTCCTATGTACAGGGATACACAAAACACGAACTGTGTGTGACAGCGTACAAGAACTTAACTTACACTAGTCTTTTGTCTGGCTTCAGTAGCTTGTTGGAAAATTCACTGATGATTAACAGAAAGCTCAAGTTAGGAGGCAAGCATTTTCCATCTACTCCAGTAGCTCGCTGAAAAGCAAATTCAATCCCTTCCCTATTGGAAGAAAAAAAAAACCCACAAAAACAGAGTAATAAAACAGACAACTAACAAAACCAATGATCATGGAGAAAATAATGTTACATGGCACATACTTGTGTATCATGGCTACAGATTCTCTAGATTTCACTTGGTCCCACCCAAACGTTAGTGAAAAGCGACGAGCAAGTTCTTTCATGTTTGTGAAGGAAGCAGAGGAGAAGTCCACACCACTACTGCTGTCTTGGCTTTTTGCATGTGTCTGAAACAGCTGCAAAAGAAGTCTCAGATAAGCACCCATACGTAATCCTACAGGCAAACGAAGCACCAGGAGGACAGAGACACACGCACAGCAAGCAACAGTTGGCTTATGCAAACAGAAGCCTTACGAAAGAGCAGGTAAGCCATGTGCTCCAGAAGCACACAACTGGAACAACGACAAGGAACTGACACAAAGGACACTGTTGTGCTTAACCAATAGGCACAAATTAAAAATAAATTAATAAAAAATGATGTGCATACACAGAGAACTGATTCCTGAAGATGATGCCTCCACAGACCCCATCCCCTGTTGGGACTTCTGAATCAAGCTCGAGAGGCCTAATTTGCCTGAGAGGATTTCGGAATATCAGAATGCAGATATAAAGCAGCAAGTTTGGCAGAAGTATAGTACAATTTCTGAGAGTGAGACTGGGTCAAAAGCAAGTCTTGAGCCAAATCACTATGTTTTGTGTTTTTTTCCTAACAGAACATGGAGGTAGCTTGTTCCCTTCAACCTGTTAACTGTCAAGGTCAAGCAAAGGCCAAAAAGGGCTTGGTGTCTATGTGATACCTAAATACAAAGTCCTGACTATGTCAGCAGAATATATGTAGCCAAACGCTGCTTAGCCTCATCCAGGCTCAGGTTTCAGGGGCTAGTTCACAGATCTAAGCCCCTGGCAATGTGCATGCAACAAGCAAAGCTCATGTATCCATACCGCCCGGGAGGAGCCTGCTCTGTGGCTTACAGCACGACTCCGAGCTAGTAGCCAGCGGCTCTGGTCACAGGCAGCACCGGCAAAAGCAGCTGCTGAAATAGCTGACTGGCCCCATCAGTCAGCAGCTGCAAGCCTCAGCAACTGAGACCCTTCAGAAGAGCTGCGCTCCACTTTCTTCCAGAAGAAAATACTGAAAATACTGAGGATTAGAGCTGGCCAGCCAGAGACTCATCGGTGGTTCCTCGAATTCAATAGGAATTGAGGTAGTCCGTAAAACACAGAATAATATCCTTAACCTTTGTTAACATTAAGAGACACCTACCATGTCCCAAGAAGCACTCTGTAATCTCACATCAATCCTAACATGCTACGCCTTTGAAGGTTAAAAACAAGACAATAAAAATCATGCACAAAATTGCATGCATTTTAAAACAGATGTAACGATTTGAAAGGAGTTTTAATTATGACATGCAAAACCAACAAACACATAGAAAGTACAGTCAAGGAAACGATTTCTTCCACTAAGATTTTTCATTAATTTGAATAATTATGGTAAGTATTGTAGGTAAAAGATTTCAATATGAATACAGATGTCATAAGAGCCTCTAGTCTCTTGCTTTAATCTTAACCTTACCTGCTGCAGACAGAGGATCAGTGTCTTGGCACTCTGAATTTTGTTATTGTGCCTGGTCCTGCTTAACGTTTCTTTAATTATGTCTCCGAAATCGTTGTAGGTCTATTAAGAGCAACAGAACACATGAGAATTAGCATTCCTCTTCTTCAGTACTGGGAGTACACAAAACATATGACTCTGTTCATGTCGCACAAGAAGTTTGTAAAACACTCTCAACATCAGAACACTCAAGCTAGAAATGAAAACTGGACTTTTTATATTATGCTGTATATAAAGAAATGGTCTGCTCCTTTAAGAGTAATGTAAAGATTAAAGTTCCACTGAAATTGTGATGTATTTATTACAGTAAGAGAAAAAAGCCTACTCAGGAGACAAATAGAGAGCTTTCTGTATTTAACCAATGTTTGCCTTGGGCCCAGTGAAGTAAAGAAAGACTATATTCCAGTATTTCCAAAGTTCTATAGTCGACTCAAGGCAACTGCCCGCTCTATGCTGTTCTCGGCCTCCCCTGAAACCCACTTCAGAGTGGCTGAAGCTCTACCAGTTGTCTAAATACGGGGACCCATGTGAAATGGAGGCCATCTGCTTACGGACTGTGTGAGATGTACAAAGTAAGCTAACCACTTCAATGTGAGAATCTCTACAGTTAAAACACTCTCCCAGGCATAAACTGCTTCTCTACAATGGCCTCTCCGGAGAAGCCAAGGTGCAGATGTTCGGACAGGCATACGCTCTACTCAGTTTTCACTTTGTCTGCAGTGAGGTACCTTCGAAGAGCCAAGAGAAGAGATTAGTCCAACTCTTGCTTGATTTTATAGCCATTTTGGGACTATACAAGGATCCTGAGCTGTAAGACTATTAACCCCACATCCTTCACAAACACTTGAGTCACTTTCAAAAGCTAAAATGCACTGATAGGCAAAGCAACCTTATCTAAAACATTACCTTCACATAACGCTTATAGATCTCAGCAGCCGCAGACATCTCTACCACGTTATACACTATTAACTTGCAATATGCCGCAAGAAGACTCCGCTTTTTGTGCAAGTCGTCAAGTTTGCAACTTTCATCCTTTCTCTCCTCCTCTTCTGTCAGGTCTAGGGAAACAAAAGCATTGAAGCCTTGTTCTACTACTTTACTCAAGATATCTCAATTTTAATGACCAACTTTCATCCAAATAGCACAGACTCAGCTGTTCAGTCAACACGCCAAGCGACAGATGCTACCGTTCATTCCTGTGTATATCAGAAAACACAGGTTTATTTCCATTTCAAAGCTTGCAGCTGATAACAGTGAGAACGATTTACTTGCAATCTTCTACTCTGATCTTCATAGGGCTTTCACATTTCTACTAGTCAGAATCTCCTTGTACAACACTGCTCACAGCTACAGAGCAGATTCAGAGTGCAGAATAAAAGGCACAAACACACCAAATGGAAGAGATCAGACAAATTACACGTTTTTTTTCTTCCTCAGAGTAACACAGATGCTAGAAAACCAGCACATAACTCATCAGAAACCCTACAAAAGTTGCTGTACACAGTCAACAAGAGAAGAATTCAGGTGAAACTCTCCAAGTGGTTATCAACAAGAGTGAAAGAAAAAAGTCATTTCATATCATTAAGAACATATTAAGTCTCTGGAACTTGGGTTAACAACTAGCTGGATAACTTGTGGAAAACAAATACTCTTAAGAGTCTTCCAACACAGCTATGAAGGTGCTTGGGGAGAGCTTCTTGAAGCAGGAGAGCCGAGATACACTCTTTCCTGCTGTGAATGTAATTTATCAACTGCCAAAAGGCTTCAGTCTTTCACCTGTAATTTTGATGTGGACTGTCTGGGCTTCTAGCATGACTGTGGGCCTGGAAACAAACATAAGGCAAGTAACTGATCAGAAGAATCTGCAAATTAGAGTTAAAACTAAAATGGAGCAGCTGCGAGCTGTGCACACAGACAAGCACAACCACAGCATGACAGAATCGCTCATTCAGGAAGTAATCTGCAATGGGATGACAGGGATCCTTTGTAGGGGGGGCCGAGAAATTGAAAGCATCACACAAAACAAGTCTGAAAAAGATCTCAAGCCATCTAACCCAAAACAGGATCAACTTTATCAGTTTCAGATACATAACATATGCAACCTGAAACAAAATCTGCTTCAAAAATTCCCATGACTCAGATACTAAACCTACTTGACCAAACTTTTCTATTCTATCTCTAACTTTACCAATAAGGATTCTCTTCTACTATCTCCCTGTTGCAATTTAGGCCCATCACTTCTTGCATATACACTGTGACCTGGAGAAGTGTGGTGTCTCAAATTGAACATGTAACTCCATCTGAACAGCTGAAGGACAAGAGTTTGACACAATAATCTAGAACAATGCTTGATTTTTCAAAGCATGACACTTGAACTCAGCCTCAAAACCACAATGCACTAACAATCTATTTTCAAAACGCTCCCAAAAGAAATCAGCCTTCACAATAACCACCTCAATTTGGCATCTGAATGTGTTTGAAAAAGGCAACAGAGCAACAAGTACACAGATATTTCCCACTAAAGCTGCCCCACACCCCCCAAATGAAAATCCACTTGTCCTTTACTCTGATGGCTTGGAAGTGTCCACGCATTGACAGAGTCACACCGTAGCACTGCAAAGCCTTTCACAGAGGTGGTTAACACCACCATCTGTATCGCCAAAGTCAGTCTACCAATTAATTTTACATTCTCACTTATTCCTGCATTACATCAGCCCTTTCTACCTAGAAGTAAACTGGCAGCCATTTCCAGTGGTTGATCCACAGTGGACACAGTGAATAACAGGTGAACCTCTTTGTTTGTAAAGGGGCCCAATCCCCCCAAAAAAAAACAGAAAACCAACCAAAAAAAAACCCAGCCCCTTTTCTTGGTATGTTCAGTACAGATGACAAACAGCAGCAGAAGTGGTAGACTGCTTCTCCAGTGATGAAGATGTCTAACCTTTGCTTTCCTCTTCTTCCTCCAAGAAAACATGTTCCTGGATAAAAAAAAGCAGTTTTTCCTGAAGTGATGTGCTAGGAAGACAATCTAGAAGTCCAACTGCTTCTTCATTACTATTTGAATCCTGATGACTCAAAATCAGCAACCAGTCACAGAGTATCATGAAGGCCTGTATCAAGCAAACAAAGCCAAAGAAGGACTTAGAGACCATGCTACTTTTCATGCCAACTCCACTTTGCATCTCTATCAAACACCACAAGTCACAATCTAGCTTCTATCCCACTTCTTCCTTGCAAGCTATAGTTTTCTGTTCAGCCCAACCTGCAGTAAAAATGCCGCAGCTAAGCCCTTCCAGAACTTGTACCTTAGGATACATATATGCAAGTATCATGCATGAATATCACCTAAAGATTTTCACATTTCCATGGGAAAGAAGAAGAGCTCTATTATGCTAGAATATCTCTCTATTAACGCGTGTGAATCACTGGACAATTTCACCAAACTTTTCTTTTTTGAAGTAATATTCATAGCAGGGTATTAATAAAGCAATGATAGCAACTAGTACACTGATCAGTCTAATCAGAAAACACAATGATTACAGAAATTGAGTCCTTTGTAGCACTTAAACTAACATAACTTTAATTTTCCTTTAAAATAAACAGTTGAAGATTTTTTTAAAGAGTTATGCTGTCTCTCTGCTAAGAGACAAAAAAATAGAAAAAATCAGTAGAAGGAAATACTAGTATGAAAAGAAAGGCAGGCATTTAAAAGGAGGACTGAGCATGTATGCCAATTCACTGATATAGAAATACAAACCTTTTCTCTTACATCTTTTTCCTTATGGTGGAGGAAGCACATGCAAATCTGACTGAAACGCCTCAGCTCTCTTCTCAATGCAAAAAGAGTCTCCTAAAAACATATTTTGGGAAAGCAACAGGATAAAGATGTTAGAGACTGTGATTCAACAGAGAATTATAGAACAAACAACAGTTGCATCTTTCTTCCACTGATATTATTCATTTAAGATAGCACATCTGATGACATTATGAAAGAAGCTGACATCTCACAGTAGCAACAGCTTACTAGCTATGAACAACTTTAAAATCATGTCTTGTTTTCAGGCACAGTATCTGGGATAGAAAAGTAAATCCATAAAACTATATGCTTTTGGCCCCACTCTGGTGCAGAAATGTGACAAACACTAGTAGGACACGTGCATCTGTTATACTTGCGGAGGTTGGTGGTATTCAGCAAGTCACAAACTCCTTGTTTCTCCATCTGTAGGATGGGCAGCTCTAATAGCATGTATTCCCTAACATGTCCCTCAGGAAAATTGTGGTCCATCCCACCTAATTTTCAATGTAAATTGCCTCTTGGAGTTGCTCTTCTCTCTCCCTCTATTGACTGTAGAGGGAACACAGTTAAACCACACTGCTAACTTCAGCACTCAGAAACTTAGACACCTCTCTTTGTTAAGACACTATTTGATTTGCCCACAGCCACATAATAGACTTTGTGATCCTTCGCCAGGTCCCAGCTGTTGCATTGCACTGAGCTCTGAGCAGTCAACAGAAGAGGAATGCCCTTACCGGAGGGCTGGATTTCATGCTATGCAACCGTATCTCTATAAGAAAGGGGATCCATCCCAGGGCATGCTGAGAAGAAGCAGAGGGGGAGGTAAAACATTGCCTTAACACTACTGGAGGAGGAGCAGGGGGAAGAAACAGTCCTAGAGCTGCTGTCCAGGAAATGTTCTTTTTTGCTCTTGGAACTTCTCACTCTGCCAATATCCAGATTTGGCCCTGCACAGTGGGCCATAACATTTTGCTTCCAATCAAAATCTGCTCCCATATGAAAGGCCAAATTAAAAAATGTGCTGCCCCATTATCAGTCAAGCCAACCATGTCTGGACTGAAAGGCAGAACATATTAGAGCAGTGAGAGATGCGGACCTCTCCACAGGAATGGAATGGGACAGGAATAGATAGTGAATCAGTCACCAAATGGGTATCCTCCCAGCTAGCACTGCTCACACAAAACAAATGTCCATGTCAGCGTCCTGTTCTGTACGCACACGAGCACCAGGGGAAGGGGACAGAATGACAGAAGCAGCAGCACTCAGTGTAGTCAGAAATCACCACAAAGAGGAGCCGCACATATACGCATTCACACATGAACCAAAGCATAACAGAGTTTTCCTCTCTAGTGTCTTAAACCAGGCTGTCTTCTGAAACCCCTGCCAGAGCTGCCACTTTATGAAACCAATTAAGAAAGCAAACTGTTAGCTAATGAGAAGTTTAACACTTTCCTCAAACTTTCTGCCAGAAATATATAAGTAAAACAAGAAAATAAAAACGAAACAAAGCAACAGAACTTCTTGGGAGTTTTCATTGAATATTCCTTGTTGCTTAAAACAAGAAAACAACAGTTTGGCAGTGGAACAAGCTCCTTATCTCCACCAAGCCCCAGGAATTTGATGCACATGTTTTGCAGTAAAAATAGAGGTAAACCATTGTTCATTTATTCTCTTGCAGACTGAAAAAGCATAAACACTTTTTTTAAAAAAAGAGAGCAAGATAGAGAGAAAATGCCTCAACTCTATTTGGTTGCCTCAAGAAAACACACAAATTATCTTCTTAGAAAGCTTGTTTTTTCTGGCAATCTGAGAACAGAAAAGCAACCTAAACTTCTAGAAGCACAACTCTGGATTTCAAAATTACGTGCAGTGGCCAACCTTGGGAGAATTTTCCGAAACTGCAGCTAGTTGCCACAGGAGAGAAAAATACGTGCACTGAAGAGCTGGCAGGATCATCTGCAAATAAACACACATGTCCTTTATTTACATGAAAGACTCAACAGTAAAAAGCTTAGGACTAAACAAAGCATCCAAGCCTGACATTCTGCATACTGCTTGCATCACCATTTCAGCACTGTAAAGAATTTAGACCCTCAAAATAAACTTAAAAGGTTTACATACAAGTAAACGTTGCCTTCGAGAAACTACATTACTAAGGTGCTGCTTCTGCAGAACTCGTGATGTCTTGACGAGTTCACTGGGAAGTAACCATGCACTAAAAAGGGTGTCCACAGAGGCTAACTTCAGCTTAGCTTCTCAGGATTCCTCTGCAGTCTTTGATTAAAGGCAGTCTCCTCCAGAGGGCAATTCAGAGCAGAAGCCAAACCTTGGTGCTCCAATGCTGCATCTAAAGGAGTCTACCTCTATCCGCTGGCTGCAGGCTCTCTCTACTCAAATCAAATTTCAGCCCTTCCCAAGTATCCTCAAGCTCTCTCCTGAAAACGGGGGCTGATTAACATTCAAGACTGCTGAAGTACCTCACCTTGTAATCCCAGGATACACACCTCCACCTCAGCACAGCCAATGTTTGAGTTGAGGCAACCAGACAACCAAAAGGCTGCACTTGAGACAACTGGTAATTACAAACCATCTTCACCAAGAGTCAATCTGCAAGCAATGAGTCCAAAGTATTCCCATTTCTGGTTACATGCAGTGTATAAGGGGCTCCTCACAGTCCCAATAATTTCATATGTACCAAGAGCAAGACTGTGCAATCAATGGGAAGTACTAAGCACGACAAAGGATTGATCCAGATGTCAGATGATCACCATAGTTTTCAATAATCTCCAAAATATACTAATCCATGGCATGAATTTACTGATTACAATAATGTTATACCAAAGACAGCTTCATTTTCCCAGATCAAGAAATGGAAACAGTATCTTTCTGCCTCATGGGACACAGATATATTAATATTTCATAATTTTCCTTCTTTCAAAAAGAAAAACCTCTTTCAAGGTTAAATATTAACAACTCACCAGAACAGGCAAACTCCCATGTTTCATTTCAAACATCAGCAATCTTAAAGTCTTGTCATACAGATTCCACTTGGTGAGATCATGGGCACTGCAAGTGAAAAAAAAAAACAGTAATGATAAAATAAGCAAGACATGAAATCTCACTTGACCAAACAGGTTAAATGTATCCTATTTTTGCCTTCATCTGATGTACAGCAATAATGTTAAATAACTAATTATTAATTATAAAGAGGGGAAACGAAATTAAGTTTTTCATAATCTAATGCTGTAACCTTCAGTCCAGAGCTTTACAGTCTGCATTCCTACCACAAAACTGCAGTGCCGTGAGGAGAGGAAAAAGAAGCTTGAGCTCTGTACCTTCTTCTACATTCTATCCACACTCTCTAAGTGCCCAAAAAGGTCTAAAGAACAATAAAGAACAATTTCCCCACCCCACTTTAAAAATCTGTTTCTAATACTCTTGAGTGTTCGCAACTCAACATTAGATTTCTCTTTGCAAAAACAGAGCAGCCCCAGCACACGGGATAGGTAAAAGATACATTGAGAAGAAGGGTCATAGGGATCAGTTTCATTCCCTTGTGAAAAATTAAAAACAACAAATAAGAGCAATTCTCACTTTGCGCCTGTTAGGTTGACACTTAAGTATATGGGGAAGAAAACTGTGTAAATAAATATCTCACTTATGAAAAGTTGCTACTCTTCTCAAAGCGGAGTGCATCCGGGAAATTTCTCCTGCATCTTCATAAAATCCTTCTTCCTAAATTACGAAAGTTTAGGAAAGAGAAAGGTATTAGCTAGTGTGGGGCAAGTCAGCTACTATGTTCTCTTCACAACAAACCCATAAGCTTCAATTACTCTCCTCCAGCTCTCCCCAGTCCTTTCATCTTTAACCATGCTACTCATGTCTTCCTCCACCGTAAACAGAAAACACCACATTGAATGCACAGAAATTTTGTACAAGGAAATGTCTCTGTCATTAATAAACCCACGGCAGCCTCCCTAGGCCACGGTATTGCTAACACTGAGTAAGAACTAGCCATTAGGCTAACACAGAAGTGCGAACCCTCAGATTCAGAGGCCATTCATGGTCCCTCACACAGTTGTTAAGGATCTCTGGAAAGCTAACTGTTCACATGGTGCTGACTCTCCTTGCTTCCAGCTGCCAGATCACATTCAAAGATAGCTAAAAATATACTAAATACTTTCCCATAGATGCAATTGCTGCAGTTTCCACAAGTATACTACGTGATTATGGGAGACGGTATATACAACCAGGAATTAGAAGGGAGGGGTTCTAGAAGAAAATCGCTTTATTTAGATATGGATCACACTACGAAGGAGTCGAAGAATCCCTGCTCTAGCACTTATCTTGTTTCTCATAAGTACACATTCTTCCATATTGACAGAGATATCTATTTAAGACCAACAAAATAAATCCAATCTGAGGTTAGGGGATTTTTTCGGCTTGACACATTTTACAATATCCCGGTGTCCAATAAAAACTTGCTAGTGTTAACTCTCATACCATGGCATGACACCTGTTCATGACGGCACAGTTGATCAGATCAGCTGTGGGCTTCTGTTGTTCAGTTCAGCCAGCAAGCTATTCATATCATCACCAGCTGTTTCTGCTTTTTAGAACTAATAAAAAACTTTGAGGGAGACTCCACAGTCCTCCTTCAAGGGGAAAGTTGTCATTTCAAAGACCCCAAAGCTATACAATCTGCATTGCAGATTGCCGGCTTGTTCTTTTTCCTAGTACTATCTCTACAGCCAAAGCGGTAGCACAAAGGACATCTTGTGTACAGTCAAATATGGAGAAGTACTGACCTATACCTTCTTGGGAAGAGTGTCATCACCTAAGGCCAGGTTGGATGAGGCTTTGGGCAACCTGGTGTAGTGGAGGGTTTCCCTGCCCATGGCAGGGGGGTTGGAACTAGATGATCTTTGAGGTCACTTCCAACCCTAACCATTCTATGATTCTATAGATCTGCAGCACTTATTAGCTTATCTTGCATAGTATCTTTGGCACAGTAATGGTGCAACTATGGAGCCTGGGTCCAGAATATTCAGAAGACATAAAATGCCCTGTTGTTTGTGTGGACTACCTTGTTTATTATTTTCCCCACTCTATTCCTGCCAAAATACATCTGCTTCATTAGAATGTAAACAGTCAATCTTTACAGAGGTGCAAATCCACCTTTGAAAGCTCTACTCCACTCAAGCAGAAACAGCAGGCAAAGAACAGTGCTATATTCCCCTTAATTTTTTTGTCGTTTTATTTTTCATAGGGAAACAGTCTGTTTATCTCCACAATGAGTCACACTCACCTTTTGCCAGAAGCCATCTAGTAGCTGGTTAAGCTGTCCCATCAACTCATCTATCAGCTGAGTTCGGGCACGATCCACCTGGTTATAGATGGCAATTTCTTCACTGCAGAGGATATAATAAGTCCTGGAGGAAGCCTCAAGGACAGACACATCAGAGTGTTTGGCCACAATGTCTTTTACCTCTCTCAGCAAAGCATCCAAATGCTGCAGGTGATAAAAGGGGTATTATAGGTAAATTGCACAAAACTCCACTTATGCTTTAGATGCATGTCACTAGGCCCATGTATCTCTATCAGTCACACAACCAATGTGAAATAAATGCCAGTCTAAGGAGCAGAGGAGCAGGAACAGAAGACACAACACGAAACCACAAATCATTACCCACCAGTCACAGCATATCAGAATCAACAAGCGCTAAGGCTTTTCTTTGGCAGTCCCAAATCAAAAAGTAAAGCCTGAGTAAGACCACTTTCCTCTAGGTGTGAGACCATTTCTTTATATTTCAACAGTCCCCTACTTGTGCCAAGTCTCACTAAACTCTGTCCATTGTCACATAAATTTAGTACATTTCACAGGAACAGACTACCCCAATTCACATTCACCTTCTCTAGATGTCCCATACTGCAAACGTCTAAATCATAATACTGAGGAATCTGCAGAAGATTTGCCACTTTTTGTGCATCTGTTGAATACTGCAGAGAAAAAACAGGATATGAGTACACTGCAGGAATTTTAATGAAATATTTAACATGCATTCACAGAGCAGCTGTTAGTTACCTTTGCCAAGAGCTGAGGAAGCACCATAATAAAGTGTTCAGTAATTTTGGTACAATCTTCCAATTGTATTTTCTTTTCTTTTACTGACAGAATCTGCAGATAAAGCATTTTGTTTCAATATAAAATCTCTTACATTTGAGTGGAATTTTACATGTAACCCAAGGTTAACTCACAGGCCTTTGTCTAAAGCATATCAAGCTAAAGATAAATATACTTTACCACGGGGACAACCAAATGCTTTTTTATTTTTTGTTAACCTTAAATTAGATGCAGATCACTGAACAGCTATATCTTGTGGATAAAATGCTTCCCATTTGTCAATAAAATGCTTCAACTGGCTTTCCTCTAATGCTCATCTCCTTCAAAATCCACTAGTAATAAGATCTAGAGGTCAAAAGACACTGTGTCGTTTCATAAAAATAAGCCACTATTTCCTAAGATATACCTACCACTAGAAACATGCTGTCTGGCAAAGCACATAAGGCAAAGAGAATGTGATTACAGGACAATAAACAAGACTAAGATGCACTGACTTTTTTGGCTGCACCTCTGCCCGCTGGAGGATGACCTTCAGCTGCTTCTCTAACCGTTGCGAGGATAATTTCAATGAGAGTGCTTTCGTGGGCATCACTCAGTGCTGTAAGTAAATCAGGCTCCTTTCAGCATCACACAAAAGAAAAATGAAGATGCAGCAGTAGCTAATGTGAAGCCTACTCATTTATCTGAGCAACTGTGGAAGGACACTAGAGAAAGAAAGATGCGGTCTTGCTAAATAAACACCTAGAGAGCGTTTGATCTAATTTGAAGAAAATTATTTTCTACTTTTACTGAACACAAAAACAATTATTCCTTTTCATGGTCAAACTTTTCAGGGCAGTTTTAGCGAGGCCTACTTCTACTGACTACTATCTCATTTAGGACAAAGCTGCTTCTTTTAAGTACCAAAATGCTTTAACTCACTGGGTCTACAAACTTTGATTTCAATCACACAACCACATCCAGCTCTACGACAACAACTGTTCACAGAATCATGGAATGGTTTTGGTGTAGAAGGGGCCTTAAAGATTTATTTCAGTTCACTTTAAATAATTCTACTAAAAACTAATCCTCTAGAGCGCTAGATGTCAAAGAACTCAACACATTACTCATTTTCTTTTCAGGCATGAACAACGGCCCAACAATACTGCACGTCAATCAATTAATACCTTTAGATTCTTAAGTTCTGGACAAACAAACAAACAAAAAGTGAATGCTACATCAGCGTTATGGCTTAATTATACAAGTATTCTTGTAAAGTTTCTAAACTAACATTACATAAATACAGAATAAAACAAATATGTTGATAAAAATAACACATCAGCAGTGCATTGAGTTTCATCTGTTTTATGGCCCTTGGGGATCACAATTTGGGATTAAAGGGTACTGCAATATGAAATGATCCTAAACAGCAAGGTTCAAAAAGCAGTATCAGGAGATTGATTCAGATAAAATTATCTCTTTGCTTACCCACCTTCTCCACCTTCTTCAGCATTTTTTAATAGAAGAGTAGTCATGCACTCCCAGTCCTTCAGGAATTTGCCTGCCCAGTCCCACAAGCTGTCTATGAGGTATGCAACATGTTTGTGTAGCTAGAGATTAAACACACAGGTTTATGGAAGCAAACATGTCATTAAAAGAAATACAGTTTTATATGTTCCTCTTCCTTTTTCCAATTACAAAGCTGTGTCATTCACACATATATTCAGACATAGTATTCCAACGTATATTTGGTTTGAAGCTAATCAACATTTAAACACCATGTCTTCAACCTGATACAAAGCAGGAAAGTGGGGAAAAAAGCAGGAAGAGCAAGAAAAAAAGCTTTCTTTTTCTCTTTTTAGGATAACTTTCCTTTGCAATTTAAGTAATCTCTTTAAAACTAGCTTCTGTATTGCTTTTATATTGCTGATCATAATAACTAAAAATCCAACCTTGGGACTAGAAATGAGTCAACATTTTAAGCAATGTCTGTGAAATTCTTTGCAGAAAGGTTAAAAACTGCTGTGCCTGAGACACTTTGGCCGGACATAGGTCTGTACCACTGCAAAAGCCAAACAGTGAAGTATAGCACTTAAGCTGATAAAATCCTCAGTAAAACTACGCAGTTCTTAGTCAGCATAGAGCCATGGTACAGCAATCCACATCTGCCTACAGAAAGGTACACATACCAAAAACCCCTCAGTTAGGAGCATTAGCCTTTCAGGCTGTTTTCAGAAGCTGCTTCAGCACTGATTCTCTCCATTAGCATAGTTGTAAATTAGTTTTAATACAACAGAACAGAAATGTCTTCATTAAAAACTCATCCTAGAGAGCGGAAACATCCTAAACACCAAAGATTTCAGAGCTCATCACCAGAAATAGTTTTCAAAAGGAAGCCAATACTTGATTTAACATGCAATGCTGGATTTAAAAGGCTTACTGCAGGGACTCTTCTCCTCACCTCACTCTCCAGGAAAAAACATATTAATCTTTTCAACTGGTCAGTACTCGCCCCAAACTTCCCTCCTCCTTTGGGCTGAACTTCTTCATCTCCCTCATGACTAAGCAGCCTGCCAACAGAAAAGGAAGTCAGTCCAGTTCTGCCACATTCTCCTTATACTCATTTGCCAATGTAACACTAATTCTGCCAAGATCCCAAGGACTGCATTTCTTCTAAACGTCTACTTATTTACTCCAAATCACATTAGACTTTTTTATCAGATGAAAGGAAAAGAGATTAGATTGTTTTCCATTATGAGAGATCTGCTATCCCTGTGAGAGACTAGTTCTGACAGTTTCATCGGTACCCTGCCAGATTTCTGGACAACAGATGCAGATTCCACAGCACTGAATGTATAATGAGGTAGGCATTTGCTCATGCGTGAAAAGGGGTTTTCACTAGACTGAATTTAAACCTTAACAACTGAGTAGAAATATCACATCATGGTTCATCTTTGAACTGAAGCTTCTCAAAGAAAGCACAGTATATTGTGTTTGTAAGAGGCAATTTACTCAACTTCACAAATACAGTAGAAAAACTTCCTCTTCTGTCTCAAGTATGAAGCACATGACACTTTGATTTCCATTTCCCTCTTTATCCAAAATGAGTGTGACTGTACTGCTCACAAAAGGTGCTAATCCCAAGACAAATACAGGAAGGCCATCCTCACAGACTAATGCAGGGCCCAAATGGCTTGGATTTAAGAGCAGGACCACACTACTCAATGTCAGTAAAAGCTTATACTTTCAGAAAGTGTTTTTACTGGTGTAACTTATGCTGAGTAACCTAAGTTAAAAATGCAGACATTGAGGAGATTTCACTAAACCAAGAAGAAGGAGGCGGGGGGGAGCATAAGCACTTGCACTAGAACTTTTACCAGTATGACCAGGGAAAGGAGGGTGTCACTAACATTTCTATCACGCTACAACAAACATTTCTATACGGGCAGAAATGCTGCAGAGAAGAACTGTGCAAACAGGAACAACTATGAGGTTTACAGGGTCAACACTGCACTGGGAAGTGGGGTAGAAAAAGTTATCAGGGCAATCAATTCAGTAGCAAAAAGCAAAAGTGTTCTGAGTGGAAAAAAAACTGATTTATGATAGAATATTAGGATCAACACAAAAGACTAAGTAAGACTAGCAGATGTGATAGAAGACTCATCAAAACAGAAATTTATCTTCATTTGTCTTTCTGTTGGACTTGGCTCCACAAACCCCAGAATATCAGCAATTCAACTAGATAGGAAGAGACAACTAGGAGAAGATTCTGCGTGTATGAAAAGACAAATCATTATTATTTCTGAATTTTTCCCCACTAAAGTCTTGCCAAAATATTTTTATTTTCATTCCTCTTTCTAAGGCAAAATTATTTCTCTCAGCCATAGAGACAGAATATTTATTTCTTCTCTTTTTAGCACGCCAACTCTATTCACTTCATGCAACCATTGTTATAAAAATCCCATTTGTAAGAGTTACTCCTGGGGAAGATAAACCCTGTACTTCATTAACCTGACAGAAAATTGGGAGGGCTTTTTAATCTGCTGCATCTCTCATTATTCTAAGCCTTTACAATGTATAAGGCAACTTCCAAAGGGAGAAGAGGAGGCCATTTTTGTGATTAATCACCAAAGCTATGGAAATCCAGCAGATGCCAGGTGACGAATTAACTTGCAAGAAGCAAAGCAACAGGAAAAGAAAGTAGAAAGAAAGGAGGTATGCTCTCAACATAGCATGGCATCTGTGGATCAGTTGTTTCATATTCTCCGTGTTAGTCTTGCAACTCTTCTTATGCCTGTTGTGCCAGGGCTGTGCAGGGGCACAAACGATTACTCCCAGACAGCACTTCTCTTCTGATTCAGCCAAAGAAAGCACATCTAGTAGCCTCATGGTACACACTTCCAGCAGAAAAATAAATGCTTAATGCCTCTCTTAAAGAAATCCACCTTCGTTATGAAATAAATGAGAATATGCAAGAAGTAGGCAGGCAGGCAGAGATACCTTTTATAAAGGAATTCCCCAGCTGCTACTGCAAGCGGACGGTGTGTGGTATAAACAAACCGGTATAACGTTTCACAGTCTTCAGTTGATAACACATCCTCACAGTTCCTAGGCAAAAATAACAACGGAAGTTATAGTTCAGGTTTATCTGCAAAGAATATTATGAAGGCTATGTCCAGCTTTTACTAGACCTGATTCTCCACAGCCACGGAACTTGTTTACACAGCTACATTTTTGTAGGACATCTAAAAATGCTATCAAACAAAACAGGCAGCATTCTTTTACTAACTGTGTAGAGAAACAGAGGTCTGTGCAAGCCATGATGAATCAGGCTCACTGCATGGACATGAACATTAATTTAAAGTATAATTAAGGCTGATTAGTGGTCATAGTAAAAAGAGTAATATTAATAAAACAGGAAAATAGTGCCTCTACTTTATGTTTAGATGTTCACCATAGAAGATAAAAAGCAAGAAGCAGCCTTCATTTTGCAGTACAAATTATTTTTACATTATTTATTACAGTATTTTAAAACCTATATTTTATTACACTAGGCTTACACGGTCACATGTAAAAAAGAAATCAAAACGCGTTCTGCATAGCATACTCATAACTGTGACCTTTCTGTGCAAACACACTCAAAGTCACAATTTTTTTCATTCAGTTACACATCTTGAGAATACCACATGCCAACTAATAAAGCTAGAACACTCTATGAGAGATAGAAATTGTATTAATATCAATCTTTCACAAAAAAGAAATTGAAGCATCAAGGTTGTATAATCCAAAGAGATACTAGAGGAGTGAAGCCCGAAGCAAGGATTACAGTTTCAAAATGCCTGCTTCCCACTGCTATAGCAATGTCACTGGACCAAGCAATTTCAGAGAATGAAAGAGCAACATATGAGAACCTCACACTTACTACAGCCAGGTGAGGTGAAAGGGTTTTTATTTATTACTGCACTCGATCCTCAGGTAGTAACAGTTTAAAACCACCTACAGCTGTCGTCCAATAACGTCTCTAAAACTGAGGATTAATGCTTTTCATTTGTTGGGAGTGATGTCTTACGAAAATTAGCAGCCCTTCCTGCACTTGCCCATTTGCCTGCAAACCCATCACATCCTGTAGCATCCTCACAAGTCATAAAGCCCCAAAACATCCTCCAACCTGAGGTGAGCTCACATTAGGTGAGAGTATCACTGGAATGTCCATTGCAAATATTTTTTAGCACTGTCTGGGATTTAAAAATCAGTAGAGAGGGAAGACAGCACTCATTTCTCAAAGCCAATAGCTTCTCATTTAGAGAAGTTGATACTCCATGAATTTGAGCTTTACAACGTACATATCACTTGATTTTTTCACATTTTTTCCATGGTTGCTTACAGTGGTCACTGGAACAGTAAAAGGGTCTTTAAATAGAAGTGCTGATGATATGTTTCCAAAAGGTCAAATAGGTCAATCTCACAAGATAAGGCTTGCCCTCAACCAAAAAGAAAAGTTGCCTTATATATTTCAGGCAGGTTTTGGTGGTCTCTTTTAACATGCAATTCCATTTGCAGAAATAGGACATGCAGAAAGTGCTCTGAGTGTATATATCATGAAATCAGTATAAAGGACAATATTTATGCAACTCTTATTCAGCCACCTACAGAACTGGGGAAACAGAGTAAAAATGTGTTTACTAAGATTAAACAGAAGTTGAAAGAGGTAACATAGTGCATTGCAGTATATGAATACACATTGGTGTGTTCTTTGAAGCCATGAATGAAGTATCAAATTTATTAAACTTCTACAAGTTTAACAAGTGAGAGTAAAACAAAGACTGACAACAAATTGTGCTTACAGGAGTAAAAATACATGATATAGCAGAGGAATTTACTGAAATAAACTAGCAGTCTGACAAGGTTTCTTTCATTCTCTTTCATGTCAATCTGTTATCTAGCTCTTCTAAAGCACTAGTTTCTATGAAGTTGCCCTTGACATTTTTTCTCTGTATATCTGTAAAAATCTCTATATATCTTGAAAAAAAAAAAAAGAAATTTCTGTACAAACATACTGTTATCTAGAGTGGGCCAATACAGAATCACAGCACAGCTGAGAATGGACAGCACCTCTGGAGATCATCTAGTTCAACCTCCTACTCAGAGGAGGATCAGCTAGAGCAGGTTGCTGAGCGTTGTGTCCAATCAGGTTTTAAATATCTGCAAAGTCAGAGACTCCACAACTTCTCTGGCAATCTGTTCCAGTATTGGACCACCACCACAGTAGAAAAATTTTTTTTCTTATGCTTAAATGGAATTTCCTGTATGAACATGCCAGTCAAATGTACACTTTTTTTTTATATTTGAA
Source organism: Tauraco erythrolophus (assembly GCF_009769465.1). NCBI lineage: Eukaryota > Metazoa > Chordata > Aves > Musophagiformes > Musophagidae > Tauraco > Tauraco erythrolophus. The sequence goes on from NC_141465.1 coordinate 59,719,698, forward strand.
ATTTTTATTTTTTATATTTCAGGTTTGCTCTTCTTAGCACATTTATGGAAGCAGTGAATGCAACACCTGTGTGTCTATTTTTTAAAAAATTCCTTGCCTAAAGAGCTCAGCAACATGCCTGCCCAAAAAGATGGCAGAAGTTAAGGACTCTGCCTTTCCAATATAAATGAAACTGCTTTTCCTTAGCAAAGGACCCAAGGGTCCTGGTGGACACCAAGTTGAACATGAGCCACCAACGTGTCCTTGCAGCAAAGAAAGCTAACGGTATCCTGGCCTGCATTAGGAGGAGTGTTGCCAGCAGGTCGAGGGAGGTGATCCTTCTCTGCTGCTCAGCACTGGTGAGGCCACAGTTGGAGCAGAGTCCATTACTGGGCTCCGCAGTATGACAGACATGGACATACTGGAGAGAGTCCAACAAAGGGCCGCAAAGATTATTAAGGGACTGGAGCATCTCTCCTGTGAAGGAAGGCTGAGAGAGCTGGGACTGTTCAGCCTGGAGAAGAGATGGCTCAGAGGGGAACTTATCAATGTGTGTAAGTATCTGAAGGGAGGGTGCAACAATGGAGCCAGGCTCTGCTCAGTGACAGAAACGGAAGCAATGGGCACAAACTGAAACACAGGAGGTCCCCTCTGAACATCAGAAAACACGTTTTTACTGTAAGGGTGATAGAGCACTGTCATAGGCTGCCCAGAGAAGTTGTGGAGTCTCCATCACTAGAGATATTCAAAAGCCATCTGGAAGCAGTCTTGAGCAACCAGCCTAAGTGGCCCTGCTTGAGCAGAGGCGTTGGACTAGATGACCTCCAGAGGTCCCTTCTAACCTCAGCCATTCTGTGATTCTGAAATCCCAGCCTCCCTGGTTTTAATTTTGTGTTCAAAGAGGCTAGGAATTTGTCCGTTACACTAATCTACAGCAGCATTATTTCCTCCCTCCTGAAGAAAACAGTAGGTCAGATACAACAGCTCCAGCTGTGTATGAAGCAATCCCTAATAGCACAGAAGCAAAGAGGGAAAAAACAACCCAGTTTCTTTGCGGCACAGGCTGACAGACACTCATGACACTACTTGAATATCTGTGGGTTTTTTTTTTTTTTCATTCTTGAATGGGAGGAAATACCTGTATGTACTACTACTACTTTTCACATACTGCTCAACCACTGCTCTCTGTGATACAGTGAGGTTCACACCTGTACCTCCCTCTCAAATGAGTGCTTAGGGGTTTTACTTGCCTCTGGAAGTAGCAGCCCTTGACTACACCTGCTACCACTAATACTACCACAGTAAACAGGTACCTTTCTTTTTCACACGCACAAGCCAATCATCAAACATTCAAAGAATACTTGAAATACAGCAATAATACTGCTGCAAGTTTACAGCCCTCAGAATGCCAAGCAACAGATAAAGGTTAAGCCAGAAGTGCCTGCCAGTGTTTAGAGTGCCTAAAAATAAACAGGCATGGCCTTCCACATACCAATGTCATGACATACCATTTTCTCTGCACTTCAGCGTGAACATGTCATGAAGAAGTTGGGATATTCTAGGGGGAGATCACGGACTCATTTTGTTCTGTGTATGGCACCAGCTGAAAGATATTGTATTGTGCTTTTTCTTCCATTTTACTGTACAGAAGACACGACTGCTGCAGTCACTTCTCTTGGTCTGTGCTGTTGCTTATATCAAGAATAACCATCAAAATCACAACAGTAAAATAAAAACATGCTTGATGGACTTTTCAAAGTTTCACCACCTTATTCTTTTTGGTTTAAATGGCTGTGCAGTGAAAGATACAGCACATGCCATGGGAACATTGGTATAGCATCCCAAACAAAAAAATCTGTTAATTTTGCATTGAAAATTAATTCAAGTTAAACATCCCAATCTGCAAACACATTGTAAAACATTCTTTGTGCACCGAGCACTATCAACCAAAAAATAATATGTTGAAAGTATTCTAATGTCTGAGATAAAAAATTTAAGCAGAAAAATCAGATAATCTTTTTTGTTATCTCCCTCTTTCTACCCTGCTGTCATTGCAGGTATTGCAAGACGATACTTTGGTGATCAGAGAGATGGTAACATGATTGCGGCTACAATATAACAAGAATTCTTTCCCACCCACTCTAAAATAGGATTAGCATGTTGCAATACACTGTGATTCTATGGCTAGGCTGTGACAGAAAGGAGGAAGATGCACATTAGGCAGAAGCTGTATGGTATGCTGTTTTGGTTAAGAAACGTAATCCTAGGAGACATGGAATTCTTAGTTTTTCTTGTTAACTCTTCAGACAGGAAAGAAAAGATTTCAGAACAGATCGCTAGGTTCATGAATGGAGGTGCATGGTAGCAGAAAATTGCTGAAGGTAATTTCCAAGAAAGCATCAGCCTGACAGGACGGAAAAGAGAAGACAGAGACAAAGCACGTGCCTTTGTTCCATTTTGGTCTTTCCCTTTCGTTCTGTTTGGAATAGGCTTGACAAAGCACTACCATAACTGCACCTGAATAGCGGTGTGGTGGACCTGAAGGAATCACAGAGGAGCTGTGAGGAGTTCCGTACCATCCCCTTTTGGTAGTACCTAATCTGCTACAAACAAGTTACCAATGTAAGAAATCAGACCTGTGCAGTGTAATTTGCTTCACTGCATACACCGCTCCTGTCAGCTTCAAGATAATGCTTCTTTGTCTTTCCTAAAAGCCACTAAACAAGGCGAAGGTGGAAAATTTCCTTATTTGTATGCAAAGCATGTCTCTCTCCATCTTACTTCTTACAATCACATGAAAACACTTTTCATAATAGCATTTAAGCCTTCAATAACCTTAACTGGTTTTCTACACAATGGCTTGTCTGAATAACCTTGCTAGACACACTGCATTTGCCTAACAAGTGTCAATTTCTCCTCTAAAGACCACGACTTAGCTATGAAATAACACTATAGAAACACAAGAGTTCAACTACCTGATGACACCAAATTACTTGCCATGGGACATCTACCGCTACAACTAGTAACATATATTATATTATTTGTCATAACATTCTTTGCCAAATCCAGTTTTCAAGTTTTTCCTACAGTGTAGCCCCTCCCTTTCCAAACTAAAGCATCCTTCCCAGTCTAGTTGAGAATCAGAAGGGAAACTAAGATTTTTTTTAAGAACAACAGTAATGTACCCCTACTTGACTTGGGCTTCCCATGCTAAACAGGACACTGGGAACTTACAAGCCTCAGTTTCTTGACTTTTAAGTTGGATTAACTTTACTGACCACTGCCAAAGCACTGTGGCAAGAATTAATGTACGTATCAATTCCATTAAGTAGTTTTTCAACTATTTATGTGAAGTTCTCAATGAGTGAAATATACCTAGAGTACTCACTAAGGCAGCTCTTCCAGATTTCAAATTTGAGATTTTTGTGTTTAAAACTCAGTTTAATTTCTAGTTACATTTGACTAATTGTGCTGGCTTTACGTGGTGGGGTTTTGGTAGCAGAGGAGGGGCTGCAGAGATAGCGCCTGTAAGGAGATGCGAAAAGCTTCCCTGGCTCCAAAATTGGTCGGACCAGTCTCTGGCCAGATTGGACCCGTCTCTGTTCAGGGCTGAGTCAATCAGTGCCTCTGTGAATGCCATATTCATTACGAAGGGGACAAAAGAACCCGCACCAGGTGGAACCTACAGTGAAGAGAGGGGAGAGGCGGGGGGACTGCACACACCCTCATCCTCCGCCTTCCACATAAGCACCACCACTCAGCTGGAGATGTCCACAACGGCACAGCATGGAGAGCTCCAAAGCACCCCACTTTCGATACGCCCGCTGGGCAGAGTTCATCTTGCCAAGACTGCCGAAGTTTGTTGGGCCAGTCGGGCCCAGCGCGGCTGCAGCGGAGAGAGGACTGAGATCTGGGAGAAATGGTCACGCAGACACCAGAGTTCGCAAAGATGCAGAGGGAGGAGGTGTGCCGGAGCCGAGAATCCCCAGCAGCCCGTGGTGAGACAGCAGCCATGAGAGAAACTGTGGAGCAGAGATTCACCCGCAGCCCGTAGAGAACCCCATGCTGGAGCAGAGATGCCTGTGCCCAAAGGAGTTCTTAGAGGATTCTCTCCCTGGGAAAGGACCCCTCATGCTATTGGAGACCCAACAGTGGAGCAGAGACGCATCTGCAGTCCGTGGGAGGGGAACTCCACATCAAAGCAGGTGGCTGCATCCTAAAGAAGCCATGACTCTGTGGGAAAAGCCCGTGCTGGAACAGTCTGATGTGTAAGGATTGCATTCTGTGGGAAGGACTCATGTCGGAGAAGCTCGTGGAGAGCTGTCTCCTGTAAGAACAGGCCCCACATTGGAGCAGGGGAAGAATGTGAGGAGTCCTCCCCCTGAAGAGGAAGGAGCAGCAGAAACAACGTGTGACAAACTGACCTGCAACCTCCATTCCCTGTCCCCCTGCACCGCTGGGGGAAGGAGGTTGAGGCAGGAAGAAGGGAAGGGTGGAGGAAGGGGTTTTTAAGGTCTGGCTTTGCTTCTTGTTATCCTCTCTGAAGTAACTGATAATGCATTAAATTGATTTGTCCCCAAGAGCCTGTTTTGCCCAGAGCCATGGTCAGTGGGTGCTCCCTCCCTGCTCTTATCTCGACCCTCAGGCCTTTTATTTTATTTTTCTCCTCCTCATCTCATCAGGCAGGGGGTGGGGAGTGAGAGAATGTCCATGTGAGACCTTAGCTGCTGGCTGGGCTAAACCACTACACTCATGTGATACAAAGCAATTTTCTCCTTTGCTATTTACATATTCAAGCTATTTGTAAATTTGTGCCCCTACCAGCACCACTTGTAACCTTTCCTCATTCATCTACTACAGTTACCTAATTACTTTTGCTGCTCTTTTCCAAAATCCCTCTTCTCTTTTAGGCAGTTAAGCACACAAAAATGAACAGAGTTGTCTGGCAGCGGGCACACTAAACTCATTCGCCTTCTAAAGGGCAGCATCTTCACTAAGATTCCTTGGTCTCTCAATGTCACTCATGTTTTCTCCACCTTTTTCCTCCCTAGTTCTACTCCCTCTCAGATCCTCTGCAACATTAATGCTAACAATTATGTATAATTCAGTAGCATTAATAATTTCCATTATGCTAAACCTCATGGGCTCATTTCAGTTTCGGGATCACATCATACTGTGTAAAAATAGAAATCTACTAGCCCAAAGACCTTGGCATTTGATTGAGACAACATGCAGCAAACATGAAGAAAAAATCTCAGCTCACAAAGATAGACAAGATGAAGATACAAATATGGATTTGGAAAAAAACAGGTTTATGCATAGCAAGAAGGTTTTGGATCAGCACTGGAATATTTTTTTTTTTAAATAATGCAACACATTTAAGTGAATTGAAAAGATCAGTGTTTTCACTGCCTCTCTAGCTAGCAAGAGAGAGAATGCAAAGGCCAACATATCAGTTTTATGGGCCAGTAGTCACGGAGTAGTGAATGCATATTCCACAGGACTGGAAAGCAGTGACAGTTAAGAGATGGTCAGAGCTGTTACTAACATCCATGGAGCACAGCTCCACTGCAACTGTAAAACATCACAAAAATAATCAATTGGCAATGAGGTCTTCCTACCACACTCACCCAAAAGACAATTATGGAAGCCAGTAACAGAGAGTTACTGATATAGTAAACTTTCCTCAAGAAAGTCACAGAGTACCCAATGGATTAACTGGAGGGAAAAAGTTACTCCTGGCCTTGCTTCTTGCCAACACATGTCATGAAACAACAAAAGATTTATTCCAAGATTAGAAACATGTTCTAAAGGTCCGTACCTGACCAGTTAAGATTGTATCTTATTATTTGTTAAAAATAATCCATGATTCCAAACCAAATATAAGGAGTTCATGAGACAGGGGTTCTTGCCAATAGCTTTAAAAATAGGAACTTGATCTGAAAGGTCTTTCATGTCTCACTAAAATTGCAAGTTGAGAAACCAGAATTCGGTAGCCAAATTTGCAGATGACAAAAACGAGCCATCCATAGAGAAGCCAATACAGCATGATGAAAGCAGCAAAAAAAATTGATTACATCATTGCATACAAGTAGAAGTGCCATTTATACATGCTGTCATTTATTATTCTTTAAAGGCAGGGGAGTTGCTGTCCCCAACCCCATTTCATGCTTTACTGCACATATCAAGCAGCATTACTGCTCAACATCCAGATACTGGATTTGAGCTATGAGACACACCTGTTTGAGACACAATAGCCCTGAAATTTCTTTGCTTCTGCAATGCCAGTAGCGAGTCCTTTCTGACACTATTGTAGGTACTGAGGTACATGCTGCCAGAAAAACACATTGATGCAGGCTCTTATAAGGAAGTCTGTACATGTGACTATCATCTGCATTCTCTTCATACAAGTTTTATAGGCTGGTCAGTACTAGTCTTATAAAAGAGAAGAGCTGTCATTGAATTTGCTTATTGAGCCACCAATTCCCACTTTCATCACTCCCAATAATTAAGCCAAATCAGCTGGGCTCAGAGCAGCTGGGTGGCAATGGGGGACAGAAAGGAGGATGGCTACACAACAGATGAGCAAAAAGAAAGAGAAGCACGTATTTGCTAGGCCTCCATGCAGCCTAATTAAAAACAATTTCAAAACGTATTCATTTTACTTATGAAAACTACATTTTATGATGGAAAAAAGTAATTCAGAAAACTTTAGAAGGCATTTATTCACACTGGAAATCATATTTAAGAAAAAATAGGAAAAAAATTGCTTCAGGGAAAAAGAAACATTGATCAAACTTTTATAGTTGCAGCTTGCATTAATGAGAACATGATCCCGTAAAATAAAGGCAGAGATGATGAACAGCTGCAGTGCCAATATAGCACTTGTTAGTTCAGATATAGAACAATGGCAGCCATAACTGGTGTATAGTGTCTTTGTACTTGAACAATGGTGTGCTGCTCCTCCTAGCACAGGGACACGTTATACACACAGACACAGCATTGTCCATTGTTCCAATAGCCACACGACATGGCAAACCAAGTGATGTAGAAACGGACATTGTAAACACAGAAACAATACAACCCTAGCTACTACTAGTGAGGCTCATACAATTGTACTCCCTTCCGAAAAGCATACTATGTTCACAACATCATACACTGTTCTGATGTGTATGTTGGAGCAGGCCTAGAGAAATGTCTCTCAAATCAATGCAGTGTGAAGCGAGACAGGAGACCAGGCTATAAAGCAGCACCTCAATATACAAACATACTCGAAACTTAATATAAATACCTGTAACACCATACTATTTGGTCCATTAAGGTCTACGTCCTCATCCAGCAATGACCAATACTTCTGGCTTGAACAGAAAAGCAAATCCCACACAGCTATTGGACAATACGCCATGCTGTGCTTGGAAGTAAGCATCTGCATCAGCAGACTTCAACTTACACTCTGAGACGGAAGAGACACTATTGAGTCCTGACATGTCAACTGTATCAACAATGAAATGCAGTGGGGTTTTTATTCTCATTTTGAATTGAGTAAGAGGGACAGAGAATTTATTCTTCACATATTTTGCAAATAAAGCCATTTCTAAAATAAACATGCTGCTCCAGGATGTATCAGAACAAGATTCATACACTTCTGTAACATCAGTCTAGTTTTTCCCCACACTTCCAGCTTGCCATTATCCTACCAAATCTATGTCTGGTGGGTAATTTCCCAAGAAAACAACTCTTCTGTTAGCTTTCTGCTTCAGCAAAACCAAGATATCATACGCTTGCTCATTCCTGTCAGCTTAAGGCTTCCTGCATCAGGTGGGGAGACAGGGAAGATGGCAGAGTTTCCTGAGCTCCTGGTCAAGGCCTGGCAACTCTGGGACAGAAGATGAGGTGCAGACCCTATCTTCACTGGGGACTTTCCCTGAGACAGGCAGATGCTCTATTCGAGAAAAGCCAAAATGAAAATGTGGAATTTCCTTTCAGAGGGAAGTATAAAGATATAAAAATGTAGTTTTCACACTGAATCTCAGCACAAGCATTTTCGTAATATTGGTATTTCCCACAGAAAGAAATGCCATGTCTTGAGCAGCTTTAACTGTAGCTTATATCCTGCCAGGAGCAACTGTTTCCCAGCAAGTGACTGATTACAGGAAGACCCATCAGAATAGTATCTGGATTTTGTTGCCATTAAAACAATACAGTAAATTAAAAAAGAAATTATTTACTGTGACATAAGCATCAAGAGTTTCATGGCTTGAACTGCTACTTCATGGTCCTTGTCCAGAGGCATGGACACAATTCGATCCTAATGGATGTAAAATGACAATAAAAAGATGTAACATGGTTTGTTCTCAATAAACACATATTTTTGCTACAGCTAGATCATCTACACTAGTAGAGCAGAGATTTATTTTTATTTCAGCAGCTATTTCCTAAGAGACATAAGGCAACTTGATTACTACCAAGTAGTTCCCCAGCCCATGAAAACTAACGGCATGTTAATTTTTTAACTGAATTAATCATGCAGTAATATGGTATTTTTTATAGATGTAATGCATGCGTTCACAAGAAATCAACTACAGTCTACAAATTAAAAGTGACTGACAACTTGTTTCTAAGATGTTACTACTGGCACTTCAGTATGTTAAATGAAGGTAAGCCTCAAATTACAAGCATTATATAATCAGTTTCTCCCATTAACAGTAACGTGCGTGTACATACAAGTTACAGAAGCCAGTGCCTTGCTGGAAAGACAATTAGGACTCAAGTCATAAAGGTACTTCATGGAATAGCAGCAATATTCCTGACCTCCAGAAGTCACATTATTGTAACTTGGTATGCATGCAAATACCTCAGAAAACAGCAGAAATTTTCCTGTCCCATGTACCCAAGAACCCACTCCTCAGTGTGGTCTACATCTTCAAGGTATATTAAACCTTTAGACTTGCTTGTTCTGGGACTAACAGCTTCCTCACTTAGCATATCATTTCTAAATCTCTAAATTCATTTTACTTTGCACTTTCTTTTTTCTCACAACCCAGCTGCAAGGTTCAGAAGTTCATGAATCCCGAGTTTGAAAGCTCAAGGGTAATAGAAGGAGCATGCAAAACTCCCGCTTGTGGGAAATGGATTAATGGTTATATGATTACATTTCCCATCGCCAAGAAAGCATGATTTAAACTTTGAAAGATTCCAGATCAGTCTGTATTGTGTGTGTAGCTGTTTGGGTTTCTTCTGTTTAGAGGAGAAGGAGTTGTGTTTGGGTTGGGTTTTTTTTTGATTGAGGGATGGAGTTTGCAATAATCCATTTACACAGCATCTTCCACACAGAGGGAGACTGCAATACTAACACACTGGAGCTAGTTCATCGGTCTTTGAATACCAATCCTGCAGCTGGTCACGCAGCTTACAGCAACTTTCTTTTAGACAGAAAGATAAGGGACTACAACATAACTTTAAAACAGGGGCTAATCTTAGATAGCCAAGTTTCAGTCTGAAGAATTTATTAAGATATCAATATTAATCGATTTATTGTTCTTTGAGAATGTGCTATAGGTGTTTTTTACTATTAGCAACCGCTTTGACACAGAGGTAAGCCCTGCATCTTTTGCAAAAAGAATATGAATTACTACCACATGCAGGCACTGATTATGTACTGATTCAGAACGACTGAGATATCAATCACAGCATCTTGAGCTTTCTTGTTCAAATACTGAAAAGGCACAACCCCATTGGGATAAGACTAGCTGATGAAATCATTATCAAGGGCAGGATCAAAAAAAGTAAAGGGCTTGCTTCTTAAATGAGTCAGGATGTTGGAACATGATAAAGGCAGTGTACAGGGTCAGTGCGGTCACAGAACAAGCTTTCAAAACTACAGCGTATCACCCAACTTGTTCAGAAAGGAGATGAGGGATCCTTCTTCAAGATTCATACTGACATGGTGGATCAACAGAGAGCCATTCACACATCAGTGTGATACATGGTCAGCCAATCCAGTATCTACAAGGTTAAGCCATTAGCAGGAGCAGCGAAAAAAGGGACCCTTAGAGTACGAAATTCTTTGTCATCTGCCAAAGATCCTGCAAAAAAATCTGGGCCATTCTGGATGAATGGTGGAGATAACTGACCACCATGTATGCTAACACCATTTTGTGCATGAACTAAAGCAAAACAGAGAATTCCACAGAAACAGAGGGAAACATCTCTGCAAAACTCCTTCATCCACTCAGGCAAGCAGGCTGTTTCTGCAGTACTCTAAACTCCTGACAGTCAAGAAAGTGAGGAGATCAGCTCTGATTAAAACATCAGACCCTGTATATAAACCCAACTCAGGCTTAAAAAACAGCAAACAGTAACCTATTTACCTTGAATCTGCTAGTAAATAGATCCATCCTCGAAACAAGTTCTTTTCTGCTATAAATCCCCTGCAGTCCCAGAAGACACTTCAACCGTACTTCAGCTTGCTACAAGACAAAGAGAAATCGGCTAGTAGTAAAAAAAACATGCATCTTTAATGTTATTCACTATTGGCATTTATATTATGTTAGTAAGAGCTCTGTGGGTGCCTACAGCAGACTACCCAAATAATGTTTCATCTTCTTTATTAGTGATATCAATATCATTCGGTTTGTGTGCGCACACACACCTCTCTCTCTCTCACATACACACGTGAAGCCTGCAGTGAGTCAAACTTAAAGGTGACATCAAAGTTTGTGTTAGGCCCCCTAAGAGTCAAAGAAACTCTCACAGATCTTACAGTTAATAAAAGCAACAGAATGCAAAAGATGCAGAAATTGTGCTATTCACCTGTTAAAGATATAAAAACAAGAGACGACCTAGTTAATACAACCAGCATTCTGTCGCACATCAGACTTCACTTGCTTCCTTTCAATACTTGACTCAGACAATTGTTAAATATAGACAAGGACTGTAAGAAATTCTGGAAGATGCCCAGAGGGAGAGTTACACCTTAGAATCATAGAATCATAGAATGGTTAGGGCTGGAAGGGACCTTCAAAGGTCATCTAGTCCAACCCCCCTGCAAGGAACAGGGATATCTCCAACTAGATCAGGTTGCTCAGGGCCTCGTCCAACCTGGCCTTGAACGTCTCCAGGGATGGAGCATCCACCACCTCTCTGGGCAACCTGTTCCAGTGTTCTACCACTCTCATGGTAAAAAATTTTTTCCTAATACCCAATCTGAATCTACCTCCCTCTATTTTAAAACCATTACCCCTTGTCCTATCACAACAGGCCCTCCTGAACAGCCTCTCCCCATCTTTCTTGTAGGCCCCCTTGAGGTACTGGAAGACCGCTATAAGGTCACCCCAGAGCCTCCTCTTCTCCAGGCTGAACAGCCCCAACTCTTCCAGCCTGTCCTCATAGGAAAGGTGCTCCAGCCCTCTTATCTTCGTGGCCCTCCTCTGGACCCTCTCCAACTGGTCCATGTCCTTCTTGTGTTGGGGGCTCCAGAACTGGACGCAGTACTCCAGGTGAGGTCTCACGAGGGCAGAATAGAGGGGGAGAATCACCTCTCTCGACCTGCTGGCCACGCTCCTCTTGATGCAGCCCAAGATGCGGTTGGCCTTCTGGGCCACAAGAGCACATTGCCGGCTCATATCGAGCTTCTCATCCACCAGTACTCCCAAAGTACTCCAAAGAAATGCACTAGCTTATCATTGTGGGTTCTTACAGATACAAAGTTAAACGTTATGCCTTCTCGCTATTTCTGTTTTACACTAGAACACTGGATTTTAACATCCTAAGCAGTAAAGGGTTGCTTTGAATTGGGCCTAATTAGTTAATTTAGGCAAAACATTTATCCCTGCAAGGTGTTATTTCACACTGTTAATACTGCTGCTTCATAGATGCCTCAAAAAGAAGTCCATTCCTTATCCAGCTTTTAAATTATTTCATGCACATTGCTAAACCTTTCAAATAACAAAGCTTTAAATGCCATCAGGAAAGTCATTCTGAGGGTCTAACATAGAGAAATCACTGTGTTCTATAAACTTACAGCACTAACGATATCAGCAGACACACTTAAAAGGACTGCAGGCCTTGAATCAGTCTCTTCATATTTCTTCCTTAATTCCTCTTGCTAACAATAGCGGTCAGAATAATCAAGGAAACCCAAGAAAGGAGACCACCTACACACAGGCTATCTATTACTACAAGTTCCTGTTCACCTGCTCAGATGGAAAGCAAAGGACGATACCCAGCAGCAGGCTTTGACCAACCACGTGGCATAAGGCAGCTTTTTGCTAGACATACAAAATGAAAGATCAGCAGCTAACAATGCCCTCTAATCTGCCCGTGACACACCAGCAGTATATATTCTATATTGTACTTTAAAACTAAAGGCCTTGTCTGAGAAAGAAACTGTTGCCCACACCTGCTGCTTCCTACAGTCACAAGGGCTCCACAGCACAGAACTTACTCAAAAACAGTCCCAACTTGGTACCCATCGCTGCACACTGGCACAAACTCAGCTCAGCCAAGGTACTGCAATCCGGGCTTCAGCTGCCCTCAGTATTTTATCACAAGGTTTTGCTTGTGAATAGGCTCTACATTCATGCTTGGGGGAAAGGAAAAAATAAAAAGGAAAAAAGTTTGTGATGGTTTGTTGGATGGTCATATAGCCCTTGGCATGCAGCTAGTAATGTCATTTGCATTTGTCAGTCAGGTGGCATTCAAGCGTAGGTCTCCAGAGATAAAGTTTAACACATTAAACTATACCACCTGCCTTCTAAGGTATCCTGTTCCCACCCGAAAGTGCTCAGTCATAACCCTATATGTGTATGTTTCTTTTAAGTATTGAGGAAATTAACTCTAGTAACTATGAACAAATAACTACTTCTACTATGACTAGTTCTGCTCTTTTTCTATGTTTTCAGCTGCGTTCTCTCCTTCTCAGCCATCTCTCCTTTTCTAGATTCATTTCTCCTCATAGCTTCTTGATCATTTAAAATTACTTCACATCCTTCTAAAACTATCTCACTGCTTACCTTCAGCTCCTTTCGGCAGCAATGCAAGTACAAACACCCAGCCACCTACTTCCCTCACCAGAACTACCATTCTAATCTTGACGAAATACCTGCCTGTTTGGTCTTTCAAAGCTGTGACAGAGTGAAGGGGAATTATGTAAGCACACTTTCAGGATTCTCTGAACACACACTGTCCCTCAGCTGTATCACAGTACATTTCAATCCTGACCTGCAAACAGACTGGCAAAAAACATCAGTAAGACAATGGGCAGCTATAGTGACCTCAAAGAGCTCTGCATGAGCTCCAGCACTGCCTAGACACATTCAGTTACAAGATTCCAGCCTCACCACTATCACAGAGATGTGGTCATTCAAAAAGCCTTGCGAATACTGGCTGGGACCTGGATGATCTGATGGGGTCATTGGGTCATTTTTTTTTCTCCTCAACACTCTCCAAATAATAAACTGAGAAAACTAGGTCTACATATGAACTACCCCTGAATAGCGAAGACAATACAGCTTACCTGTCTTGTCGAGGTAAAACAATTTTTAAAACTGCCCTCCCCCCTCAAAAAAAACCCACTCAGTACCTACGCAAAGAGATTACCTGTGGAGCAAAAAACCACTATGTTAACACAACCTTTTGAAGAAAGAAGTACTTCAGAAGAAGGCATAGCCATGTTGAATGGAAGGCAAAACTAAAAATCCTTTCAATTTCCTGAAATTTGCCAGGAGGATCACATAGTCAGGACGCAGAAGTTCAACAGCAAGTTCCTGTTTCAACAGGATTTCTTTGGGCTATTCTCACAGTCTGACGAGAAAGCCTCAACAGCTTGCCCTGAAGTTCCAGACAAAGCTAGTCTAACACAGTAGGAGGTCCAAAGTGTGCATCTCCACTGTCTACGCCTTCCTGTCTGCTAGCTCTGCCTTCCACTTTCCCCATCCTTATTCTTCATTGTCTTGATTTTTCTGGTCTTTAATTCTGAACTTCTTACACAGCACTTCCCTTCAACCCCTGCTGCTCAGATCAGCACTGGTTTGAGTGGACCTGGATGTTGATTTAGTAGCTGTATATTCCCTTGGAAGAGCATTAGTGCCTTTGAACACAAGTTAGATGCCTGGGTTTCACAAATGCACTGACAGGTGACTGGGCTTACATATAACATTGTTGAACAGCACACAGCTGCCAGATTTAGTATCAACTGTTGCTTAGTCTTCAAAAATAAAAAGTTATATTATTTCTAGCAGATGAACATAAACTACTGGAAAACATATCTTTATATCACTGTTCCACAACACTTATTTGGCCAAAGAGAGATCCTCATATGCAATTTTGAGCATATTACCACTGAATATGGAGCAGCTTCTTGTACCTAGGAAACAACTTTTCACATAAGATATGATGTTTCACATCAGGGTATAATGGCAAAATGGTATCTCATGGGGAAGAAAGAATGATTATATTCAAATAAAAGACTTTGAAGACAAAATATTAATTTTATACTTCCCCTCCCCTCTCCGCTTTAGAGCCTCCCAAATGACTAAACTTAATCTCTGTTTACAGCACTGTAGATGATCCTGGCCAGGTTTTCCCCCCACCATTAGAATACTTTTGTGGTTGTTCCACTCTGGGGCCTAAATTATTTGGCAAACTTCTCTACATTATATTCTAAAAGAAAATTTGCTCTGGGAGATAGCAGTTTCTTGCTGCCCACCCCCAAGAAGATGAGATGGAAATGCTTATTAAGGAGGAGTAGTGGGAAATAACATTCAGATGTATATAAAAGCAGTGCTGCCCCTGTTGCTGCCAAAAATGCCCTGCTCTCATTTTGGAATCGGGCAATTTAACAGTGGCTGCAAATCACAAAGCACAGCCGGGACTGCAACCACCAGTAGCGGCACACTACCAGATCTCAGCCAAATGTGGAATAGGGAAGAATTCTCGCTTTATCTCACTCTGCTTGCATCTGCATTGCTTTCGGGCAATAAGCTTTAGAAAAACAACCATTTCCAGTTCCAAATAAATGACACTGGATGAGCTATGTGCATTAATCAGAGACACCAGCTGTTAATTCTCACCGTACAGCACTGGGAATGAAGACACATCATATTCAAAAATGATTTTTTCTTTTGAGAATTCCCCCAATTGAACATATACTAAAAAGATATTCTGAACAGATAAAATTTATGCAGGAAAAGACAACAGTTCTCGATAGATATGTTCTGAAAATCTAAACACTAACTCCCTTAAGAGTACCGGCACAACGCAGGATAGTAAGAGGCTTTGTGCTCCCTCTCCTGGCTTTGTAGTAAACTACAATTTTATTCACAGAACATAAACATCACCCAAAGCTGACCCAAAACTGAGGATGTTTCAGAATCTATACAGAAGCTATATAACTTTAAAAGTTGGCCTGCAGAAGTATAGTGTGCCAATTTCGGTAATTAGCCATTCACAATAAATATTCCTACTCCCTTAAAAGCATATTTTTGCATTACCGTTTTCTTTTGGTTCGTTTTTTTAAGGGGTTGGTGCAGGTTTTTGGGGGTTTTTTTAAATGTGCCTCTCCTCAAGAGGAAAAACAAACTTACTATAAGGAAAAGAAGAAAACTCTCTCAGAAATGACTGGACTTTCTCTAAATATTTTCTATATTCATTTAATTCCAAATGAGAAACGCAATGTTGAAGACTATTTTACTATAGGCAATATTTATTTGTTCATTTTGATAAAATAAAACAAAGTTTTAAACGTAGACATCAAACCTAAAAGCAGAATTTTACTCAGCATTTAACACTGGAGGTGCTCACAGGATATAGGCCATTTTGCAATTCAGTAATAGCTCCCCATTTGGTAACATATAAAAACAACTGCACACACAGGGACACACACTGCTACAGAACTGGAAAAAGTGTTCTCTGTTATTTAGTGCTACAACAGCTTCAAAAATAAGACCTGAAGTGGGGAAGAAAGTAAATTCTTTTTTGTACCACCATAGTCTTAAATGTCTACTCTCAAGAATTTAAGCGTTAGGATTCTTTAAAAAAAAAAAAATTAAAAAAATCCCATCTACTGCCCCCAGTAAGAAAAATTAAAACTTTACCTTATCATACAGCATCCACCCCATGTATTTTAAATAGCTATCATTTAAAAAAGCATCTGGGTATGTTTTAATCCAGCTGCCAATTTCTTCAGCGCAAGTTGCTCTGATCTCAGGGATCACATCACTGAAATTATAAAATTGTAATATTAATATATTCAAAATGCCTAGTACATATTGATTATATTATTGACGATATTTTTTTTTTTTAATTGCAAAAGCATGTATAATCCAAAGTATTACAAGTGTCTTCATATTAATGTTCAAAGATAGTCTTCAATCGACAATTAGGCCACTTTTACCTACAAATGTTTTATGCAATAATTATTTCGTAATTCTCGATCTCTCCACAATCACAAATGCACTGCTCTATAGCCAGCAGGAAGAACTTAAGAAACATACTTAAGCGAGGTCCTTTCATAAGCCCAAATTCTTTAAAATAATTTAATGGCTACACTTTCCTTGACACTATCAGTGCCTCTAGGATGTTTAACTTGATTCTGGTATCCAGACAATCCGAGTAAGAGTTTCTTGGGAACAGAGATACACATCACAGCTTTATTTTTATTCTTACCAGTAACGGTTTAGAAATGTCCCTTTGAAAATAGCATTCATCATGTTCTGTATCTCTAGAAGCTTTTGCTCATACTGAAATACGAAAGAGAACTGAGTGTTAATACCAGTCCCACAATTCACTACACATGAAAAATTTGCATCGATGCACTTACAATACTACTGTGGTGCAAATTGCTAGCGTTTACACATGGTACCAACATAAAACGAGTGGTCTGTATCTACACTAGCAATTGGCCTTTTTGTAGCTAAGTCCTGATGAAAGGTTTATCCGATACCAACTGCTAGCCTGGATAACAAGGTAATTGTTTGATATAAAGAGTCTTGATCTATCAATACACAGAAAGATAACGCACAACTATTAATAGGTCTTTACATATAGGTCCGAATTCTCTTTTTATGCACTTAAACAGAGATGGAAGAAAGGCAGACAAGGGAATTTTCAAAACACACCTATTCCACAATGAGCTTGTATTTTAACCGAGCCCTGAAAATTTAATTATTAGCCTTTGGAAACCTAAGTTACTTTATAAAAACATTCTCTCATCAACAGCATCGGGAAAGGTGACAAGTTTAGGATTTCCCCCCAACACACGCATTTTCTGTTTTTCCCATAAGATCAGACTTACAATGATACTGAAAACCCCTGTCTCACCCAAACACTTCTTTCCCCCCAAAAAAAGCGTTGTTTCTATAACAGAAAAGTCCATGGACATCCAAAACTCAGAACAGAGGTAACTGATTCTAAGGTCAGGAGAGAAGGAACTATGCTTGATGTTCATACATCAAGTCATCTCCACCCTCAAGCCAGAATGATTTCTTACAGTTATAGGCCCATCTCTGGGAGTTGATAAGGAGCTGTCTGGCTGAGTAGGGAAAAAAATGACAGAAACTGAACAGCAAGAAAGGTACAGGTCACACTTGAAGTTACGACCATTTTTACAACACGTTACTTACACAGAGATGACAGCTATCCTGTGTCCTTTTTCATTCATTGAAATTCAGTTCAAGAACTAACATTTTGGCTTGTAACTTGTACAAGCATATGCAAAACTGCACTCCCACAACGCTAGAGCTACTGATGCAATTACATGTGTGTGTAAATCCATATTTGCATAGAGATGAAGGGCTAATGATGTCAATTTGGAGAAAAAGTAGGATAGACATCACAAGTTAACAGTACATAGGGCAGTTATTATGTTAGTCATTTTTGTAACACAATCGAGCCAGTAACAACGGCTCTGCACCATGCATTAGATAAACATATGAACCTCAAAAAACTGCAGCGACCCAAAAGCAAGCTGTCAGCAATCCCCCTTTTTACATCCTCATGCATATCCCATACAAGACACCTGCCTGACCTCTTTCCTTTTTCTCTCTAGCTGGTCAAGTCTGTAACTGGTCCTCTTGCCACTTATCCTCTTCTTCTCCACCTCATATAACCTCTGAGCATTGTGCTTGCTGACATCAAGGTTCAGATGTACACTTACAACTGCTGTCATAAGTTTCATTGCTAAAAAGGAAACAAACCCAACATATTTAGCTTAGTTCAGAGATACGTAGCATAAATATATTCATCACTTTACCACAAAAAGGATATGGTTAGCCAAATTCAGTTTTTTATCCAAAATACAAACACTACTAGATTATAGTAATTTGTTTTAAAATATAGTGCTTATTTTAAAAGCAGACAATGACCCAAAAAAAAGAAAAATTTTGTGATATTACGGGTGATTTACAACTTTTGACCAGAGTTCTAGTCAGAGTTCTAACCAGAGTAGTAATTTACCAGGCAACTCTCTTAGTTTATGGAATTTTGATTTTTCTGCAAAAGAATCTAGAGTTGCAGAACAGTTGATTCTCATTAACAAAAAAACCCAACAGTGAAGCTGGCCCATAAAAGGCTGAGAATCTTTATATTTCACTTGAATTGACAAAAATTCACAATCTTCTAAAGATCACTAGGTGATTCACATAGATTTCAAGTGGGTTTTTTGAGCCTTCAAAGCAAGGCGTGTACTTTAGAACAAATTACACTTCAAGTGCTCTTTGCATGGCAAAGAGAGAATTTACTGGCTTTAGGGAGGAAAAAAAAGTAGTAGCTTCAGTAACATCATGCTGCGTGAAACAAAAATGCGTAACAAGCAATGTTCTTTTTAGCACAGGTACCACAAGGATAGTAGCTCTCCAAAGGAAGCTTTTTAGGTGAGGCATTTAATGCAACCTCTTCACATTAAGCAGTGGAGGAAGGAAAATAACAAAATAGAAAACTGACTGTGAAAAATCAGTTCCTAAAAAAAAAAATAATCAGAACATAGCATAATTCTAAAGTTAGTCAAGTCCAGCATTGAAGAAAATTTCTTTAGAAAAAAAATTGCTCTAGATCCATCATATCTAAAGCATGCAAATTCCATTCAGATACACATGGGAACAGTTGTATTACAGTAACATACATTAGGAGGAAGGCACTGGCAATGCATAAGAGAACAACTGTTTCAGTAAAGAGACCTTTTCAATTTTGAGTAGTTTTGTTTGTACACAAGTCAACAAAACTCACGATCTACAGCAACTCAGTGAGTTGTTTTACCTGCCAAAGTGCTCGTGTGTCTAAATGCTCTGACCATGGAGTCCGCTAAGCCTGTAAGCAGCGAGATGATAGTGTCCATCAAGTAGCTATCATACAGGATGCTACGTTGGCACTGCTGGACAAGCACTGCAATAAATTCACAGAAATTGGCCTTGAACTTCTTCCAGTAGGGTCCTGTTCTGATCAGTGGGTAGTCTTCATTGTCCTGCACGAGAAAAAAACAGTCAAGAGAAAACACACTAATTAGTTTTGTTTGTGCACACCATTTACAACTCTCCCACTGAATATCAGAGAGTTTTGCAGACAGTCAGCTTCACCTCTGCCCCCTCATAACTTTTTTCAAGGTTGTTATTCCAAAGTACGGACATGCAACTAGGTTACAAGCACAGAGACAAACTACCCTTCATTAGAGCTACACTGTCATGATATCCCACATCTGAAAGCAACATATGTGAGTGAGGTAACCCAGGACAGGTGGGAGAAGGCATAAATAACTTTCACTGGCATAAACCATGAGCACTCCTGGTCTCTTCTACTTCCTCACAGGTAGTAGTGCTTCCCCATTTCCCCATCCATCCTGTTCCTGCAAGTGCATGGTAAAACCCAGGAGGAAACTGAAGTGACTGAAAAGTGAAGACAGACAACTGTGGTGTGAGCAGGATGAGACTGTTTTCAGCAGCAGTACTGCCGACTTAAGGAGTTTATCAGACTTCAGCTTAATGACAAATACCGAGTCGTTCACCTATACCACCAGCACCTAAGTCTCTGCAAACCTCCACAGAAACAGTAGCAGGCAGTACCTTTGACATTATGCAAAAAATCAAGTTACAGTAAAAGCCACAAGAGCATTCACAGCACAGTTGATGCTGCCAGGAAGAGACAGACGGCAGTTCAAATGGCTTCTCACACAAAATGGTGCACCTCATGTGAAGAGCACACTAGAAAGACTTTGTAGATGGCAATCTCAGGCAGTGTGAACACTTAGTTCATCTGCACAGATCCCAGGAATGACTCTGAATATGAATTCCCATCTTGATAGTTTACAGGTGTGAATGGAGGCAAGGATCGCTATGGAAAACTTCACCCTGAATGCAAGACACTACACAGCTGGTCCTTCACTAGTTGGTCAAACACTTTCCCAGATATACTCTAACAGACAGCTTCATACCTAGAATAACCTCGTGTACTTAGAAAGTGAACTTCATGCTCTCCTCTTGTAACTTTGTTTCCAAAGCACAGGACCCACTGCATTCTTGAAAAATAAACACACACACAGACTGATCTCATGGATGCCCGCAACCCAAAGCACATCGGGAATTCGGAATCTGTGATGCACTCCTGATCGGGTTATGAGGGTCAGTTCAGAGCCTAATAGAACCAGCAAGTGCCAAGACAGAAAGGGAAGTCTCCAGCAGGCCCCATTTAATGCTCCTTGATCATGACAGACAGTAGAAAGACGACTTACAACTTCAGGAAATACCTGCTTTATCACTGTAGTTTACTCCTCAATCTGAAAAGCAGTAGATATATGGGAAGACATCTCACTTTTTAAGAGCATTTCTACTGCCCATGTTTATCACATTGGGATACTGTTTAATGGTAAAATATATACCGTAAATATACAGACAGCACAACGGGCACACCACCTAAATTTAGGCACATAAGCTGGGATTCCCTTAGATTCCCTCCATAACCAGTAGAGAGAAGCAACTCTACTTCCAGAAACCACTAACACAATTTCTTCAGAGAACTATTCAAATGACTCAATTGAGGCTCCTGCTCTGACTCACCCTGGAAATGTTTCTTTCTTTCATACGAAGTATATGGAAAGAGAGGAAAGCCAAAATGAAGTGCCAACAAGGAGTTAAGATGAATTCCCCACAATGCTGCAAGTATTGTATGGGAAGAGATATTACAGAAAGGCTGTTTCTGTTCTCAAAATATTCTTCCAGTCAAACATTTATGTTTGCAAGAGAATGTTCTGATGAAACAAGGCTTTGAACAAATCTGTCTGCCAAAACCTCTGTGTGTATACATGTGCGTGCACGTATGCACGCACGCACATGTGTGTGTAGAGGTTGCTGGAAGGGATGGGGAACACCCTTGAGCACCACTGCAACTTGACATGCACCAGTCTGTTCAAAATGCTGATGTCTGACATCAATAGCAAGAAACGGGCACTTTGAAAGCATGAGTGTGTTCATCCAAATCAGAGGTCTAAAACAGACCTGGTGAAGCAGAGCTCAGAAGTGCCGGATTACCTCCATTCACTAACACACAGTTTCAGATGGCTACTTCCGATGCATTCGCCTACACTGGAAACGGGAAACAACCACTGAAAACACCACACTGCAGTTGCAGAGAATTACAAGAGTCCTACCATGTCCACCGGCCAAGTAACTGTCAGGATCCAAGGATAGGCCATGAATTTCTTGTACTGCAATCCAGTTTCCTGTAATACATGAAACAAAATTTTAAAAGGTTTTTGATGAAACAGCACAGTTGATTCATAAAGACAAAAGCATCACAAACCATACATCACGTTTAAAAGGCTATTAAAACGTAAGACAATTTGTATTACAGGTGGTTCATACAATACAATGCATTAAACAAAATCTAATTCCTTCTCATCTCAGTATTTTTTATTTATAACCAATGACAGAAAAAAAAAATCACTCTTTTATATAAAAACTGATTTTTCTTGCTACGAGTAATAGACAATTTGTTTTTAAAATTTATGAGCAAACATACACAAGGTATAATCCTCATTATTAATTCTAGGATATGGCTCCTCAGCAAGTCTAAGTATATATTCCTTTCCAACACCTACTAACTAGGTATTGTACATCATCTAAACTCTAGAAAACCATTCTGAGTTTTTCAAATTATACAGAAAGATTTTCAGCACTACTGTGACTTGATTCAGAGATGTTTCCTCAACTCTGCAGTTAAGCTCAGTGAAGCGCAAGTATTTCTATCCTCATCTGGCTGTACAGTTATGCATCAAACTTAAGAGAGAAGGAAACCTATAAAAGAACAAAGAACTGCAAGAAATAAAACACCATATACAGGAAGAAAAGCAAAAGAGAGAAAGAGAGTAGTTTAAGACAGAGGGAAAACAAAAAGCAGTGGTCCTGAAGACAAGCCTATCTCTCCACTGAGAAATACTGTGGACCACAAAGAAGAAATAAATGCCTCGATGACCATAATAAAGCCATTCTCTGCTTCCAACGCCAGTACAAGTTCTCACAGAATAACAGGAAGTCTGAAATTGAGAGGGACTCTCAGATCATCTAATCCAACCCCATCAGCTCAAGCAGGTTCAGCCAGAACAGGCTGCCCAGTGCCATGTGTGACTGATAACCTCTGCTCCTAACTCCTGGTAATGTGGTTAGCACAAATAATGACGTTTTATGAGGCAAGAAGCCATTATCTGTGACCAAGTTCCCCTTCTCTCATTATCAGGCCCTGAAGGTCCTGTGAACCCAGCTGACAAAAAAAAACAGATTTCTTCTTCCCCTCCTGCCTGGTCTCAAGGTTCCTGGGCACCAGGACAATTACTCCTGTCTTTAATGGCCTTGAAGGTCCCAGGCACCCAGCCAGCTGGGTGGTGGTGATGACCCCATCAGAGAAGTGGGAAGTGTCTGTCCGTAAAATCAAGTGGTTGCAAGGCCTAAGTAGGGATCTTGGTATTGGACCTGCTGCTGGACAGTGAGACCTGTGACACCTCCACCGTCATCTGTTTCCTCTGAGGAGTGAGTAACTCATATTCTTTTCTGTGATTTTCAAATCTAGATTATAATTTTTATATTGATACAGAAAACCATGTATTAGGATTTGACCCAATCTGCAGATGGTCCAGGTGATGAGAAATTATAAGGTAAATTATATCACGAATTCTGTATTACTTAGGTGATTAGAAATCCTAAGTTGAGTTGTATTATGCTACTATATCAATTCTGCTTGTGGAAATCCTGTCCCATTCTCATCACAAATTCTGCGCTATACTAATCATAATATCCCGCTTTAATCCTAACTACAACTAGTGCTGTCATCAATCTGCCAAGGATCCCTAAAAGAACCTCACGTCCCCTCAGTGTTGGGTGATACCGCACGCAGTCAGCTTTGTAATATCTTCACAGATGGAGACTCCATAACCTCTTCAGGCAACCTGTTCCACTATTTGGCCACTCTCACAATAAAAGTGTTTTCTTGTTCAGGTGAAGATTTTACACATTTCAGGCTGTGCCCATTGCCCATCTTGGCTTGCCTTTGTGATCACAGTCTCACTGGGCACCACTGAGTAGAGTCTGGCTTCCTCTTCTTCTTTCTGTCTCATCGGGTATTCTTACATGTGGATGAGATCCCTCTGAGCCACCTTCTTTCCAGACTGAATAGGCTCAACTCTCTCAGTCTCTCCTTGTGAAAGATAATTAGTCATCTTTATGGCCCTTCACTGGACTCACTCCAGTAAATTAATCTCTCTCTTGTACTGGAAAGTCCAGAACTTGACTCAGCCCAGGAGGTTGTTGGTCTTCTTTGCTGTGAGGGTGCACTGCAGGCTCATGTTCATCTTGTCACCAACAAGGACATTAAGATTCCACTCTGCAGAGTTGCTTTCCAGACAGTCAGCCCCCACTGTGCAGTGGTGCACGGGGTTATTACTCCCCAGGTTCATGAAGTTTCCTATTGTAGAACCTCATGAGGTTCCCCTCTGCCTGACTCTCCAGCCTGTTGAGGTCTCTCTGAACAGCAGAGGTTTTTGTATCATTTGCAAACTTGCTAAGAGTACACTCTACCCTGTTCTCCAGGTTGTTATTAAAGATGTTAAAGAGTATTGGCCCAAATATCAAATGCCAGTCACCACTAGTGACTAGCCTCCAACTGGACTTTGTGCCACTGATCACTACCCTGTAGGCCTGGTTGTTCAGTCAGTTTCCAGTCCACATCACTGTCCACTTAACTAACTCACACTTCATCAGCTTATCTGTAAGGATGTTACAGGAGACCGTGTTAAATCTTACTGATGATAAACAATATCTGCTATTCCTTCCTCATCCACCAAGCTAGTCACTTCATTATAGTAGGCTATCAGGTCAATTAAGCACAACTTCCCCTTTATAAATCCATGCTGACTACTCCTGGTCACCTTCTTGTCCTTCGTGTATTTGGACATTACTTCCAGAATTAGTTGCTTCATCACCTTCTCAGGGACCAAGTCGAGGCTGATCAGTCTGAGTTCCTCTGATCTTCCTTCTTGCCCTTCTTGAAATCAGGAGTGACATTTGCTTTCTTTGAGTCTTCAGGAATCTCTCCCAAACGCCACAACCTTTCAAAGACAATCAAAAGGGGCCTCGCAATGACATCAGCCAGTTCTCGCACTACTCCTGGGTACATTCTGTCAGACCACATGGTCTATGTATGTTCAGTCTGTTTAAGTGTTCCCTAACCTGATCCTCCTCCACAGAGGGTAAGTAGTCTTTGCTCCAGACTTTCCCTCTGTTTTCAGGGACCTGGTATTTCTGAAAGCCAGTCTTATCAGTACAGACAGAGGCAAAGAAGGCATTGAGTACCTCGGGCTCTTCTGTGTCCTTTGTCACTGAGGCTCCTGCCTCATTTAGCAGGAAGCCCTTATTTTCCTTGGTCTTCCTTTTGCTGTTGATAGATTTGCAGAATTTTTTCTTGTTGCCCTTCACATTTCCTGCCAGACCCAACTCCATTAACATTTCCCACCAACACTAGCGAGGATTTTGGGAGGAAACTTCAATACACAGATATAGTGTTGCAATTAATTCATTGAACAGTAACAATAACACAATGGTTAAATCACTGGAATGATCAAGAATTAAGAACTACATAAAAAACTTCATTTTTCCAATCCTCTGAATGCTAGAAACAAACAATATAAATCAAAAGGCAAAATGAAGTACTCAGGCCTACTATTACCATAGTTTTCAAAAAATATTTTTGAAATCACAGTAGCCCTATACGATACTACTTCTCAACTAACTTAATCACTAAGTTACATGTCCATCTTATTTATTAAAAAGATGAGAACTACATGCAAAAAAGTAACACAAATGCAAAGAGGAATCAACTCACTTTAACAAATTACTTTGCTCTTGCTCTTATCATAGTTCTGTTTTAAAAGAAATTGGTTTAATCTTCAAGCATTTTTTCAATCACTTAATAACCGTGGCTAACAAAAACAGCTGCTTCAGACATTTTTTTCTATATTAATGCTGGCTTAATACTAGTTGTAACACATCAAAATTAAACAAGCTGACAGAAACTGTCCTTAAAAATACTTAACTCTATAAATAATCTTAGGAGGTTTTTTAGAGCCAGTTTATCTAAAAACAGACAAAGAAAATTTCAGAATTCACCAGATTTAGAATTAAAGAAAAAAGAAAAAAAACCCAGACACAGTATCTAACACATGGACTAACACTTGGTATTTTCATAGCATCAGAGAATCATAGAATATCTTGAGTTGGAAGTGATCTTTAAAAGTCATCTAGTCCAACCCCACTGCAACTAGATCAGGTTGCTCAACCTTGAATGTTTCCAGGGATGGGTCATCTACCACCTCTCTGGATGATCTGTTCCAGGATTTCACCATCCTCATTGTAAAAACTTTCTTCCTTATATCTAGTCTAAATCTATCCTCTTTTAGTTTAAAACCATAACTTCTTGTCCTATCACAACAGGCCCTACTAAAAAGTTTGTCCCCATCTTTCTTATGAGCCCCCTTTAAGTACTGGAATGCTGCAATAAGGTGTCCCCAGAGCCTTCTCTTCTCCAGGCTGAACAACCCCAATTCTCTCAGAGTGTCATCACAGGAGAAGTGTTCCAGCCCTCAGATCGTCTTCATGGCCCTCCTCTGGACCCACTCCAGCAGCTCTATGTCTTTCTTGTGTTGGGGACTCCAGAGCTGAATGCAGTATTCCAGGTGGAGTCTCAAGAGACCAGAGTAGAGGGGTAGAATCACCTCCCTTGACCTGCTGGCCAGGCTTCTTTTGATGCAGCCCAGGATATGGCTGGCTTTCTGGGCTGCCAGCATACATCACTAGCTCACATCCAGCTTTTCATCCACCAACACCCCCAAGTCCTTCTTTGCAGGCCTGCTCTCAATCCCTTCATCCCCCAGCCTGTATTGATACTGGGGATTGCCCCGACCATCAACCAGAACCAATTCCTCATTCACCGAACAGTTTGCCAATCAAATCCATATCTCTCCAATTTAGAGAAAAGGACGTTGTGGGAGATTGTGTCAAAGGCCTTATAGAAGCCTAGAAAGACAACACCCGTAGCTTCTTCCTTGTCCATTGATGTAGTCACTCTGTCATAGAAGGCCACTAGGTCGCTCAGGTAAGACTTGCCCTTGGTGAAGCCATGTTGGCTGTCTTGAATCACCTCCCTGTCTTCTGTGTGCTTTAACATAGCTTCTAGGAGGGTCTGTTCCATGATCTTCCCAGGCATAGAGGTGAGGCTGACAGGTCAGTAGTTCTCAGGGTCCTCCTTTCTACCCTTTTTAAAAATAGGTGCAATGTTTCCCTTTTTTCCAGTCACCAGGGACTTCACCTGACTGCCATGACTTTTCAAATATCATGGAGAATGGCTTGACAATTACATCAGCCAGTTTGCTCAGGACTCTGCAATGCATCTTGTCACGTCTCACAGACTTACGCATATTCAGCTTCCTCAGGTGATCATGAACCTGATCTTCTCTTATAATGGGATGGACTTTACTCCTCTAGTCCCTGCCTTGTGGTCCAGCCACTCAAGAGGTGTGAGAAGAGAGGTCGCCAGTGAAGACTGAGGCAAAAAAGTTGTTGAGTACCTCAGCCTTCTCATCCATTGTTATCCATTTGCCAGTTGTGTTCATTGGGGGGGGGTACACTTTCTTTGACCTTCCTTTTCTGGCTGACATACCTGTAGAAGCCCTTCTTGTTATTCTTTGCATCCCATTTTTCCATCAGCAAAAAGTTTCACTATACTCTAGTGAAAAATGTCAAAATACTGCCCCAAAAACAAAGTTACTTAGTTTTTAAGCATGCAAAATGCAGCTTCTAAGGCAATCGTAGAACCTTCCTTTCTGTCCACCAGCACAGGTGAAAAGGTTACAGAGCTGTAACACATCCAGGCTGATGATAACAATAATCACATCTTTGTACCTTCCAGAGTGCCTACCTTATCAAGTGCTAGTCAGGACTAATTTAGTTGGGAAAGAAGTGCCAGATTACTAATTCATATGGTCAGACACATATCGGATCATTTCTGTCAAAAACAAGCCCAAGTGCTACTATGCTTCTAAAATGAAGAACACCATGTTGGCAAATTCATCCTCTGTGGGAATTTCTACAGCAGCTGGTCTTTGAGAGATGCTCAATTAAAGCAAGGCTGATGGCTGCTGCTTGACAAATCAATTCAGAGGTGGCAAACACATTAAAAAAGCACAGAAGCAACTGTGAGAGTACTGCAGAAGATTTGATGTTGGCATAATTAGTCAAGGAGCAGTCAAACAGAGAAACACTATTGTAAAGCTATGCATTTTTCTTAACAATCCTCAAGAAATAAGATATTCACTATTGTTTTGACCATTATTTAAAAATCAGATATGCATTTTTCTTCTCTCATACAACATAATACAGTTATGAAGATTCATATTGTCAGTAAAACAGAAGGAAAACATTAAAATAAAAATATCAGCTAAAAATACCTTTGAACTAGCTCACCAGTAATCCACAATAGTATTTTTAAAAGGACTTATCAATCAAATACCAAAGGAACTGTCTACCCGCTGCAATGCCAGGTATATTTACCTCTATAAAGTCACTATCAAAACAACTCCTAAGAGAAAGACAGATTCAGGAAGACTGTAATTAAATAGCTCTAATAAAACTCTGAAAATAAAAGCGACTTACGAAAAAAAAAAATCCTGCTACTGCTAAAATACGTCATTACAACACCAAATTTCTCTTGTGAAAAAACAATATTATTTTCCTAAATTAAAGAAATGAGACACAGGTCCTGATAAGCAGCAGGAACTCTGTCTAGGTTGGCTATTAAAGTAGAGTCTATTGTTTACAGAAAAAAGACATGCAAAGTCAAAGCTGTGCCTACCTCATCAAACGTCTCCGTCATTTTTCGCATGACATCCTTCTTGTGCAAACTTTGAAACATCTCTGCTGTTACCATGCCTAGAAAAGTAATGTTTCAAAAAGAAATAACAACTGTATTACATTAATCAAGTCCAAACCATGGTAAGGACTTTATTTTAAATTTAGAAATACCAAGAAAGGCAGACTCTGTTTACAGTGGGTACGGGCAACATATATATAAGGAGACAAATGAATTCACTTACAGTGGAAAATACTGATGAACCAAAAGGGAAATTCATATTAGACAAATCTGCCCTGTGCTGTCTAGCAAGGCTATTTTCTCTGTTCATTCATCTACTTCAAGGATTTACTAAAACATTACCCACTGCTACTCAAAGACCTCAAAACATTTCCCATAATATAAGGCATATTAGTCAAAGACTTGGAAAAAAAATTGAAGTGTAAAAGGCACACTTCCAGCTGCTTAAATACACTCTAAAGTTTCAAACTAACAGAACAGTCTTAAAACTCTTACTTGCCATCTGAAGCATTTCACTAGCAGACAGTCCCCAGAAGTCACTGTCTCTCAATGTTTGTTATGAAACAGACAGCTTCACAACCCTCTGGTAAAAGTAATCCCAATGAGGCAAGAGATTGCTTTTCTAGCCACCAAAGCAGGAAGCTCAATTTGTTAGTCATTTGTTTTCAAACAGAGATACTAGCAAAACAAAAGATACTAGGAAACGACAAAACAAATGGCAACAGAAACACTGGATTTTAATTAGAATGGTCATCTAATCCATCTTCCCCATGTGGGGATTCTGCAAAGCAATGCAATGTGCCATTTGAGAAACCTGACCTTGTGTGCTGGTTTTGGCTGGTATAGAGTTAATTTTCTTCACAGAGCTAGGATGGGGCTGTGTTTTGGATTTGTGCCGAAAATAGTGTTGATAATGTAGAGATGTTTAGTTACTGCTGCGCAGTGCTTACACAGAGTCAAGGTCTTTTCTGCTTCTCACACCAACCCACCAGTGAGCAGGCTGGGGGTGCACAAGGAGTTTGGAGGGGACGCAGCCAGGACAGCTGACCCCAACTGACCAAAGGGATACTCCACACCATATGTCATCATGCTCAGCACTAAAAGCTGGGGGAAGAAGGAGGAAGGGGCAGATGTTTCGAGTGATGGCATTTGTCTTCCCAAGTATCTGCTAGGCATGATGGAGCCCTGCTTTTCTGGAGATGGCTGAATACCTGCCTGCCCATGGGAAGTAGTGAATGGATTCCTTATTTTGCTTTGCTTGCATCCACATCTTTTGCTTTCCCCTGTTAAACTGTCTTTACCTCAACCCATGAGTTTTCTCACTTCAATTCTTCTGATTCTCTCCCTCATCCCACTGAGGGGGAGTAAGCGAGCGGCTGAGTGGGGCTTAGCTGCCAGCTGGGGTTAAACCACACCACCTTGCAAACCATGTTCAGATACAACTCAGAGTTGGTGTGCTGTAAACACAGAGTTAAAGAATTTAACCAGCAACATTCCTTATTATTAGCCCTGCCCACCTGGAGTTCGTCTTAACAAACAGTACAGATTATAAAGACAGAATTTACTGGAGAGAAAAATTCCATTTTAGGTAGCACACTTCAGACTACTCTCACCCACAGACAATGGAAAGGGCTACTAAGAGGGTAAATTACCTTGGCAGCCTGAGCACTGAATGAAGAAGTTGATCAGATCTAGAAGTGCCACATTTCTGTCTTGTTTATAAGCTTCGACCCAGTCATCTACTACAGACTAGAACAGATTTAAAAAACTAATTAGTCAGGAGCTGAACACAGCATGCTGCACTCCACTAAGGACATGCATAATAAAAATACAAACTAACATTTTTCCATCTCCATTAAATTATAAACATGAGAAGAAACTCCACACCATTTTGTTCCATTTCTAACAGTACATTGAAAAGACTCCTTCTGGGGCAAAATGAAGTCTTGAACTGCTCATTCACAAGTTCTGCTCCAGGCAATGTTGCCATTCACAGATGCTTTGCTCCCTGTTAACAGGGAAAATAACCACAGCTTTAATTAATTTAATATAGAAAAAACAAAACGTCAGTCCTCCTGACTTCTTGTCAGCACTGAGATAACAGTTTCATTAAAACAAACAAACAAAAAAACCCCACATTTAACCTCTGCACTATCTAATAATATTAAATTAATACTAGCAATTGTCCCTGGGAGTTCTCTTCTTCTCTAGCACCTGGTTTATGCAGTAGGCTGAAAGAGTTCATGTACTATGCTTAAGCTAAATCATAGAATCAATCATAGAACTAAAAAACAAACAAAAAAAATCCTAAAACATAGCTCCAAACTTAATTTCTAGGGCAGTACAGTGTACAGCCTGTATGTGACACAGGTTTGCTGGGACAAGCCATCCAGGCTTCAACTCACCTCTAGTGCCACACAGGTCTAATGAATTCTAGCAGCAGCAGCCTGAACTCAAGCTGCGGCCTTTCCGAGCCCTTCACATCATGCTCTGCATAGCAGAAGCTGAGCTCTTCAGGGAGCTCCACTGAAGTTAACATAGCTGTAGCATGGCAAAAATCCATCCACACAAACATCCTGGAAAAACTAAGGTCTCATGTCCAAAATATAAATGTACTTTTCATGTATGCACACACACCCTTTGCTTACAGACACTACATACTGGAGACATATGTATAGCCCTGTATAAAAACATTTGGGGCTCCAGATTTTAATCCTTCACACACATATAAAAATATAACATACACATATGCTCAGAGAGTACGGGGAGGTGGGCTTCCTCACAGTGAAGAAAGTTGCTAACTATATAGATGCACAGGGAACCTGACTATAACACAAACTGCATTGGAATGGACATAAAAGAAAAATACCAAAAAGTAAGCTCCCAGAAAAAAAAAATAGCCTGATTTTCAGAGTCTTGAACAACCAAAATTTTCTACTGATGAACCTTTTCTGTGTTGTTTTAAATAATTCTCTTTTTGTATGTTCAGACATTGCTTTAGAAGCCTTGTTTATGTACATATTTCCTTCCTCTTTAAATATCTGACAGCTACTTTTTCAACAATTTCTTGAAGACGCATTCTTTTCAAGAGCCATGCTCATAAGTTTTCCAGTCAAACATGTTTCTTCCCCATCTACATCAAAATAGAACAAAATTTCAATGCTCCAGAGGATAAATAAGTGAAATGACCACTGTTTATCCATTTTCCCTCCCCCAATTTCTCTCAGAATTCAGAGCTAGAAATACCTGCATGGCCTGCTTCCCCATGCTAACTACTTCAAACAACGTAACTGCCTCGACCACTTCGCCATTCTGCAGCTGTCTCACTCTTCTGCTACTGGAAGAATTTCTCCTTATGTTTTCACACTGTTCTCGGACCTTCCGTTTCTCTCTCTGAAATGAGTCAAGCAAAGAAGGTCTGTGAGAAAACACAACACGCAACAGCCATTCACAGATACATGAATTATCCTCTAATAACAAGCTTATTTTACTCCCATTGTAATGATTTCTCCAGAGTGCTAGCTTTTAAGCTTCGAGGACACTGATAAAGCCTTCTCAAGCATGACCATACTAGAAGGGGATGAAAGAAAGGATTTACCAGCTTGAATTTTTCCTCAAGAACGAGTCATAAGCATAGGAAGGTATAGCAGGAAAGAAGCTTCTGAACAGTTGTGTACTACCCAGAAGGCATTCTACAGTGGCAGCTGTAATTTCTGAGGAACAGATAGCAAGCACAGAAGCTCTTCTACCTCTTTTCACTCCCCAGGTAAAAACACAATCTGCAAATTAACATCAATTGCACACGATGCACAGCTAAGGAAGAACGCTTGCCAAAACGAACCGACTGTTCAAAAGGCAGTATTGAGGCTCTGACGCCAATGGAATTTAGGGGCCAAGCTGAATCCAGTGACTACATTTTAGATGCACTGTATTGTGATTGTTTCATGTAGCACTCAATTTTGTAAGAACTGAATGAGATAGAAAATAAATTCCATAATAAAAAAAAAAAATAAAGAAAACAACGTACTGGTGTTTTCAGATTGCCATTTCTCACGCAGCTGCCGTTCTGCACAGCAGACTCGGGCACAGTCTCATCCCGGACAGCATTCTCTCTGAAGTGTAACAAACATGTTGAAGGGGTTAGCAGTGAGAACACAGACCTACACACATCAGTACAAGCAACAAAAGAAAATAAAAGCATATATATGTATTTTAATATTTTTAATGAATCATTTGGAAGTTATGCCATTTTGTTACTAAAAGTCCAAACAGCTAACTTTAAAAGTTACAGGCTTTCCTGTAAGAGATACAGATAATTAGAAAAGTAACAAAATTATCAAAGACAACAAGGAAGTAGGAAGTAAGTAAATGGAACAGAAAGCTGATATTGGCTTAAGTCAGCCTTTGTTGACTTCAGAGCTTTGCACTGTGAATCAGTCACACAAGTATGCATTCACTTCATGGGTGCTCTACACAAGACAAGGCAATAACATTTGATGGGTCTACAATTTAAACTGAGAGGAAGAAACTGCTTTACTTTATCTATAAAACATGCTGAAAAGAAAAGATATAAGAAATTTCATTTGCAAGTCATTGACAAGATGACGGAGGAATAACTTTATAAATGAAGATGCACCTTCTGGGAGATCTGAAGCCATACATTTATCTGCAATGAAATCATGCCACTTTTCATCATTCCCCAATGCTAACAATACACTTTGCCAAAGGTCATGTTTGAGCAGGCGAGCTGGATCCCACTTGTGCAGCAGGTCCAGTACTGGTAGCTGGCTGCTATGGCCTCCTTTTAAACTATGATGGCCAGGACATGAAGCCAGTTGACTTGTACTATAAGAAGGCACAAAACTAAAGTAATATGAGAGTGTACAGTTACTTTCATTTTCATGATACTGCTGCAACAAGAGAGTGTACTAACCCAAGTGACCACTTTACAAAGAAAAAGCAGTGCATTACACTGTCAGACATAGTCTACTCTCCAATATCCAGTGTTGACCAACTCAGATGGAGAATTAACTGTGCTACAGATGCAGAGCCAACTTGAATTCAGCTAGGTTCATCAACACCAGATAAGCACTGTTGTTGTTCTTCCCAAGATTGTTTCTGTTAGACATTGTCTCTGCAAAGCAAATCCTGAGGCTGAACAGCATCAACTGCAGGACCAAGGTCCTGATATTATTTCGTTAGTGAGAGCAGACAGAAGTTTTTATTTAAACACATCTCTGTTTACTTTTTGAATCTATTGGGACATTTCACCGTAAGCGATGTAGAATCAGGCTTCCAAAGACTCCTATAAAAATTATACATAAATATAAAATTCTATAAAAAATATCAAATTTCTAACTATAATTACGCAAATTCTTAACTTCCCTATAGAGAAAAATCCCATGAAAGTTAAATTTTATGAACATCCTGTCATTGAAAAGTTCAAAACGTGCCACAGTGTTTGACAGATGGAAGCCAAGAAAATAGTTCAGGATGAAATAATCCTTACATTGGTTATCTAGATTTCTGCATGTTCTAGAAAAAAGAGGGATGAACTATAGATCTCAACTGAGTCAGCACGCTGTAAGCAATAGTTTGCAAAAGTTTTCAAACATTGTCTTTGATTTGTAATTGTGAGCCGCAGAGATTGTCTTAAGTACCACCAGAGACTTCCCAACTGAAAAGAACAAGCAGCAAAAGAGCCATATGTATTGCTTTTCTGATGCCAGTTAGCTCTTCCCAGATTCTTCTACTGACCACAAACACACAAAAACAATCCAAACGTGTTTGTCAAGGAGCATCTTCTGCTATGTGATTAAATCTTTTCACTCTTGATTTCAAAGCAGAATGCAGCATTATGGGGCTGGACTAACATGTTCTTACTTGCACTGTTTCACTAGAACAGCAACTCAGATGCCAGCCAACATCATTGTAACACGTGTAACCTGTTTCTGCATTATACCTCAATATAGCAGTTAATGCACTCTCAAACAATTTTCCTGAATTGTTTGCATGTACTATTTAGCAACTTATTCCATTCCATAATGAAAACAAATGTATTTCATTTGATTACAGCAAGTATATTTGAGTCCAAGTTGAATTAAAACATTTAAATAACGAAAACATCAGAACTGCTGCAGGACAGTTCAGTCAAGTACTTGTCTTGTCATGTACTGCTTTTAATATCTCTGTTTAGAATATACTTCTCTGAAGGTCTAACTCATACACCTCTTTCCCAAGAACATCCTGAAGGATGGCACTATAGATGGTATATAATGGCCCTGTGCTACTTACTTTCTCAGCTTATGCCAGGCAAAACATACCTGTATGAAAAGGGGTCACACAAAGTAAGTGAATGCTTGGTATACGGAGCAGCACGCTTACCAAAGCTCAGTACACCCTGCAAGAATGAGAAGACCGTTGATCTACAGCTTCCTCATGCTGGCTGCTGGCCTAGCAACGCCAAGTAAAACAACATCTCTGTGATGAAACCAGTTAGAGTAACTTTCACACATGCCCTAAGCATCTGTCTTAAACGCTCAACAAACGTAACTAAATACTAAAACTAAGAAGCCATTTAGTTTCTGAATTGTTTTGGTCCTCAGTGCACCACAGCACACAGCAATGCCACAGGAAGCGCCATGCTACAACAGACAACCTACACAAAAGTAGAGGGTTTTTCAAAATCCAGATACTGTCAATACTCATGTTTCTCCTTTCTCTTCTTTTTTTTTTTTTTCCTTTTAATACTGATGATTCCAGTAAGGCTATTCATAAGGCATGTATTTAAACATTTGCAGGAACTAGACCAGAGCCTGGAAACTGAACCCCATGAAACCACTCAGAAATTAAATGAGATATTTTAATGGAGTTTTTATTTGCACAACTAAGTTTCTGTTGAAGAAACTCTAAAAAGAATTAAGACATCCTCTTACCTTCTTGAGCAAAATAGGAACCACTGTATCTACTTGAGGATGACATGTGACCACTTCTGCAGAGAGCCTTACACATAACTCCATTTAACATCTTTTTCGACTACATGAATGCAACAGTAGGTTTGACAAATTTTCAGCTAGTTTTTTTTTTGCTCCCCTCTGTTAGTCTACACCATTTACTTTGTTTCCATCAGCAATCAGTAAGACAGCATAGGCAGGATTTCTCCATTCCTACCTCATCCTAATTTTCACCTTTATATCCCATTAGGTATGGCTCACAGGCTCATTTTTACCTTGCATTCCTGCCACAATACAGTCCTTTCACTAGCACTTGAAGTATTACTGATGAGATAAGAACAGCTGAAGTAAGACGGAAGCAAAGCCCTTCACCTAGTACTCAAACACGATATTATTGTGAGAATTTCTGAGTTCAGCTTTCTCATCTTAATAAACATTTGGAACAGATTTAGTGACTCCCACTGAAAAAAAAAGCTATCTCTTCAAAAGAGAGACAACATATTCCTTTAGCTGCGTAAAAGGAATAATTAATCTATGTTACTGGAACAATCCTACCTCTAGATTTTTAAAATTATAAATTTCAATACAACTGCTTCATTTTTTAGAAGCAACATAAGAAGCTCAGCTAAAGAACTGCCAAGTGCCTTCCTGGCACTGCTGAAATTAAGAGATTGGCTTCAGATGAAACATACTGGAAAGGACATATATGAAGCTATATTAATTGTCATCATGGACTATGAGGAATATATCTCTCAGCTTTCATTAGAGCTTAATCATAGAATCATTTAGGATGGAAAAGACCCTTAAGATCATTGAGTACAACCATATGAAGCAAAAGAATGAAGCAGACTTGCTCAGAGGTGACAAGATCAGCAAAGACTGGGCTGCAATGAGTCCAAAGCATGCAACACTGGACACCTAAAAAGCTTCACTCTTTAAAACTGAACAAGATATACTCAAATGCTTTAACTTTACCACTTATTTCTATCTGCTCTTTCTACTTCCAAATACCATTCTGTAAACAAGAAATGAATACATTTGGCTCATAGATCATCTCAACTGATGACTGAAAAATACATTACGGAAAGGAGAAGACTTGATGTATCCCTGACAAAAACAGGTATAGATGCTGCCCTCAGTGCCAACAGGGAGATTACAGATTACTTAGCACTCTTTCCCTTCAGCACCCTAAATTCACCACTGAAGCAAATGCACATGTTGACTATGAATCTGTCAATTTTTATTTTTTTTCAAAGTAGGTCCATTTGCACTGTAGTGAATTAAGGCACGGAAAAGCTTACAAGGCCAAGGTCCCTGTCAATCAGCACAAAACACTACACTGAGAAGATGTTAAACAATACACAAAAAAGAATAAAACTGAGACACTAGTAACAACACATAATACATAGCAAATCCCTTTTTTCTCCCCTCTCACCCAAAACAACGCATTGTAGACTGCCCTGCTATCCACAGGGCACAAATTCAAGGCACAGCACCCTAATTTACCATCAAACTTTACAGACAACCCGCGCCAGGTCTTACTTTTGGCTGGGAAGGTTACTGGCTCCGTTGGGCTCGGCTATCATTTCCACTACATTATTTCAGCGGCACAGACAGCAAGCTAACCATCAGCACCGCTGCCGAGCTGATGGTTTTAACATCGGTAGCGTTAAAAACTCAGCAAAGCTCTGGCTCTGGCAGGGGAAACAGCAGCCAAAAACTGTCAAGGAAAGAAAACAGAAAGAGTTAATTCGAGGCTATTTCCCCTGAAATCAAGCCAGAAAGTCCTCCTCAAAACCAAGCCGCCGAAGGCGTTGCAAATTCGAGGAAGAATTTAATTCACAGAGAAGAATTCGGAGGTGGGACCCCTGCACCGGGCAAGAGCCCAGACGAGGCCGCGCGTACAAAGC
The DNA here is from genome assembly GCF_009769465.1 of Tauraco erythrolophus. NCBI lineage: Eukaryota > Metazoa > Chordata > Aves > Musophagiformes > Musophagidae > Tauraco > Tauraco erythrolophus. Next base: position 59,756,935 of record NC_141465.1, read on the forward strand.
CGCCGGCTGCCACAGAGCCGCCCGGGGCCGTGCGGCCCGCTGACCCTCCTCCCCTCGGGCAGACACCGGCCGGGGCCGGCGACACCGCGCCCCGCTCTCCCCGGCGGCCCACGCTCCGCACGGGCGGCCTCGGGGGTATCGCCGCCGCCGCCACCGCGAGGATACGAAACGGGCAGCGGCGGCGGGCTGGCCCAGGACCCGCGGCACCGGCGCCCACCCGCACACACGCAGACGTGCAGCCGCGGGCTGGCGGCGGGTGCGCCGGCTGCCCCGCCGCGGGGGGCAGCGGGGCGGGAGCGGGGCGGGGGCACGGCGGGGCGCGGCAGCGGTCGCGGCCCGGGAGGTGGCTGCGGCGGGAGGCAGGAACCGTGACGGAGAGCGCGCCCTGCCCGCCGCTCACCTGCCTCGGGACGCGCCCTTTGCGCCCGGGGGAGCGCCGACACCGGCTCCTGAGATGCCGTCCCCGGGCTCCCCTCTCCCTCCCGGGCGCGCTCCTGCCGCCCACTGCGGCCGCTCGGGCCGCCGCTCCAGCGCAACGTCAATCACGGCCGTCCCTGGGCGCCACTCGGCCTATCAGAGGCGGGGGTCTCCGTCACGTGACCCAGCACCGCAGGTGGGCGGGGCGAGCGGAGCCGGCTGGCGGGGCGCTGGTGCCTCGGGGCTTCCGTAGCGGAGCGGCCGGGGCCGGGGCCGGGCCGGAAGGAGGCGCCTCGTTCTGGTCCGTCCCCGCTGCCCTCCCCGGCGGCCGGGGCGGCGAGGCGCTGCCCGCGGCCACGCCATGGGGCCCGGTCGCCTCTCGCAGTCGCTGCTGATACGCTGGCGGCGGGCGGCGGCGGCTCTCGGCGCAGCTGGGCCGTTGTCCGCCCGGCCGCTCAGCGGCGCCGTTCGCCTGCGGGCTCCTCAGAGGCCGCCGGGCAGGGGCGAGCCGCCGCGGGCGGGCGGCGGAGGGCGGTGGGAAGGGATGGCGGGCGTCGGCGGCGGTGAAGAAGAGGAGGAGGAGGAGGATGATGAGGAGGAGGATGAGGCGGAGCTGGAGGAGCTGCTGGGTCCCTCTCCGCTGGCGCTCGGCGCGCAGCGCGTCGCCGTGGTGCAGCCGGCGGTCAAGTGGGGCCCGAAGAAGTCGCCGCTCACCACGGGTGCGTGGCGGGGCGGGGGCGGGCTCCGGCGGCCGGGGAAGGGCCGGTTGGCCCCCGCGGGTCCCGCCAGGCAGCCCTGCCGCTTCCCGTCTCTCCTTTCCTCGCGTTCTAGAGCTCTGTGATCTGCAGGAACGCGTTCAGGGAATTGGTGCCGGTAGTGTGAAGTAGGCTAGTTATTACCGTGGTAAAACTGCGAAATACAAGTTCAGAGCAGATAAAAGTCTGGGTCGGTGTTTTTTTCTTTGACGCCTTTTCAAGGAGAAGGCGCTCTCGGTGGCAGTTGGCAGGTCGGTGCTTTGACTTGTGAATCGCGCTGACCCGGGGTCTTAGACAGCGAAGTCTAAGTGCAGAGAGTGTTCAGCTTGCTTAAGGAGGCAGCCGGATTTCCCCCTCATTAGCCGAATGTTAATATCCTTCAGCCCTCGTCCGTGCTGCCTGGCCAGGGAGGCAGGAGTCCTTCAGCCTTAGGCTTACCCAGAAGTTGGCTGAAGAACAGGAATACTCTCCCGTCCATAGAAGATGAGGTCTTGTGTAATTAAGTCCTGTCATAGACTTAAAGGAGTGCCTTTGTGTAGTTACTTAGGGATGCAGTCGCCAATAATTCCTTTATAAGGACCTTAATTAGCATTGTGGTTCTTAGAAATCCTAGTAGCTAGCTAATACATACACATCAGTCATGCGCGGTTAAGATGTATGATGAACTTGGCTTGATCTTGTTTCTTCAAACACTTCTCTAGTTAACAGTTGTAACAGAATGGATTAAGCATTTTATAAGTTAGCTTTATATATATGTATGTCAATTTATATATGATACTCCTCCTTGTATTCAAGTTTATTATGTGATGAACCTAAATATTATTTAGTTTTATTAGTGCTATTAATTATAGCAAATTGTCACTTCGCAGAATAAATTTGTAACCTTTTCAGAATTTACTTAATCGTTCCGATTTTACAACTGCGAAAATAAAAATATACAAAGGCATCTTTCTGTCCAGACATACAGAAGAATAGCAGTGATCCCTTTCCGTTTATTTAGGCCCTGCAGATAAAGAACCTGAAGTCTGAACAAATGTTTCGGAATGATCGTTTGTAGAATGTAGAAACACCTACAGGTACAACAGGAAATCTGTGCATTATACAGGAAACACTAACAATAGGAGGAGAAAGAGGATCATGGTTATCTTTAAAAATGTGTTACCTTTTGGACCAAGGCAACCTATTTAATATATCAATTACGTTTTGCTATCTGGGGAAAGCTGACAAATCTGTTATGAAAAGAGGATCTTATTCCTGTTTGGCAACGGAAAACTGGATCTGCTGATCTGATATGCCCATGTATAGTCTTTGTGACTTCACGAAGTCCTCAAAAATCAGTTCTTTGACCTGTAGATATTTAAAAAAAAAAAAAAGTGACCCCTGAACCAGAATGCAGGATTGGAATCTGCAGGTTTTAGCAAGTCACAGGTCAGTGCAGGTCCTTTGCAAATAAGTACCAGTGAAGTGAGCAGCAGGATATGCCTTGTTAGTAGTGCTTTAAATATTGTCACAAAACACCAAGGCATTAATCACGTGGTTTTGTGCTCATCTGAAATAACAATTTATTTTCCAACTAGTTTTGCATTTTACTTGTTGAGGCAAAAAGATTGGTAATTTCTTTGCTGACAGTATGATTAAAAATTCTTCTAAATCAGCAGCCACGAAACTAAATTGTACTGGCAGAAAGATACTTTGTGTGGTAAAATTTCATCAGACTACAAGTTTAATTGTTCTGATTACAAGTAAGACATTTTGTTCCTTGCACTGCTGATTAAGCTACCAAAATTCTACTAGAGTATTTGTCTTTCCTTGTTCATGCATGTACTGTGGTTATTGGAAATCTGAGCAAAGTTATGTTGGTATATTATAATTATTTTTGTGTGTGTGTTCCTAAAGCTGAATTACAGGTTGCTGAAGCTGTTGCTCTTGTAGATACTCTTCAGAACTGGACAGTTTTAGATAAAATAATTATTCCTACAAAAAATCCTGACAAGAAGTTTATTTTTGGCAAAGGAAACTTCCAGGTTTTGACAGGTAAGGACTGAGATGTTTCAGAACTGCATCATTCTAAATGGAAGACTTCTGCAGCTGAACTGCTTAAGGATAGGTATGAAAGCTGAGGAGACAGAGAATTTTGTTTATCCGTCATGCAGGCTAAACAACCTTGAAAGAATATTTTTTTAAGGTTGCAAAGGCAACACAGAATAGAAATAATCCATGCTCACTGAAAATGCGTGAGACAACTTAATCCTTATGTTTATGTGATTGACATAAGTGAAACTGGCAACTGTTTTGTGTAGGACTAAATTAGTGCAAATACAACTATTCTGTGAACAAACAATATGATATCATTTGATATTTTATGAGCATTCGGCTCAGTGCAAAATGGGTTTATATTCTGTATGTTTTAGAAAAAGAATTGACATTAAACACTGTATTTTGTAATGGTCATCCATCTTTTAGAAAAGATTAAAAAATTGCCCCATGTGACAGCTGTCTTCTTGAACATGGAAAGAGTATCTTCACTAACAAAGGTAATTAAATATGATATTAAATCATATTCTTTACATCAGTATTGTTCAGAAACTATTGATGTTATGAGAAGTTGGGTCGATTATGACTCTGAATTTGCAAATGGTAATGTGTGAAGCCGCGCGGACTGAGTTTTGTTGAAAGGAAGCTTAATTCCTATTTGATTTGTCCAGTTGATATAAGTGTTTCCGGCTCTCATGCATGAAATTTTCCAGCAGCCTAATAGCCATTTAGTATAGACCCCACTCCTGCATTTGCCACTGGCTCTACTTAAAATGTTGGAAAAGTTACTCGAACTCTTTTTCATAAATTGGAGGTGATAACACAGCTTTTGTTATGAAGAATGCCAACAGTTTGGATTAGCTATGTGCACAAGCTTCTATACTAATATGGATAGTGTATTTATTTTCCTATAGTTCTGTGGATGCTATGTTGCATTTTAAATATGAGGTGTAAATTCAGAGCAAGCTTATCTTTTAATGTTTCAAATATTTAAATTTTCATTTTTAATCCTTAAAAAGAAACTGTATTTTAAATGGATGGATTATGTTGAGGAGAGAAGCATGCTTCACTTTTTTTTTTTTAACACTGGCAGTAAAACAACTGGTGCATGAACTATAGATGCCCTTGGAAATGCTTAGATAAACTGAAATAAATACTTTTCAGTTTTTCGCATGTACAGCGCTATGCAGGGTATAAAGTGCATGCAAACTCCACAAGCAAACATTAATGCTTTGCTAGTAGTTTTGAATTATTTCCCAGATTATAAAATGAAGAGAGTTGGTAAATCATCTCTCTAATAGATAATTGTCTCAAGCACTTCCATTTATTGATGAAATGGAAGTTGAAAGTGTTTCATTTCAATTTCCTAGTTTTTATTCCCTGACTTATAGCATGAGTACTTTTAATACCAAATTTAAAAAAAAAAAAAAATCTTTTTGCAAATCTAGATCTCAAGAGCAATTTAACAGGGTTGATTCAATAAAGTGTTTGAGAACATGTATAAACCGCAAACATTCCGGATTTTAGAGATGGCAGAGGGGAACTACTGCATACTTTAAGTGTCTTTTGCTGAATTGGAGCAAGAATGGGTTTTTTTGTTTGATCTTCGGTTGGTTGGTTGGGGTTTTTTAAGTATTTTGTGAAAAGCTTGTTACGAAATAATTTTCCTGCCTTCCTCTCTTTCTAATTATTTTTTTTTTAATTTCAGTAATCTTTTTCTTTTCCTATGTTATCCCTATCCTTTCCCATACCAGCATTTCCTAATTATTTTTTACAAGGACTTAACCACTCAGATTCCTGATTCTGAGATATGCTGTAAGAGCTGTTGTCAGAATCCACTAAAGGCAACGGAAGGATTCCCGCTGAATTTGATGGGCCTAGACATAAAGTTCTACCTTCTAAACTCTCTTTTTCACCTTGCCTCGTGGTCAACCAAATTTTGCCGTTGCCTGCTTATAGCCGTTACCCATCTGTTGAAATGCAATCCTGAGATCCTCTGATTCAAGCGCCCATCAACTAACAGCAACTGTAGTGCTGTGTAGGAATTGATCCACTGATACTCTGGAGGACGGAAAACATCCAGGATCTTTTGTTTTACATGGCTAAAGAAAGAACTAGAAGATGCCTGGGGTGTGAAAGTCTTTGACAGATACACAGTTGTACTTCACATTTTTCGTTGTAATGCCCGGACCAAAGAAGCAAAACTTCAGATAGCGTTGGCCGAAATTCCGCTTCTCAGGTACCTCGAGCCGTGCAAACCACATACTGGTAGTTCCGTGATTTAGTGCCTGTTTCTTTACAGTAACGAAATTGGTAATACTGTCCTGTGAAGAAAAATGACACTTTCAGTCAGTGCTTGCGTGGTATGCTCAACGCTCGATTAGAGCATAGAAATACTTGCTCGAATGTCAGTGTTTTAAGCTTCTGCAGTGCTGACAGGCAAAACCAGAAAGTGTTCCATAGACAATCTTACACAGTACGTTTCTCACAAAAAGGCCCCGGTTCTTGCTCATGTGGAAGATGGATTGCAAGAACGCGTAGGAATTGGATATGTGTATCCCGTATGTTATATTGATGGGTTTAATAAGGAAAGCTATAAACAAGGCAGATTAAAGGCATTAATTTATATCTGAATTTTTCGCATTTCTACATTACATGGCATCAAAATATTTGTACGTGGAAGTTGGCGTGAGTTGCGTGGATGTGTCAGAGGCATCTTTGGCTCTCCGAAGTTTGCCAAGAGAGAAGCAGGATTTTTCAAAACACAGTTGAGGAGCCAGAAAAATCTGGATTTTTTTTGCTAGGCTTCTCACCATAAGCAGATTTTATTTAGAGCTCTGTCATTTAGTGGTTTTATTTGTACTATTAGAATATCACCACTGCTTCACATTTGTTAGGCATTTTAGGCTAGCTTGATTAAAGAAGATTGCTTCTAATTAACTGTTATTTCACTGCCAGGTCAAATCTGAAAAATGAGGTGTCTCAGCTAGCTCAGCAGAGAGGTGGATCGAGATACATCATGGGCTCAGGTAAAGTCTAAATATTCTCATGAATTAGAGGATTTTTTCCTCCATAGCCTTTAAACAAATTCAGTGGCATCTTATTTTATTTGGAGGAGGCTGGGAGGAAAAACTGTGTTCTACATCTAATTAAGTGAACATATAGGAATTTTTTGAAAAGTAACTTTAAAGTTTTGGTCGGCACTGGCTCAGTAAGTGGCCATGGACAGAGTATTAACTGCCACAGAGGTTTATCATAAGTGTATATGGTTATTCTAGAGTGCTTAGCATATGTTTTAATAATTATTATGTATCACTCTGACTCTATCTTAGGCAAGAATACGTAGTTTTAGTTGCCTATTTATAACTTCATATGCCCTAGTGCTAACTCACTTGATTTCCAAATGCACATCATCACTTGGTTTACTGTTTCACTTGTAGACTATTCTGCCAATTATTCATTTGTATTTTTCAGGTGAAACATTCATGGAGACACAGAATCGTATCTTGAAAGAAAAAGAACTTAAAATTAGGAATGCACTGGAGAAACTAAGAAGAAAAAGGTCTTTACTTAGAACTCAGCGCAGAAAACGCGAGTTTCCGATTATCTCAGTAATGGGCTATACTAATTGTGGTAAGCAAAAACTTGGGAAATTTTAACCTGAAAGAGCTTACATTGCCTGATTTTTAATTAGAAACTTGAGCCAGAATCTCATTTCAGTGTGAATAGGCTTCATATTTTAATTAGTTTTTAAATTGTGTGATGAATATATGTCAATTAGGATATAGTTAGGAAAGCAAATGATGCTTCTTGTAGTTAGGGAGGTTTTTTTTGTTTTCTGCAGTCTTGAAGACATGTTTTGGAGAAATGCCTGGCACCTATTGTGCCAAGAAGATTTTATATATAGTGCTGAAGACTGTACTGTTAGTGTCCCTTTATATGAATCTTTCTTACTTGATCAGAATGGGTAGAGAAAAGTACATGGGGTTTTAGATCACTGGGAAGGCTTGAGGCATAGGAGGAAAATTCAGGAGAGTTGGCAGTTGATCTGAGAAACGTGCTTAAGAAGCGCCGAAGCTTTTCACTGATTGATGTATAGTGTTCTGTTACATTATTTTAAGACCACTTCACTTTCTTATTCAAGAGCATTATAAAAACAGACTTACCTTGCACTAATTTTGTTACTAGATATATGCACAAAGATTTGGATTACACTGTATGTTTTTCTTAAATGTCATGCTTCCATACTTTTAAAACTGAAGATTCAACTATATATATATATATATGTAAGAATTTTGTACTTAGCTTTTTGTACTGAGCACTTTAGTTTAATGGCTAAATTCTGTGAAATATTAATTGAGTTAAATAAATGTCGCCAGTAGTATGTTCATGAGGAAATGCCCAATAAAAGCATAAACCTAATAAGCTACACATTATTAGTGCTTCTTTTCATTGTTGGATTTAACAAGTGAATATTGACTTGTTTTATTTGATAACAGAAGCACTGTGGCGTACATAAGTAATGCTTCCTGTTGCTGTCATGGCAGTGCTCTTCAGGTAGCCTTAGAGGTGAGAGATGTGGGTAGGTCGCTTTGCAGGTCAGTTCAGTCTTTGATCATCCTGTGATTTCGCAGCATAGCTTCCAGACGTGGCCTTAAATCCAATTCCAAGTTACAAAAGTTAAGACTGTCTTTGGATTTCCTAACATCATATAGATAACTTATCATAGGCTTGATTTAAATTAGTGAAATCGATACGGGTATGTTACATTGCACAACTCACCTGAGCCTTGCAAATTAAATTTCTACTGGAAACAAGCCATTAAAATCCTGTTCTTTTTTTCTTTTATTAGGAAAAACTACCTTGATCAAAGCCTTGACTGGTGAAGCAGGACTTCAACCCAGAGACCAGCTGTTTGCCACTCTTGATATTACAGCCCATGCTGGCTATCTGCCCTCACGTATGGCAGTTATTTATGTTGACACCATTGGGTTTCTGACTGATCTTCCACATAATCTGGTTGAGTCCTTTTCAGCTACATTAGAAGAAGTGGCTTACTCAGTAAGTAGTTGACTGTAAAAATTGAGAAATCAAATTAATTTCCTTTTAGATAATCCTTACCCCTTCAAAAAAGAGGAAGTTAATTGGCACGGTGTTCTTAGTGAAGTATCTGGCTGACTATAGTAGTCTCCTAAGATAATGAGGTAAATATCTTACCATAAGCCAATTTTCTGACACTTGAAATTATGCAGAACATATAGATGTGAAGAGATTTCAGAAAGGATTTATCTGGAGCATATGTGTCCTTCTCCATGATACGTAAACCAGATAAACTAGATTTTGCTGATTAAATATTTGAAAAGCTAAACAGTGCACCCGAATAAGTTGAGACTAGCTTTCTTGAGAGTTAAAAATTAAATAAAGCCTGTGGAATGATCTGGGTTTAACTTAAGGTTTCCTATAACACTAAAAGTGGGTGATTGTGATGTGACGCAGACAGCATGTAATAAACATAAATATACTTTTCCAATCATTTTCTGATTAAAGTTAGTTTCCTGTGTTATAGCAAAGTGTAAAGCTGCGTATACACAGACGTTGAAGAAAAAACCCTGTATCATCAAAGGCAATGAAATTTGGTGGTAGCTAGATGCCAGAATGCTTCTGAGGATTAGACTTCACCGTGCAATAACAGGACTTTCAAAAGCCGGCTGCAACTATCCTGTTTGTCTCTCATTCTGAAGTATTAAATGAAAGGCAAGAAATTTACTTCTTGCTAATTTTCAGAAGTTTGAAGCAGTATCTCGAGCAAAAATAATGAAATGTTCTGAATGCGATACTGAATTCGGTTGCTTGGGTTTTATCATGGCAAATATGGTAGTGTATGTACTTGAAACAGATAACTTTTGTATAAAGCTTTCTAAGTGAAGCACCAGTCATAGTATCTCGGAAGCTAAGGATAAGGAGAATCTTCTGCATTTTGAATGTAAAAATAGAATTACAAGTTAGATGGGGCGGAGGGGAGTTTCCCATTTTTGAAGCAGTTTTTTCAGCTATTACTCTTCTAAAGCCTTTTTAGAGTTCACTCTTTTTCCCCTCTAGTATTTTTGAAGCCTTGTGGTCACACAGCCTTGGCTTTGAAAAACTGGATCAGTTATTATTTGAAATCTGAATTCTGTAACTAGCTTATTGACAGGGTTTGTTTCAGGGTTGTTGGAGGCGGTTCATATTCACTGTGAAATGAAAGACTAAGCTGCTACCGATTTTCTTCCATCATGGTGCAAAAAAATAGTATTGGTTTAATACTGGTCTAGTAGTTCATTTTACAGTGTTAACCTGCCAGTGTATTATCTAATGGATAGGAAAGTATCTTATATGCATTAGCAATGCAAAAATAGTATAAAATCTCTACAACCTGGAAACTGGTGTATTTCATTAAGTAACTTGTCTTGTATATTGATGCTTGCTAGGATCTGATAGTTCATGTGAGGGATATTACTCATCCAGAAACCATTCTCCAGAAAGCAACTGTTCTGTCAGTTCTCAAGAATCTTAATGTTCCCAGCCATTTACTGGATTCAATGATAGAAGTTCATAACAAAGTGGATTTGATAGAAAGGTAAGCAGGAGATGCTAAGTGTACTTAAACATTTGTAATGTTCTGGAAGCTTTTTAATTCTTCGTCTAGAAAAGTGCTCCCACACTTCTGAATGCATTTACTGGTGTTTTTCAATCTCTTACATATGTAACTATGGTCTTAAAAAGAATTAGTTATCTTTTCATTGCAAAAGAAATCACTTGAGTTGTACAAAAAGTAGCCTCTGTAGGAAGGTGCCAGTATAAAGTAAGACAATTAAATTGTCTACGCATGGAATGTTTTTACAACCTAATTTTCATGAGCAAGCTTGCTAGCAGTTGTTACCTTTCAGGTATAAACCCACTGAAGAAAATGCTTTAGCCATTTCTGCTCTATGTGGACATGGTTTAGAAGAGTTGAAAGAAGAAATAGAGAAGAAAATTTTGGCAGCAACAGGGAAGAAGATTCTGACAGTTAATGTCAACTTAGAGGGACCTCAGCTAAGGTAAATAATTTTGAATTGTAAGAAGGATTTGGAGAAATATGAAACTCTGTCTTACATGTCTTAAAATTTCCAAATATCATACTGATTTTAATCTTCATTAAGAATTACAGGGATAATTATCAAAGTGTTCTGACCTATTGAGAAAAAATATCCCGATTAGATACCCTGAAGTTTGCTTCCAAAAATGTCCTTTACAGAGTTCTGTGTGTTAATACAATAAAACATACTTCCTGAAAGACCACACTGGTCCTGGTGCCAGATTTCTGATAAAACCACAAATCTGAAAGATTTATGAAAACACTATACTCTTACTTCCAAACAGCAAGTACCAAATGAAAAGTTAAGTGAAACACTTAATGTTTTAAAGTGTTAAATTACCTAGATTGGAACATGCTTACCTAGACCAAAGATCACATTTTATGCAGTGTGTCCTATTTTTAAGATGCTAATATGCTTTTACTTCTACAGTTGGCTCTACAAAGAAGCAACAGTTCAGGAAGTCGAAGTCATGCCTGAAGATGGCACAGCCAGGGTGAAGGTGATAATCGGCAGTTCCGCTTTTGGCAGATACAAAAACCTCTTCCCTAACAGTAAGATTTCTATGCCATGAAACTGCATCCTCTTCTAGAAAGGACACTTATTAAGAGGATGTGAAATGAAGTTAATGACCCATTGGCCTGCGTGTTGAAGAGTGTATTTCGTTCCCAGTTGATGTTTTTGACACACTCGAGAAATGGATGCTGTTTCAGAAAACTTCTGTTCAGAAACAATAAAAGAGCTTTGAGCTGCATTCTGTCAGCGAGTGCAAGGATGGCACTAGATTTTTAGTGTTAAAAGAGTTGTGGGCTATAAGCTATGGACCTCAAACACATGGAAATCACTGGATGGTATCTGAATTAACCTTCAGAAAAGTACCAAGTTTCTTATGTCATATAAATAAAGCTTTTTACCCCGTTTTTGAGAATAAAATAATATTTAATATAGTCAAGGTCTCTCAGATAGTCTTTGGAAAATGAAAGTTAGAGAACAAGATGGTTTTGGCTATACATAAGTAATACAGATAGGTTCATGCATTCTGCTTGAATACATATGTAAGTAAAATAACTGCCATGTCTTAGCGAAGCAAAAAACCCCATAGATTGGTATATTTAAGCAATAAATAAAGTTAGCTGTGAAAATCTTTTACATACATCTTTAGCTGTGAGTATCTTTTCTTGCATAAAGTAATTTGTCCACAATACCTATCACTGCATCCGTTCTTAAAGAGAAAACATTTTAAGGTACAGCAAACCATGGATTTTGTGTGAAATTATTTCACAAAGAAAAAGAAACAAAACCTGATCCATTACTTAAGTTATGAATTCCTACTGGGAACCAATAAAACAATCAGTATCACAGAAAGGAGAAGCAAAACTATTTCAGTCCATATTACACAAAGAGATCAAGTTTTATTAGATAAGAGTAACAAGCCACTAAGGGGTACAAAAGATGACAGGCACAAAAACAGTCTGTGTATGAATAACATTACACTTGATGCACTCTAAAAAAAGAAACAAATCAAAACTAAATGACTGCTCAGTAGAAAGCAAATAGAAGTAAGAACAGGATAAAAAGCATTTAGAAAGTCATCTTTATAAATGGAATGTTTGGGTTTTTTACTCCGATGTATTCTGCAATTATTAGAGATTGCATGAGGAGGTAGCATTTTAGCCTTTCACGCTGAGTTTGATCTGATGTCAAGAAGCAGTTGATTTCAAACTTCTGCAAACATGAACATCGTGCCAGGCATTTGAACTCAGCTTTTGCAAGTAAAGTGCATTTAAAAAGTGAGGTATATTGATGAAGCTGCATAGTGAACTTTATACAATGCCCATTTTTGTTTTAGTCCTAATGCTTCCCCTTTTCTATCTTCATGATCATCTGTTATTGCACAGTTCATTTAAAACAAATAGGATTAATATGCAATGGCAAACAGCATAAAACTCTTAGTTTTTACATAAGCAAAGAATAGTTATTGAGAGGAAAAATAACTATGGAGCTACTAAAAGAATGCTACAGAAGCCAAGAATGGGTATTTTTAAAGCAGTCTGAGTTTCGATAAGGAATTTTTTTCATATATGTTTATTTTCAGTGTATGGCTTATTTTGGCAACACCTAATAAAACATATTTCATTACCACAGACAAAGCTGTCTGGGGGCCTAGTTTTGATATCTTTATCACTGCAGAATTGCAATGAATGATAAAAAGAGTAAGTGTTCAAATACACATACCTCTTACAAATCATAAAGAATTTTGTGACTACCCTGTTGGTGAAGTGGCTCACAACTGATACTCGGCACACAACAGTACAGCCCCTTCTAGATCTCTAATGTTATTGATGTATCAGTGTATTTATAAAGATCACGTCAGTATCTTTAATGTATAAAAAATATTTTTAAACTGTTCCTTTTGTATATTTAACACAAACTGTGAAAACAGACAAGTCAGTTTCACACTGATATAAAATACTGAGAATCAGGGTTGCAAGTAGTGCAGAATATCTTTACAATTATAAGAAAGATAAACTCTTACCACAAAATAATTCATGCAGCTGACATATTTTTCCTTCTTGTTCAGAAGTAAAACAAAATAGGATTAAGTTCTTGAGACTCTGAACATTGCCAACTGCTACAGAATCTAAGCACCTCCAAGTAAATGATACCTACACCATAGTTCTCTAGAGACTTCAGCAAGGTCTGCCTGCTCTCTTCTCCTGTGAAAAGGCCTTGAAACCCTGATGATTTGGAGAGTGCTTTTCTTACTGAGTCTTTAAACCATCCCTAGTTTAGGTTAACTGGACCTTTATGGGATCCAGGATGTTTAAACCAAGACGCATTAAATGCAGATAGAGCCTTTTCAGCTCTTCCCAGATTAAGCAGCTGAGAATGAAACACTATTTGTTCCTGCCCCTTTACTTTGACAGTGTAATGGAGAATTGATTTTTGTGTTAAGTTCTATCACATCTTTGACAAAATCATTGTTTCCTATGAAGTCTCCAGCAATTATGTTAATACAATCTTTTTTTCGTCCTGGATACTGCTGCTTTATCCAGATTTTCAAGCAGGGAAGACTCTGGAGTGTCATTTTCTTCAATGATCCAAATGGGTGTACGAGAATATACCTTAAATTTTCAGTAAGGTTAATCCCCGCTACAAAGAATTTTTCTGAAATAAAAATCAGAAGGTGAGACATGGAACATTCCTTCGAGAACAGAAACTGCTCAACGTTATATGAACTCCAGATCTCATTTCTCTGGGAATCAGTAAAATACTAACTTTAAAATCTCTCTGTATTGTTTCATATCCCTAGAACTGTTTCAGTAGACGTCAGACTGTCTCCCCTTCTTGTACCTGCATGCCATAGCAAACAGTTTCTGAAACGCAGCTCAGCTATTGAACCATTCCAGTTTAGTTCAATTTATCTAAATTGTGCATTGCAGACTAAAGGTTCTCCACTCACTAGTCCTCCTTTGTAAATTATGTTTGTTTCTGTAAGCATTGCTTCCAAATGCTTAGCCTTCCCCCATGAGGGACGAGAACACAGGGTGCACCTACACGAGCGTTTCCCTTTGGCTGGGGAGTATGCTTCTGGAGCGGTTCTCCCCTTTGGCACCCCGAGCGTGCACATCACAGGGGTTATGAACTGAACCTCTTTCGGCTCAGACTACACCAGCATGCTTGAGCGCTGCTGTTTCCTGAGGCACCTGCAGCCTTTATGCACCATTCTTGTAGGGGCTTCTTTTCACAGCAAGGCTAGTGGAATGCATTTCCCTCATCAGTGCTGCCTGAAGCAGCAAGCACTGGATTGAGGCAGCAGTCTCCTCCCTGTGAGATGGGGCAGGCAGCACCAGGGAGCTGGCCTGTGCTGAGGGCTTCTTTTCCATAGGATCATGCAAGTGAAGCAGCTGCCACAATTTATACAGTCTACGCACGTACGCACACTGATGCACGCATTTGCGCCACCAAAGATGAACGTTGCCCTCACCCATGGGTGGGCAACACTCAGCAACACGGGCACATCTCGTGCACACAGCATGCGCAAAGCAGTTATATCCCATAATGCTACAAACACACACCTTCCTATTTGTTTTGTGCTGCTGTACGTGCCTCTTACTTCCTCCAAGCGACTCCCTGTGCCTACCTGGACGGCCCATCTGCTTCATGCGCTCCAAGTACTGGATAAGAGCGCGAGTGGCAGTTTTGTTTCCCCACCAGTATGGGATGGCAGGCCACAGCTCACAGTGCTGCTCCACTTCCACGTCCTCTTCATAGGAGACTATCACCTGATGGCCGCACTGCCACATGGTCCGCAGCGTCGGCACCACCTAAGGGAAAGCGTGCCCGGGTTGAAGTCAACAAGACAGCAGTGTTCCCAAAGTTCAAATACTGAGGTGTGAAGCTGCCTTGGGTAGAGAGGCACAGGTTCAGTTCAAATAAAGCTCTTACATGTACACCCAAAAAGGTCGTTGGCTGGATTACACGCTGCAGTGGCAACAGGAGCCTGGGAACTTCAGCAGATTGCTCCTTTCCTCAAACAATTCAACTATGGTAAAGTACATGACTCAAGGTCTTGCACCTGCGCAAGAAGAACCTTGCCCCACGTCAGCCCTCATGCACATACTGCTGCTGGAAATTTGTTGGGAGAGGAAGACACAGCCCATTTGGTGAAAGGAGGTAGAAGAGGGGTAAAGCCCCACACCCAGCTATAGAATACAGACATAAAGAAACAGGAATAATTTTGGCCAGTGGCCCACACTGATCCAAATTTGTCACTGTAGCTATTAATGAAAATTTAACTGCTTAAGATTCGGTAAGACTAAATAAATGTAAGTCTTCAAGAGATACGTTAATTCTGCTTTCTCTAAGTGTAAAGTTTCTGAAATTGGGATGCTCCAGACATTTTGAATTGAGAGAAGGGAAGACTTGAGTCAGAAACCACCCCTGACAGACAGATGGGCTGAAACAGGTCTGTTAAATGTAAGTGTTTCAATATGAAATGACATATTCCAATCCTCAAAAGTTACCATCAGACAGAACTGAGGCCCTCTGAATAGTTTTATTTGTAAAAGCAACATATTTAAAAGGTACTGTTTTTTTTTTAAGAACTTCAGCTTTTAACAGCTGGTTAAAAGCTGTCTCTGTTGCTTGTGAAAAGTAAATGGTGGCTTTTTGAGGTTCTGATTAACTTATTAATTAAAAAAACAGGCAGTTGAAAAATTTTTATGTAAATCTTTGAAGAGAGTTAAGGGTTGGATGAATATGGGAATCCCTCTTGCTTCATCCAAGAAAGAGAGTGCAAGCCTCAATTAGGTCAGAAAACACTGCAAAACTAAGACACAAGCTACTCACAAACTACGAAAATATGTGGTTAACAGAAGCCTTTGCTTTACTCTAGCTGCCCTTCTAAAGCTGGAACCCTTTTTAAAAGGGAAAAAAAGGAGATGGGATAAGAGCCCACAAAAAAAAAAAAAGCTACCAGAAATGTGTACATGAGCACAGGTGCTTATTTTGCAAACAAAGCAGAAGTGACACTGAAGATGTCTAACAAGGGATTTTTAAACCCTAGTAACCCAGATCAAAGCAAGACACCTTGAATAGTAAAGGCAATTAAAATTTTAAACACAATGTAACATTGTCACACTGTGGCCTGTGCCAGTACTACATACAGACTCTACTGGGAGCAGTTGCTTTAGAAATACTTTGACACTTTCTTTTGTACAATAGCAGAGTTGCAGTCTTGAAAGTAGATAACAGATTTTTTTAAAATAAGTGAGGAAGCACTTGGTTATTTGATCTAACATCTGAATTTGAGATTCTGAAAAACCCCTCAGCTACCTAACCTGCAATGGTATCACTTGCAAAACTGGTGAGATCTGTTGTGCTGGCCACAGACCTCATAGAAATAGTCTTCCTGCTTGAGGTAAGTATTTGGCTTCTCTTTTCACCAGTGCCTGCCCTTCCTTCCTCCCCCTGGACACAACTCAGAAATGCTCTTCTTTCTTCAGTCAGGTGATCTCAAACCATTCGTTCATTACCTTCATTAAACTATCAGCAGCAGCTTGCCCCTTTTCCAATTAATAACTTTTTTTTTTTTTTTTTAAGAGCTGGCCATGTGTCTGAAAGCAAATTTGACCATCTTCCCTAGTATTGCTCTGTTCATCCACGCACGCTCAAGTTATTTGGGGAAACAATAAAACAGTGTCACTCAGGTCTTCAGTTATTCAGCTGAGGCTTGAGTATTCAGAATCCCCTAGTTTTGCTGAGAATTGTTCTATTTTAACTCTGCTGTACAAAATGCTTTGAAATGGTAATACTCACCGTTACTGATAAACCAGCTTCAAAGGCTGAATTCAGATTGCAAACAGGGTCATCATTATCCTATACCCCTCACATCTCCAGAGAAAACCCTCTGTTCCTGTTTATCTTTGAAATGTTAATCGTTTAACTGCTAAAAGCTTCCACACCTTGTAAAAAAAAAGAGGAAGCTAAAAATCTCAACTTGTAAAATTTAGCAATCAAATAATTTCTGATTATTTAAATAAAGGCTGTTCTGGAGGTCTGGGTGACAGGCCGGCTGGAAGGTCGGCTCCAGTTCACATCTGGGAAAGAAAGTCAATGTCACCAGAAATGCACTGGGGACAGAGATGCTATTAAGAGGGACCTCGACAGGCTGGAGACATGGGCTGACAGCAACGTCATGAAGCTCAACAAAGGCAAATGCAAAGTCCTGCATCTGAATGGACTATCCCTACGCACCAGGATGGACTGGGGGCAGGTGGGTAGAAAGCCGCTTTGCAGAAAAGGACCTGGAGGTCCTAGCAGACACCAAGCTGAACACCAGCCAGCAGTGTGCCCACGTGCAAAGGTCAATTGCAAACTGGGCTGTGTTAGTAAAGGCACAGAAAGCAGGTCAGTAGTAGTTGTTCCCTTACATTCAGCACTTCTGGGACTGTATCTTGAGTACTGTATCCAGCGGAGGTTTCCTCAGTACAAAAAAAGGTCATTAACATGCTGGAGCGAGTCCAGCAGCATGCGATCATGGTGAGCAGAGACTGGAGTACGGACAGGCTAAGAGAGCTGTTCAGAATGAAGAAGAGAAGACTATGGACAGGTCTTACTGCTGCCTACAAACACCCAATGAGCAGACGTAGAGAAGACTCCTCAGAGATGCACAGCAAAAAGAATGAAAGTCAGCAGACAGCATGAAAAATTCTGATCAGACAGAAGGAAAACACATTTACTGTGAGAGTGGTCAAATGCTGGACCAAGCTGCCCAGAAAGGCTGCAGAATCTCCAGCCTCGGAGATATTCAAGAACAGACGGCACATGGCCCAACATAACTTTGAAGTTGGTCCTGCTTTGCATGGTGGGGTTGGACCAGATGACCTCCAGAGGTCACTTCCAACCTAAGCTATTATAAATAGCATAAAAATTCCTTTATAATTACTGCTGTGAAAAGACAGAAAATCGGATTCTCTAAATTCTATAAATATAATATGGACTATGTTTATAACACATACACTTTAAAAAAAAAAAAAAAAAAAAACAACAAAACCAAAACTCAGACAGGACAGCGGATGGCAGTTGTGTCCCTACTATCATCCCACAGCTAAACAGACATGACGGTCAAATTTAATTCCCTCCTCCACACTGTGAGATGCAAGTTTGCTTTCTCTCCTCAATTTTCTTAGGTAAAGACCTATCTCTGATGCAGCAAATGTTACTCTTCCTAGGCTAAAAATACAGTGAAAGTAGAATATATCTAAAAATTTGGAATCAAAGATCTCACTGTAACACATCATTCTTAAAAAAGGAGGAAAAAGGATCTCCTACTTACATTTCTGGGACACAATTTACACTGGAAAATCTCTTTTATATAGGCAATAAGATGACAATGAAGTTTCTTGGTTAATCCATCAAAATTCCTGCAGGCTAAGACAACAACTTCCTGAGGATGAGCTTCCAACCACCTTAACACTTCCCACAGAATATCCTACAAGAGAGACAGGGCAACTTAAAAAATCATCTATGCTCTGCAGGGGAAAGGACATAAAACCAAGAGAGCATTGATGGTGAGGCAGACTCACAATCACAGTAATAAAAATCAGCGTAGGTTTCCATCTGACAGCTCACAAGGTGGTCTAGAGAGATGCATCCCAGAAAAACTTCTAACAGTTTACACGAGCATGCCTGTCGCCATGAAATCTCAAGGCATGAAGGGTTCAGACTCACGAGCATGAAACTGAAGTTTAACCAAGTTAGTCTACAAACAAATCACAGAACGGTTTGGGAAAAGACCTTAAAGATCATCTAGCTCCAACCCCCCTGCCACGGGCAGAGACACTTTTCAATAGATAAAGTTGCTCAAAGCCTCACCCAACCTGGCCTTGGACACTTTAAGGGACGGGGCATCCACAACTCCTCTGGGCAACCTGTTCCAGTGCCTCACCACCCTCAGGAGTGAAGATTTTCTTCCTTACAAGCCAATCGAAATCTACCCTCCTTCAGTCTCAAGCCATTACCCTTTGTCCTATCACTACAAAGTCTCTCTCCAGCCATCTTGTAGGCCTCTTTTAAGTAATGAAAGGCTGCTAGAAGTCTCCTCAGAGCCTTTTCTTCTTCAGGCTGAACAACCCCAACTCTCTCAGCCTGTCTTCATAGGAGACGTGAGCCCTCGGATCATTTTCATGGCCCTCCTCTGGACCCACTCCAACAGGTCCATGTCCTTCTTCTGTTGGGGACTCCAGAGCTGAATGCAGTGCTCCAGGTGGGTTCTCACAAGAGCAGAGTAAAGGGGCAGAATCACCTCCCTCAACCTGCTGGCCACGCTTCTTTTGATGCAGCCCAGGATACGGTTGACTTTCGGGGCTGCCAGCACACATTGCCGGCTCATGTTGAGCTTCTCATCAACCAACACCCCCAAGTCCTCCTTCTCCAAGCTGCTCTCAATCCATTCTCCACTCAGCCTGTACTTGTGCTTGGGATTGTCCTGACCCATGTGCAGGACCTTACACTTGACCTTGTTGAACTTCATGAGGTTCTCACAGGCCCACCTCTCCAGCCTGTCAAGGTCCCTCTGGATGGCATCCCTTCCCTCCAGCGTGTCCACCACACCACACAGCTTGGTGTCGTCAGCAAACTTGCTGAGGGTGCACTCGATCCCACTGTCCATGTCACCAACAAAGATGTTAAACAGCACAGGCCCCAACACCGACCCCTGAGGAACACCACTCATCACTGGCTGTACAGATCCCAGCATTTGGAAAGATATAAGCTACTCTGCAGTGTCAGAGCAGATGCAAAGAGCAACTCATAGTAGTTTCTTCACAGCAGCTGAGAGCAATTTGACCATGGGATACAGACTTGAGTCTCTCTGTTTTTCAGCGAAATACTTTTTCCTCAAAAAAAAGGTGCTTCTGTTATTTTATTAGGCTTTTATCATCTTCTTCTTTTTAATAACTTCTCTCCTTTCTGGGGAAATGGGATTGCCCTGGGTAGCATCCTGGGACAACACAAGATAAACCCCAGAAACATGAGGCACTTGGTAGGGGGTGGGTAGTGGAGAACAAAGCACAGCAACTCCAGCTGGAAGACAAGTAATTGACTGATGCTCCAATTTTACTTGCAGCTGCTGAAACTAACTTCCAGCCTCGCTGATTTTCTGTAGTTTGAAGTCCTCACATTAGGAAAACAAATAACTATGTTCAGGTTTATGTGGTGGGGTTTCGGTAGTGAGGGAGGGGCTACGGGGATGGCCTCTGTAAGGAGCTGTGAGAAACTTCCCCGGCTCCAAGGAGGACCTGCCTCTGGACAGGGCCGAGCCAATCGCTGCCTCAATGAATGCCGTATTTAAGAGTGGATGTACCAGGCGGCATCCACAGGGAAGAGCAGGGGCAGGCAGGAGGCCCGGCACTGCCTGCCAGGTGGGCGGCTGCTGCACTGTGTTGCCACCGCTCGACTGATGGCATGTGTGGCGGCACAGCTTAGAGCACTCCGAAGCACCCGCTCCTGAGGCGCCCGTTCGGCAGAGCTGGTCCTGTCGGGACTGCCGAGGTTTGTTGGGATGGTTGGGCCAGCGCAGCTGCAGCAGAGAGAGGACTGAGATCTGAGAGAAATGGCCACGCAGACACCAGGGTCAGCAAAGATGGAATGGGAGGAGCTGTGCTGGAGCTGAGGTTCCCCTGCAACCCGTGGTGAGACGGCAGCAGCCCCCCTGCTGCCCGTGGAGATTAATGGTGGAGCAGACATCCACCCGCAGCCCATGGGAGAGGATCTCACACTGGAGCAGAGATGCCCAAATGAGTTCATAGAGGACCATCTCCTTTGGGAAAGGACCCCTCGCTGCTGGATATAAATGGTGGAGCAGAAATGCATCTGCAGTCCATGAAAGACCTCACGCCAGCGTGGGTGGCTGCACCCTAAGAAGCCATGACTCCATGGCGAAAGCCCTCACTGAAGCAGTCTGGTAGGTAAGGACTCGATTCCATGGGAAGGACTCTCATCAGAGAAGGTCGTGGAGAACTGTCTCCTGTGGGAAGGGACTCCACGTTTGAGCAGGAGAAGAGTGTGAGGAGTCCTCCCCTGAAGAGGAAGGAGCAGCAGAAACAATGGGTGACAGACTGACCACGACCCCCATTCTCTGTCCCCCTGCACCACTGCAGGGAGGAGGCAGAGCCAGGAAGAAGGGAGGGGTGGGGGATGGTGTTTGGTTTGTTTTTTTTTTTAAAAAAGATCTGGCTTTGTTCCTCACTATTCTCTCTTAATGTGACTGGTAACAGAT
This sequence comes from Tauraco erythrolophus, assembly GCF_009769465.1. Taxonomy (NCBI): domain Eukaryota; kingdom Metazoa; phylum Chordata; class Aves; order Musophagiformes; family Musophagidae; genus Tauraco; species Tauraco erythrolophus. The sequence goes on from NC_141465.1 coordinate 59,778,039, forward strand.
TAAATCGATTTGTCCCTAAGTCCACTCTGGTTTTGCCCGTGACCATAACTAGTGGGTGATCCCTTCCTGTTCTTATCTCAGCCCTCGAGCCTTTTGTTTTATTTTCTCCTCTCCATCCCACTGGGAGATGGAGGGGTGAGTGAGCAGCTGCATGGTGCTTAGTTGCCGTCTGGGCTTAAACCATGACAGTAACCTACGCAAAAAACCTTGTGCCAGCATTTTCAGATTATGATGGCTCTTAAATAAAAGAAACAGCACTGGTTTTATAGTCATCCCAAAGGTAAGGACGATACCTGTACAGTAACAGTTGTATAAACCATATGCACGAAGAACAAATTCATAGATGGATCGTTAGCTTTGTGGGCAATCCTGAAATCCAGATATCTAACTCCGGCCTCAAGTTGCTCCGTCACAGTCAGTACCTGAAAGGTGAAACAGAAGACAAAGGTCCTGAGAGCTTGGAAGGGATTTGTTTCTTTAGTTTAGAAAGCTGAAAGAGGTCTACAAAGTTAGCCCTATGACATTTTTCAAAGATCTTTCATCTTTAAAATGGCACTATATGGCAGTAAGTCACAATTTTGAAGCATTTTACTCTCTGACAAGAGGGAGCTCGACTTCCCTGTGACATATACTGCAGGTACAGATTAGACTAGTTTCAAACTCTGCTCTTGTTACATTCTGAAAGTTAGAGATCCATTAACCTGTGCGTAAATACACCATCGCTCTTCACAAGACTATTCGTACGAACAAGAACAAGAATTGCAGGATCAGCACCTTAGAAATGCTGTATTTATTTTATTAGATCAAAGACTTTATCATGGTTGTCTCTGCGGAGCTCACTCATCCCCAACAGAAGTAAAAACAAAAATAGAAAAAAGGACTGGCTATTGTTCTTTTTCAGGATAAAGTCTCTTTAAAAGTTTGAATTAACCTGTAAAAGTCCTTCAAAACAGAGGTCTTCCTCTATTTCCACTTCCTTTGGACCTCTACCACTGGATTTGAGGGCTGAATGGAACAGGTGATAAAGTTGAGTTTCTGGGGCAAAAAGTCCCAAATGATACATCTCTTATCCATATCAAGGCTCTCTTTGCGTAAGAGAACAGAATCAATTTAATTAAATATGTTTAAACACTAATTTGTCTCAGTTCAACCTGCTATGGGCAACACTTTTAGGTTTCAGAAAACATACACAGTACCGATTTAAGTCAGACAGGATTCAACAAAAGCTAGATCAATACAAGGCATTGTGCCTGAATAACCACGTTCATAGCTTCAGTGCTGAGACAGAGCTTAGACACATGGCAGGATGCTCACCCTGCCTAGCTCTAACTTTCTATTCTTACGATGGGAATTTAAACCTCTAGGCTGTGCCTGAGCTGCAGGGCTAGCGAACAGCCCAGCCCCACATGCCCCAGGGTACGGGTGGTGCAGTGGCTCAGGTCAGCAGCTCCCTCTGTGCCTGCTTGGTCTCCACCAGGCTGAAGCAGTTGAAGGAGTGATCCATGTTCAAGTCTCACCTTTGGATGGAGCACACTGGAGATGGTGCACATACATTTGTGAGGAACAAAGAGGTAACTACCAGGTTAATATTTAGTCATTTAAAAAAAATTAACTAAACCTTACGTGAGGTACCACACCTTCATTCTCTTAATCTTTATGGAAGAAAAATTCCCTTCAACAACATTTTTGTCTGTGCTGCAAGGTGAAATACTTACACAATAGAGATGGGGAAAACAACTGACATCTCACACAACTGTGACAGTAAAAACGACAAGTATTACCTTCTGAACAAAGTACAAGAGAAAAACCTCTTTTCATTATAGTAATCACAGAATCATAGAATGGCATAGGCTGGAAGGGACCTTAGAGATCATCTAATCCAACCTCCCTGTCATGGGCAGGGACGCCTCTCAACTAGACCAGGCTACTCAAGGCTCCGTCCAACCTGGCCTTGAACACCTCCAGGGAAGGGGCATCCACAATTTCTCTAGGCAATTTATTCCAAAGTCTTACCACCCTCGTACCGAAGAATTTCTTCCTAATTTTTCTCCTTCAACTTAAACCCATTTCCCCTTGTCCTATCAGTGGACACTTGTAAAAAGTCCTTCCCCAGCCTTCCTGTAGGTTCCCTTCAGGTATTGGAAGGCAGCTATTAGGTCCCCCCAAAGTCTTAATATTAATGTTAAATGTCTTAATATTAGTCTTAATATTAAATTAAATCAATGTCTTAATATTAGTCTTAATATTAAATGTTATTTAAAGCAATAAACATGTGAAAAAGAAGATGAGTTTCGAGTACCAAGTGGTCAGTTCTGAGCAACTTCTTTGTCTGTGTATCATCCCTGCCTCACCTAAACGCTTCTTCCGCACAAAAGAAGATCTGGTACATACAGCACCTCTCTCATACCCCAAGCATGGTGACTCATGAGAGTGCAGATCTTTGGGCAGCGGGCTATTCTTTCATTGTGCACGGAGAGCACGACCACTCTCAGCACTGCAGCACAAGCTTCAGCTTTGCCCAGGCCTGATGAGAACACTAGACAAGTTACCTGTGTTGTAGACCACTTCATGATAATGGGGTGCACAATGCAGGGCATACATTTGTTTAAAAACTTCACCAGCTTGGAATTGTTGCCACTAACAGCAGAGTTTTTATCCAAGCAGTAGGTCATAGTGTCGTGACTTCCTGTAGAATATAAAAACTAACGTAAAGGACATGTCATTTCTTAACTGGTCAAGCACCATGATACATAGCAATATTGCAGGCACACCTCTGACATGCCACCTAATTCCCACATCACATACCTATGTTGCGCGACAGCTACGTAGCTTGGCAAAAAGGTGGGCTCCTCTACAGAGATTGCTCACCTGACATTAATAAGCTTAGTGTGAAAATCTCATGAAGAGAAGGTATTGAGACTTTGATATTTTTCAACAAAGCAGTTCCCATGTAAACCACACATTGTTGTTGTTTGTCTCAAACCATAATAAATGGCCTGTCTCAGCTAGCATCCTCTACTGAAATAGCTACCTTTATGTGAAAATTCACTTTTTTTTCAGGGAATAAATAGCTGAAGGCTGAATTTATCTAGACTTTGTCCTGATTTCAGAGTTGTCCAAATGCAAGATTTCATACTCCAATCCCGTCATCTATGCACAGGAAAATATGACTGAAAACAGAAATTCATCTTCTTACACATTTGACTGGACCAACTCCTAACTTGGCACTTTAAACATGTGTATCTTAAATATCCAGTAAAAATGCTTTCCTGAAGTAAACACCCACATCCCCTACAAAAACCAATGTAAGAGGTAGGTGCTTGAAGGTTTCAGAGACAAATCCAAGTCTAAGTTTACATGTGATAGACGGACAAGATCCACCTTTTATGGACTTCAAAAATTACCTGACTCTTTCCAGCACATAGAATTACATAGGGGCAGCCCAAGCATCAGAGCCAAGTACAGCCTGCTCAAATATTTCACTTCTTTGAAGACTTAATAAATTTGGCACATATCTTGCATCATGGTTAGATGAGGTAACTCACTATTTAGTAGCAGAGTTACTACTCTACTGTAACTCACTATTTCTTCAGCACAGGCAGCAGTGACTTTGCTAGCTTTTTCTGTTCCATTATTTCTTCTGATTTTATAAAGCGTCAGTAAGAAAAGCTAACAACTCAGTGAAGTGACCTGCTCGGATCTTTAGAGAGTATCTGCAAGGGATTTGCACATAATTTTGTTTTCTAAGTCTTCTGCCAAACAAATTGTCCACTGGTGCTAGGAACTGCCTTCTTGAATGGTCAGTCTTACTGGTGCCAATGGCAATATTCCTAGTAGCCAAAGAAAAAGAACAAGATTGTATCTGAAACAAAGAAAAGTCTTCTAAACTGTCGATTATAGTTTAATGTCACACACTATTTTTTCACCTTTTAAAATCGGGTTTCTGTCTATTTTCCTGCTTGGAAAATCCAGATGGAAGATCAATAACGAGGGCATGCAATCAGAGGAGTTTGTCTTACAAAACATAAGTCAAGCCATCAAATACCCACGGACCAAATCCAAGTCTGAGAGAAGTGAACAGGATTCCATTGTGGGTGTTTGCATCTACTGATGCCAATCAGCAAACGGATAGTAACCTTTCATTTAGGAGTCGTCTTGTGTTATCAGTGAGTTACAGTAATGGAATGAAGATAAGTATATCCATGACACAACAAATATGAAGCAAAGATAGTGAGCTAACACCAAACGAGGTAGCTTCAGAGTTTGAAGCAACATCTCCCCGGCAGCACTGTGCTGAACCTGGTGCAAACGCAACACTAATTAACTGAGACTTGCCTCTGTCTCCTTGTCATGCTTTCAGAATGCACTCTCACGTTTCTTGCATGCCTTGCTGTCTTCTCTATCTGAGATAAGCTTCTGTTTCCAAACTGGGTTTCCCCCGGTCATTGCTCCCTCTGAAAACCTGCCAGAGCTGTCTTGACCTGGTTGGTCTTGATCTGCTTTTCTTCTGATCTGGGCTAGACCAGTTTTGTAGGTCAGCTGGACAGCCACCAAAATCTTCCAAGCTAATAGCCTACAACACACTGTAAAAGTCCTCCAATGTTTGCTGAAATGGGCTTGTCTTCAACTATACTTTTCTTCATGCTTGTTCTCCATGCAGGCATATACATGAGAACAACAAACATTCACAAGAATAACAAGGTCATCGTTATGGGAAGAACCAGGAAGTCAAAGGCACACACCAGCAGGTTCTCAGCTTTCTACAATGTCCAAGAAACGCCACTGTGATAGCTTTTTAGAAACAACATGGTTCCTTTTCCACCAAAGAAACAATTTCTGGGTTTCAATTTTAATCAAAGCTCCACACTACATTAGTTCACAAAGGGCAGGAAAAAAAAATCACCACAGTTCTTGAGTCCTCCCAGGGCTCCACTCACTGCAGACAAGATTTGATTTTCCCACTATCTTTAAATATATGTCTGCTAAAGTTAACCTACAATCCTGTGGCCTGCAAAAAACATTCACCTACACACTGTGCTACTTTCCATCCAAACTACCTGCCACATCTACAGGTGTGAGAGAAAACATGGGCTAGACTGATCTTTAGTACCATTTTCATTGTGGAGGCAGAGCAAATCACTCAAGAGCTGACAGTCTTCCAGTGCCTCCCCACTGGGTTCTCCCATAGCTTCTTTGGACAGAATGAGAAAAAAAAAAATCTACAAAAATCATCTATTCAAGGAAGCAGAGAGAGCAATAATATGTCCAAAGAAAGCCTAATGATACACAGGTCTGGATGTAGCACCAATGAGGACCTAATAGGATAAATTTATCCATAATAGGATAAATCCAGTTTTCATAAGCAGGGTCATACAGAAAAGTCACGCTCTACATAAATAAAAACACATGTTAATTAAAAGTCTCTATCTTCCTTTTTTCTTACCTTCACACTCTGTTTGAAACAGTAGAAACATATAATACGGTAAAATGTTATTTCTCTCCTTTTGGAACCATTTTATTGCGTAGGAAGTGGCAAGAACAGATTAGGAAAATCTCATCATTGCCCAGGTAAGTAAATGCTCAGATTATTAACACTGATCTGACAAGATGATGCACAGAGACTGCAAGAGAGTCCCTCTTTCTTCCCTCAAAAAGAAAAAAAATCCTTTTTTCCCCCTCACCTCCAAGAAATCTCAAACATTACAGACTAAAAGTATTCACATGCACACACACATCCCACAAACCCTCCCTGAAGCCCTTCTCCCACACACTGACCCAAATAATAAAGGTAGCCATCCTGAAATGGGACAAACAGGATGTTCCAATGCTTAAATTACACGTTAACAAAACAGCGGAGAACAAAAGTTAGTCTTTACCTGGAAGAGCTAAGTTATAGAGGGGAATATCCCAGAGCTTTTCCGGTAGTTGTGACATCCATTGACCATTTTCATTGCACACATGAACGGAGGTTTGCAAAGGGCCTTCCATTAGTGCCTGATCTAGGACTTCAAAGGATGTTCTGTCAGGAAAAAATAAAAGAGAAAGGATAAATCATTGCATATACTGTGCACCTGTGCAGAACGGATTTACACATGCTAGAAAACGTCAACCCTTCTTTCAAGTAGTTGCAGCAAAATGTCAAGAGCTTCTCAGGCACAACACACACTGCTTTTGATAACATTGCCTCCCAGCACAATGCCAAGGGAGGGCTCCAGCTTTATGCTTGTAAACTGACCAACTGAAAGAAAAAGAGAGCCAAGACAAACATGTGCAGCTTCGTTGGTATGGAGAAATTACCATCTACATTGCCTATTGCAACATCATGAGGAATAACCTGCCTGTAGTGTGAAATGACGTCTGTTCCCTGACCCTCCACAGCCCCAGGAGCATGGCAGCGGGATCGATGGCAGGGCTAGGACAGGGGCCGAGTCTGCAACCCTCAGGCCCCCAGAGAACACTTACCTTGAAGCATCAATTCAGCTGCAACAACAATATCTCTAATAAAAGGCTTGACATAGATGTCAGGACATTAGATTTACAGATCGTGCTGGCTTCTGGGGTCAAAGAGGAAAACTTCTTTCGTATTATTCCCTGTTTTGAGAAGATCTCTTGATGTCTGTTCTTATCACCCCTACCGAGCCCATGACCACAAGTACTTCAGTCTCGTCAGACCTTCCTGAAAACTACTCTGGAACTGTTGTTTTTTGGATACAAACTCCTCTGGGATCTTCTGCAAAATTTGCAATGGTCATCCAGGAGTGACAGCGGGTGAAACCCAATTGAGAAATCATGGTCATCACCAGGGTCTATTGCAGTTATCCTGTTCATTTTTCATTTTATGTTCTCCTGGATGATGCAGAACATGGAGATGAGCTCTCCATGCCTTTTCCCCCCTCATCCCCCAGGATGTTCCTGAAGTTCAGGTAGTGTTTTTGAAGATGAAAGTCTTCCTCTTTTTCACTGTTTTCAAGGCTTTAGCTATTTTTTCCACAGTTACATAGTGGGACACTTTCTTTTAGATCATGACACAGCAACTACCTATATTAATATCATACCTCCTTTTTAATCCTTTTTTAAAAGATGTCACTGTGAATGATCCCTTCTTGTCTGCTACAGCAAGGGCAATCAGACATGTATTTGTGCAGGTTTTGTGCTCTGCCAAACTTCCTCACTGGTCCCTGGTCCCTTTTGCTTCATCTCAGCGTGTTCATTCCTAAGATTGCTTCTCCCCAAAGTATTCTTTGGGTTATTTTTGGGAGGTGGTTGGTTCTTCTGGATTTACAAGTGAGCCATGCTGTTTACATGAAGAACATTTCCTTAAAGATGGTGCAATAGACTTTTTTTTATTTTTCGGCAGCCACATAGGGTCATCTGAAAGGCAACTTAAGAAATTGCATTCCTAAGTTTTCTGTACACACCACACAAAACAGATACAATCTGCTTTTATATCTACCAATGCACATAGCATCACTCACCCGACCTGCCTTGCTGCACCTTTGAACAGGTCTCTCTGAGTATGGCCACCCCAGTTAAGGTAAGAATGGGACCATGCTGGCTGAGGGAAATGCCCAGCCACCCCTGGCACAGTGACACAGGATGCATGTATCCAGTGTGTAATCTGAGGCTTTCTTCCTGAGGAAGAGCAGCTACCTCTGAAGTTATCCATATGCACAAGGCCATTGCACAAGCAGGACAGTAGTGGTTTAAACCCTCTCTTGCTCTCTTTATCTCCTTATTTAAAAAAAGATTTCAGATTATTTGATGGGCCTAGTGCAAAGCTCAGTGGAAAAATTCCCATGGCTTTATTTAAGAAAAAATAAAGGTGCAGACCTTTTTGTCCTGCGTAAGCAAATGGTCTCTACATGCCACATCTGGTATTCTTTTTCTTGGAAAGAAGTTCAGATCTCAGGCAGATCAACTCATCCATCCTTTGGCTCTGCAATTTAACATGCCAAGCTTCTGTCTCTTGCAGACCCCTTGCTTTGACAACGGAGGTCTGCAGCTAATCTTGTCCCCTTTCGCTGTGTTCCATGCTTCCTCAGACCCTGCTCACCCAGGACCACTCTGCTCTAGTCTATGTACCATGTCGCATCAGCGTGGACAGGGGCTGCATACGCTTAAAACAACATCGCTATTCAGTAGTTGCACAAGACTGGACAGTCCTTCTCCTTGCCCAGCTCTGAAGCTCACAGGAGCTGCGGGGACGCAACACTCCAGCATATGGCAGCACTTAACACAGGTCCTGTACACAGACTGGAAACCTAACTATAAGCACTGCTTTTCCTCTTTTCCTTGGGATCCGCAGCTCCCTTTCCAGAGCCTTTGGGGCTGCCTAATTCCTTTGTTCCCCAAAGTCACCCACGCCCACCCTGAACAGGCACGCGGCCTCCCAGCGAGCAGCAGGGACCCTGTAAGCCCCGTCTGCCAGCAACACCTCAGCCCAGCACAAGCTCCTTTACACCGACAGCACTCCCGGGATGCATCCGAGGGTGCAGGTTTACCTGCTGCCACCCTCTTCTCCCGCCACGTGCTCTCTCCACCTCGCTTGGGCCAACACAGGCACAGTCCCACAGCTACACACTGAGGAAGCCCCTGCAGAGGCAGCAAGCCCTGCCATCAGCTTTGCCAGACTGTACAACAGACCCCTCGGTACTGCCCAGCCAAAACGCACAGACAAGAGGTTCTCAACCTGGCACGATCTCTCAACCCTGCGGGACCAGGGCGCTTCACAGGAGCGTCCTACTGGGCCTGGGGAAAGCCAGCAGAGAGCAGAAACAGCAAAACCAAGCCATGCTGCAGTCCTGCAAACGCAGACAGGTGAGAGATTCACATCTCCTCCTCCTCCTGCTCTTCTTCCCACCTCCCTCCACAGCACCCTGGGGCTGGGAGCCACTGCTGGTGCACAGAAGGAGCAGCAAGGCCACAACTGCCTGCTGATCAAGTCTCACACAGAAGCACATGGACCAGATTTTGGCCTGATCCCCCGCACAACACAAGCCCTAGATGCCCACGCCGCCTTCTCCAAACTCAGCTGCTACCTTGTGTTTGGGATGTGGTGTATCCTTTTAGGGAGAAACCGAGGCTTGCCTGGAGAAATGAAACTACGACCGTTTCCCACCACCTCTCACGACTAAATCCCGAACTCCACGAAGGAGAACTGTGTCTTAATTCCCCCTTCCAGGCGGGCAAGTCCACCCTACCCACGCCGTCGCCACGATGCCTTACCCTCGCTCCCCCTGCCCGCACCAGCTTTGCTGACCTGACCGTGGGCGCAGGCAGCAATTACATTTTGAGGACTTTACCGGGACACAAGCAATAAACAAACCATAAAACGCGCCAACGCGCAAAGCCACGAGAGATCAACGTCCTCGAACCTCAGGACGCCGAGAGCACCGGGTGGGATCGCACCCGGGCTGCGCCCGGAGCCTGCCTGGCACGCGCCGCCCCGCCAGCCCCGGGCGCTGGGTGACGGCCAAACATCACGCAGCGCCGGGAAGAAGATGTAATTAATGAGCGTTTGGCGATGGCACAATTAAAACGTTTGCTGCAGCCGACCCAGAAGCTAACGAACGCCACGGGAACTACAGGAAACGCTTTGACGAGAAACACGCCAACTACCGCCGCCAGGAGCGAGCTGCCAGCCCGCAGCCCGCGGGGGCGATAGCACGGGAGGGTGGGCAACACCACGGGAGAAGGGCTCAGCGTCCCCCCCACACCCCGCTGTCGTACCCTCCGGGGAGACGGATTCCTCCCTCCCCCCTTCATTTAATTGTGTTACTTACTCCGACGAAGGATTTCGCTTCCATCTCAGCTCCTCGGGGAGACTCGCACATCCCACGCTCCCCCCGCGCTCCCGCAGGGGGAACACCGGCCCCGCGCGCTGCCGGCGCTCCGCCGGGGCGGGGCTGCCGTGCCGCGTCCTGCCCTGCCCGCCCCGTCCGGGTCTGGTGACCGCGGGTTTGGGGAAGGGGAGGGAGGGGCCAGGAACGAGAGGGGAGTGGTGCTGGGGCAGTGGCGCTGCCCGGAACGCGCAGGTGGGGCGCTGAGGGAAGTGAAGATGTAGGCGCGGGGCGGGCAGAGAGATGCCAGTGGGGGGGTCGACTAGTAGCACGTAGCCATCATTCATAGAATCATAGAATGGTTTGGGTTGGAAGTGTGATAAATGAGTGAGTCCCACTTAGAACTCCAATTAAAGTTTACAATTTATTAGGCGAATAAAAGCAAGCAAACAGCGCTGGGTGCGCCGGGAGTCTCTGCTCCACCAAGACGCACCCCGTATAGTTCCTATTTCTGGTTTATATTTCTTTTACTAATACATATTCTTAATTATTTCCGAGAAAAGGTGGTCTTATTACAATGAGCTCAGAGAAGTCATCTCCACACTCTCCACCCCTAACCCCCCCCCAGTTGTGCGTGCACAGTGTCTCCTGGTGGTCGTGAGTAGGGGTCTCAGGGATGAAGGCTGTATGTCTTCCTCGTGATGACTTTTTCACCGTCCCAGAAAACTAGCGAAGTCATCATGACTCTGCTCTGCGAAGTCATCAGGACCATCCGCGTTCGCCATCTTGGCTCCTGCTTATCTTACACAAGGGTTATGCAACTTACAGATATATGGCTTGAGCAAGCTAACTTAAAAATGGTTAAGTGAGATTAGAGGTTAAGCGCATACAGGCTCCTAGGCCCCTCTTGTCTAACACCTTGCAATTGGCAGCAAAGCAAAAACGTTAGGTGGCTTTTGCAAGAAGCGAGAACTATATACATACCATTCTGCTTCCTCTAGGGCTACGGTTATATAAGAACAAACAGAATGGTTAAAGGTTATATATACAGAGAAGGTCATATTTCACAATTGGGGCTCGTGGTTAGCAGCATCATGAGGCATTTCGCAGGTTTACATTTTTGCATTTCACAGAGATCTTAAACTAAGATAATCACTTATCTTGAATAGGCATACCCTACTCCTCACCACCTATTTGCACATCCATACATTGTCCCATATTGACACAAATCAAATGAACACATTTCTCAGAAGGGACCTCAAAGATCATCTAGTTCCAACCCCCCTGCCAGGGGCAGGGACACCTTCCACTACACCAGGTTGCTCAACGCCTCGTCCAACCTGGCCTTGAACACTTCCAGGGATGGGACATTTACAACTTCTTTGGGCAACCTGTTCCAATGCCTCACCACCCTCGGAGAGGACTGATTCGAATTGCAATAGACTGCATTCAAAATCTATTCATACAAAAAAGCTTTTTATATATATATATGTGTTTTAGTACCTTAATTGCCTGCTGTGTCCAACAGAGTTTCTGTTTGCAGAAATCACTAATCACTAATTCACTAATTCACACAATTCACTAATTCTTTCCCTCCTCGTTAGCCTGTACAGCTCCTCATTCATGGTGAAATTCTCTCGTAATTATTGCGGCACCTTGCAGAAATCTAGGCAAACTCCTCCAAAAGCTCTGCTGTGTAAGAAGGCAAGAGGTACGTAAGTGAGTGAATGTCATGTAGAGGTAAACATGTGCATCCTCAGTGTGCTTTTGGAAGCAGGGTGCCTTCTCAGCCTTCCCAGAGGCTTTCTGGTGGGGTGGAGGAAGCTCCCCTACTTCCTCTCCCTGTTCCCAAAGCACATTAAAATACACTGTTCCCTAAATAAAGAATGATGAGCTGAAACTGAGATGGAAAGAATGGAGAGAGAAAGATTAACTTCCCTTTCTCCTCTGCAGGGCAGCGTTGCTAGATGGGATCTGACTCCTCTGAGGTCATACCGCAGCCAGGACTAGGGAAAATTCAGGCTGCTGCAGTGTTGTGCTTGTTAATGCAAGGATGTATTTTCCAGATTCTCCTTTTCCCTATCTTGTTTTTGCATGAGGCAAAGTCAAAGGAGGAACAGTGTTCTCGTACAGAGCAAAGCTTGATGTGCCAACAGCAGCAGCTAACATTCAGCTGACCAAGTCGTTCCCATTGATGAGTCCCAGGTCAGCGGAGCTACCTGAGCTTCAGAGTTACACCGCAGTTCAGGCTGCTGTTGATATATCAACTCTTATAGAGCATCACAAAATTTGCTGGAGGTAGATGCAGAATAGACGTGCAGCAGGTTGAAAAGCTGGGCATGAAAAGGACAAAATGCCAAAAGGGGTGAAGTAGAGCAGAGGAGAAGGTAAGAAAGAAAAGACGCTATTTAAAGGCTGCATGGTTTTGCACTGCCATGATAGAAAGTAGCTGAGAACAGTTAGAGGAGAAATATTACTGTGCTCTTTGTGGAATGAAATAAATGGGAAAGTATTTCAAACAGGAAAAATTAGGAGGAAAAAAATCAAACAAAGGCAACTTGAAATCTTAATTTACTTAGAAAGTTAAGACTATGGAGGTGTGAAAAAACAGTAGTCAAGTGGCCTCTGGATACTACCATGATGAATACAGCACAGCCAGACGTGGTTCTGGTCTTGTAAAGCAAACCTGTGCGAAGTTGTTGGTACTAGTGGGGAAAACGTGACTGTGGAAAGGAAAATTTAAAAGCTATTTTTGTGTTGATTTGAAATTAATAACAGAGAACTCAGAAAGAACTATGAAACTAAAACATTTTATTCTAGAGGCATTACAGCAGGACTTTACACCATGGTAATGTGAAGTATCTGCTGACTGATGTGGAAACGATCTTGCAGGTCTTACCTCAATGGAAATACTCTACCAGCAGATGTCAAGCCCTCTCTAAACCCTCCTAATTCCCACCCACCCTTTCAAGCCTGAGTTTGCATCTCAGTTTTCTTCATTTGCACTGGAATTACTAGAGATGTCAAGAGTTGCTCCTGCTTTAGTCCTGAGATCACAATCTTTCTACAGGGATTTAGGAAGCCCATAAAATGAGGAATGACAGGAAATTAATCAACAAGCGATTGAGCCCTGAATAAGCATGTCTCCTGAGCAGGGGTCAAGGCAAGAATAACTTTTAGCAATATTTGCAGAAGAAATGACAAGCAGATTTCAAGATGAGGAAGCAGGGAAATGCAAAAGCCCAAGATTTCTCAACCTTCCTCAGAAAATAGATGTCTGCATTAAAAAGACTGATAGTGGAATTCAAAAGTATTGGACACAGAAGAACTTACCCAGAAGGAGCTTATCAGATTTTGAGGCATTCAGTAGTGAAAAGGGTTGAGGCTGGCAGCATCTGAGAGAGTCGAAACAAGCAGATACAAAAGTTGCAGCATGGGCATTGATGGAAATGCAGGTCTGATTTATAGCTGTGGATCAGAGTGAAGTATTTCTGGTTTGTTGGTCACAGTGGCACCAGTCATAGAACCTTGACTGGACTTCATACATTTAAACAGCTTTGTCTTCCTGAAACATGCTGCACTCAGTCTGAGGGAAATTAATTGATTTTTCAGAGGACTTAGAGGTTTATGAGGTTTTTTGAATGGTGACAATGTTTTGGATGTTTCATGAGACTTTATTCTTCCATCTCAGTTTTATATTGTGAGACATGGCACATCTTTTCTCTACACTATAACATACAGAAATGCCACTAAGTATTTAAACAACCTTAACTGAATCCCCTGGATTTGGGGATGTTTGTTCTGGGGACGTTTTGCAACAACCTGGCAATGTGTGTGTTTGCTCCTGCCCTGACTTATTGATAAATCCTCTCAACCCTCACCTAATTTCTGTCTTCAGGAACAAACAGGCAGCTCAGTATTTCTGAAAGGAGGTTGTATCTCTATCAGCAGCAGCCACAATGGCTTCTGGGAGTGGGGACATCTTGAGGAGGCAGCCTGCAGCACCAGGGAGGTCACTCTGGGCCATAAAAATACCTGGGAAGAAAAATGCAGCCCAGACCTGCTGGGAGCTGTTTTCTGGTTCCCTGTGTTTGCTCCTGGGGTTACCAGACCATGATGGCTACTCTAAGCTTGCAGTGCTGTGAGCAGGACCACAATGAGGCTCGAGGACACAATCTGGAGTTCTCTTTTGCACCCGATCCCCATGCTCGGGGCTGCCTGTCAACGAGGTGCCTCTGGCGACCTGGCACCAGCCAGCAGGAAACCTCAGGCAGAAGGATCTGGGTGGGATTTAGGTTGCCCGAACACATTGCAGCATGCCAATGCCATCATGAAGAAACAGCCCTGGTTTATTTGCAACAGGCAAATTCAGTAATCAAATTCAATGGCTGGTAAAAATGGTACTGTGATGGTTAGACAACAGGTTACAATACTGCTTCCCTTCACTCAAGAGCCAGGGCTACATGAGAAGGTTTTTTTTTCCTCATCAGAGTTTTGCAAGATGAGGGAAATGTTTTGGCTTACTATAAAATAACAGAAAGGAGAAGAAATACTAGAGTTAAATTTTATTAGCTAAATTTTAATTGACATTTTTGAAAAAGAAAAAAATTGAAAAAGAAATTTCTCAAATTCTTCCAGTTTGATACAGTCCCACCAATGTCAACTGAGGCTTCAGTGGGCTTGGGGCAAGGTCCAGGCAAAACAATTTTCCTTTCAAACAGAACAGCTGAGGTTTTAATTTCAACTTAACTACACCAGTGTCAAGCAGAAGGGTTAAAATGCCCTAAAAAACATTTAGTAAAGGCAGTTTACTCCATGTCTGGCACTAGCAGTTTTTAAAACAAGACACTAAAAGCCCTTCCAAGAGGTCAAATACAAAATGAGTTGAGCACTGGAGGTGTGTGGTGCCAGGAGGGGAAGGGCTGGAGAAAAGACTCTGGTTTCCTCACCCCATGGGACAGACTCTTGAAACCTTCTCCTTGAAAGGGCTGTTTTCTTGTGGCACATCCTCTTAGGATCTTGGAGTCCTTCACAAATGCTCATTCATCTTTTGACACCCCACTGATGAGCAAAAGTACCACCTGTGTTTTTAGAGCTGAGGGGACACACAAGAGGAGGAAGGGAAGAACGAGCATAAGGAGAAGGCTGACACTGCACTGCCCCATGGACACACCAGCTGAGCAAAGCTACCGCCCTTGAGACTGGGATTTGGAGTAGTAATGTAAGGAGAAAAAAAAAATTGCGCTTCAGGGAAAAAGGGCAAGAAACTCCTGCAACAAACTGCCTGTTCACAGTCAAGAAATTCAGCTACAGAGGTAAATGTTAGAGAATTAGAGGGAAAGGGATTTAGATGGCCCCATTAGGTCTGCAGGGCTAGCCTTTAGGGCTGATTATCTGATGGTTACTTTGTGATAGCAATGTCTGTGAGTCCTGCAGCTGAAGGCCAGCTCTGCTAGTTAGGGAGAGATAGGAACTATGAGGAGGTACCAGTTCTTCTTGTTATCTTGCAAATAGATAATCAACTTTGTCCACTCAGTCATTGGATCAGCAGAACACAAAGGGAGAGCTGGCATGGGAGACCTGCTCGTAATGTCCTGCTAAAAAGAGAAGCTTAAGGGAGAGATAAACAAACCTCTCTCCTCAGACCCAGTGTCTGATAAGATATGAGCAAAAAGAGAACCAGGCTTTGTTGCCAGAACCCGTTCTGACAGAGAGAGAAACTGGGCAGGAAGAAAAAATAAATGCATTCCTGTCCACTAGAATGGATTTCCAGTTACTGGAAGAAAGGAAATCTCCTCCTCTCATTCCTCCCTTTGCTCTGTTAATTTGTTATCTAGTCCTTCAGAATTGCGAGATGGGGTAAATTCCTGAGCTGTTTCTCAACCATACTCCCCATTCTGCTTTAATCTTTCTTTTCTTTTTTTTTTTTTTTTGGTAGCTAGGACAGGTCAGAAACAAAACCCTCCTCTCTGATGTCCTGATCCTTGGAGAAACTGAAGCAACAATGTGGACGAACACCTTTCATCTAAGAAGGCAGTCCTCAGAGCGGCACGAAAGGCAGTAGCCTGGGCAGGAGTGGGGCTGCAGCATTACCCTAGAAAGGGCAAGACTACCAAGACACAACACCATGCCCTGCCCGTGTCTTTCCTGTGTGCAGCTCCTGACTTGGTGGCAGACTACAAGGAGGAGGAGGAAGGACCTTTTTTTTTTCTTAAATTCATCACTATGGTGAAGCTGAGGAAGCAAGTCATGTCCTTCAGCAGCCATGAGCAACATTGGACCTTCTGCCTGTGATCAGTTGTGAAAACTACATGTCTGTGTCTTCAGGGACAAATTTCCAGTACCTTTGACACTGGACAAAGGTTGAAGCTTAGAGTGTCTGGATCTTTAAGCCACCCAAACCTTAAACTCCTGTGGTTCTCATGTAGGTTAAGCCTTGATGGCTCTGAGCTCTTAACGGATCATTGGGGAATAACTGTGAATATTATTCTGGAGTTGGTGGGTTCTTTCACCCTGATGCATTGCTGATTTGTACTGCGAACCATAACCATAGCCTGCCATGGAGCAAGACCTTTTAAGGGCCACAATTCAGCACAGAGATGACTCACGCTGGTACAGGTCAAATAAACTGGATCCTGAGCGCAGAACCAGCCCTGTTCCATGCGCTGCAAAGCTATACCTGTTGCAATTTCACACTTGGTGCTTCTGTTTGGTCTCTGTGTGGGTTTCATATGTATTGGGGCACATGAGGAAAAGCATGCAAGGATGGATATCTTGGGCAGTGCAGGCATAATCTGTGGTGCCCTGCAGTAGAGGTTCATTTTCCAACAGGACTTCACACTACAAACAGTAAAAGTCATCCAAGGCAGAGAATTTAGGTTCAGGGATGGTAGCAGCTGAGCTCAGGATGTCAGTCTGGATCAAACGTTGATAATACTAAAGGCTAAGATCTACAACAGAAAAATGACTTAAGTTTCCAAATGGGCTAGATAACCTAGGAAAGTACTTCATCTTTTATTACATTTATTTATTCTATTACAGAGTAACAAAGCACCATTGTGACCTCCTATGCTGCCACAGGTCAGTAATTTATAGCACAGCCATTTATAAACTACCAGATATATATTACTAGGCCTTTTTTTTCCTACCAACATGGCCTAAAAACCACCATCCATTGGTGGATTGTTTTGCACTGGTTCTTGTATCAGGAATGTGGAGCTGAAAATTTGCACAAGATACACAAGGGCTGCAGCTACTGGTGCAGTCCCACTCTTGCACACTTAGATTAGCAGCTCTGCTGGAAGTGTATGCGAAAACATTCCAGTTAACATTTCCCACCTACAGACCAAGTCTGTGTAATGTTTTATTTTGCCTGAGCTAATTCATCGATATCCAAATATACACTCAGTACGGCCCATCTTCCCCAAACTTTGTAAAAATAACGTTGTAAGTACCCTTCAAGCTGTTATACAGCATTCCTAGTTAGGGAATGTTGCTTGCACAGGTGTGCACCATGTACAGACTGCAATGTTGTCTGGCTACAAAAGCAGCTTTGCCAAGCCTCAAAATACAGTGTTAACAAACCACCTTCTGTAAAAAGCAACGGTAAGAAGCCACCCCAATGCACTGGAAGCTCAGCAGCTGTCTGAATGAATGTCACTGTTTGTGTTTGATGAAGGAGACACAAGCAGATGGAAAGGAGCTGCTTTAGAGTGACCAAACCCTATCTGACTGTCATTTGTTTCCTCCCATGAGTTAATTTTCCACAGCAGTTTTCTTGTAGTTGCACTCAAGATTCACTAAAGCTTTTCTAACCATGCCTTGCCCTATCAGAAAAAAAATCCACCGCCTCTTCTAAACAAATCAAATCCTACACAAGATTTAAGTCTGAAGGCTATCTTGTTTGACGAATGGCTTTCCCATGGATTAGGATGTTCCTAACCGTTGGGTTTTGCTGTAAAAACAAAGTTGGTGTTTTTTTACAGTTATATACCTCCATATCTATTTTATCTGCAGGGATCATGGCAATGGCACTAATCAATTCATAGTAATAAAGCACAGTAATAAATCTTATTACGGGAGCAGATGACCACTTTTATTTCAGCACGTGTTTAGAAGCTGCAGGGAGCAAGGACATTTGTGGTAAGTTGAAATGCAAGTTTTTCCTGTTCCCTGGTAACAAATAAATAACATGATGGTGTACCCACTGTGCACTATTGCACTTATTAACTTTTTTTATATGAATAGCTGTGTTATTGAGATGAGAGAAGTTCCTTCAGTTTGTGGGCGTGATGAGAACCATCAGCTACAGATTCAGACATTGCTATAAATATACTTGAAATATTTCTGATCCTGAAATGGCCCTTAGGTTCTCTGATGTAGACAAAAATTTGTATCAAGCTACAGGGATAGACCCTTATTTTTCAGTCTCTGCTCCATA
Organism: Tauraco erythrolophus; assembly: GCF_009769465.1. Taxonomy (NCBI): domain Eukaryota; kingdom Metazoa; phylum Chordata; class Aves; order Musophagiformes; family Musophagidae; genus Tauraco; species Tauraco erythrolophus. The sequence goes on from NC_141465.1 coordinate 59,796,258, forward strand.
CTGAAAGGAAGCTCACGTAAAGCAGGTACAATGATCTAAGTAACCTGGTAATTTAGTTGGATCTGAGTAACCTGGGGAAAGGAGGTTAACACAAACCCACCCAATTGGCGATTTATAGAAAATAGAACTTGTCAGCTAGGGGTTTTGTTTATTTTTGATTTTGGGAAGTTTTTTTAAGGAAATTAGATATATGCAGTTGCCTTATCGTGTACTGTCTTTCTTCCTATTTTCTTACCCTCAGCACTTTTTAAACCACAAGCTGAGCTCAAACCACAATTACATCAGCTATAGCACAAGGTTCTTGAAAAAAAGTCTTTCTTTAATGTTCTGATAATTTGATTAACAGGCCCTTGGATTTTGGGCCAAACGCAGAGGAGCGGACATTGCTGGTCTCCCATGGAGGTCACATGATAGGACCAAGAAGGCAGAAAGTTTGAGAAAGTTTATTTTGTGTTTCATCCTTCTGCCATAGCTGGAGGGGACTAATCACCTTGCAGACAGCTGCACACTGTAGGGTGTGCTTGCTGCTGGGACCCTGTCTAGAAAGAGGTCCCAGTGATACAGCTTTAAACATCTGCCTTACAGGCCTTTACATCTGAGATCCTGCAGTCATTTCCTTATGTAGGTGTGCTGCAGACCAACTGACCAAGCAGACCAAGCCCTGAGCAGCCTGTCCCACCCCAGAGCTTCCCAGCTTTGGCAGGAGGTTGGGCTGGAGACACCCTCAAGGGCCCTTCCAGCCCAAGCTGTGCTGTGAGCCTGCGGCCACATCTCAGGGAACTGAGGAGGAGCAAGGAGCAAGCTTACATGTATGAGGCAGATCTTTTTGCATCCTTTGGTCGATTGAACTAAGGAAAGCAGGTATTTTGAAGGATGACATGGTTATCCTTCAAAATTAGAAGGAGGCATGCATAAAGCCAAACAGTCCTAGCCTTGTAAGACATAGACCTTGCCAGACTAACTTGATTTTTAGATTGGGTTTCTTTGTAGCAGATGTAGTACATGCAGCCACACTGTTGTATGCCTGCCTCTCCTCCCTTTCATATCTTCTCTTTCCTCCCAGCAGTTTCTGAATGCAAGCTAACTTCCCTCTAAAGTCAACAGAGAGAAAAGAGCACATCTAGCACGCCATTCATCTAACCTATTTCAGATCAACTCAAACAAACACGTACTGCTACCAAAGTTTTCCAACTGGTTTCCACCCCGTGGAAGCCCTTCCTGAGGGCACCACTTTACTAAAGACTCACGTTACAGGTGCTCTTACTTTTTGAGTGGAATAACCATGTTCTCCAACCTCACTTTTCTTTCTGCTGCTTGTCCCTTTCCTTTACATTGCCGATCATCTCAGCAATCAAACTCAGTCATCCTTCAAAATACCTGCTTTCCTTTGTGCAATCGATCAAGGGATGCAAGAAGATCTGCCTCATACATGTAAGCTTGCTCCTTTCCAAACTTGTTTTTCACCCACTGGATCGTGTGATTTGCAAGGACTATGCCTACAGCTTGGACATAAAGGTAATTTCTCAGCTCTGGGGTTGAAGAGCACAACAAACCCACATCAAGGTGAGATCTAGCCATGCACATGATTCTCTGTGCTCCTCATTTCTGTACAAGAAGCTTGAGCAGGTCCGTTAAGTTGTACAACCAGGAGACAAAAGCCTGTACTTCAGGACAGAAGCAGCCAAAGACACTGAGTTTTTCCCCATTATGGGAAGTAATCCCCATTATGGGAAGTGCTCACAGTGGCACTGTAAGGCAAGTAGGAAAACAAGCCAGCAAGATATCACCATGCTAGGGCGGAACAGAGACAAGAGTCAGCGGTTGGAGGACAAGCAGACAGCTAAAAATGAAACACAGTTCTACTGACTCTGCATCTCCATTTTACCCATCAAGTGGACTACTGGGAAAGGAAAGCAGTGCTGTCATGTTCCTACCACTGCTGAGTGAAAGCAGATTGTGAGATTCATTAGTTAAAGCTATACCATCACTGCAGGGCTGGGAAAATGAGAAAACAATGATCCTAAAAGGATAAAAAAATTTCTAAGAACATATCAGTAAGGCATCAAAATATGTGAAGCTTGCTCACTCTTCACCCAGCAATCCTGAGCTTCCTCATTTTTAAAGCGAAAGTGAGCAGAAAATCCCCCAAATTATTTCATGTTAGCGTGAGGTTGAGAAATGCAAGTTCCTTTGCTCTTACATTCTCAGCTCCTTTTGCTGTCACAGAGCTTAGGAGAGGGAAATCCTAGAGGAAATTTAGGATATGGCCGGACAAGCACATTCATGCAGCGGTCTGTGTTCCCTTTTGTTGTCTTGCTTACCAGAGCATGACTGCCTGGAGAACGAAGACCAGTGACACGCTTGTGTCAAAATGCTTGTGTACAACAAGAGAGTAGTGAACTTGCAGCTTACTTTTGCTTGGATGTTAGTTATGGGCTCTGCATAGCACCCAGATTTGCCCAGATAGCAAGCATTGGAGGTCAGGATGTATGTTTCTTCCCTCAGTTCCTCCCATGTGCGCTTTCTACCCGAGCTTCCAAAAAATAGCCAACCAACGGTGGTGCAAACAGACAGATGGAGCTGCTATCTTAATGGCATACTTTAGTGGAACCACCCCAACAGCAGAAGTCTCCAGCTTGTGCAAGGCCTTGGCATGATAATCATGGCTAAGCAGAAGTATTTGCACAATCTCCAGTTATTATTTAATCCAACACCTAGGGAAAAATGTCAGGCTGTTGTCTTGCAAAAGTGCAGAGTGATGTTAAGGGCTGTAAAATGTCTTACATAAGCTTTCTCAATTCAGGCTCAGAAAAACACAAATTAAAACGTGACTCATATTCTGACAGAGCAGCTGAGTCTCAGCCTCCATTTCCAGCAGCACATGCATGAGCAGGCATGTCCCTGCGTATTACTGTCCCTCTTGTCTTGATTAGGCAGGTTTCCTTCCAAAACAAAAGCTAACTTTTGCTCACTACATGAGAAACAAGGGCAGGAGAGCCTGTTTCTTACTCTGCTCTTCTTTGAGACTCATCTCCAAGGGCTAGACCATGGGCAACAGGCACAGCTTCTCTTTGGAACACAGATTGATAGAAGTCCAGATGAAATACAGATTCGTGTTTTCCCACAGTTACTTAGCAAGCCTAGAAGTGTCTGGTGAGTTTCTTAAATCCACACAAGTTGTGCATGCAGGTCTCCCCAGGGGAACAGAGGGGAATACAGATATCTCCTAAACAGAAAATTCCCAAGTATTTAGTCTTTGTAGGGGCAGACAGCAAAGGAAAACTCCTCGCACTAGAACAGCTGAAGTTCACATAGCTATCTCCCACTGTCATCACTCCCTACGCACACCGAGTCTTCATTTTCCTGAGGGTTTTATGCTCCTAAGCAGCATTTTGATTGCTTCACCCATCAGATCTTGGCATCACCTGGAGTTTCATCTGAGGCAAACCTGGCATGTACCTGAAAGTCCTTTCTGCCAGAGGATTGGAGCCTCACAGAAGACGCTGTTGTAGCGAGTAACCTCTATAGAGCAATACCATCCCAAACTAAAATCAAACAAATTGCAGCCTAGAAATTCCCATTTCTCTCCACCAGGCTCCTTTAATGCTTACAGAAGCTAGCTCCTCTGACAAGCCATCTCCAAGCAGAGATGGAGCTCTAATTGGAGCTAATTAGTCAAAGTTGCTTTAGAGAGTTGCAGAGATGTTTGACGACAGCAGGCCAATGCTGCATGAACAGGCGTGACTGACGGTTCATATTGGATCAACGTACTACAAGATGACATGGCAGCTCAAAATAGGCTGGAGTCAGGCATGGGCACGCAGTTTGCCATTAGCCAGAGCATCTGACAGAGATGTTGTGCATGCTTTTTCTTTACAGTCTGGCTTTATGCCAGTTGCAGAAGGACAGACAGCCAATACCTGGTCCATCACAGAGCCTGCTGACTCAAGAGAAACCACCTAGCTTTTTTGGCATATTGATTGAGGGTTGGTATTTTTTTAGGAAACCAACACTGTGTCATTATGCCCAAGAACTGTGAATTGGTTGAAGAGTCCCAGTGTTAGATTTACTGTGGCACCAGAACATGGCTTCGTCATGAACCGATTTTGCCTCAGGTCTTGTCTCAGATGTATCATCTGCTTTCTAGAGTATCAAATTCAGCATTTAAAAGGAGTTTCAGTAAGAACAGATGACGCCAACAGAGGTCAGTGCATCACCGTAACTCAGTCTCTCCTAATCTTAACTGGTAAAAACAGGCCACCTCGTAGATGATGTTTTTTTTTTTAAATGGAGGAAGTGATTTAAAATATATTTGTAAGCAACATCTTTCAAGAGGAATCATCCTAGCCACTAGCTCATCCTAAGAATAACAATAGAAGAAGAATGAACAACAAAGCTCCCTATTTTTAAAGTAAAAGAAAGAACTTTAGTGAACCTACAGTTTTCTGACGTTGATTCCTCCTCCAGCCCTCAACCACACACAAACATTTAAAGCAGATGCTGAAAAGAAATGAGAAGTTTATAAAATTACCTTATGCGGTTTTAATTATTAGAAAGATCACTAACACAGCAGGAAATGTACCTTATGAACTATGGCTCACCTTAGGACATTGTCTTTGCACCAACAAGGAACTGTACATGGAAATGTGCAGGTGAAATGGATAAAGCCATATGTTAAAGTAAACGAGAGGTTTACTTTCTGCTCTATTGAGAAATCCCTACTGACAGGCTGTAGAAAATAGCAACTCCTTCTCAGTGGCCTGCCTCTTAAGGAAAACCAAGAGCAAATTCCTAGGATAGCCACCTCAAAATCACCCCTGGCAGCTTCAGTGCCTGCATGTTGAGCAAAGATCACCTACACTGGAGAAATGGTAAGGACATACACAGAGCTGACTCACGTTGCTCCCACTCACCCTTGTGAAAGTAGGAGCAAACAGACCTCGTTGGCATTGGCAGCGAGTGGGAGGAAGATGGAGCAACAGCAGCAGCAGTCAGAAGAGGAAAGATGGAGTCTGCAAGGTTTGCTATCAGCTTTCCTGGGCATTAATTTTTGCATTCCCTTCTCTCAGTAGTTCCTCCCACTAGTTCCCATTACCAACCCCTACTGCAGTCCCCACTTTGCCAAAACCCACCAGTTGTTAGTGTAGTAGGAGGCAGCAGATGGGGCTCTGCTGAGGCTCTCCAAATCTGCTAAAGATTCTTTAAGCAATCCTGTTTGTGCCTCAGTTAACCAAGAGCAGAGGTGATAGCACTGATCTCTCTGCAGCTTGTCCAGGCAGATGGTCCTTGTGTATCTGTAGCAAGTTTTCCCTAGCAGGGTATCAACTGTCCTTGGTGTCCTTTACAGCTCGCTTTCACATACAAGCAGTATAATGAACATCACATTCTGCAAAGAGGGTTATTAATCAGAAAAAGCAAAGCTCCTGTCAAATGAAGGGAAACAAATTGAGCAATGCCAAGCTCCAGCATCCCTTAACTGAGAGGATTCCTGTGCCAGACAACATAAACCTGCCCTTGGGAACAGAGCTTTGAGAAGACCTCTAAGCACTGGGAAGGTAGAAACACTGGTGAGGCTGCATCTCGAATACTGTGTTCAGTTTTGGGCCCCTCAGTGCAAGAAAGACTTTGAGGTCCTGGAGCGTGTCCACAGAAGGGCAATGAAGCTGGTGAAGGGTCTAGAGCACAAGTGTTATGAGGAGCAGCTGAGGCAACTGGGGTTGTTTAGCCTGGAGAAAAGGAGGCTCAAGGTAGATCCTATTGCTCTCTACAACTACCTGTAAGGAGGTTGTAGTGAAGTGGGTGTTGGTCTCTTCTCCCAAGTAACAAGTGATAGGACAAGAGGAAATCGCGTCAGGTTGCACCAGAGGAGGTTTAGATTGGATATTAGGAAGAATTTATTCACTGAAAAGGTTGTCAAGCATTGGAACAGGCTTCCCAGGGAAGTGGTTGTGTCACCATCCCTGGAGATATTTAAAAGACGTGTATATGTGGTGCTTAGGGACATGGTTTAGTGGTGGAGTTGGCAGTGCTAGGTTAACGGTTGGACTCGATGATCTTAAAGGTCTTTTCCAACTGCTATCATTCTATGATTCTATGAACACTGTAACTACTCAGCCTCACTGTGCAAAGGCACAAGCCAACACTATCACTCAGTGATCTCCCAGGTAATTTTAATTTTATAACCAATGCCACCTATATTTGAGACAGGAGTCCAGGTCACCAGATCGTCAAGGTGGGATTCAGCTCGTTCAACTCCATAGATACCTGCAGTGTAGATGTATATTGATGTCTGTGCTACCTAGCTAAGACTTCTTTTGCAATCAAAGGGAGTAAATAATTAAAAGCTGCAATTCACCAGCCTTGAGTAGACATCTAAAATCAGCTTGCTGATTTGCACCCTAGAGCTGCCTGTTTCCATCCTCCATATAGTGAAGAATTTGTTGGTTTCAAAGCACTAAACTTTTGTTAAAGAGCACAAATGAGCTGTCTGAAGAAGGGGAGAGAGCCTTGGCCCAGGCAGGAGTCTGGCAGAGGGGACAAGAGCACACAGCCCTGGCCAGGCACCCCAGGAGCACTGGCTGCAGGGTATTCAGTGATCCCACAATGGAAGACACAATTCCAGATCTCAAATTGTTCCACAACATCAAAAGTACAATCTTTCCGAAGAGAGGACAGACAAGTTTGTCCATAGTACTCTTTTTTTTTTTTTTGACAGAAGTAGTGATTTATGCTGAATCACTTGAAAAAACCCAATTGTCCCTGAAAACATTCATGCTACAGTATCACCTCATGTTTTTCACTCCTTTTCTCCACAGCAATATTCCAGGTCATCCAGAGCTTCCATCCTTGGTTTGTAGTGCCTAAGAGAAAGCAAACACCTGCTTGAGCATTTCTGTACATGAATTGGAAAGATAATTTCATGCCATATTTACAGTGATTGTGGCTATACTGGCTTTCCTGTGCTCCCATCACATGAGCAAGTCCAAGGTGCTCCAAAGAAGCATGCGCAAGTGCTGGGGCAGAGGAGGGTAGAATGAAGGCTGAAGGGGGATCCAGGTACAGGTGCAAAGTGTGGCATAAGGCAGGACTGGCCGAAGTCAGTTGCCCTTTCCCTGCCACACAGCATAGAATCATAGAATGATTTGAGTTGGAAAGGACCTTAAAGATCATCTAGTTCCAATCCCCCTGCCACAGGCAGGGACACCCTCCACTAGGTCAGGTTGCTCAAAGCCTCATCCAACCCGGCCTTGAACACCTCCAGGAATGGGGCAGTCACAAATTCTCTGGGCAATCTGTTCCAGTGTTCCACCACTCTCAGAGTGAAGAATTTCTTCCTTGTTTCCTTATAGCTAATCTAAATCTCCCCTCTTTCAGTTTAAATCCATTGCCCCTTGTCCTATCACTACACATTCTTGTCAAAAGTCCCTCTCCAGCTTACCTATAGGCCGCCCTTTAAGTACTGGAAGGCTGCTAGAAGGTCTCCCAGGAGCCTTCTCTTCTGCAGGCTGAACAACCCCTGCTCTCTCAGCCTGTCTTCACAGGAGAGGTGCTCCAGCCCTCGGATCATCTTCATGGCACTCTTCTGAACTTACTCCAACAACTGCATGTCCTGGTTCTTTAAGGATATGACTTAAAGAAGACAGCAGCTGATGAGGATGAGGGTGTTACACCTCGTCAGAGGTTATCACTGCTAGCATTTACAGCTCATATGAGTCTTATTTTGGTGCAGGAGGAGAACCTGGCATCCACAACAACTGTTTCTTTGACCTTTGGGTTCTCAATGCTGCAACACGCAGCACAAACAAACTCAATAAACCAGTACTTTAAGCAGCTCAAGCAACCTACAATCTTAGACAAAATAAATTAATCTACATCTATTTCCGCCCTTCAGCTGTTCTTTTGCAGACACCCAATTCACGCTTATACACCTCCCAAGGAGCTGCCTTTTTCTCCTGCAGCCATTTTCCCAGTCAGGCCCATCTGCTGACCAAAGTCACCCCGCAGGTCATCCTCTAGTCCTTTTAGCAGTTCATAGGGCAAGTGGCTTCTCATTTTCCAAGAGTATTTTCAACTGAATAGCAGTTCAAAGTTCAATGTCTCTCCTTTGTAGGCCGTGCATTATTACCCTCTGAAATCTCAGTCTGCTTTGACACAGAGAGATAACAGCAAGAAGGTGGCAAAGATCCGGATTCAAAGTTATGTTTGCAAGTTGCCACTGACATGAGTATGGAGCATGATAGGGTCAAGGCAAAATAAACAAACTTTGCAACGCTAGGTAATTTCAGCCAGGCAGGTACCTCTTTGTTCTGCCAGGGACCTATTTATCCACAGTAGGTAGCACTTAGTGAACTATTTGTTTAAAGCCAGTTACTTTGTGTCTGTGGTATCTCTCATTAGCAAAAAGACCATCTTTAGCATTTCTCTTTAAGATGAGGTAGATAATCTGAACAATAAACAGACAAGCAAAGGTTGCTAGAAAAATTATTGTGTCTCCTTATTGAGAATAAAGAAATGCTTTTACATCTTCTTTCCTGCCCAGAGTCCCAGGCACAACAGTAAAAGCTGGTGGAGCAAATCCTACGTCCCTGTATTTGCCAATTCCAGGCCTGTGACAACACATAGGTGCAGCAGCAATGCCAGCGCAGCTGTGATGTTTAACCAGCTTCATTCACGTCCTGCCTGCACTGATGAATATTTGGAAACCCTCAGTTTAGATGTAATGGGTTGTCTCAAAGACATGACTTTTCAGGAAGGCAAGAAAAGGCAGTCACGTTTTCCCATAAGGGCTAGGAAACACAAGAACTAGAATCTTCCCGGTTGGCAGCCTATTCCCAACACACAAAAGCATACAAGAGAAGTAAGATTTATCCAGCCTGGTTAAATATAGTAGTTTACATTAAACATAGTGAGTACTTTGGAAAGCTTATAAAAGGCAGGAGGTACAGAGCAATCCCTCATAAGGGAAGCCAGTTCCCATCAGTCACTGCTATCTTGTTGACAAATTCTTTTATGTTCTGCCTATGTTCCGTGCTGGGGAGATACCTCGTCAGCAGCTTACCGCTGGGCAGGCAGCAGCCTCCCTGCTGTGCTTCTCACTATGTGGGGCTGACCTACAGCAACCCACATACCCAGTCACCCAGTAACCACCTCGGAATGTATCCTCACCAAGGACTATAAACACCATACTGATCCCTACACGCACAAAGAGAACGAACCCAGTCCCATACCTCCTTCCTTCATGCCTTTGTCCTGCTCAGGGCAAAGGGCCTTTGCCTTACTTTGGTTAACAAGGCTGGAGAATAGTCCCACCATAGTTTTCAGCCAATGCTTTTTTTTTTGAGGAAGCAAAATAATGAAACAGTAAGTTCTGAAATCTGAAGAGAAGCGAAGTAGTGGGCTATTGGCAACAAATACAAATTAATCTTCAAACCTTTATTAGTTTAGGAAGCCATGCTACAACGAGAGAGATCCCAAAGCGCTCAGACCTTGGAGTCTGAGAGCAGCACACACAGTACCGCCCTTTAGAGATAGGGGAAGGAGTGACTGGAGAATTACAAACCAGTGAGCCTGGCTTGCCTGGCTGAGGAAGCTCTAGAAAAAAAAAAAAAAAAAGAATATTAAGAATTTCTCAAGAGCAAATTGTTTCAAAATGATCTACTTCCCTTTTCTGGCAGAGCAAATAGCCTAGTGGATAGGCAATTTTGCAAATAATTTGGTAATTTTTATTAAACAAAGTATCTGCACACACTTCCTATCTGTTTTTTTAATTAAAGGTTAGGATACTTGACTTGCATCCAGATGTCTTGTTTTCACATTCCTATCCAGACTGGGTAAACAGGAAATCTTGCATAATTTTCAATGATGTTCCTTATACCAGTTTGGCATTGACATGGTGCCAGGGGGGCATTTAACACCTTTGTTCTTCAGAACCTCCAGCAGCTTAATTACTATTGGAATTATGACTAGGGAAAAAAACAACTGCCTGGTTGTTGAGCAAACATTAGAATGAGCTGATCATTTTCTTTCTCAATCAAGGTGTCTTTGTGCAGCTGTATGGACTCACGTCCCTTCCAGGGCAGGTAGGAACAAAGCAGAGCGATGGGCCAAGAGCCTTTATCCTGTTTTACCAATTATCTGGTCAAGTAGTGCAGAAGCAAAGTGCTTGCTAATGACTGAAATTAATAATCTAGAATAAGTGTCCAAATAATGCGGGTTTTACAGTAGACTTCAGGTAACCGTGCTGAAATACTGCAGTTTGGAAAATCTTGTTCAATGGCCAAGTATATTAAATAGTGCTTAGTGAATAAAGCTGCCTTCTTGGCCCTCTGGATCTCCAATTTCTTTCCGGACTGCAGCCCAGTTTGACTGAAGGGGCCAAATATACAACCTACCTCACCCACGTCACATCGCTCTTCAAAATGGGTGGGACGTTGCCCTGGGACACATGAATTGACCTGCCCTCTGCTTGATCGGAGTGCAGAACCAGATCTCTTGCTTGTCAGCAGGCCAGAAGGCTACCATGTAAATAAGTTGAGCATTAGGGATATTTTAAAAGAAAGAAATTAACACAGCTTGGTTCTTTCAAAAGTGCTAGGAGGGACCCCTTGCCAGGAGAGGGATGCTGGTTCTGAAGAAAATGGCTAATTCTAGGAGCAATCTGCATACAGCCCAATGGAAAATGTGCTTAACACTTCTGAATGGCTAATCACAATTTCTCTGCTCCTCCATATATGGGTTATTGTGGGAGATTATCCTTATGACGCATTGAGTACTTACTCCTTGCTCATAGTGTCTGAGGGCTAACTCAAGGCTTTGAACAGCAGTGGTCAAAAGGCCAAATACTTCAGAGAAAGATGCTGAAACATTTGGTCTGGTAAATGATGAGTATTATTGACTTTGTAACATCACAAAGTGTCAGCATTAAGGATCTGAAGATGTATTACGTGCTGTGTATCTTTCCAGGCAGTAAAAAGATAGCAAATTCAATGCAAAGGCTAGATTTCACTGGATATCTACAAGTTTTATGCATTCACAAATAATTAAAGTCAACCTTTCCCTAGAAAGTAAATAGAGAAATACAAACAAAAGACAGATTTAAAACAGTTGATTCAATGAAGAGCTGTTGCACGTGCACTAGTCTTTTCCTAAAAACAGCTTCTGGAGCTCCTCCTGAGCTCAAGTAGATCCTCAGAGAGCTGTATCCTCCACTGGGACAGAAACTGCTGCTCTGGCTTGGACCAAAAGGATCACAATGTTTCAGCAAATCCAGCATAGTGTTGGGTCATTATTTAAACAGTCTCTAAAAATACACCTTGACATAGCACCTTCTGTACCACTGTGGTATAATCAGCTCCTGTTCACTGGGAAATGAACTGAAGGTCAGGGGGCTTTCAAGTCAAGGACAGGCTTGTACAAAGTCAGGAAACACTGAGAGACACCCTCCACAGCACTCTGGTTTTACACAGGCTCATCTGTCTGCATTTTCCAGAGTGTGTTTCACTTACTCACATGCAAGATGCTATTTCTGCCCTGTCTGCAGACCATGCAGGAGAAGCAGCGGGAAGAGGTGAGCAACTTCTCCACTTCCATTGCTTGCCCGCTTAGTCTGGCCAGGTTTTGGACAGGACCTGGCTCGCTGCAGGTGTGCTGAGGCCTTTGGGGAAACCTCAAATTCAAGAGTCAGCTTTCATGTAGTCATTGGTGTGGGAGAAAACTCTGCACAGGTTGGAGAAAGGGAGAAATGTCAATAGGCCAAATTTGCCCTCCCACAGAGGAAAGAGGAGCTGAGGATAATGCAGCAAGAAACCTGAGCAGATATATACATCATTGAATGCAGGGACAAGGACTTCAAACTCAATACTGAGCAATATGGACCACAAAGAGACAGAAGAAAGCTGACAAGTGAGATTATTCTAATGGTTTTAAGCTGAAAGAGGGTAGATTTAGCTTAGATATATGGAAGAAATTTTTCACTCTGAGGGTGGTGAGGCACTGGAACAGGTTGCCCAGAGAAGTTATAGATGCCCCATCCCTGGAAGTGTTCAAGGCCAGGTTGGATGAGGCTTTGGGGAACCTGGTGTAGTAGAAGGTTTCCCTGTCCGTGGCAGGGGGGTTGGAACTAGATGATCTTTGAGGTCGCTTCCAACCCTAACCATCCTATGATTCTATGATTCTAAGTTCAGAGAGTAAACTACGGGGAAAGAGAAGAGAAGAAAAAGGAAACGTAAAGAGAAAAGGGAAAAAGGAGAAAAAGCTTTGAAACAGGAAAGGGAGACTGAAGTCATGGATGCAATAAGAAGATATGAAAAGCAAAGGGAAGTTCATGTGTCTATGTGCAAATATGACCCCTGGTAGGACAACTCTATGGACTGTCGGTTTTCAGTATCACAGACCATCCTGGTAACTCGCAGCCTGTTTGTACCCTGACTGTGTGTGGTCACTCAGCACTTTCATGGTAATATCTGAATGCAGAAAAAAAATAATCCATAAGCATATTTTAAATATGGTTGCATAGGTTATTTTCAATGGCATAAACGATGTCCTAAAAACAAGACAAAAGAATTCATGACAAGGCAAGCGGAAACAGGCTAGCAAGGATGTAAAAATGGAGTGTGGGATACTACAAATAAGTCTGATCACCAAGAAAACACTTCAGGGGAAGTCCCACAGCAGAGGAGCAGTCCAGTTCAAGTCATCACTCTTGAAATATTTATTAAAATCTGCCATATCATTGCTGGTACATCACTGTAACACCAAAAGACAAACCAGGAGTCAGATTCTGCTTTGAGATCCACAGACTTGAAAATCCAAAGCTGGTCATCAGAAAGTTTAACAAAACTAAGCTCGGGCTCGAAGAGGTTTATGGAAAGTCACAAAAGCTATTAAGGATTAACTTTACCTCCTAACCTGTTGCATCGTGCCACAGGCCCACAGAACAAGGAATATCTTCAATTCCTAACAAGCACACTCTTAAATGTGGATTTAGAAATCCTCACACAGATAAATTCTGCAGCTCATTAGACTTCTTCTTGTCAGAATTACTACAAGACACAAGCATTTCTTCTTTGTTATTTAGTGTCAATGCTCAAGCAGCATAGAAATTCTGTGGGATCCCTTTCACACCAAGGCCTGTTATCTGTTTAGAAAAATAAAAAATAAAAGAAAGGAAAAAGATAAATCTCCAACTGAGTACAGCATTCAAATGTTGCAGAACAAATATAACAACCTACCCCTACTTCAAGAGGAGCCCAAAAAAAGTGACTACCTGGAGTTCTTTAAAACGCTTTAAGATCTTCAAGGTTATCAAGCACCTCTCAATAATTTTGCTAATTTACACATTATTTGTGGCCCTCACTTGTGGTCCTTATCTCTGTATTCACCAAACAAGTCATTGCAACTTTTAATGCGCTTTGCCCATGCAAGACAAATGGAAGTTTGGAAAATATCAATTCCCTTTTAGAACTAGAGAACAGAGGCAGAGAGATAAAAAAGGCAAGGCTCAAATCTATCTTTTGGTATTTGACTCTCCTGTAGGCTCCTAAACTCTGCTGCTTGAGAAATCCATCATTTCTCAGCCATGGGAAATCTGTTCCAAGCACTGCTTTCAACTAGAAGGTCTCAGATCCCAGATTAGATCCCCATGCCTCCTGGAGCATGTCTTCATCCTACTGCCAAACTGGTAATACAGTTCAGTTTATTCCATTTCTCCTCATTTACAACCCTTCCCTTTCATGCTATGGTCAACTTTCAGAGAGTGATGGCAATTGCTGTTTCAGAACTGCATTTTGTTTTCCTGGTGTAGTTTTTACTCATGGACTGAAAAATGAAGAGAGAAACGAGTTTTGGATTCAAGAACCCTGAACAAAAAAGTGGATCATAAATTACTAAAAACATAGCACCCACTTTTAACAGACTAAAAAAAAAAATCTCCAAAGATTTGGGATTGGAATGCAAAGCTTTGCCTCAGTGAATTTAAGCATTGAATTTTTAAAAGAACAATCTGTGTTGTAAATATTTAGATACTCTGGTACAATTAAACAAGAATTAAGGGAGTGAAATTTCCAAAACCGATGAAAGTTTAGTGATACATAGGAGCAAGACCCAATTCCTTACAGTGTGTTATAGAATATGCTACACAGGGCAGACCCAGATCCACCGGCTGCCTTCAAATCCCGGCCAGATACTGACTTTGGCTAATCAACACATCAACACTATTAATAGAAATTTCTCCACATCTTCCTTCCAAATGCACGAGCAGCTGTGCAAAGCAGCTGTGCCTGTCCAGGGGACAAGCAATGTATCTGGACCAGCATGTCAGGTGAGTGGGATGAGCGAGGGCAGCCGGGGGACATCTCACTCTCTGAGTGCAAGGCTTGGCAGGTCTGACATATAGAATGAAAGAAAATTCACTTGCCTTGAAAATGTCTCCCGCGTGAGGCTCCTTAGCTAAGGTGGCCTCATCCAGTCCATCGTATGCAGAAGTCACGTACATTTCTGAGTAGTCTTTTCCACCAAAGCAGCAAGAGGTGATCCTCGGAGTAGGCAGCTTCACAGTCTGGATTCTTTTTCCTGGGAAAAAAATGTGTGATTGCTTCCTAATGCCTATTTTCTAGGAAGCATGTAAATGTGAGTGTACTATTAGTACACATGGTACAGATGTAACATTTACTCAGAAGGCCCTTTCAGAGAGGCCATATCCTAAAGGAGAGTTTGTGAGGAAATGAAATTTCCTGATCTGCCTCATCTCTAACTATATTTCAGCCTCTCCCCTATATCTGTGAGGCTTTGTTTCCTTTTCTCAAAATGAAACAATAAAATATTTGAAGCCAGGAAGAGCAGAGACACCTGGGCCTGGGATGGCTGTCACTCCTTAACAGCGTTTTCCAGTTAAACATTCCAACACTGAGAAATTTTTCTTTTTTAATTGCAGGTTTATAATGTTTCTCGCAATAGGTATGCAGTATTTCTTTTTTTTTCTTTAAGTGGCATTATTAAGAAGTGGGTGTGCTGCATCAGCAGACCATGGGAGCAAGGGTACTCGATGCTGGGAGGCAGCACAGGAAGCAGCGCTTTCCACGTGATTGGGGCCTGGACCAGTGATGCTCATGGCAACCATGGGGTAGAGACAAGCAATAAATGACACCTTCCTATCTCACCTTCAAAACATTCCTCCTGGCTGTCTTTCCTCTCGCGTTTGTGGCACGTAGGTGATGCTCAATATGCACGTGCTGGCGGAGGCCTTACCTGTCTCTGGGTCTATACGAATTACTCTCCCGCCATCAATACAGGCCACCCAGAGCTTCCCTTCTGCATCAATGCACATTCCATCGGGCATTTGCTCCTCCTTTTCTAGATGGTACAAAAGTTTGGGGCAGGCTGCAGGGAGAGTTACGAAGCCAGTGTTACATGGGTTGGTACCAGTTCTGTATCAGATCCCAGTCTAACATCTTCCAAGATCTTGGAAACAGATAAGTTCATTTTCTGTGACAAAGACGTGCTGCAAAATTTATATCACACATGCATTTAGCAGATGTGTTAAAAGCCTATCTTAGCCTGGCAGAAACAAGCCCCGAGTAGAGCCACTGCGCTTTGTGATTGTACTGAATTGAGCTTCTATTATCTTACCAAGGAAGAGAACAAAATGCCTGTGTCCCTCTTGTTAACCCACTGGCTGACTATCATACCATGACTGCCACAAGCATGGTAACTTTTTCTGGACTTTCATTGCTCATGGCAGCCCAGACATCTTTTTACAAGCAATAGATCACATAAGTAATGACTTGAATTTAAATGTTGGTAATAAACAATTTTTCATGGGTAGGCATCAAGAACTTTGCTTATTTTAATGGCCAATCGAGCTACCAGTTTTAAGTAAGCTGGCCTAGGCTGCAGCACAGACAGGTCGGTGGACACATGCAGAGACTATGGAGCGGTGCCCATGGGCAGCAGTCTGCCTGCTCTGACCCAGCGCCTTATGGCCATTACACCACCCAAAAATAGACAGTCCCCAGCATAAAGCCAAGGCCAGGAAACTCAAACTCATTACATTTTTGTATTTGGGGAAGAAAAAGTAGCGTTCATTCTTCTTTAGAAATCTTATCTCCTGAAATCTGTAGAAATAGATTTTCTCAGCAAAATGAAACCTGAGTAATCGTAGTTATTTGTACGATTTTCACCCATGATTACACAAAGTCAACTCTGATTAGACTACAAAGGCAGTTCAGCCATTTAAATTCCCATGGAGTAAAATGGGTTGATACAGCACAAAAATATTTCAGAGAAATTTGAAATGATGTTACATCTGTTTTGCTCGCACTTAGATTTCCTTTTTTGCAGATATTATAATAAAAATGTTTGTCTAGAAAATTAATTTAAGTGAAATTTGGCAAACGTCGTAAGGCAATTTTAATTTCAGAATTGGGAAACTTCAGTCACAATGATAACTTGATTCTTTAAATACATTTCTGTGATACACATGCGTGCACGTTCTGTATTTGTATTTATGGAGCTAGTACAATCGAAGCATTCCAGCAGATGGCACTCAAGAATAAATAGCATCCTATAAGCTAATTCTCACTCTGCAGTATAAATGGCTTCTTCCCTGCAACTCCTTGAACAGGTCTGACTGTAAGCCATCTATCCAGATGAAAGGAAGTTGAAGGATTGTCAAAAGTTTGTCCACCAAATACACCTGGTTTGTTACTAAGCTTGAAAAAAAATCAGTCAGCCTGCTGACAGGCTGTAACCAGAAGATATGAGATCTGTCAAATAAATCACTGCATATTACACGCCCAGGTCTTGCTGCAGAAAGAGTTATAGCCCTACTTGTCATCGAATTTAGAAAAGCACGTGTACCGATCTTTCCAGTGTGCACATCATAGCTGAAGGCATGCACAGCGTATGCCAGGCTGTCGATGTGAAAGAAGGTCCTGTGGTCCAGGGACCAATCCAGACCATTGGAGATGTCCACCTGGTCTAATTGTTTTATTACCGAATGGTCGGGGAAAAGGGTATAGAGAGCGCCTTGGTGCCTTGCTCGGACCCCTGGTGCAGTCTCTTCAGCCATCGTACCTGAAATGAAAATGGGAACACTGGTTACAAAGTAGAAGCTTGTTCCTCAGGCTTGATCAAAAACTCCTCCAAGTGTTACTAAGAGGTCCTAGGAAGAAAGGGACTAATCAGGTCCTGTCAGATTGATGAGAAGGAGAAAAAGGAGCAGGTCAGGAGCAGCTGCCTCCCACAGAGGTGATGCTGACCAACAAAAGGACAAGTCTCTGCATTGCTATGAGGTTTATGTTGCAGACACCAAAGACCCAAAGGAGCACAACATGACAGGGACTGAAGTTTTGCTCATGGCAAAAGCCGAGATGCAGGCAAGCATGACTTGCTTTTTTGTTGTTGCTCTTTGTAGTCTGCTTTTGTCATTTAAATAGGCTGTGACCTCAAAATACAGGTGCTGTAAATCGCGGTTATCTCAGAAGTGAGTGGAGAATACCACAAAAGTGAGATTTTTTTCTTAATGAATTTATGCCTCAGTGTTAACCCTTGTTATTTAGTTTCTGATTCTTTCTTCTCCAAAAAGGAGAGCTCTGCAGCAACAGAATGGGAAGCACTCATGGTGGGTATTTACACCTTCTTTTAACTGTGACAGCCTGTCTCTGTTGGCCTCTCCTTTTAGAAGACCTCATGAGCTTGTTTTACAATGCTTGGCCAAAATCCCTGCTGAAAGCATTAATCCACCATGCACAGCTAAGAACGGGTGTGCAAAGCAGGTCTTCCTCTCTTATTCTTGCCTTTAGCTCTAGCGACATGTCAGACCCCTAGTGCAACCATGAGTCAAAAGAATGTCCTGATTTTTGGCAAATTTGAAATGAGAAGAAAAGGCTGGCTGGCAAAACAAATAGAGAGTAATTTTCTCTCCCATCAGTCATTCTCCACTTCCAGCGTGGATTGCTGTGCTTGGCTCATCGTTTATATGGGAGGAGAAAAAGCACAGGTGGATCCTGGCTGAATTGCAACCGGTGGCTTCAGGAAGCCGAAGATTTCTGCCCACATCCCTGTTTCCCAGGGGCTGACCAGGGAAAGCTGTATGTGAAGGGTGCAAGCTGCAGTTCACCTTCTGCTCTAGGACGTGTATCCTCCTCTACACCTCCAGAAACCTTCCCACCTGTGTGAGCCCTTCACCGGCTTTTCATCTGCCATGTAGACAGATGTTTGAAAAACACTGTCTGCCGGGTGGAAGAGGAGTCTTCCTGCCAGATAGCCCTTGTCAACATCCTCTGTTCCATTTAGGTCAGAGGATGCAGGGTCCTTTGTCCTCTTCCGTCGAGTAGTAAGCAAGCAGAGAATTCACAAGACAGCTCATGCTCGCCACGGTGGTTTTTGTGGGGAATTCAACAGAGGAATCAAAAACACAGAACAAAATGCACTCTACAAAATACCCTGTGATGGGTTCCTGTTTGCTCCAGGGAAAATTTCTGCAAGGAACTTACCAGCAAAAAACCTCCCCTTTGGATCCACTTTCCCATCATTGAACCTGTTGTTGGGTTTATCCTGCTCGAGCTCAAGGATGGTGGTGACCGCCTGAGTGTCCCAGTCCAGAAAGGCAAACCTGGTCCCCAGGGCGATGACGTAGCCCCCGCACTGCCGCAATGCCACCGAGCCAACGCGGGCATCTGTGGGCGAGAGGGAGTGGGAGATGGTGGGCAGCTCTGGGGCCATCAGTCAGCCCTACCCCTCCCCACCTCACTTCCAGCATCTGGGCTTGACTAGGACATTCCTGACCCCAGAAAGACTGAGTTGATGCTAAGATCCTTCTCCCCTGGGATTGTCAGCACATCCTGCTGGCTCTATGTTCTCCAGATCTTTTCACCTTCTGGGAAGACACAGCCATTAGGACTGTACCTTTTCCTCTTCAGGTCCGAAATGAAACACAGCTGTCCTTTGGGGCCTGGCAAGGGCAATGTGTGCACAGCCCTCCATACTTGAGCACAGTCCCCTCTGCTCACCTGGCTCAGGCCACACCATGCTCAGCAAAACATCATGGGAGGACAGAGCGTGTGGCCCCATGGGAAGTAAGGGAGACCACCATGCTGTGGAAACTCCTACCCGGAGGGATGGATGAGAGGACAGAGAAGACTCCCAGGATGAAGTGGTGAGTATGGACTCTTACCCACGGACACGCTCTGCACCTTGTTGGTGAGTGAGCTCCAGCGGCAAACTTTCTGTGAGTTAATGTCTACATAGACAAGTGAGCTCTCCCTTTCTTCCCAGACCGGGCACTCTCCCATCCTGTTCTTCTCCTTCACGACAGCTTCGATTTTGATGGAGGAGGACATGGTCTGAGGGGAAGAGGGTCAATAACGGATTTAATGAAAAGCTCTCGTGTGAATTTTTCATGCCTACGATACTTAAAAGTGGAGTTTGTAAATGTCAAAGCCCTCCAAATCCCACATGATAGAGTAATTTAGGAGGTTCCTGTGATGTCTCCATGGACTCATGGCTCGAACTGAGCTCAAGGTGCTAAGGCTTCTACTTAGCAAACCTTTCCTAGATGAGAGACTTTAAACCAGAGCTGCTGATAAGGCACCTGCCTCCAGGCAAGGGAGTGCTGGGGGCATGGCCCTGAGCTGGGACCAAGTGTCCCAAGGGTCCCCCAGAGCATGGGGAGGGACCAGTGGGCAGCAGCACCAATGGGTCAGAAGCCTTTTGGGGAAAAATAAGGCTCTGCCTCACTAATGCAGATGCATTGACTTGCTCCACAGGACAATGTATATGCACCCATAGCATCAACCACAGTTTGCCACTGAGGCCATTGCGAACCGAGTGCCTGTTCCCACACCGAGTCAGTGTGAATATGCAAACGCCAGTGAAGGCTCCTGCCTTTGAAATCCTGCTGCTTTGTTTTCCCTCCAAGCGTTTCACCTGCGTCAGCCCCCTTACCGCCCCTGCCACAGACTCCAAATCTCACCCTGCACCAGGTGGGGTGTAATTACCCCAGCTGCTGCTTCGGGGGCAAAGCCATCTGTGAAGCTCCCATCCCCGGCACCTGCTCCTGCCAAGGAGTGCTCATGCCCTGCCTGCCTGTCCGCCCATCCCCATGGATGGTGCCCCATTCTTCCCGTTTGCGTTCGGAGCCCGCTGATGCACTCCACCACAGGTAGCTCGGTCCCTGAGCCTGCCCTGCCCCTGCTGTGCTGTGGGGTGTGAGCAATAACCACCATCGTTCAGCTCATACAGCAGACAGGGTCCTACTCGCTGCCTCAGTCACCACTCACGGAAATGCCGGTGCTGCTACACTTGCCGGCCTCCGCACATTCACAGATCGGAGAGGTGTTTCCTGGGAGGCAGCCAGTCCCTGACATAACGCTATTCCTAGGGATTGCCCTGTCTTCAAGCAGGTGTTGTGTCCCAGTAGGTGAGCTAGTGATAAGGTTTACAGATAATTAATTAGCACTAATGTGCTTCAAAATATGGGGAAAGAGCCAGTAATCACTGTGAGTGGAAATGCCAGGGCTGGGCACTGGGGATCTTCCCTGCTCTCTGGTCCCAGGCATGCATAGCAAGGAGTCACGAGGTCCAAACAACCCATTTATCAAATATATCCTTCTCCCTTCCACCAAAAATGGCCATGAGAAGCTGGTCAGCAACCTGCTCCGGCACAGAAAGGCACAAGCAAACAGCGTCAGTCTAAAGTGTAAATGAGGATACACAGCAAGATGCCAGTAAAACCTAAAACCTGTTAAGCTGTGCTCGAGCTGGAGCAGTGAGTTTCTCCCAAGTTAAAATTTTGCGTCATGTGGCTGCCGTGTTTGGGACCCAAGGCTTGGAGACACAACGCTGACTTCATTGTAACATGGTCTGGAAAACACTGAGCTGCTCTCGCCCCGTAGGAAGATGGGGTTCGGCAGCAGCCTGGCATCCACGTGGCTCCCACGGAGGCAGAAAGTCACCAGATGTGCGGCAGTCGGTGTGTATTTGTCTCGTCGGTTGTTTCATTGACCCCACCAAGACTTACCAAACCTTCAGCTTCTGCAGCAACGAAACAGCGGCCTGGTAGATAAGCCGTGGTGAAATACTGATTCACAGACCTGTCCCACACGCTGTGTGAGGAGTGCGCAATCACGCCATTGCCAGCTGTTTCATAAGGCACAGGGAGGGGAGAAACCAACCTGCCTGCACCCACCACCTGCTTGCCCCTCTCGCATCCCCCTCTGATGCTGCAGAGACCTGCCCTGTCCCATGGAGCCTCAGCACACGTCCCCAGCTCCACGTCCAGCCTCAGCGTCTCTCTCCACCAGAGAAATAACTCCCATGTGTCCCTCCAGCTGTGGGGTTGCTGGCTGAGGTTTCTCTAATTTTTACAAGCAGCTGAAAATTTTTAACAGACAGGGTCATCCAATCCTAAGAGGCAGCGCTGCCCTCCAAAAGAGTCCCCACAAGCTGGCAGGGATGCAGCCCCCTCGTCCCCTCCGTGCCCAGTGGTCCACCTCCTGCCTCACTCTCCTTGCCAGCACCCCGTGGCGCTGCATAGCAGCAGCGTTACACAGAATACAGCATCTCAGGGGGAAAACAAGGAACTGATCCCCAAAGCCGCGTTCAAAACATCCCAGCTTCATCACTCCCCAGGCGTGCTGCTGCCTCTCACTTTTCTGTGCAGCACCTTGCACCCTGCTTGCCGCAGCACTGACCCATCAGAGATGAGCGTGCAGGGAAAAAAAGAGCAATTCCAAACAGAAAGCCCCAAATCCTGCTATATTCTCCCCAGACAAAATCCCTGTGGATAGAAACATCATATTCATCCTGCCTATGCCCTCTCTGCAACATTTTGTTGGTGTTTTAGCCTCCTGGACTCGTGCCTAGATCTCTCATGGAGAGTAAGGGGCTGATGGGTGTCACTGGAACATTGTGAGAAAAATATCCTGGTAGGAATGAAAAACTAATGTGAAAACATCCAATCTGCTATAAAAACTAAAATATCCCTCTGGTAGCTATTTGAAAATCGGCTTTCTAATCCTCAGTCCCCATCCCTTTTCAAATGATGTTGA
The DNA here is from genome assembly GCF_009769465.1 of Tauraco erythrolophus. Lineage (NCBI taxonomy): Eukaryota > Metazoa > Chordata > Aves > Musophagiformes > Musophagidae > Tauraco > Tauraco erythrolophus. Next base: position 59,818,304 of record NC_141465.1, read on the forward strand.
CAAAAATTTGTCATTTCGGTACCTCTAAGGCACAGGTAAAATACAAACAAATGACTGGCCTCGAAAGGTTTCTTTCCTGTTTCTCTCCCTCTCTCCCCCGCGCAAGCACAGATGATTTCATTTTTAATTTCAAGCTGAAGCTTTGAATAAGCAGGCAGATAGCTAAAGCTTTTAATGTGCATATGGTGAAACAACCGTCTGCGTAAACCAAGGAATTTTAAGAACCATTTTCCCCTCGGTCGGACAGCTGAATATTACACCAAGCTGGAGGACACCTGTGCGAAACTCTGCCGTTCACCACACCACCGTACCTGCTGAGGAAAATATTGCAAGACTTGAGTTGGTGTCTCTTTTCCAGCGCTGGTCCAATGAAACCGGCTGCTGTTTTCGGCGATGATTGAAAATGTGCAATAGTTGATGTTATCTGCACGGAGCAGTTAACCTTTTATATTTCATATTCAGGCAGCAGTCACGTGACTGATGAGGCACGGACCTAAGCCCTTCCCAATGGACTGGTTTGCAATGCCAGCAGCAGAACACGTGATACTAAAAAACCTGCTCAGTATTTTTCTCATGTCATGGGGGCGGGAGAGGGAAACTCAGATGTCACACCATTTGGTCAGTCCGAGGGGCAGCCCAGTCTTCCCACATTCAGGAGCAAATTAACATCTTGGGTGATAAAAAGGGGAGGTTATTAAAAGATGCAGTGAAGGGTTTTGTAGTACAAGTCACTTTAAATGATAAGGAAAAAAGTATTCTTGTGATTAAGGTATATTAGCATCATTAAGACTTGGCTCCTATGTGCAGCTGTGCCACAACCCTCTTGTGTGCAGTCACCTGCTCCTCGCAGAGCTCCTCACTTCAAATGTGCAAAGTCTGATCCCTGCCTTGGCAGAGAGCTGTGAACTGCTGCCAGAGGAACATCCAGGGAAGGGCTTTAGCCAGGGAGCCTCAGCGCTTGCCACAGATGCTGCAGGATAGCAACATCTAGCTTGGCTTTTAAGACTTTCATTTTTTTCCTTCTTTGGCATCTGCCATTTTTTTGTCTGTGGAAGGCGAAGGCAAAAGATGCCAAGTGCTTCCTCCCACTCAGCCCCGCTCAGCAGAGGTAGGGGATGGCGGGTCTCCACCCGGCAGCTAGTCCAGCAAGGCAGGGACAAGGGCAGCCTTGCCATGGGGACAGAGTCCAACAAGCTGGGCAGCGAGCCAGAGCCACCACCAGTGTTTTGGTGACAGGGCATCTCTCCAGGTCCTGCCTGCCACAGCAAAAGGCAGAGATGGGGGGCAGGTTGCTGCCGGCGGTCACTGCCCCCATCACACTCAGCAAGGGCAGAAGCCACCCAGGAGGAACCAGCCCCAAACCAGCATGCAAGAGCAATGCACTTCTTTACTCGTGCAAGACTTCAATGAACATTTTCATTTGATGTTCCAATGATTCACACAATGAACGTTGTTTTCCCAGATAAGCAAACAGCCAAGATAGACCTGTCGTAGTCATGATCAATTCAAATCCAGAGATTAAAAATTACAGCCCTAAGCCGGAGACAAATTCAAACATTTCTAGTGAAAAAGCCAGTAACATTTCCAAGTCAAAGTCCTGCCAAGGTCACTGTATTACAAGCAAAGTGGTTGTGGGCGCCTTGAGGACCCTTCTCAGCCTTCCTTGGGCTCCCAGCCTGAGCCATCAGCTTTGTCTCATTTCAGCACAAACTCTCTGTCTCTGCTTGCTCTCACAACGTTTTTCACGTTACTCTGCTTTCCTTCTTTTAACCTAAATGATAACTTTGAAGGGAGGTTCATGTAGAACTATATGCTTTTTTTTTTTTTTTTCACGGCATTTTCAGCTGGAAGACATACTCAAAATGAAAATTCAGGTTTCAGATAATTTTAACTGCTTTCATTTGAAAAGAAAAAGGACTGGTTCCTAGGTGCAGGAAAAAAAAAAAAACAAACATCTTTTTTTCTGCAAAATATTTTCCAAAGCATTTTTTCTAGAGGAATTTCTATAGAGAAAACCACATTTCTCATTCAGCTCTTTTCTCCTTGTGACTTGACTGACCTCCCCACCACAGGCTGTGGCAAAGTAAAATCAAGTCATGCAGAGAGATGAAACATTTGCCTCGTCACGACTTAAAAAAGCTGCATACACTGCTTTCCTGGTGAACAGCTCTGATGCTGGATCATCAGCAGCACTAGGCAGGACAGCAGCTGGGAATACGCTCCCAGAGCAGCACATCTCTTGGATTTACTCAGCTGGCTGGAAATGCTCTGGGGATGCCCCCACCACATTTTGAATCGTCTCTTATTCCTGCTCAGTCAACTTCTGGACTACTGGTACAAGTACCACATCTCCCACCCTCAGCACGCCATTTCAACATCCCCTGTGCCCGTCTTTCCAGAGGTCGGTCACTTGAGGAAGAGACACATCTCAAAGGCTTTGTGGATGCTGTCAATGAGTGGTGCAACCCCACAGTAGCAGGTGCACACGCTTGTTCCTAGCCAGCCAGCTGTTCTTTTAGCTATTTTGACAACATAAAGAGCCTGCCCCGCCATACACGTAGTTTATTTCTAATGTTGCTGAGTTGCAAAGCAGAAGTTTATAGTAAAGTTGGCCAAAGTTGGCCACGTGCCTCTGCACCTCCAGCCGATGTCCCACTGAAGTATCTCCTTCTGGGGTGGTTTTCTCTCTCCTTTCCCACACCGCTTTGGTGTCCTCTGATGCAACTCTTACCACTTCTTTTTATAGTCCATAGTTTTTATCGACATAGTGTAGCTGGGAGAGTGTACCAAGGCACTAGCGCACCACATATATTAATGTGATATTTAAATAATTGTATTTATCTTCTGTTACCTACAGGCATGAGCTCAGACAATAGCTCTGAGTTAGTTACTGTAGCTTTGCAAATATTCAGTAAATGCATCGCTGCCCTCTTTTTTCACAACTGCTCAAATTACACTTGTGTTACATATTCCCTTGAGGGTCCACCCCAGCTTTCCTTGCTCTAGAAACTCAACTTTGCATGTAATTTGATTGTCCTGATCTCTTAAAAGTCATTCTTTCCCTAGACAGAGTTACCTTCTGTGGCTGTCTCCCTCTTGGAGATGACAATAGACATGGTTACAGATAATGAAGACACAGTTATTAAAATCTCCAGACAAGCACAGGTGTAGCTACTCACCTGTGATATCCCACTCGACAGCGTTGTCCGAAAGTGAAGCCAAGGCTTATCTTCTCATGGCTTCGCCCTTTTGTAGGAAGGGCCTGGTCCCTCCCTGGTGCTTAAAATGGGAAGAAGGGGAGCTCCCGGGGCAGTCAGTGCCGCCTGCTTTTATTTCGCCAGAGCTATTTTGCCAGCAAAGGATTACTCGAGCTTTCTCCAGCTTGGGAATAAATACGCTTCACCTATGACTATAGATTTCGGTCACGAGGGAGAAGAAACCCTTCAGGGCACAGCAGCTGCTCTTCCTGATACAGCCTTTCCTGTCGCTGGTTTCTTACTCAACCCTAATTGAAATCAGTGCACGTCTTTGATCAAAGAGGTGAGCACCATTAATGAGCAAGGGATTAAACAAAAGTCAGGAAGCCTTCCTAATTGAGGGAACTGGCAACTGCTCAGCTCCAGTTTGCCAGATCTGGCCCTCCATCATGGGACTCCAGTCAAAATACACTGGCAGTGCCTGTTTGGGCTCCTCGGGGCAGGGGCGCGGGAAGCAGCTACAGCTTCTGCACTGGAGGCTGCGGTGAGGCGTGCTGCCAGGACATTTCGGCAATGTTAAAAATATAACTCTCCTGGCAGAGTTGGCTCTTCCTGCTCATGCAATGCCCGTGAAACCAGTGTGACAAAGCCCAGCAAGTGATCTTACAGAAGGGGGAGGTGGCATTCATACGCAAAATCTTTACAGCAGCTTATTTTACCTGCTCCTGCTCCCACTCTCACAAAGACATGCATGCCCCAGACTTCTGCCCAGGGCCACCCACGCACGGCATGGAGGATGAGGGGCTCCACGGCCACTCACACACAGCGTGGAGGGATGACGGGCTCCAGGCCCGTGTCTCCCGTATGCCTCTTGGCTCAGCGGTGACAAAATAATCTTTGACCCAATCTTTCGTGCCCATATGAGCTCTTGCTGTCAACTTTCTAGCACAGCAACAACAACAAAAAAAGTAGGATGGGCAGGTGCCCTATATCACAGAATCATAGAATCGTAGAATGGTATAGGCTGGAAGGGACCTGAGAGGTCATCTAATCCAACCTCCCTGTCATGGGCAGGGACAACTCTCAACTAGACCAGGCTACTCAAGGCACCGTCCAACCTGGCCTTGAACACCTCCAGAGAGGGGGCATCCACAACTTTTCTGGGCAATTTATTCCAAAGTCTTACCACCCTTGTACTGAAGAATTTCTTCCTAAGATCTAATCTAAATCTGTTCTCCTTCAACTTAAACCCATTTCCCCTGGTCCTATCAGTGGACACTCTTGTAAAAAGTCCCTCCCCAGCCTTCCTGTAGGTTCCCTTCAGGTATTGGAAGGCAGCTATTAGGTCCCCCCGAAGTCTTCTCTTTTCAAGGCTGAACAATCCCAGCTCCTGCAACCTGTCCTCGTAGCAGAGGTGCTCCAGCCCCTGGATCATCTTTGTGGCCCTCCTCTGAACACGCTCCAACAAATCTGTGTTTCTCTTATGGTGGGGACACCAGAACTGGATGCAGTATTCGAGGTGGGGGTCTCACAAGAGCAGAGTAGAGGGGGAGAATCACCTCTCTTGACCTGCTGACCACGCTTCACTTGATACATCCCAGGATGCGGTTGGCCTTCTGGGCCGCAAATAGTGCCTGGACTGCTATCGTGCCGGCAGTCATCCTACTGCTTTTTCAGTGGGGTGAAGGTGAGCACAGGTACAACACTTCATGGTGCAGGAACCTCTGCAACACAATAGTGATGGCAGAGGGAGCTTATTTGTGGTTATGCCTACTTATTTTCTGCTGCATCTCTGAATGTCCATTAGTGACCAACCACAGCAGCCCTACAGCACGGTTCCTGAGCTGCAGTTATCACCAGGTTCATGACTTGGTCACTAAGATTAGAGCCCTAAATTTGCCATATTCACCATTTCCTTCAACTCATAAACTTTCCTTCTACCATGCTTTGAGATTACTTTGTAGCACATAAAGCAAATGAAGGACAGTGGACACTCAAAGAACAAGCCTCAGCTTCCTTCACTGCCTCACGCTCATCTTCTGCTCTGAACTGGGGCTGCTTAAAACTTCCCTTTCCTGCACGTTCGTAGAAGCAGCGGCCACTGGGGCACATGGGCCCCTCTTGCCTCTCTGGGGGGACTTTGGTTCAGCAGCTGGTGTCTTCTTTTAAACACTAATGGCCAAGAACACCTGATGCTTTCCTGTCACCACAGATCTCCCCAGAACAGGCTGAGATCTTCAGAGGATGGACAAAAATACGGTTTAACAAAATGAGCAACATAATGACATGTAGTGGGGAGAGACGACCATCAGCTCCAGCTGATCAGAGTTAATTTAAGCACAACCACAGCTGAGGCCTTAAAAACGCAATGTAAAAGGGAGGCTGCAGATGCACAGTAATAGGTATTAATGTTCCAGATGTTGAGAACATCAGTTAAAGCAGCGGTAAGACCACAAATGGATATTTTACGAGGGACTTTAAAAATATGTAAAAGAGATGCTACAAGTAGTTTAATCAATAAATCAATACAGCATAGATTGCAAATGAGACAGGAGAACAAAAATTAAAAGAGAAGAAATTAAAACATTATTTAATCATAACATAAAGTTACAATATTCAGTAGTTTATTAGGGTGAGAATCTTCAGCACAACAGAAAAAGCATCAGATACTTAAAGTAATAGAGTTTAAAGGGAAAAAAAAACAATCAGTTTTAAAATATTCCATTTCAGTAGTTTTTCATCCTTCCCTGATGAGATCTTATAATTGTGTTATGGTTTCAAAGCAAAATATGCTAAGCAGCAGAATAAGACCTTCTGACTTGTCTTGCTTACATCAGTACTCTCTAATCCATTCTGAAGAGTGTACATTTAACCTGCAAATGGATACGGTGGGATTCCTTTCACCCCTAGCCCAGTTATCTATTAAAAAAGAGAAGGAAGAAAAGAAAATAGGTAAGTGCAATAATTCATCACTATCAGACATTTTCTTTTTTTTCGCAACCAGACATGCTTTGCTTTAGAAAATGACTGTGTCCTCCAACTTGACATCCCACTATATTTTGTATACAGCAGCTCATCACAGCCAGGAACTTCAACCTATGCACTTTCTCTAAAGCTCAGTAATTGTAGGCCAAAGTCCATTCTCAAAAATTCTCTTCTCAGATACTACTAAGCCTTAATTCCACAGTTCACAATGTAACCTTTGGTATGCACCTATATAGAAGCGCAAGGCTTTAAAAAAATCCCAAGGTTATAAATTTTTTAAGAGATAATTTAGTTATAATTAACTAGAAAGCAAACAAAAGCAGATGTTTTTATCTGCCATTGATTAGGGCACAGAGGTATTTACCTGTTCTTTCCATAATAAATAGAAAACTCAAACTGTGTTGGGAGGAGGAGCAGCAGAAAGAGCTGATGGCCTAGAAAATTTGCAGTATCAGCCCTGTTACAAATCTTAAAGCCAAAAGTGTTTTCAAATCTTTAAGTACATTTAACTTTCACGTCCTGCAACAGGAACCAAAAATATGAAAAATAGCTTAACATATATGACTGTTATTCTAACAACTACTCTTTTCCTGCTTCCCACCACTCCAGCTGTTTTGCTATCTAAACGCAGAAGGGAAAAAACAGCCCTCTGAAATGAAAGGAAAATAAAGCGTTCACCTTGAAAACCCCACCAGCCTGTGGTTGCCGTGAAAGCCACTCTTTATCCATCCCATCACTGGCAGAAGTCACATACATTTCTGAATAATCCTTTCCTCCAAAACAGCAGGAAGTTGTTTTGTCAACAGGGAGTTTCACAGTCTGGAGTCTTTTTCCTGGAGAAAAACACGCGTGCTGTTTCCTGGTCGTCTACTTACGACAAGAAATTTAAACAAATTATCGAGAAAAACCGGTGTGGAGCCAGGTGCTCCGCAAAAGTGGGTCCCAGGGCGGGGGGAGGTCCCATGCTGAGTTTCAGCATACTGATGAGCATCGTGACAGGGAGAAACCAGGCTTCTATAAACCGCGTTGTTGATGATGTATCATTTGACAAGTTTCAGGAGTCTCGGTTATCGCAAACAAATCCCACTTCCAGACCCAGCCTGTCGTCTAATTAAACGCTAACATCCACACCACAGACATCTGTATCTGAGCTTACCATCTAGGCTGCCCATGTAGTCAGTGGGAATGGGATATAATTCCTCCCTAAAATAGGTCACACGAATCACGCCCTAGACCTGCTGACTTCCCTACTTTTAACTACAAAGGAAGCCTCGAGCGAGCAGACCTTATACAGCTCTACTGAGGCGTACCTCATGCTACACCTCTACTGCCTGCAGTTAAGGAAGATTAATTCCTAGAAGTCTTTCCTGAGGTTTCAATAGCCTTTCAAATCGAGCTTGCTTAAAATAGGGCTCATGGGACATGTCTGAAGTTTACAAGAAACTCAGAGCTACCACAAACAATATTACACATTTATTAAACCAACAAATAGCTACCGTCCTAATGACAGCAGTAAACAGATTGCCTCCAGCCTTAACCAGAAGGCTGTTGAGACACCTTAGAGCAGATTTTAATAAAAGTCTTCCTAATTCTGGGCAATAAGTGCTTATAGCCACCATGCCTATTTTATTTAGCAACAATTGAATTTTTCTGGAAATACGCTAAAGCACATGAATCTCCTTACAACATATGTAATTTCCCTGGCCTCTCAACTGCATGTATGAACAGCTTGGTTCCCTTACAGTTAACTAACTGTTTAACAATGTGTTGAAATAGCAGGAGAGTAACTTGGATGTTGGAAACCCTACAAGGAGAAAGAAAAAATGGAAAGTCTGGCCCACTTAACACCTATGAGAAGATTTTGGTCAACTTCAGAGTGGGGCACCATTTCCCAGCAGGTGCTTAACAAAGCAAGCACCTGTCTTCCCTTTTATGTGCTCTGAGACCTTTTTCCTCACTCAAAAATGGTGCCCCAGTCCCTCGCAGCACTGCAATGAACTGACAAAAGCACTGACCAAACGGCTTCACCTGCACCGCAACACCAAGCAGGGCACAGGCACAGGCACAAGCAAAAACAGAGCCACATTATGGAGCCGTTGGTGCAGTCCTGGCACAATTTTCACCCACCTGGTTGAGTATGCTGCTCCCCAGAGACACTTTGGGCTCTGTTTTGGTGTGGGAAGACAGCCGGGCTGTGCAAAATAAACTACGATATGCTGTATGGTGCCAGACTAAAGGACGTTTCCTGATCTATTTTACTTGCTAGTACGGATGTAACCAGTACATCCAGAATACAGGACTGAAGGAATTGCCTTTGTGTCATAGCTTAACCTGGCCAGCAACTAAACACTGTGCAGCTGCTCACTCACCCTCCCCAACCTCCTGGGGAATGGGGAGAGAATTGAAGAGGAAAAGGGAAGGAGACTCGTGGGTTGAGATAAGAACAACTTAATAATATAAAATTAAAATTAATAATGATATAATAATAACAATAAATTATACAAATATATATAATGCTAATAATATATATTGCATCACAAACAAGTGATGCACAGTGTAATTGCTCGCCACTCGGTGACAAACTCCCTTCCCATCCCAGCAAATGATCCTGAAACAGATAAGTCCCGACATCACAATCCCAGACAAGTGAGACGCCCGAAAAAGGAGTAAGAGAGAGAGAGAGAGAGAGAACTCTGAGAGTCCAAGACAGCCTTCAGAAGAGAAACAGGGCTTCCTCCCGGTCAATCCTCATCTATATACTGGGCATGATGTTGAATGGTATGGAATACTCAATTGGCCAGTCTGGCCCTCAATCCAAAGTCTAAGTTCAAATCACAAGGGCAGTTGTGGGTCCGTTGTCCCGGCCATGCTCCCCCCCCAGCCTGCCGTGCTCCTGCACACTGGCAAGAACATGGCAAGTGGAAAGGTCCTTGACGTCTCAGTATCAGCTACAAAGATCAGTGTGCTACCATTCTTCTCATAACAAATCCCGTACTAAATCCAAAACACAGAGCTCTTCTAGCTGCTAAAAAGAAAAACTGTGTCCCAGCCGAAACCAGGACACTTTGTTTCACCAAAAACCCTGACAGGAAGGCTGGATACTTTTAAACTGTCTTTTAATCCCAAAATAAATGACAGAAAAACAAGTGAGTAGTAGTGAAAGCGACTCTTGCATGCAATAGCCAAGAAGTTTCAGCACTCTGGGATTTCTCTAGCTGTATAAGCAGCTTACTTGACGCACACTTTGACTCACAATGGGCAAGGTAAAAATCAAAATTAAAGTGGAAAAAAAAAATCAAAATCAGTGTAATGGCATTTAGATTGTCAGAGATTATTTGCACATCTGGTTATCTGTTACTTTCCTGAGACGAGCAGATTTTTCAAAATATGTAGAAAACTGGGGGAGAAGAATTCCTGTCTGTTGCCTGCGAGTGACAAGGACCAATATTGAGTCCCAAGACAACGCCCCTGTGAACTGGCTCTAGCAGCACTTTGTGGTTATCCAGTCAGCTGGCAGTGGCAGGATTACATGGCGGCTTATAAAACGCTCCAGAGGCCACCCCAGAAATTGGCTGACACCAAGTCTGCGAGAAAATGAGTGGGAAGGCCGTTCAAAGGGAAAAAATACGCACTGTAGGAGAAGAGGCACGAGCTCCAGAGACAAGGCAAGAGACTCTCACTGTACTTGTAGAGCAGTCTCAGCAGATAACAGCCTGGAAGATACTATTTACAAAGCTCTAAGATGAGCAATGTCTTCCTGGAGATGTAAGAAAATCTGGATGCTTTGAAATCCACCTGAAATATTCATCTATGTTTGGTATCGGCAGAAGAGAGAAACCTAGCAGGTCTTTTAGACCCTGTACAATCAAAGGATATAAAATATGCTCACTAGGAAGAACTGTAAAATATTTAAATCCTAATTAAAGAACACGGTTGCATAAAACTAGCAGGTCACTAAGTGACCAGAAGGCAAGACAAGACTTGGCAACATATAAGTTAGACATCCCTTTCGAGCCCTTTGCAAACCCAGTGGGATAAGAGATCACAGCCCTTCCCTGTAGCACATCCTGAATGTGAAGCCAGCAGCAGGCAACAGCTACCTAAGCTAAAGAAGCCTAAACCTAAAAAGCCACTTCACTCTAAACCTCAAAACCTTCACTTAGAAAACATACCAGACATGTTTCTTCATCCATTCTCCAAAAAACATAACCCAAGCTTTGCTATCGGTGAAATCTGAAAATCCCTCATGTGCTTTAGATGAGCTCCTTTATCAGCAGATGTATCTGCAACTGGCTGACAGTCATTCAAGCCACACTTAGTAGCTATTGTGCATTAAAAGAGAGTCTTTCCTGGAGTTCTCCTCAAACCTGTCTGGATTATCTCCCTAAATAGTTACGATTCACTCAGAATTCAGCAAACTAACACATTTTAGATACTACTTTAAAATGATAGTGCAGAGAGGGCAGACAAGCATGAGAGATTCACAAAGGCGGCTCTTCTTGACATGCACAGTTAACCTGTGAAACTTCCTGCTATTGTTTGCTGTGGGTGCTGGAAGTTTTAAAGGGTGAGGGGAGACAGAACAAGTTCACAGAAACTTGAAAATCCACTGGCAGTTACCGATACATTGAAATCACATCCAGCTCTGAAAGACTTTGAGCTGAGCATAGTTGAAAGCTGGGAATGCACTTGGGATACGTACCCTCTCTCCCTGTTCTTACACTCTCCCTATCCACTTGCTTACGGATGCTATTCCCATTAGTTTTCCCTTAAGAAAACACCTCCAAAAGGGAGGAGGAAAGGGAAAACAAGAGAAAAAAGGAAGAAGGTGAAGACCAAGGAGGAAAAAGATAGAAACAGTGAACCTGAGAGGAAAAATGGTAGAGTCCACTGCTCCAGGAGGGTATTCAAAGGGCTGGCAGAGCTCACCAAGGAGTACTCTGCCCACCAAAAGGGGAGGATGTGGGAACAGAAACAGGTCCCAGAGCTGCTGGGATGTCCCAGCTGGAGTTTTGGTCCTCCAAGGGTTGGGGTGCAGACTCTGCAGGACAGGAGGAAGTCCCGCAGGTTGGCAACATCTTGGATAGGTACGCATCAAAAGGTGAGGGGAAAAGCACAGTCCACACCTCAAGTAAGAGGTTCCAGTGGAGTCAGAAGGTGCACCTGTGTGCCAGGGCCTGCTGTGCACTGCGAAGGAGGCACGCGTCAAGGGATGCTGGCATCCCTGAATCTGCAGCCCCACAAAACCCCAAGACTTCTGTTAAAGAAGTGGGTTCAAGAGACCCCAGATGAAACCCAGTGCAGTTGCTCCTATGCTGCAAACCTCTGCTGTCTGGGATCTGTCAAATACACACTCTCATTCTCACCCACTGGCCCCTTGCAGACAGTGTGGTTCAGTCTCCCTGAAGTGTTTTTTACCCAGACCAAATCATGCCTGGCAGACGACCAAAGTCCAAATGACAGCAAAAACAAACAACAGGCTAAGACAATGGGCACACCCAAGACGTTACTGTGGGAATGATAAAATGCTGTGGAATCTATTAAATATTTTTTATTATTTCAATTGCAGAATTTATCATGTAAATAATTTTCAACAATAAAAAAAGTGTTGCTGGCATCAGTGTCATGTGGGACTTGTAGTAACCTCAGTAGGCTGGCCAAAATAATACACTGTGCTGAAGAAACAAGACAAAGGCTTAAGTCATCTTTGCTGTTTCACGGCGTATTCATTTTCTTCCACATCATTTATCAATGAGGTAAACACTAATCTTAAGTTTGGAGGATGCAAGAGGATGCTAACTCAAACAATTTACAAGTATGATGGTAATCTCCTCAGCAACTTCACCTTTTCCAACACAACAGAGACTGGGAACAAAGAAGACTTATTTACAAAGCTAACTTTTGAGAGCAGGGACACGTAACTGTTTAAAAAAAAAAAAAGTAGCATTTTAAAAAGAACAGATATACTATTTCTGTGAGGGGGAAAAAAACCCACCTCTCATTCTTTGCTCCTGTTTCTTCCTTTTTTTTTTTTAAACACAGAATTCCAGTCACCCTTTGCAAGAACTTACCTGTCTCAGGGTCCAGACGAATTACTCTCCCACCATTGTAACAAGCTACCCAGAGTTTGCCTTCTGTATCAATGCACATCCCATCAGGAATATTCTCCTCTTTTTCCAGTTTGTATATACTTCTACGGTTGCCTGCAGGGTAAAAACCAACAAAACTGCGTGACACAGTTGTTAAAATTTTTATCCGTCACAGCCTAGCAGAGTTATTTGTACTATTATTTTCAACAGTTGTGCTGAGGTTCTGATTTTTTTTCATATGAAAGAAATAGATCGTGTCTGCTGTCATGTTTGTTTCCCAAGTCAGTTGTTTCTCAGCGGGAAAGCCTGTGGATCAATTTCTATCCATTGAAAGTATAAGCCTTTTTTCTGGTGTCCTTTTCTAGTGCACCACTTATGCTCCCTACTTACAATATTAAATGAATAACTGAATAAATTAATGTTATATGTATTCAGAAAGTTAATTAGTTGTTCTAAAAGCACTTTGGATCGTTTCATGTATGGGTCGCTTCCAGTCAGAGAACTGGAGACTTTTCAAACAGATTGCTGGAACGTGCCAATAATCACTGTTTCAACACAAAACTGACCTTCAGATATATAAACTCAGAGTTTATATAAACACAGAGTTTGGAAAAGCATCAACTTCAAAGGCATACTGTCAACCTAAAAACAAACAACTCTATCTGAACTTTTATCCACTGTTATTAAAGAAAATTAAAACCAACTTTCCAACATTGTTTATTTTATGCTCTGACAACTTCAATGTTTCTCGTATGTAGCAATATTTTTAATGAGTTTCCTTTGTGCTCCTGGGGATTGTCAGATTGCCCACAGAAAGAGCAAGCAGGCACGGGTGAGAACGAAAGAAGAACCACTCTATTTCCTAAAGAAAAATTCAATTGCAAGCCATAGCAGAGACATAGCAGGACATGATGCTACACTTAAAAAGACTTTATATTCATCGTTTTAAAACTAAATACCAATCGACTGGGTTCTTTTAAAGCAGAATACTGCAGTCCATGTACTCAAAAGCAAAATATTAGTCCAAGTAACTGGAATTTTTCTTTTGCCCAAGCTTGTGGAAGCCCTTAAGGGGTTGTTTCGTTTTGTTTTGGTTTAAATAAATGAAGGAAGAAGAGTTTTGAGCTACTGCTTTCCAGTTGTTGTTTAATTCTGTCTGCAGAATCTTCATCTAAGAGGTTCTATTTTAGAAAACTAAACGGTGACAAATCTAGAGAAGCTAGCAGAGGTTTTGTGCAAGACTCCAAGCTTTTCTGTTACTTTGCCTATGCTGTCAGGAACAAGAAACGGAGCCACAGAAATCTAGACCTATAAGAAACACTCTGTCCTTTTTACACAGAGAAATTAGATATGTGTTGTGTTTAGTAACAATAGTCCAGATTACTACTCTGCCACACAATTTAAATACTTTATAATACTACAAAGAGCCCCTGACTAGTTCGAGCTAGGAGTCTATGCAAGTGCAGATGAATGTTAATACGGCTTCTGTTGTTTTGTTCTGAAGAGGTTTCTGAAGAAGTGCTCCCAAACCTCTGATCATCTCTGCACAATAACCAGAACGAAAACAAACATCACAATCTTTAGCCACAAATTATTAGTTTAGAATACAACAATTTATACCAATTTTTCCAGTTTGGAGGTCATAATCAAAAGCATCCACCGAGTAGGACAAACTGTCAATGTAAAAGAAGGTTTTGTGATCCAGCGACCAGTCCAGCCCATTAGAAATGTCCACCTGATCAAAGTGCTTCACCACTGAGAGGTCGGAGAAGAGCGTATACAGAGAGCCCTGGTGTCTTTCCAGCACGGCAGGTCGAATCTCCTCAGCCATCGTACCTGTGCAGAGCCAAAGGGGAGAAGGTGGTTTCAGAGCGAACAGGCTCTCCTCTAGGTTTGGTGGCAGCCCATCCCTATGATGATCATCACACTGTCAACATAGAATGGAGCAGTGTGGGGGCTTCAGAAATTTGGGGAAGAAACTCAGTTAAAAGCAAAACAGAAAGGTAGATTTCAAAAGTGCTTGCTTTTAGCAGATGACGATAAAACACAGCCTTTGGATTTTTGTCAGACTGTGGCAGAAATGGTGTGCAGCGTCATTTCTGCAAAATGTTTTATTCAGTCATTCAAATATTAAGAAAGGTGTCATCAGCATTTAACTTCCCACGAATTCTAACGTTTCATATAGAAGAGAGGCTGGAAAAAAATTTCCTCCTCCCTTAGAACGAGTCTTACTAAAGCCTCTTCAAAAACAAATCTCAACTTTGTGGCTTGACGTTGGCAGCTGAGACTGGCTCTTGAGAGGCTGGGTAAAAGCAAGTTAAGGTAAGCTTGGGAACCCAGCTACAGGGCAGATGCACAGAATGGTGTTTTAAAATCCAGGAGGACAGGATCACAGGACAGCTGAGGCTGGAGGGCATCTCTGGAGATCATCCAGGCCCACCACCTGCTCAAGTCAGGGTCAGCCACTGCAGGCTGCCCAGGGCAGTGTTATGTCTTGAGTATCTCCACAGATGGAGACTCCACAACCTCTCTGGACAACCTGTTCCACTGTTTGATCATCCTCAGTAAAAGAGTCTTCTTACGTTTAAACTAGGTTTCCTGAACTTCAGTTTGTGCCCATTACCTCTGGTCCTGCCACTGGGCACCATGGAGCAGAGCCTGGCTCTCTCTTCTTTGCCCTCCCCCCCTCAGGTACTTATTACACACATGGATAAGATCCCCCTGAGACTTCTCTTCTCCAGGCTGAACAGTCACATAGTTTTTAGAAATACCATCAATAAATTCTGATTTATGAAGAACGAAACCCACGAAATCATAAATTTCTTGCTGGAAAAATATATTCTATTGGCACTCTGCCAGTATTCAAAACAAGCATGTCAACAGGGAGGCGGCAAGGGCAGCGTCTTAAACTCGGCAGGCTCTGAATAGTGGCCCTCTTTTTAAGAGATAAAAGCAGACAAGATGCAGATAAGATGGTGTCCAGGTGATACAAACAGACTTGTAAATGGGATCGGACTCTGCCTGAAGACAACGACAACAACAAAAAAATCGCCGCTATTTAACTGTGAATGAACACTGGCTGCAACAACGATCTGCAGCGGATCGCTGCATCTTGCCACCAAAACCTAACGGAGCAGCAGAAGAAAGGAACCAGCCACAGCATACCTGCGAAATACCTCCCTGCAGGATCTACTTTCCCATCATTGAATCGGTTGTTCAGTTTGTCCTTGTCCACGTGAGCAATGGTGGTTACTAGCTGCTCTTTCCATTTCAAAGTAGCAAACCTGGCTCCCAGGGTGATGACGTAATCCCCAGACTTCCGGAGAGCCACGGAGCTGACGGGAGCATCTAGAGACAGGGTGAAATGGAAAAGAGGAATGTGCTATGAAGAGAAGTTTCTTTTCTACCCACTTTAGACATGCAGGCAGTCACGCCAAACTCAGTGAGACCACAGGCAAGAGAAACAACTTATTTTCTACCAACAAAACTGACTTTTAAATACACAGAAATAGGTCCTTTGATGCAAAAAGGACATACTTAATGAACACAGAAAGTAGCTACGAAAAGAATCACATGTTTGGGACATATAAACTCAGGGAACTTGATGGTTACCACTGCTCCCCAGAGTGATAATCATTACCAGCACTTGGTTCTGTGAGGTGCTTTAAAAAACCATAAAAAGGAGGACAGATACAGGCACGTACACTTTTCACAACAGGTTACTGTGTGAGATCCCCCCTCCCAGAGGAAAAACTTATTGTCATGAGAGCTCTGGAGCAACTGTGTGTGCTTAGCACAGCTCCTGGGTAAATCAGCTCTGCACGGCCATTCAGGGGCAACTCACAGAGACAGAGAGCTTCTCTGCACTGGGACAGGTTGCGCTGGGCAGGAGAGCCGCACTCTGCACCACACCCTGCCGTGCAGTTCAGAAATGCCTCCAGCAGCACCAAAATCACATCAAGGAGAGGCAGAGCTTTCCAAAAGTTGAAGCAAAGCATAAAATTAGTAAACGCTCCATGGTAAGTTTACACTCATTTGAGCTATGATGCTGCAAAACCTCAACTGCAGGTTATTATAAAGGAATTAGAAAAAAAAAATAGAGAAACAACTGTGAAGGTAACACTTCTGTAAAAGCCAGGCACAGTATCAGGAATAGTAGCTTTAAACAGGGTAACAAAATCCGGGATAGTATTTAACAGACAAGACTCAGGAATATACACGGGACTAAACATCAACTTTCTAATTAAAAAATAAAACATTTCTTGTATTTATAGCTTTGCAAAAGTATAATTAGGTAATAGTTTCACAAACACTTTTAATCGTCACCAGCCACTACTGTTGCCAAAAGGAGCTGCTCCTTTCTGCCTGCTTGCACTTGGGTCAGGGCACTCCTTCCCTTTGCAGCCCCAGCAGTGGTACCACCGTGCTAGAAATACAAATGCTATTTGGCCCCAACACTCCAGATGCACATCCGATTGCAAGCTCAACTCGAGCAACTCCTTCACCTAGAGACGTGTGACCACGCTGCTGAGGCTGCTGGTGGTCTGGGCTCATATATGCTTAGCCACCAGGTGCCACTTTTTCCCGTGCCAGCACGGACAGCTTGGCAGAGTCCCCTCAGCTGTGCGTGGCACCCACCAAAGGAAGTCATTTCGCTGCTCTCCTGATTGCCGGTAACCACACCAACAAAAGCACTTTTTTGCCCACACCAGTGGCAGGGGCTTCGCCAGCAGAGTGTGGGAATGCAACTCTCCATTTGCTCTCCCAGCAAAACACCTGGGGCCATGGCCCACAGGAGCCTTTACACATGGGCAGCACCCAGGGCCTCCCTCCCACCCTGGGGGGGGAGCAGCCCCCAAACACAGCAGCCTGTATACCCCTGCCTGCCTGTCCCTGGAGGTATCAGCCCCTTGGATGCCCCTACAGCCACAAGAATAGCCCCACGCCTTCCCGACAAGGAAAGCTGTGTATCAGGCTGGTGAGACGGACACAGCCACCCTACTGTTCCCTGCACAAATATGGCAGGAGTGAGCGTATCAGCCCTGGCAGCCGGCTCAGTCCACAGCCAGCCCAGAAGGCTCTGTTAAGCAGCATCCACAAGAATTGATTTATTTGGAACACCATTTTAGACCAAACAGAAAGCCGACCATAAGGTCTCCCTGCTGGGCGCAGTTATGTGCGTACTGGTGTTTTCCCCTGTGGAGTTGGAAAGGGCATTTGAAGTTGTTGATAAAAGTGATGTTGTTGTAATTCTCCGTAAGCTTCAGTAACGAGTAATTTCTCTCTCGATTTCCACTTTGGACATCAACCCGCTATTTTAATGACATGGCACTCTTTGGGTGTTTGGGCTTATTTTGGCCTTTAAATCACGGTATTCCCAAAGGCACAGTTATTAATTCCAACCATTTTATTACTAAAGAGAGGAAGCAGAAGGAAGTTAAAAGAAAAAAAAAACACTTCAGCTACTATCCCTTCTACATCTCCAGAGAGGCCACATGCAAAAGATTACACCTTTGACAGTAGGTCCAAGTTGCTGGGGAGACAGGGAAAAGCATGCGTTTGGGAAGCAATGTTTCCAAAATTAGTATCAGGCCTCCTCTCATCTTAAAACTGGTAACTACAGTAATCTGAAGGGCAGATAGGGCCAGATCAATTTATTGTGAATCATGTGAACAGCTTATGGGTGAGCAAAAGTGAGTGATTTTCACTGTTACTGAACATGAGAAAGTAATAAACATGAGTACTTCAACCACTTCAGGAGCTGTCTTCAGATAGACAAACATTTACATTATCATATCCAGAAGTAAATCTGCAACTCTTTCTTTATGAGAGTTAGCACATTTTCTTTCTTTCTGAAATAAACACTTAACTATTGGCACTCTAGCTGGTGACACTGTTACCTTAAAAAAAAAAATCTTCTTAAATCAGTATGGGAAATTTTCTTCCAATAAAGAAAGTGTTACGGGCATTGTTCATTCAACTCAGTAACGAAACTCCCACAGATATCAACAGCAGAACTTTACTTCTGGGACAATGACCGAACAAATTGTGAACAACTTACAGGAAAGAGCAGTAGATCAAACATAACCCAATAGCACAAAATCATAAGAAAACCCTAAACCTAAGAAAAGTCCTCAGGACTAAGTCTGGCCACATCTAGTGTTTGTGCACAGCACAAGCCCCAGTGTCCTCCTGGGCCTAGGAAAGTCAGGTTTAAGGGAAAGGTCTCCAGAAGATGAGCACTGTGCAGCTGTTGAGGGACACAGCCGTTACACCTCCTCGAGTCCTGCCCGCGTTGGGCAGGGATGCAGCACCAAGGCACAATGCCCAACTCCTGCGTTCAGCGGAGCCTTTTTCCAGCTGTTCCTTACCCACAGAGACGGCCTGCGCTTGCTTGGTGACCGAGCTCCAGCGGCACACCTTTCTGCCCGTGATGTCCACGTAGACGAGCGTGCTTTCCCTCTCGTCCCAGACGGGCGACTCCCCGAGCCTGTAGCCATCGTTGGCAACGCACTCGATCTTAACGGAGGACATGCCTGTGGAGACAATCATGCTGGTTTTACGCACGCCTGTCGCGAGCAAAGCCAGCCGCCGCGGCCGAGCGCCGCAGACCCGCGTTTGTGCCCGCGGCCGGCTCCCAGCCGCGTTCCCAATCCGGAGGGTTTTACCTGCACAGAGCACTGAGCAACGGGGCTTATTTCAGCCGCCTGCACCGATCGCCCGCTCCGGGATAGTTAACGACTCCCACACGTCCAACAACGCGTGTGTGTCTGTCTGTCTGTCCGTGTACCCGCGCGGCCGCCCCTCCTCCGCCGCCGGAGCTGCGGAGAGCGCGGCGCAGCTTATCCCGCCGCGGAGGCGGGAGGGCGCCCGGGAAAGGCCCGGAGCCTCGCCGGGAGCCCCGCGCGTCGGCGAGGAGCCCGGCCTGCCGCCACGCCGGGCGACATTTTTTTAATTTTTTTTTGTAAAAACAAAAGAAGAGGGAGGAAGTAATAGAAGAAAGGAAAAAAAATAAATCCGGGGGTGCGGGCAGGCTGTGCGTGGGACGGTATAATTTAAACACATACCCATATATAAATACATATGAGAGAACAGAGTGATAATAAAACAACACCCTCACATGCACACACCCCCACGCCGGCCCTACCTGTTTCCAGCAGCGCCGCCGCCACTCTTACAGCGGCGAGGGGAGAAAGGAGGCGGCCACGCTCCGCCGGGCCTTGGGTGCCCTCGCCAGGGGCGGGACCCCGGCCCCGCCGGGCCTGAGGCTGGACCCGAGCCCGTCCTGCCCCGCAAGGGGTGGGGGGTGGGAGTGGCGGCCATCCCGGCCGAGGCCCGGCGGGTCCGGGACCGTCTCCATGTGGTGCTGCGAGGGCAGCGCAGAGAACGGACAACAGCGGTGGCTGGAGCTGGGGCGGATCGGCTCCCCCCTCCAAAGGCTGCGGGGAGGAAGAAGGAGGAGAATAGATTTCTCCCCGCGGTGGCCAAGTTTCTCTGCTCCCTGGAGAGGCGGATGCCTGGTTTCCATGTGCCTTCTCCTTGCTGTGCTTTAGGCATCCACTGGGCCTTAGCCCCCACTTCCAGCGCCAGGGATCTTTCTCCACAGCTCCTGCAGTGGTGCCCTGGTTATCCAGAAACGTAGGGCCTTCAGCGTGCTGTGCCCTCCTTCGCTCCCTTTGCCTCAAAAACTTCTGAAGATACAAGGCAAACAGCTAGCATTGGAATTTCCACGTGCAGCTCCCCATTGTGCCTGCCTGCCTCCAAGCTACTGCCGCTGCAGCTCCCAGGCCTCCAGTTGTAAAGCAAAAGGCACTTTGTAAATGCCAGCTCTCCTCTTCAGCATCCCATAACAAACTGCCTTTTGACTTGGCTTTGGTCATCCCTGTGCAGGGATGCATGAACTGCAGTCTCACTGCTCAGCGTCTCGCGTGTCTTCTTCCCGGCGACCGGAGGCACACCAGGTTGGTGCAGGCTGACTCGCCACGGTGGCCCCACGAACCCACATTGACTTGGCTCCTCCAAAACCCACCGCTGCCCCAGCCAGACTCTTGCTTCCAGCTGGCACTTGGAGCAGCCCCTTTACTGGAGCGGCACGGCACAGTGCAGCACGCCAGTGATGGCACAGCACCCACTGGGGTCTTCTACTGGCAGCCCCCTCACAGCTCCTGTTGCAGATTTTACCTGTTCCTTATCAATCACATATCTTCCCATTGGCAATTATCTCCTGTCAAGCATTTTTAGTGGGTTATCACTATACATACAGCTGATGCTCCCACTCCAGACTTCATTTGGTCACGTTTTTTCCTTTTAGTGGTATGTTTGGAAAGTTTGTGGGCTACATGTCCTTACCAACGCGTTTCATCCAGGCTTCCTTCAATGGACTACTAGCATGATATTTATTAAATTACTCTCAGCTTACCGGAACAGTTCAGCTTTTATTTTACAGGCTTGCATAGCATTACTTCAGTGCTTCGCACTGAATTTTCTCTTTCTGTCCCCACTGCGGCATCATACAACAAATAGCAGGATTTAATCTCAGATCTGAGGCAAGCAAACTATAGCGACTGCCAACACAGAAAACAAACACCCAGAAAAGAAGTGCCACAGCTCTCTGTCTTTCATATATTTTACAACAAGGAAAGAAGATCCAGAGGTTTTAAAAAAAGAACGTATGCAAAGAATTCGTCAAGTACGCACAGTGAAGTAAAACTACTGCTTTTTACAAAGCTCAGCCATGTTTGCTGCTCTCCCGCTGTCCTTGCGCACTACGAGGCTGTCTGGGATACGTGGCCAATGCAACGGCTTACTGAATTCAGCAGCAGGAGACACTCACGCCCTCAGCCCACCTGGCCAGCCTCTCTGTTCCTTGCTGACTTAGGCATTTGCCAGCATGGTTTGGAGGCATCAAAACAAGCTGTGTGTTGGCACACACCTTGGGAGAAAATTAACAACTTCTGTGAGCACCGGTTACTACGCAAACTCTGGTCTTCTTCCTAAGTGCCAAATATCTTGAACTTCGATCTCTATTACACAATGGGACAGTACTCCTGCTTTGTAACTCCTGTTCTGTAACAGCTAATCCTGGCTTGCCGAAAGGGAGAGTAGGGAGGAATTCATGGGGGTTGCCTTCACAGAGAGTGTCAGCTGAGGTCTTCTGCTAGTACAAGTTCACCACAGGAGAGAAGAGCACAGCAGAGAGCTCTCAAAGGTGGTGCTGCACTGCGGCTTCCCCGCTGGGAATTTCCTGCTGTTGCACCACAGCCACGATGTCTACTCTGTGGCCTCCAAATCTGAACGACAGAGAGCACACGCAGCACCTCTGTGGCTTCTAAAGGAAGTGGCTGGTGGCTCAGCATTTATTCCACGCGGTAGGGCACATTGCACGTTTACTCATCCTGCTTTGCAGAGAGCAGGAGAAGGGGAGTCTCACTATCACAACCATGAAGAGCAGGAGGAGTAGATCTGTGATGCAGGAGGTCCTGTAGGGTGAAGTCACAGGCTTCACCTAGCCTGCAGGTTCCTTGAGCCTGCCACAAGCCACTACCCTTCTCACCAGTGCTCAGCAGTTTTGGAGAACGGCCCAGTGTGCCACAGAGCTGGAAAAACGCCCCACTTCTAAGGACTGCAGGCAAGAAGAGGTGCTGGATGATTTCAGGGGTTATAAAAAGAAACCAGTTTTTGCTTATGCTAGTTCCTGGAAGGTTGCAGTTGCTCTTTCCTTTTATGAGCCTGATCCTTCATTTCTTCATCATCAAAGATGATTTAGAGTCATCTTTGTCTTTTTCTTTTCACATTTAGTCTTCTTGTTTTACTTCTACGTTAGTCCTCCTCCCTGCTTGAAGGTGGGAGGGCTGTAGGCCTTAACCATGCCTGGTACAAAGTGCAAATGCCGTATATCAGATGTCCGTATCTTACAGCTGCTTCCGAGCACTGCACTGCACGAAGGGAGTCTGAGACATCTCTCTCCTCCACAGCCGGGCAAGGTGCAGCTGAGAGTGGGGACTGCGCCAAGGGCACTGGAGCCCAAAGAGTCACTACCTCAGTGTAAGCCTCCCCTGCTGCTACATCCATTAGGGCAATCACAGCAAGCACATGGGAATTTACTAGTAGGATATAATACTGAATTTGGTGGGGGTGGGGGGGTGGGGCACAAACCAAACCAAAAAACCCAATGCCAAGCAAGAGCAGAGGTAGAAATATATGATCAGTCACTGCAATCAGTTGGCTGGAAAGCAAGAGTTGGAACTGCCATGCACTTCTTTTCAGCCAAGTACGGTTCTTAAAATTGACTCGTGCGTCCGGATCGAGCTTTTATTTGTTAGTAAGCAACAAGCAGGTCCAGGAGAGATCAAACTGCTGGGAAGTCTCAACTGCCTACTAGTCTGGATGATCACAGTCGTGTATTTAAATACTCACAGAATTTGAACATTTGCCAAAGTGCACCGTTCTCCTGCTTTGCAAGTATCTCCTTGGGAGAAGGTGGCACGAGGGTGTTAAACAGCAGGCTGTGCCCATTTATTAATTTATATGTTACATCAAGTCTAACACCCATTGCTGTCACAGTGACACAGAATTTAGTGCAGAATAGATTAGGAATCTCAAACAGGGAATCTTTTCTGAAAAGGATTGCACCAAATTACCATGAAGTCATATTGAAGCATTTAGCCTTAAAAGTCCGCTTTCTCTCACAGAACTGGTATCAGTACCATCTATTTATTGCAGTTAATTACACAGACTTCTTTCAGTATCATTTCTTATAACTGGCCATGGTCTCATGACGAAGAATCTCACACCTAAGGACGTAGTGATATAAGCAAACCTGTGACTCTTCCCAGTGCGGTCGGCTTCTCAAGTGCTTCACGAACACCCCTCACACGGTCACACGTGCACCTCCAACTTCTTAGTCACAGGGACACCTGTAAGTGCTGGTTCCTGCCACGTTAAGCTGCCTCACAAAGCTCGAGTGCCCAGCTGAGCCTTTCCAGCCCTCCGCTCCGTGCTCAGAGCAGCTGGGAAACAGAGCGCTTCGGAAAGCGTTCTTCAGCTGAGCGCAGCCAAGACTTTTTTCATTAAAAGCCTTACTTTTCTGCTCTTTGTACCCCACATGACTCAGATTTGCATTTTGCTTGCCTCAGGATAAAACGAAAGAGCATTGATACGTGCTACAGCAGCTGCAAAATTATATCCACAACAGAGGCTGTGCAAGGAGGGAGCCAGGACTTCAGGGAAAGGCCGCATCTTTCATGCAAGTAGCTGATTTAGCAACAGCGCTTTCCGTGTTAGCGGCTTTCAGGCATGCAATCCCTTCTTCAGGCCCAAATCAGAAGCAAACTTCAAATTAACTGCAGGTTTGGGGCAGTTGGACTGCTTTGAGCTTCATTTAGCACGTTGAACCAGACAACATGAAAGAAGTCTGCTTTCTGCATTAGCCGTTCATAACAAGTGTGAACTATGACTTGCTTATGGATATACCGTGTCGCTTGGCTCAGCTAGCTTTTGGCCTCTGTGCTTCCTTAAGCCAGGAGAGACGCTGGTATGTTGTAGAAGGAATAAGTGGAAGAGGGTAAGGCAATGCCCCTACTCCATTTTAAAGGAGATAACAGAACAATAGCCGAGCCATTAGTTTTGAAGGAGGAGAAGTACTGCTCCATTCAACCAGATGCAAATGGAGCCTAAAGTGCCAGTGCTGCCTGGACAGGGGTTCCCAAACTACTCAGCACCACCCTTTGGAGATAAGAGAGATGAGACAAACTACAAAGGAATGCGTGCTGGTTTTGTCTGGGATGCAGTTAATCTTCTTCACAGTAGCTCCTATGGGGCTGTGTTTTGGATTTGTGCTGAAAACAGCGTTGATAACACAGGGATGTTTTGGTTACTGCTGAGCAGTGCTTGCACAACTTCAAGGTCTTTTCTGCTTCTCACACCATCCCACCAGCAAGTAGGCTGGGGGTGCTCAAGAAGTTGGGAGGGGAGACAGCTGGGATACCTGACCCCAATTGACCAAAGGGATATTCCATACAATATGATGTCAAAGTATTTGACAAAGTCTCACACAACGTCCTTGTCCCTAAATTGGAGAGACATGGATTTGACGGATGGATCACTCAGTGGATAAGGAATTGTCTGGATGGTTGCACTCAAAGAGTTGCAGTCAACGGTTCCATGTCCAAGTGGAGGCCAGTGGTGCTCCTCAGGGGTCGGTACCGGGGCTGGTGCTGTTTAACATCTTTGTTGGCAACACAGACACTGGGATCAAGTGCACCCTCAGCAAGTTTGCTGACAACACCAAGTTATGTGGTGTTGTTGACACGCTGGAGGGAAGGGATGCCATCCAGAGGGACCTTGACAGGCTGGAGAGGTGGGCCTGTGAGAATCTAATGAAGTTCAACAAGGCCAAGTACAAGGTCCTGCACATGGGTCGGGACAATCCAAAGCACAAGTACAGGCTGGGCGGAGAATGGTTTGAGAACAGCCAGAAGGAGGAGGACTTGGGGGTGCTGGTTAATGAGAAGCTCAACATGAGCCAGCAATGTGCACTGGCAGCCCAGAAAGCCAACCGTATCCTGGGCTGCATCCAAAGAGGTGTGGCCAGCGGGTCGAGGGAGGTGGAAGCCCCTCCTCTATTCTGCTCTTGTGAGACCCCACCTGGAATACTGCGTTCAGCTCTGGAGTTCCCAGCACAAGGACATGAAGCTGTTGGAGCGAGTCCAAAGGAGGACCACAAAGATGATCCGAGGGCATGCTCAGCCTGGAGAAGAGAAGGCTCTGAGGACACTTTCTGGCAGCCTTCCAGTACCTAAAGGGGGCCTATAAGAAAGCTGGAGAGAAGACTTTTTACAAGGGTGTGTAGTGTTAGGACAAGGGGCAATGGCTTTAAACTGAAAGAGGGCAGATTTAGATTAGATCTAAGTAAGAAATTTTTACAATGAGGGTGGTAAAACACTGGCACAGGTTGCCCAGAGAAGTTATGGATGCCTCATCCTTGGAGGTGTTCAAGGCCAGGTTGGATGAGGCTTTAAGCAACCTGATCTAGGGGAAAGTGTTCCTCTCTGTGGCAGGGAGGTTGGAACTAGATGATCTTTAAGGTCCCTTCCAACCCAAACCATTCCATGAATCTCTGTATCATGCTCAGCATATAAAGCTGGGGAAAGAAGAAGGGGGGGGACATTCGGAGTGATCGTGTTTGTCTTTCCAAGCAACCATTATGTGTGACAGAGCCCTGCTTTCCTTGAAATGGCTGAACACCTGCCTGCCCATGGGAAGCAGTAAATTAATTCCTTGGTTTGCTTTGCTTGCTTGCACAGCTTTGCTTTACCTCTTAAACTGTCTTCATCTAAATCCACAAGTTTTTTCATTTTTACCCTTTCGATACTCTCCCTTATCCCACTGGGAGGGAGGTATCGAGCAGCTTAGTGCTGCTGAGTTGCTGGCTGGGGTTAAACCATGACAGAATCCACACACTGTGATTTCAGGTGAAGTGGATGGGCTAGTTTAGTGATTCCCTCTCCCCATCCCCCTCAGATATCTCATTCCCTCACTAGGGCCTGCACTTCCAAAGGTATAACCAGAGCCATTTTCCCAAATGGCATGTAATGCATTTTCCTTTTTATAGGTACTACCCCAGTGGACTCCTTGAGACCACAGAAAATAAGAGTGGCATATCTGAGTGCCTGTCACAAGCTCCAAGGCTTTCAGATGACCAGGAGGTTTCTAGAATGCATCTTTCTTTATACGTTGCTGTTGTGTTGGGTTTGAAATTCTTCCTCAGGACACCAGCCCACCAATTTGACCCACAGAACACCTGTTACGGCACTGTCAAAATACGCCTTGTGACCTTGCCTTGCCCAGTACTCTTCCCAGGAGAGAGGGTGGGTGGAGCAGCACCTGGGGAAAAACAACAGAAACTGGAAAAAATGTCTTGAGGAGGGTTAAGTCAAAAGAAACCATAAAGGTGTCATTACAGAGCCTAACCAGAGATTTAAAACAATGTCTCAGATAAGGCAGCCTAGGTGAGGCAGATACCCAGCTTCAGGGCTGCTGAGAAAGCAACGGAAGGCGGGGAGGGTCTGCCCAGCCTTCAAGGCAGGGCAAGGTGGATCCAGGAGGTTGTCCCAGCCAAAAGAAGCCTACTGGAGAAAGGGAAAGATTATCTGGAAGCTGTACTCACAGAGGCAGTGAAACTAATGGGCAAGTATCCGAGGCTGCTTCTCCTCATACAACACCACGGTCACGCAAACGCAATCCAAGCCATCTGCAGATGAGAGGTTAACTTGACCAGAAACAGGCATGCACAGCTGCTATTTTCCAACAACTGATCCAATCGCTATGTAACATTTTGTTTCAGAAAGGTGTGTTTGCAGTCACTTTAATCCACTTCTGTCACATCACTCCAGAAGTGTCCAGTGGTTGTCAGATGCACTGACCTGCTTAGGGGTGGAGCCCAGGAGCAGTTACACCAGCATGGTCTCCGCAAGAGGAATATGTTGCAGAATTGCATCCCAGGAGAGGCAAAAGCCTGTTCAGCCATGAGGTTGGCATGAAGGAAGATTTGGAAGCAGCAGCAGACAGGCCTCTCTCACGAAATCAGAACCCAGGAGTCTGTGAGTCTTCACTTCTTCCTAAAGAAGCCACATTGAGGCACTCCATTGTTTTCTATCTCTGCCCTTCCCCAATATTTTTCCCTCTCACACCAAGCTCCCAGGTTGCGCAAGCAGCTTCCTTTTGCTCATTAATTCACATCAAAAGCGCGTTTTCCCAATAGATGTGTCAATTCCCTGCAGTGCTAAACCTTCACAAGTACTGGGATCATGAAAAATCACAGTGATCAGAATGACTGGTTTCACTGGATTATCTTTGCAGCTCAGAGAGGCAGGCTTTGAACACTTGGTAACGCTCCGTCCCTCCCAGGTATCAGATACACACCGCATGTCTGCAGGACAGCCTGCGTGCCTGGGCCTAGTCCTCACTGAGGTACCACATCAAAACCAAGGTTTCAGGCTTATTTTTAATAGTTAAAACATTTGGAATTCCTCCTTCTGTGGCTTAGGATTCATGGTGCAAAGAAAACCGTCTACAAATGGCATACGCAAGTTACAGCTGAGAAACATTTCTCTTGGGACAAAGGCATCAACGCAGAAATGACGGTGCTGGGAATCACTGCGCAGATCCTATTAGTGCTTGGGAGAGCTCGGCCCTAAGTTACTGTCAACAAGGAACCACACTTACTTATTTGATTTGAATTCTATGATTCTATGATTTGTAAAGTCTCTACAAACCAATAGCAGCTGCTTCCAAAGTAACAAGGATATGAGTTTCCTTTCTTGGCCCTGTCTTTCCCACATCCCAGCCACAAGCAGACTGTACTTGCAAAGGGAATGGGAGGCTGCCTGTCAGAAAGTCACAAAAAGGAAATCTGTTGCTGGAACCTGTTGCAAGAATGCCTTTGGGGAGGAGAAATCCTGGTCCTGAAAAACACCTGACAATCCATCACCTACTGCTTCTTCTAGGGCTGATTTTTCCTCTCTTCTGTATGCACCTTCACTGCCTCCTTCCTTTTTGTCCTCCCGTTTTCTTTTCAGACGAGGGACTTATTCCTCCCATTTCACCCACTCCACCTCCAGCTCCGCTCCCGGCCTGCCTTGGGCCACCTGCTCAGCCACTCCTGCCGGAACGGTACGCCAGCCCGCGAGCACGCTGGCACCTCAGCTCACAGCTCACTCTGCCACTGCCTGACTCACCGCAGGCAGGAGGGTCACTGCTGTGGCCAACACGTGGATTGCCAATCCCCTGTTCCTCTTGAATGCTGCCAGCTATCAAGCCAATCCAAGCAGGAGTGATGCTATGGAATCGGTTGTGCAGCTACACCCACTCCTTTCTCTCCATCTTCCTCCTCTTGTTTGCCTTCTTCCCTGCTCTGGCACAGGGAGCAGCTCCTGTCTGCCAGCAAGGTACATCACAGCACCGGCCCGTGGGAGCAGGGGGAACTACAGCAACGGGTAATGCAAAACCAACATAAAACATCAGCCGGGGAATTTGCTTTGTCCTGATTGTCCTTTGACTGATTTGTTCCTTGCACACACACGGCAATATCTGGCTGTTAAGTGTTCGTTTGCGTGCGTGTGCGAGTGTAGAAGAAGAGGGATGAGACAGAAGGCCTGGCTATGGCTCTTCCTCTGTAATGTAATTTGTCCAAGCAGGGAAAAACAGTCATACTAAGGCATAAGCAAATACATTAAACAGTGAGGTCAGGGCAGCAAATGGTCTGTTACGATTGCTCTGCTAGGCAAAAACAAAAGCCAGGCTTGGACTATTTGCTATTCACAGCAAATTAGTGTCCAGCGACTTTTTTTTGGGAGGCTGAAGGAGAAAGGTTTTTCTTGATACTTAACTCGTTAAAGTATTGCCAACTCTGCAGAAATAATTGACTCCTGATAGACATGGTACTGCTGTTAGGCTGATGAGCTTAACGACCTGCCAGACACAGAGGGTAAAGCCCTGAATAAATCACAACAAATGAAAATACTGTTAGCAGTTTCATAATTTAATGAAAAAGTACTTGTAAAAAGGGGACATCTGAAAAAGACCGAGTCCTTCTTGGAAAATTGAATATATATATATATATTTATATATATAAAACAAAATGCAAAAACACAAAAAAAAATTGACAAATAAGGTTAAGAGGTAATACTTCAAACAGTTAGCCACCGAACACACAATAAAAACTAGCAAATGCACTTTGGGGACAATACTTGAGAACTACATAACCAAGGGCTCCTTCATATATCTATTAAAATCATGTAAAAATTAGCAAAACCATTGCCCAGACTGGAAGCAACTGAATTAATAACCCCAGAAGAGCAGAAACGCTGAGTTTTGCTGAAGCACCATTTCCCCCCACTTCTGTCATACGCTTCTGGCCACAAAAAGACACAAACACTTCGGTGACCTCCCAGGTAAGTGTTCCCAATACAAGTGTCAAAGTTTCATGACCAGCAAGAGAGGATTACTAATAAATATCGAAGGAGAACTAAGAGAATCAGAACTGGAATACAAATGAACAGACATTTGTTTACTTATTCTGAATGACCCATGGCTTAGAACACAAAGCATTTCCTGTTAAAATAAAATATGTGGAAACCTAAAATGCTACTGCATATTTACACCAAAAGAAATAATTTTGAAGATACAGCTCTAGAAAGATCAATTACACAAATATACATAAAAATCAAGAAGTGAAAAGAAAAAAATTGAAGATGCATGAAGCAAACAGAGCAGAATTGCCAAGTATACTTTTTTTAAAATTCACTACTGAAAAGTCCTCCAGCCCCTGACCTGCTAGTCCTATTGCAACGAGGGAGATTTCGGAGTTTAAAACAAATGTTGTTGCCGTTTCCCAAGCTAAAAGCAATAAATTAAGATTATGAAGAAAAACAGGCTGTCCTTTGGATTCTGCATAGTCATCTTCACACCGGGTGGGAAACACCTTTTGTTTCTAGACAAAATGAACCCTCAGCAGAAAGGAGCCATACGATGTGCCCCGTACAACCTATGGCCCGTTCCAGTCAGCGATGCGGGGACAGAGGATGTTGTGTATTTATCAAGTGTACAGCATCTCAGAGAAAAACAGTGCAGTTACTTTGCTGATCAACACAACACCATCTGGAAAACAGGAACCTAGTTTGCATTCAAACAAAAATCCCCTGTCGTTGAAACCAACAGAAAAGGATTCCCCTCTCTTCTCGCTTCCTCAGTACTGGCTGAAATTTAATAACTACTTAACGAGTGTTAATTTTAAAGGACATACAGAAAAGCGTTAGTTTGGGAAACAGCAACTAATCCAGAGGTTGAAAAGCAGCTTAATAAAATAACAGATTTTCAGTAATTAAAAAAAAACCCAACGTACTCCAAATGATGATTGGCTAAAATTTTGCAGACCTAGATGCCAGAAGTAAGGCTTCCACACCTGTATTCAGGCAACCAGGGTTGAAAATTTGCGCCTGCTTAAAAAGTTGAGAAATTACTTCTAATTCAGCTTATTTTAAAAATACCAGGTACAAACACCTCTGGACATGAAATCTCGGTTTCAAGAGGAACCTGGCATCACCGGTGATTGCCTAAATTTAAGTGTCAAATAGCATTTTTCTTTGAAGTAGTACATCTACTTTTGTAAACACTATCCACAAAATTAGCCATCTGTACTTGTTAGCTGGGTAAAATATTTACAAGTGCATCCCACAACAAGCAACTATGTACAGATTAAAAAAACTGAAGTACTAGAAGTTGTCTATTTACAAAATAAGCAAATTATTGTGAAGAGAAACACAACCTTCAGCAAGAGCAGGGAACGGGGGCATGTCTAGAGGTCAGCGAGTTTGGCAGCGCCAGCGACGCCTGCTTCCACCCTCCGCAAAGAGCCTGCAAACGCCACTGCAGTTCAAAGCCTCCTGCAGAGGAGGATCGTCACTTAGTAGTCACTTTGGGCCTGATCCAGCAGAGCACGTGGCACGCGCTCGGAGATCTGAGCGCAAACGTTCCCAGGGAGGGGGGGAAACCAGCAGGACTTTTCACACGCGTAATTCCTAGCGCACGTGCAAGTGCGTTGCTGGATCAAAGGCATGCTGCAGGAGCTGTGAGAGTGCAGCTTCAGCGTCTCCGTTTGCAGCCTCTTGCACCACGTTAGAGCAACGCAAGGACTTCGTTAATACCTGACCACCATCGCAAGATTGACGCAACATGAACGCATTGCCTCGCACGTAAACTGGCGAGGGGGAAGCAGCTTCCTAAATTTATGCAAACCACTATTAACCACTTTGTGCTCTCCCAGATGTCACTCTCTAATAAAACACATCAATTTCCACACGACTTTGCAATAACTCGGTTCACCTTGTGAAGACTGCAAGCCAATTCACAGTTGGACAAAACTACTCTGATTTCTCCCCCCTCCCTCCATCCACTACTGCAACTCTTCCTAACGTAGGTCCTGGACTATTTTCTGCAACCTTTTGATGCTGAGCTTTGCACTGGTACACTAGAATACGTAAAGACTGAGTTACCCCGTGGGGGCTTCTAATCACCTTTGTACTGAACTGTGAGAAATCATATTCTTTTTGTTTCTATTGTGACAATCTCTTCCAAAGTCCTTACTGGGGCTTTCTCTCTCTGAGCTACTTCGTCTTAACCTCACTTGCTCTTTGTTTTCATCACTTTCTGCTTCAGAGTCACTCAGCTCTAAGTCAGGACAGTACCCGTCATTGTCCTGGTACGGAGCACCTTCAAGTGTCTGCTTGCTCCACAAGCGATCTTTTGTTGCAAGTCTTCTCGTTGGCTTTTCACAGCACCGGAGATCTTCTGTGGTCCTCACCAGACTGTTGGTAGCCTCTTTAAAGGACCGGCTAAAATGTTCTATGGTGGATTTTCTGAAACCACTCTGGCTGGCCAAGTGAGCTGTGAGCACGGACTCTTGTTCGTAGGGCGTCTGGCTAGAGCTGTCTCTCTGGCTCACGTCACCAGCCCTGCCCATCAGACCGTTGGACTTGGCTGCCAGCCTTGAGTTCTCCTGCTGCACCCGCCCGTTCCCAATGGAAGACTGTCCATGCAAAGCAGCCTGGAGCGCTAAGGGCTTCCCGGACGGCTGGCCCCGATGAAACTCCGGCATCTGCATGGGGCCAGAATCCTTCGCCTCGCTCCGAGGCTTGCCAATCCCTGCCAGCAACCCGTTACTTCTGCTGTCATGCTGATACCTGGAGTAAGATTTTGCTTTAATTTCAAACGATTCCTTTGACATCGGCATGCTCCGTTTGCTGTAAACAGTGCTGTTGTTGTCAGGAGAGAGCGGTCTGTTGCCAGGCTTCAGCGAGTTATTTTTGCAATCTCCTAGTGCTGATTTGGGCATTTTTAACTTCAGGGTGATCCTGGGAGGTGGGTAGAACAGTGTGTTCTCTAGTGCACTTGTCAGGGTATGGCCTACAGGAGAAATGGACGAGGAAGCAGAAGAAAAAAAGGCTTTTTAAAAAGAGGATAATCGTTTTGTTATCCGCCACAAATTTTATAGTCTGTTAGAAGGTCATTCAACAGTAAGAAGCATTTGCAAACAATCAGCATGAAATTATTTTAGGACATTAAAGAGAAGTTGGGATAAAGAAAACTGTTCCAAACTATCCACCGTTTCAGAATTTAGGTAAGCATTTTAGCATTTCCATTAAAAACAACGTGCCCTTTTTACAGGGCTTTAAGCCAGTGAATTGAACCAGTTTTGAGATATGACTGAAGTAGTTCCAACAAAGCTATAAAAAAAGGTTCATATTCAGTTTTGGATGGAGAAAAAACAATGCTTCAAACTGAGTTTCAATTTGGACTTAGTTCAACTCTCTGTTTTGTATTATAAAATTCTCTACGCTTTAGAAGTCTTTTCACCCTAATATATTAGTCTTTATGATATTATACGCATACAGCAACATTGCAAAGTAGCTATTAAGCTATTCTAATAAGCATTAAAAAAGCACTTCTGTTTGTAAAGATATAAAATAAATTTAGTAGACATTTCTAATAAAATGCATTTACACAAAACCAGTGTGCTTTAGAGTACTGCTGCTTCCACAGAGTACTAGTCTGATCTAAAAAAGTTTTAAAAAAAAACCACCTTGTCAGTACTTATGACACCTATCCATGTTTCAAGGGTAGAGGAAAAAAAGCACAAAGACTTCACTCTAAATTTGTCATGAAAAACACGTATCTTGAAAGAACAGAGAGATCTTAATTTCACATTGAAGAATTAGCTGTCTTCCCTATTAAAAAAAAAAAGTAATTGCACTGTAATATATACTCTTCCTCTTTCCAAACATTGTGTTCCTTATGCCAAGGCAGTCGCTATAAAAACGAAGGGCAGAGTGAGTTTTGGTACATCAGCATTCCTAAGCAGTTACTATTCACTATGAAAAAAACAGAGTACTTAAACTCTTTCTGAAGGAAGGAGAGTAACTGCAGATGGCAGGCTAGGAAATGCCTCTTTGCGCTGTTCATCGAGCACGCAAGGCCACGTGAGAACAGCAGCGATTCCCATCAGTCACTCTCCTCTTTTGCCTGAAGGAACCAACTACTGACAGCAAGCAAAAAACCTTCTCAGCTGGAGAGTCAAGGAGCAGCACAGAGCTTGCTGTGGTCAAACAGTACCATAAACCAGCAGCCAAGGAAGCGAAAATCTAGGGATCACCACCAGCTCGTTTCTGCTGTCTGGATGCCATAGTGATTGCTATGGAACAGGCATACAGCAGAAATAGCCATAAAGTGAAGAAATAGCCAAGTAAATATTTTAAGAAATTAAAGCGTTTTGTGTATGCTACTACTTTCGTTGACTGCGTATTTGAACGCAGTTTTTAAAGGCAGATTTACAACGTTAAAAACATGAAGCCGGAACGTAAAGAGAACACATTTTTTAGTGTAAATACAGATAGAATTCATAAATGTTTTACATTTATATGATTACCTGCAGCAATTTCCTGATTAATGAGCTGGACTTGCAAGTTGAAGACCTGTTCATGTACTTTACTGTGAGACAACTTCAGTTTCTCTCTCCTGCTTACCATGTAGCAGAGATTTCTTACCTACAGAGGAATAATACGAGACTTAATAGGCAGTAATAAAATAAATCCTGACATAGTTTAAAAAGTGCATCAACAACAGAATTAAAATGACATTATATGCAAAATCCCTTGGCAAAGTTGTTGTGAATATTACTGAAGATCCGTAACTATGAATTAAAAAAATACCCTGGAATTTTTTGATTGCCAATTTAATGAATGCCTTGAACATGTTCTGCAAGACAGCAGAATATATTTTCATTTCTAACAACAGTGAGTGAACACAAAATTCCAGTCAAAAGAAAAGCAAGTAATTTCTAAGACTCGCTTGCCTGTAAACCTGCTTCTACTATGTACGATGCCGAGATTGTTACTGCAGGAAATACTGAATTCTCCCAGAATTTCCCTGCAAAGTGTTTCACAGAATTATTTTTAACAGTTAAACTATGTTTGTTTCCTTTAAAATTATTACAACACTATAAAGTGGAGCCGGCAATGTGCACTTGCAGCCCAGAAAGCCAACCGTATCCCGGGCTGCATCAAAAGCAGCGTGGTCAGCAGGTCGAGGGAGGTGATTCTGCCCCTCTACTCTGCTCTCGTGAGACCCTGTCTGGAATACTGTGTTCACCTCTGGAGTCTCCAACACAAGAGGGACATGGAGCTGCTGGAGTGAGTCCAGAGGAGGGCCACAAAGATGATCCATGGGCTGGAACACCTCTGCTATGAAGACAGACTGAGAGAGTTAGGGCTGTTCAGCCTGGAGAAGAGAAGGCTCTGGGGTGATCTTCTTACAGCCTTTCATTATATGAAAGGGGATTACAAGAAAGACAGAGAGAGAGCAGGGCCTGTAGTGACAGGACAAGAGGCAATGGTTTTCAACAGAAAAAGTGTAGGTTTAGACTGGGCACAAGGAAGACATTGTCTACAATGAGGGTGGTGAAACACTGACAGGTTGCCCAGAGAAGTTGTGGATGCCCCAGCCCTGGAAGTGTTCAAGGCCACGTTGGATGGGCTTTGAGCAACCTGATCTAGTGGAAGGTGTCCCTGCCTGTGGCAGGGGGGTTGGACTAGATTATCTTTAAAGCCTCTTCCAACCCAAACCATTCTGTGATTCTATGATTCAGTTCCACATAATTCTATTTGCACTATTTGTTTGAGTTCATAGCAGTATTTCCACCTAATGTAATGAGAACAGGAAGAGGCACTGAAAGTTCTTGATAAACACTTAAAACAGCTTTCAGAACACAGAAACAGAATAGGGGCTGGTTGAAATATATTTGCCAAACATACTTCCCCCAGCACTCAACTCCATCTGTTTAGAACTGGAATCTCTCTGCCAAGAAAGGAAATTCCAAGATTCCCAAATTTATTTTCATGCCAAGACATACCTGAGCAGAAAAATCTCATGGTACAGGAAGTTCAGAAACCTTGATACAAGCATTTCAAACCATGAAGTATAGAGTCATGGAATCATCCAGCCATAGGTTGGAAAAGACCCTTAAGATCATTGAGTCCAACCACAAACTTAATACTGCCGCATCTGCCACTAAACCATGTCCCTAAGCACCACATCTACACATCTTTTAAATACCCCCAGGGATGGTGACTCCACCACTTCCCCTGACAGCCTGTTCCAATGCTTGACAACCCTTTCAGTGAAGAAATTTTTTCTAATATCGAATCTAAACCTCCCCTGGCACAACCTGAGGCCATTTCCTCTTCTTCCATCACTTGTTACTTGGGAGAAGAGACTGACACCCACCTCACTACAACCTCTTTTCAGGTAGTTGTAGAGAGCGACCAGGTCGCCCTTCAGCCTCCTTTTCTCCAGGCTGAACAACCCCAGTTCCCTCAGCTGCTCCTCATGAGACTTGGGCTCTAGACCCTTCACCAGCTTCACTGCTTTGGACATGCTCCAGCACCTCAATGTCTCTCTTGTAGTGAGGGGCCCAAAACTGAACACAGTATTCGAGGTGTGGCCTCACCAGTGCCGCGTACAGAGGGACAATCACTTCCCCAGTCCTGCTGGCCACACTATTTCTGATACAAGCCAGGATGCTGTTGGCCTTCTTGGCCACCTGGGCACACTGGTGGCTCATACTCAGCTGGCTGCCGACCAACACCTTTAAGCCCTTTTCCACCAGACAGCTTTCCAGCTACTCTTCCCCAAGCCTGTAGCATTGCGTGGGGTTAAGTACTTCCACTCAAAGTAAGTACAATGATTTTAACAAAGTTTGACGCAAATCAACCACTCGTCAAGCAAAAAGAAAAAGCTTGAAATGGTTTCTTGAAAGAAAAAAAAAAAAAACAAAATCCCAACCCTCCATTCAAGCCATGTTATGGATTTTTTTTTTTTTTTTTTTTTAAATAAGGACCCATATCCAAAGAGCTCCTGGAAAGGGAGATCTGAGCTTGATTATGACTAGATTCAAGACAACAGTTAGACTGACAAGTGCAAATCTTAGCTCCATGTCCTGGTTTTGACTGGAACAGATTAAAGTTTTTCCTTTTTGCAGGCTAGAAGAGCTCTGTGTTTTGGATTTAGTCTGGGATTTGTTATGAGAAGAATGTTGATAGCGCACTGATGTCTATAGCTGGTACGGAGACCTCCAGGACCTTTCAGCTTCCCATGTTTTGCCAGTGTGCAGGAGCACAACAGGCTGAAGCAGGAGCAGTATGGCCCACAATTCCCCTTATGATTTGAACTTAAGACTTAGGATTAAGGGACAAATTGGCCAACGGAATATTCCATATCATGCAACATCATGCCCAGTATATAGATGAGGGCTGACTAGGAAGTTGGGGTCTCATTCTCTTCTGTGGGATTTTGAGTTTTCTCTCTCTCATTTTGGGCCTCTCACTCATCAGGGATTGCAGTTTTGGAACTTAGATCTGTTATGGAATCACTTGCTGGGACAGGACAGGCATTGGTCACCGAGTGGTGAGCAGTTATACTGTGCATCACTTGTTTGTATCATCGATATTGTATATCATCAATATATATATTCATCCATTATTATTATTTTATCACTATTACTTTTAATTTTATATTATTATTATTAAATTGTTCTTATCCAAACCCATGAGTCTCCTTCCCTTTTCCCCTTTAATTCTCTTTCCCATTCCCCAGGGGGTGAAGGAGGGTGAGCGAGCAGCTGCGTGGAGTTTAGTTGCTGGCCGGGTGAAACCATGACACTCCAACGCTCATCTCCCTGTATCTTCATGCCCTTCTCTCCCCAGTATTGTTTTGCCTTTTCTTACACCACTATTTTCTCTCTTCTGCTTTTCCTCCTTCTCCTCTCCAATGTCTCCGTATCACATTCAGCACATCTACTCTATTTTGTTCTCTTTTTTTTACATTCACTACCTATCACTAAGCACTTGAAAACTGCAGGTGATCACTAACCAACAGGCCAACCAAATAGGCAGCCTCTGAGCGGTAACAAGCCTGGCTTCCTCCCTCATCAGGTGCCAGGAAAAGGCACTCTGTGTGCCTTCCTAATAAATTCCTGCTCTGAATTATGAGGACCTGAAGGACTGAAGGAGTCCCATCTTTTCAAACTACCAGCTAGGCAGCAGTCTGATAAGAGCCCAGCTAGCTACTGATAATTTCCTCTTCTTCCTTCTCAGTAAAGCCACAAGCAGTGGTAGACTCAGTGGGTTATTTTCACATTGCTAATCAACCGTAGCACTTAAGGCAGCTATGTCCAGTGAAAGCATCTAGGTAAGGAGAAGAACAACCGATTCAGCCTGCCCGCAACCTGGGACTAGCTGACACAAGCACACTGGCGAGGAAGACGCTAGTAAGACTCCTGAATCAGACGTCACGAGAAGTGGTATGAGTGCAGGCCAATATTCTTCTTCTGTGCATGTGGAGCCAAAAAGTCACCATGGAAGTTAACCATCTAGGACTTCATCTACTTGCCTTCAAACGATGAGGGTGAGAAGTTCTGCTTTAATATATTTTTAGGATTCTCCAAAAGCTTAATGCACACTCACTGAAGAATACTTACTGCTTTACCTATGCAAATTGATTTTCCAAACCCAGAATTGGCTAGTATTTACCATTCTATTGTAACCATTACAAAACACCTTTTTAAGTACAAACCAAGAGTCCCTCCAGCCCAAGACAGAAGGTAGAAGATAAGAATTTGTTAAGCTTGCCCCATTCCTTCGCTGTTTGCACTTCCTTTCACTTAATGAAAGCAACATATTTAGTTATTGAATCTGTATCACTAGCAACTACTACAGCTGGGTCAAATAAATTTACTCAATTTTAAAAAAAAAAAATTACTCAGTTGAAGTTGAAATCAAAGAGTTAATTAGCAAATGTGTCCATTGTGCATAGAAACATGCATCTTAAAATACATAAAGGAATACCCTCTAAGCAGGTCAGGAAGCACTCCTTTCACATTGGAAGGGACAGCTCCTGAAAGTCTCTGCAGCAGGCAATGTAGCATATCAAAAGACTGGAGTTGAAGGTCTTAGCTATTTTAAAAATCACCTGTGTTTCCCCCATTCCCACTTTCGTCTACTAACAAAGACCTTGCTCACCTGGCAAAGAGTTTTTCAGAACCTTACCAGTTAAACTCTTACCCTCTCTAGGTCCTGCCTCAAATGCATAAACATCCTCATGCGAGTATGAATGCTATCTTCTTTTGGCTGCACCAAGCCATTTTCTTCATCCTCCTTGGGAGGAAACAATGGTTTGTTAAAGTTACTTTTTCGCTTTAATTTCCAGTAATTGTAGATGAAGTCTACAGCAAGTTTAGGAAGGCCTAGTTCTGCTGCAACATCCTCCACTTTAACTAGAGAGTAAAACTCTTCTTCCAGCTCCCGGAGTTTCTGGGCTCGCAAACTGGTTTTCTCGCTCTCTGTTTGCTTCTGGTCTGACACGCTCTTGGGGTGCCCATCAACATCAGGCAGCGAATTCTGTTTGTTCTTGCTGTGCTTTAGACAATATGACTTGAACTTGACCTCATCCCCATCATCCAGGATAGTCTTCATCTCTAAGCTATGCTCAAAGGCACAGGTGACATGAAAGGCAGTGATGCAGCTTTTCACAGAGCACTACAGACAAAATAAAACAAAAAAATGTGCATCACTAACCAGTAGCAACAAGCCAGAAAAAAAGGACAGAATTATCTTAATTACATGAAAGTCCATCTCTACAAAAACTTATTTCCCAAGCCCTCTTGAAAATATCTTTTGATCTCCTTGAAGTTGGTATCACCTGATTTAGTATTTTCTCGTTTGTTGAACACTGTTCAATAGAAGGACCTTTCTATCCATCTCTGACCCACACAGTAGCAGTCCTTACACATTCTCAGCCTTATTCAAAACGAGGCAACTCAGACTAAATCCTAAATCTCTGTGCTAGTGAACTAATATGATAGCAAACAGCTATGAAGAAGCAGGCATCTATCTAATGGTCATCTGCATTGTAAAGCATCTCTGAACACAGGAAGAACAAAAGGCAACACTGGAGTTGCCCTTCTCACATAGACTCAAGGGTCACCAGAGGACAAGTACATACCTGAATGCAAGCACCAGTTTTCAGTTTGCATAAACTACACACTAGAGCCCATCGACTTGGTGGAATGTGAGACACCTTTGTGATTGGCTCCATCCTTTCCGGGCAAGCAATACTAACCTGTAAACAAAAAAACAGCATGGAAAGCAGTTATCAAGGCAATAAAAACAAGCTCTCCATCAATACCAGAAGAAGAAACATGACCACACATTTATCTCACTGTGAGATCTCCATGTGCTCATACTTCTGAGCAAGGGATCCTAAAAGATCCCACAGGAAAACAATATTGTGGAACACTACTAGTTTAACCTGGTGACTAGAAGTCACAATTCTTGAAAACATCTGAGTCATCTACAGCATGCCTTGTTATGAACCAGTTGAGAGACTGCAGTAAGTGATGCTTAAGTTTATTTCCTATCCATTCTGGTTGTTTTCTTTTTTCCTGCTATGCTGCTTTAACAGGTCTAACTTAAAAAGTACCAAAACACAAGCTACTCAGAACAAAACAGGAACACATACTCATACTTACCAGAAAAGTTCCTTCTTTAAGATCCACAGATATGCCACAACAGCTACTTCTGCCCCCTCACAATTTGGGGCAGAACCAGATCTATCTGTCAGCAGCCAGGGAAAGCCTCACTTCCCAGTTCTGCCTCTCCACTGAGTGCTCCAATGCAAGAGGTGATTTTAATACACTTTCCTAACTACAGATTGTATCAAGTATAATTTGAGAAATAATACAACAAACTTCTCTTACTGCAAAGCACGGTATATTCTCTTGTGCCAGTTTTCACATACTTAGTCTGGATGATCCATTTGTCTCTGGTAGACCAGATTATGGATATTAATACTAAAAGAAAGAAAAAAATTCAGATAAGCACAGGATATCTTTTCCTATTCTTTGTTATATTAATGTCCACATATCTATTGTGATAGAAATTTCTCAGCTGCGTGCTGTCCATACTGGGAAATAAGGACTGTCCTCCATAACTGGGACACCAAAACAGATATAAATTATCTCCGTAGGCATCCCTGAGTCACTTCTGACAGGGCAGAAACAAGAAGTTGGCCAGCTCTGAACGCTAACATGTAGAACTGGGCCAGTATGCGAATGGCACATGGCAGAAGATTCCAATGAGAAAACTGTTCTGTCCCAAGAATGCCAGTCTCCAAAAGCTTCGATTTTGATGCTTACGCAAAGGAGATGCACTTTTTAAATTCAGCAGTTGTGTGCTTTGGAGGGATACCTGCCCAAAGCAGAAATACAATGCTGATTCTTACTAAGAAGATCTCCACAGTTTCTATGAACAGAGCAGATCTGTATTTCCAGTGGTGGGGTAGGGGCCTCTTCTCAAAGAGGTCCGATCTAAGAATTCAAAGAAAGGAGGTTCCTAGATCATGCTCTGTGAGGCCAGAATAAAGCTGATTCCTTAAGGAAGCAGTTAAGATTGAGATTTGAACAGCACTTCCCCCCCCCCACTCTTCAAGAGTATTATGCTACAGTAACTTTCATGGACTACCTCCATAATATGGCTCTCCTAGGGAAATCTAGGTTATATGAATTAGTTTAACATGTGACAATTAAACTGTTGACTTTACGAGAGCCAGTAAGCTAAACTGAATTTCCTAGCTCAAACTATTTTGCTACTCTCTCTTTATCGTTACATTGGTCTAAGGATCATTTAAGTAGGTGGAAAAGAGCTTTGCAAGAGATTACTTGGTTCATAATTTCCACATTTAGAAAAGTTGATGAGGAGTTCATGAATTAATGACAGAAATTGACTCAAATAGGATTTATATTTGTTACAGTACTTCACCCTCTGATCCCCCAGCTGCAAGCCACATCTTCTGGAATATAGAGGCCAACCTGCTGCATGTCATTTCCAGAAGTCTTCATTAAGAAGATAGTGAGATGCTTCACAGAGGGTCCAAGTTTTACCAGACAAGAAGGAGAACAGGCAGGCAGTATGTGATGTGCTCACCAGGTAGAGATGACGAACAATTGAATCTGTTGTGGCCTTCCTATAAATTAGTGGGAAGCAACAAAGCTGTCCCTGAAACGCTTGAATGGTTCCGCAAAACCATGTCCAGCACTCTTAAACATCATCAAATGTAGCTTTATTGCTTCAAAAATGAAAAGAGCCTTTCATTAACCTAACTTGACCTTGATCAAAACAGAGATGGTTAAAAGTTGTACAGGTATTTCTGAAACAATATTGTACAAAGGTTGACCACAATTCTCATCCCAGTTACCACTACACTAAGAGGCAAGACTTCCTTTGGGAATCAAGGGATTGTATCAACTTGTCAAGCTGTCTATATTACCTTCAAAAAGAAACTGCAGTCTTCAGTTAATCTTCTGGAGAATGAGTAATACCAGCTTTCGACCATGCTCCTCAGCAGCAGCTGGGAATTGACAGAGGCCTTTCTCCCTGTCCCTCTCTGCCCCTTTTAATGGTCTCCCTGCTCCTTTCACTGAGGAGACTTATAAGGCCAGAAAACATTTATGTTGGAAATACTGTCCATTCAGCTTGTAACGCTGCCTGTTTATACTACCCCACTTCGTAAAAGCACAAAGAGGCGCTTACAGAGTCAGGTGCGGTTTATTTATACTGGCCTCACGCTGCCTGCGTGTTTCGGATATTCAAAGAGAGGAGTCAAGGCAAAGTCTGTTTGAACTTCGTTGCTCACGAGGGATCCAGAGTGGAGAGGCCAATCTTTTCCTTCCCCAAAACCTCCCATCCCAAGGCAGAAATGATCCATCTGCTGTTACATTTAGCCATTTCTTCACCTTGTATTAGGTTACATTTTGACTGCTGTACTCTGAAAGTGGGAGAGGGTGAAGACAATAGGCTATTGAAGCCTCTTCTCTGCGATTGTTACACGCATGAGCTGCCACTTGATTGTCACCCTGCTGTCCCCTCTGCTCACCTGCCACCAGCAGCTGCACGAGCGCACAATGCTCTGCATCGGTGGCTGGGAAGGGCAGCCCAGTGGCTGGAGCACAGCCGCTCGCAACAGCAGCTAAGGAAAGACAATTTGGTACCTTTCCAGCTGTACCAAGGAAAAATAACTTTCTGTTTCAGCTAACGCCACATTGATTGAGGGAAGGTGTAACCGCAATGGGTTATCTAAGGCAGAGAAGGACTTCAATTTCAAAACACTGGTATAAGTTTTCTGTTCTCAGTGGTTTGTTTGTTTGTTTTTTAAAAAAAAGAATGCCTTTTAAGAAAACATGAAAGAGACTACACATTTACACTAAAGGACAATAAAGGCAGAT
Organism: Tauraco erythrolophus; assembly: GCF_009769465.1. NCBI lineage: Eukaryota > Metazoa > Chordata > Aves > Musophagiformes > Musophagidae > Tauraco > Tauraco erythrolophus. Next base: position 59,860,963 of record NC_141465.1, read on the forward strand.
GAATAAAAGGATATAAACCAATAATGAGTACACTTCAGAAAGTAAAAACCTTCAAACACCCCAATCAGTCAAGTGAGGGTCAAGAAAGCCTTTTGACAGCATTAGCTCACAAGGAAGGGAGGGAAGAAAAATTGTATTTAAACAGTGCTGAATGAATTAATGAAGGAAAATACCTGGTGCAATTGCCTGCAACAATGCTAGCCTATACTTGGTGGCTCATCAAGTCCCTCTTTGAACCTTTTACCACACGGCATAGGCTTGTTAATGGCCCATTCCTCTCTGCATTTGGCCTTGCTCCATTTTGTTAGGGCCACAAGAGGGAATGGCAGTGACTTTATTATTCATCTGTTTCTTTGTGGGGAGTTCCAGTGTGCTACTATCTTGGGGAGAAGAAAAATAGGTATGTGAGAATACCCATTCTCCCCTGAAGTATCCATCCCCAAGTCTCCGGGATGTGGGCCTTTCCTGTCCTCTGCAGCAGTAAGGCCACAGTGACTCTCCAGATAGGAAATGACTCGCCATTTTAGCAGAGATTCCCAAAGGTTTCTCTGGCTTCTGTGGTGACTGAATTCTTTTACAAGTGGCAAAACAGAAGATCAAGAGAGAATGGATCCAAGAGGCATCTCCCACGCCTACTGGCAGGTATCACCTCCTCACTCTGTCTGACACACCTGGCATTGGTGTGGATGGGAGGAGGTGCCCAAGGCCTGGAGTCACGGACTGGGCTGTGGGAGCAGCTGGATTCTAGCTCTCCTGCCTGGCTCCCCTGGCTTCTCTCCCTCCACTGGAGGGAAGTGGGCAGGTGAGAAAGCAGCATGTGCTCCCTGCCCTGCTGTCACCTGCTTCCCAAACCTGCTGGTTCCTCTTCTGCTGGCAAGAGCATCAAGGTAACCACATGCAGAAAGGATCTCTTAGGAAAACCAGTCTGCTCAGAGCCAGGAAAGCTTCCAGGCAAGACAGTCCATAAGCACAGGAAAAAAAGTCAGGACTTTTGTTGTTTGTGTTTTGGTTTTTCGGTTGTTTTGTTTTGTGGTTTTGTTTTGTTTTTTTTTTTTTTCAATTTTAACATAAATTGCATTGGGTTTATGTGGTGGGGTTTTGGTAGCGGCAGAGGCTACAGGGATGGCTCCTATAAGGAGCTACGAGAAGCTTCCTCAGCTCCAAGTCAGACCCACCTCTGGCCAGGGCCAAGCCCATCAGTGTATTTGTGAATGACATATTTAAGAAGGGACAAAGAAACCTGTGCTATGTGGGACCTGCAGTGGAGAGAGGGGAGGCAAGGAGGACCTGGATCCCAGCTGCCCACGCTGGGCTGGCACCACTCAACTGGAAATGGCTGCAGTGGGACAGCTTGGAGCACTCCAAAGTGCCCCACTCCTGGGGCACCCACTGGGCAGAGCTCATCCTGCCAAGGTTCGTCAGGCCAGTCGGGCTCGGCGTGGCTGCAGTGGAGAGAAGACTGACAAACGGCTACGCAGACACCAAGGTTGGTGAAGATGGAGCAGGAGGAGGTGTGCCAGAGCTGGGATTCCCCTGCAGCCCGTGGTAAAACAGCAGGCGGCCCCCCTGCACCTCATGAGAGAAATGGTGGAGCAGAGACTCACCCGCAGCCCATGTAGGACCCCACGCTGGAGCAGGTGGCTGCACCATAAGAAGCTGTGACTCTGTGGGAAAAGCCCACGCTGGAGCAGTCTGATGGGTAAGGACTCACATTGGAGAAGTTTGTGGAGAACTGTCTCCTGTGGGAAGGGACCCCGTGTTGGAAGAGGAAGAGAATGTGGAGAGTCCTCTCCATGAAGAGGAAGGAGCAGCAGAAACAGTATGTGATGAACTGACCTGCAACCCCCATTCGCTGTCCCCCTGTGAGGACACGGTAGAGCCAGGAAGAAGTGAAGGGTGGGAGACCTTTTTTTTTTTAAAAAAACCCATCTGGCTTGTTCCTCATTATCCTCTCTGAATGCGATTGGTAATGGACTAAATTGACTTTGTCCCCAAGTAAAGTGTGTTTTGCCTGTGGCCATGGTTGGTGGGTAATGCTCCCCTGTTCCTATCTCAACCCTCCAGCCTTTATTATGTTTTTTCCTCTCCACCCCATCAGCGGGAAGGGGGAGGAGTGAGTGAGCAGCTGTATGATGCTTAGTTGCCACCTGAGGCTAAACCATGACACAAATCTTTTGGGTTTTTTTCACAACTCTGCTATCCTTAAAGGTGGAAAAGACACCAGGAACTACAAGCAGGCCTGAAAGGAAAAGTGCAACTGCAAAGATAACCTCCTTGAAAAGCAGATATACGCCTGAGACAGACCTAGGATTTACACATTGCATCTAGTTGCTTTGTTAAAAAAAACATCCAGAATCTTTACATTTTCCTCAAAGTTTTGCAAACGTGAGGCCTGGCTGCACTTGGGAGCAGAAGGTTCAGAAAATAAGGCATCCATGCCCCTGATGTCATTGTGTCAACAGATCTGGCTACCACCTCACATTAAGCCACTTACCATAATGGATCTGTGGATCTTACCAGAAAGAAAACAAATATTCCAAACATAAAATTAAACACAAACCCCACCTATACATGAGTGACCATTCTGATTTACAGAATTATACTCCAATGCTAAACTTGACTCAAAACAGAGGAAGAAGTGTAAAGCTTCATTATGAAACTCTCCATATATGTATACAGATATATCAAAAAAGCCTTTACTTATATTTTAAAATATAGCCTCATCTCCCCACTGTTCAGAAAAATTTTAGTTCCAAAACCCCTTAACTACAAATCTTAGACCATCCTATACAAACAATGCAATGGACGGTTTGTTGTTTGTTTTTTTTTTTTTAAATAAATACAGAGAAGTTACATCAGTAACCCTTTCCAGCAGGTCACTCAGATACCGTAACAACACCAAGAAGTGACTGCTGAGTAAATGGAGGGAGAAAATGATTAATTAATGGAACGTAATAAGCTGGACTCTCTCCCAGTCCTCTCAGACTGTGCAGACTCATCAGAATAAAGTCCGGTATTAAACCAGACAGATACCTTAAATCATGAGAACGTAAAAAGGCAGAGGAGGGAACAAGAAGAGTCTACCATACAAAAAAAAGCAGCAGAAATCAGGTTTTACCTCTGGAATCCAGAGAGCACAGCTCACATGTGCCCACTTGGTCCCTGTCCTGGTAGCCTTCATGGCACCCCCTCTTTTAGGACACAGGAGGCACTGAGGATGTATTCCCAGGACGCAGGTGCGACACAGCCAGCTCCCTTCAGGTACTTTTAAGATTCCATAACATGCCTTGGAGGAAAACAGATATCGAGGTCATTGCAGTGATATTATTTCACACACAAGCATTAATATTCACACAGAGCAAAGTATAGTATTTCAAATAGTAAAGGTACGGTTTGGCCTTCACTTAATCCTTCTCTAATTTCTTTACTTTAAAATGAGCCAAGTGATCAAAGAGAAAAACAATCTCTAAAGCAGTCCTTTTATGCCAGTTTCTTTTTAAAATGTGTGCTGGTATTATTTGTTTATAGTGTAAAACATACTCATTGTGACTGCACAACACCATGGGTGTTAAGAACCTTTGTCTTTGCTTTTAGTGACTTTTACACTTCTGAAGCAAAAAAAGGTAGAGTTTTTAAAAATTAGCTTCTGCATCTAATCCTTTTTAAAAATCACAATTTCCTACCACTAATAACTTTACACTCTAACGTAATTCTATTTAGATGTGAAGGGATATGAACAGTTTGACTGAAGACTGTTTCCTGCATCATTAAATTACCTTTGTGGTTACAGTTCTGTGAATTGTTTGTTACTTTAAATATTTATATAATATTGCAACAAAAATTACAGCATATACTGAAATTACGAGATGCTGGGGTTTATGCCTGTTTCCTGAGTATTGCACTGAACTTCTTGGAAAACGAGAAACTCTTAAGTTTTGCTAGGTTTGAGAATCAAAATAAAAAAGGAAAAAGAAAAGAAAAAAATTAGTCTGCTTTCCGATTCAAATTCCTGGCAGTCCTTAACGGCTAACTACACATGTATCTAGATATATCCTGCTGTGCATACACACATGTGTATTAGGCTGAGTATCTGACACCACTGGCTGCCACGAAGGTCTAATTCCACTTCACTGCTCCAAACAAAAGCTTTATCAAAAGGGTGGCTTTCAGGGGAAACGCCACCATTCCTAACACTGTCTCTAGGAACAGTAACATTGAAAGCCTCCACAGAACAGGATCATTAGCTGTAAACAGTCTCTCAGGTTCAAATCTAGTATAAATTACCTGTGCTTGCCTTCCCAGCCTTCTGATAGTAAGATCTCAGTATTTAATGCAAAGTGACATCATACAACATTGCACATTTATGTCAGGCACATTTATGGAGAGCGAGACTTTCCTGAATTAAATCCTGCATTATGGAAATGCTGAGACTAACCTAAATGCTATTTCGATGTGATGGCTGTTGTAAAAACCCAACAGGGGGAGCTGTAATCCAAATTTTACAAGTGATTTTTTTTTTTTTTTCTGATGTGGCACATTCCCACCAGCTTGCTTTCTATTACTAAAGCAGAAGTGGCATTACACCCAAGATCACATTTAGGGAGTTGGAAATGGACTGAAACTATTTTCTAATTTAATCCAACTAACAAGCGGAGAAGGCCTAGACTACTAAATCAGTAATTTCACAATGTGTTTGAGCCAGCACGAGAGGGCACCGTGAAGGAGGAAATCTCTCACACTTCTCCTCACTCCCACCTCCAAACTGTGCGATGACAAACAGACCTGAGGCTACTTGGTGAACTAGGGCCAATACAGATTAAAAATAATTTTTTTGTTTTTTGGTTGTTGTTTTGTTGTTAGGATTTAATTCTAGCTCAGACATGCTCCCCAGTTTATTTGGAGCAGATCTGGCATGGGGAAGGGTCAGGAGCAAGGAGGCAGCAGGCCATCAGCTCAAGTTCAGTTGTCAGCAGGCAATCAGGAGCCTCTGACTGCAAATTCAAATACAAAAAGGAAGCCTACAGGAGGTGGAAGCAGGGTCAGGTGGCCTGGGAGGAATACAGAGAAATTGTCCGAGCAATCAGGGGTCACATTAGGAAAGCTAAAACCCTGATAGAATTAGATCTGTGCAGGGACATCGAGGGCAACAGGAAAAGCTTCTAAAGGGATGTCAGTGATAAAAGGAAAACTAGGGAAAATGTGAGCTCTCTCCAGAAGGAAATGGAACACCTGATTACCCATGATATGGAGAAGGTTGAGGTACCCAATGACTTCTTTACCTCAGTCTTCACTGACAAATGCTCTAGTTGCACTGCCCAAGTTGCGAAAGGCCACAATAGGGACTGGAAGAATGAAGAATCACCCACCGTGTAAGGTTCGAGACCTTCTAAGGAACCTGAAGGTGCACAAGTCCATGGGACCTGATGAGATGCAACCACAGGTCCTGTGGGAACTGGCAGATGAAGTTGCTAAGCCACTGTCCATTATATTTGAGAAGTCATGTCAGTCCAGTGAATTTCCCACTGACTGGAAAAGGGGAAACATAGCCCTCATCTCTAAAAAGTGAAAAAAAGAAGACCCAGGGAACTACGGGCCAGTCAGTCTCACCTCTGTGCCTGGCAAGATCATGGCACAGATCCTTCTGTCAACTATGCTAAGGCACACATGGAAAAAATAAAGGTGGAACATAGCTTCACTAAGGGTAAAATGTGCCTGATAAAGATGGTGGCCCTTTATGATGGGATTACAGCATTGGTGGACAAGGGAAGAGCAACTGACATCGTCTACCTGGACTTGTCTAAAGCATTTGACACTGTCCCGCACAATATCCTTGTCTCTAAATTAGAGACATAGATTCAATGGATGGATCACTTGGTGGATAAGGAATTGGCTGGATGATCACACTCAAAAGAATTGCAGTCAACAGTGCAACGTCCAAGTGGAGGCCAGTGACAAGTGGTGTTCCTCAGGGGTCAGTACTGGGACCAACGCTGTTTAACGACTTTGTTGGCAACATGGACAGTGGGATCGAGTGCACCCTCAGCAAGTTTGCTGACAACACCAAGCTGTGTGGTGTTGTGGACACGCTGGAGGGAAGGGATGCCATCCAGAAGGACCTTGACAGGCTAGAGAGGTGGGCCTGTGAGAATCTAATGAAGTTCAACAAGGCCAAGTGCAAGGTCCTGCACATGGGTCGGGGCAATCCCAAGCACAAGTACAGGCTGGGTGGAGAATGGATTGCGAGCAGCCCTGAGGAAAAGGACTTGGGAGTGCTGGTGGATGAGAAGCTCAACATGAGCCAGTAATGTGTGCTGTCAGCCCAGAAAGCCAATCGTACCCTGGGCTGCATCCAAAGAAGCGTGACCAGCAGGTCGAGGGAAGTGATTCTGCCCCTCTAACTCTGCTCTCATGAGACCCTGTCTGGAATACTGCATTCAGCTCTGGAGTCCCCAACACAAGAAGGACATGGAGCTGCTGGAGCGAGTCCAGAGGAGGGCCACGAAGATGATCCAGGAGCTGGAGCACCTCTGCTATGAAGACAGGCTGAGAGAGTTGGGGTTGTTCAGCCTGGAGAAGAGAAGACTGCAGGGAGATCTTCTAGCAACCTTCCAGCACCTAAAGGGGGCCTACAGGAAAGCTGGAGAGGGACTTTTTCCAAGGGCGTGTAGTGATAGGACAAGGGGCAATGGCTTTAAACTGAAAGAGAGTAGATTTCAATTACATCTAAAGAAGAAATTCTTCGCCCAGAGTGGTGAAGCACTGGCGTAGGTTTGCCCAGAGAAGATGTGGCTGCCGCATTCCTGGAAGTGTTCAACACCAGGTTAGATGGTGCTTTGAGCAACTTGGTGTAGAGGAGGGTGTCCCTGCCCATGGCAGAGGGGCTGAAACTAGATGATCTTTAAGGTCTCTTTCAATCCAAACCCTTCTACGATTCTATGAAATTCATCGTTACTTTTGAACGGGCACCAGCAGAGGCTGAAGCACGCAGCCCAGCTGCTGGCTGTATTCCTGTCACTGGCCGTGTTACCAGCACTCAGGCTCACGTGGCTGCTTCACGCTGTGAATCAGATCAGGAAAGTGGCCGGGCTGGAGGCCAGCCCACTGTGAGCAAAGAGATGACAAGTCCTTTTTCACCAATATACATTTTCTGAGTATTACTTGCAGTCGGTACAAAAATACATCTTAAGAAAACCTTTTTAGCCTCTAGCCTCTTTTCATTTTATAGCAAAATCCCCTTTCAGAACAGGACGCACAGGAACCACAGGATTCATATCCCTTTTTTGATTATAAGGATACCTCTGCCTGACTACACACTGAGCTCAGTCAGTGTAAATTCTTGGCTACATGTGAAACACTATAAACTTGAGCAATATTCAGACTGAGAGCACCGTTATTGCAGGTGCTTGTGCTTTCTAAAAAAGATCAGTCTGTTAAAGTGCCTGTCTGTGGTTTCAGATGGCTAAATTTGGACAGCCCATGTCTGGCCAATTAACTAGTCAGTCAAGGAGGAAAAACCCCAGCTCTCAAACAAATGATCTTTAGATTCTTCACATATAGGCAAGCCAGCATTTCCTGTCCTGTGTATCTTCAAAAGCAGGTTTAATAATAGGGGAAAAATTGTTTACAGTCACAGAGGAAGTACCTGCAAGTCCCAGGAGCACACTTTGCGTTCCTATTAGACTGCAGATGTCCACATACTTACCACGCTAGGTACTGTAACTGTCAGGGTGCAAAAATTCAACTTAGTATTGCACCACCCTTCATACCTAGAAAATCACAAAGCCCTTCAATTAACATTTAATACCAGTTCAAATTCCAAAAACTTGCCAAGGTAAACTAAGACCCACAGGACAGCATCAGCATTTCTGTAGGCACTAACCTGATGGACACAGATATTACACTTGTCACAAAAAACCATGTCATTCCCATCTTCACTGTCAGGGGACCGGCACACATCACAGATGACATCTTCATCATATTCAATACCCAATCCTTCTTCAGTCTCAATAGCGTGATTCATGTTCTCATGACAGTGCCGTTCCAGTACTTCAATTGTCTTTTCCATTGTGTTTTCATCCAGGGGTCCACATCCTGCAATGCAGAATAAGGAAGGGGAATTAGAGGACAGTCAAGTGCCCCTGACTGTGTCCCAGATGCAGGAAAAGAGAAAGACAACTTCTAGCAACTAAAGCAGTAGACATAGCATCTTCTCTCCCATCATGCATTCTAAAAATAAAATAAAAATAGAAAACTTTTTTATACTTACTGGCTAACTGTAGCATTATTTTATAAATACAAGTAGAACTACTACTGGAGTAAAAGTTTAAGTTGTTTGTAAAACACAAGACTGCACCTTGAAGAAAACACTACAGCATAAAAAGACAGACAGCACTTTCTGTAACTGCTAGCTGCACCCGTACAACCCTCCCTCCACCTTCATCACTTTAAAAGACATTAATGACATCCAAAAATCACTCAACAATGTTCTTTCAAAATTACACCCAATGTTCTTCTGAAGACTAACTCCCTAGGAAATAAAATTTATCAAGTAGATCTTATAAGTTGCCACCACTCAGTACCATCCAGTACACTACTTGAGTGATCAGTGTGATGGATATAAAAAGTGCTTTTATTGTTCTGTGGTGGTTTTTTTTAAATAAAATAATAGATATATATACACTGTCAGCAATCATAGAATGGTTAGGGTTGGAATTATTTGTTCACTTGAACACTACACATGCTATATACGCTTACCACTAATCAAACTTAGCGTAAGCAAAACCACTTAAAAAGGATTTGTTATGAGACTGGTCCTCAGCTTGCAGCTTCAGGACATACGCTGCATAAGAAATCCTACGATTTTCACAGCTACAAGAAATCTCCAAACTGCATCCTCTCAAAATCTCCAGTCAAAAATGGCGATGCTGCCCATAGTTCAGTATTTACTCAGACCTTCAACGGGTGGGAAGTTCATGTAATGTTAATATCAGAGGCTAACGTTTTAACTGCTGGACTATGCACAAGAATATGGCTACTACTTTTGATTCCTCGTTGCAACCGATAAACAGGGAGATGGAAAAGATAAATGACTGATGCAAAGTACCTTCTGCTATTAAACCGTTCTCTCCAATGCCCAGATATTTTCTTACTACCTGAATTAAAGGAATTACAGAATCATTGAGGTGGGAAGGGACTTTCAGAGGGCTCCAGCTCAGTCTGTGGCTACAGCAGAGCCAACAGTGAATCCAGATAAGGTTGCTGCTCAAGAGATATGTCTAGTTCAATCTTGAAAATCTCCATGGATGGAGATCTGCCCCACAGAAAAGCTTTGGTTTAGCTAACAGCATCCCTGTATGCCTGGAAAGCTTGTCCTTGCTTCTACCTCTTACATACATTGTTTGGCACTGGAGCTTAGTCATGAGTTCCCTCCTTCACCAAGCCAGTCTCCTAACACATCTACTTGCTTTCCTGAACGTCTGGATGGATCTTTCTTGTGCTTGGAGAAGACTGTCCTTAAAGTCCTGCTAGCTCTCTTCAGCATTTCCACTCTTCAGAGCTGCCTCCCAGATCCCACCTACCAGCTAACCGAGTAAGTAGAAACCTGCTGTCCTGAAGTCCAGGACTAGAAGGCTAGCTCCTTTCCTCGCTCCCCTCAGGATCTCAGTCACCACTACTTCACAGCTACTAAAGCCAATGCCACCATCAGCTATCATGGCCCTACAGGTTCTTCCTTGTCTGTGAACAGCAAATCCAGGAGATATTTGGTATTTCCCTTTTTTGCCCACCTGTCCTTCCTAAAGGACCTGTGATCATCCATGGAAGAATGCCAGGCACATAGGCTATTCCACCACAACTCAGTTATTCCAGTGATAATTCCAAGATTATTTTCCACAGCTTGTTCCCCCTCATAGCCCTCTAGACCCACAGCTTGCATGGAAAAGAGAAAGTCTACTTAGTTGATTTTAAATGGGCTAACATGTGTGAAACTTAATGACTCTGTTAAGAACCCAGCATGCAAGCTTCTCCGAACTCTGAATTTGTAGCAATAATATGTTAAAGTCTAAGAAATGGAAACATCTGCTTTTCCTACATAAAATTTTTAACTTTTGAAGTCGTAAAATTAATTCCACGTGGTGTGGGCCTTTTCTCTCCTGTCTCAGTCTGCAGAAGTTGCATATGATTTTGGATGTGAAGAAGTTTTTAGGCACAACAGGTAAAACATAAAACATTAACAGATTGAGCAAGGCATTAGTTTAAGCATTTTTACATTCTGTTTTTCTTAGCATTTCAATTCGATTCTCATTCAGTGATCTTTAAGAGATCTCACACAGTACACTATGGCTCAAACAGCAGAAATGAACTGCTGCTTTTAAAATCAGAACGTGTTGTGAAATTACCCATTTCTGTAAGCTCTTCATTCAGCTCCTGAAGCCAAAAGATGTCCATGTCATCCAAGTCATAGCGACACACAGATTCTGCCAATTCCAAGATGTTGATGTAACCTGGTTCTGTGGGCTCTTGGCTGGAACAGTGGATGTATTTCCTGGGTCGTGTATACAGTACTTCTTTCACCTTTTCTGCTACAACCCTAGAGTGAAAGTAAAAAAAGAAATAGAGAGCCACAGCTTTTTAAGTCCTTGCAAGACATGAAGTATTTGCTATTGCATGCAAAGAAACCTAGTGTTTTACAGATTTTAAACTAGCCGTTAAGTACAGCCAGCCTAGGGAGACAGGATTCTGTAAATGTCATTTCTTCACACAAAATGTGCTAAGGTTTGCTACGTATACAGAATCCTTTTTAAAATGTAAGCCTGTGCATACGATTTGCAATTTAACAAATGCTACTAGTGCGATGATGCAAGTGTTTTTGAAACCCGCAGAAAGTATCATGCACAAAAATCCCTACAATCTTTGATCTATATTCTTCTTAAATGATAGAAGGAAATCTTGTCAACTGATTTCTTGAAAATATCAGCTTTTTCAGAAAAGCTTGATTTATTCTACTGTGTGGGAAGACGGGAGGAGAAATGCTTGTTCTTTATTTGGGATAAACAGTCTACCCTTATTTTGCAAATGACACTTTATCCATGTTACAAATGTATTGGTTTTGTTATGTAAGAACCATTCTGATGCCAAGCAAAAACGTAAAGGGGAAAAACAGCTAAAAATCATCCAGGAAGCAAGGGAGAAAAATATTGGTGTTTTCAATCTTTCAATTATTTTAAGAGATAAAACTCAGTGTTTTATTAGTGAGCTAGCCTATGGGAATGGAAAGACTGACCTTAGCTAGATAAAGTCAATCTTTCTCTGAATTCAACGCAAGAGGCCCTGCATGTGAAAGGAAGCCAGGGAGATACTGAATGGAACGGTGCCATGCGTGAGCAGCTCTGCATGCTTTCCGGAGCTAACCCTTCTCAGGACAAGAGGAAAAGAAAAGCTGCGGGAAATAAGGCAAGAGGAGTAAAGAAGAAGCAGGCAGTAGTTGAGCAGTATCCCACATAATTCTTACTGGACAATGTGGGTTGTCAATGCTAGCAGAAACAATGTTCTTCTGTCATTCTTCCTCTCCCTTCATCTTGCTCATTTTTCCCTCTCATTCCCTTGTGAGCTTTTCTTTTCTCTGGTCCAGCCAAATCTATAGCAATTTTTTCCTCTAATGTAATACTGCTGGTATGAGATGCAATATATTTATTTTTAATAACTTGGTACTGACAATAGCCCCAGTGGAAATTAAATTATGCTGGCATCAGCGCTTTCACTGGACAATTCATTTATCTTCGTCTTGAAGACCATGGTGGCAATAACATTTCTATGTTGAAACACACTCTGTTTCCACCAGGAAGGGTTGCAGGACTACACTGTTATGTTTTCCCAGTTTAAGCACAGTGTGAGAATATGAAAGGTTATTTATCTATCTCCTGAAACTGACATCACTGAAGTTCTATAATGTTAAGCAGCTATTTGTGGTGAGAGAAGGCAGAAAGGGTTAAAGCTTTGGCAACAAGAACCAAAATTAAATTATTTGAACAAGTGAGTAACTTTATCAGGTATCAGTAACTACTGCATGCCTGCTGCTCTACATCATCATGCTTTATAGGAAAGTCTTTCAAGTAACATATATAAGATTTGGGTTTATTTTTAATTTATTAAACTCACCATGCTCAAATAAGAAAACAGTTTTTTAATCCATAGCACCAAGAGATTCAGGAAGAAAGATTTCCTTTTAAAACTCACAATGTAGACATTATAATGGTGTATAGACAGAACCAGATCTGAACTGAAGCACCACAGAAATGTTTTCCATATTGGTACGTGTTTGGTTTAAGAACATGCCTGAAGGCTGCTGCATTGGAGGTTTAAATATAATAACACAGAAAAGCTGACTGCATTTAGGCAACCTACGTTTGAGAGACCACGTTCTCTAAGTTGACGTTTTCTGCACACAATTTGGGTCTGATCACCATTACCTGAGAGAAGGTTGTGGAATAGTGTCTGGACTGGCTGGAACTTGAACCCCTTTCTCCCATTCTTGTTTCCACGTGTCCGCAAAGATATAATATTCATCAGGATTGACATGGTGAGAATCTGGTAGTTTCATGGCACTAATGAGATCCTTGCGGAACACCTGCAAGAAACACCAGGGAAAAAGAGTGGCTTGAGAAAGCGTGTTGCACTAAAGGAAGCTGCAGGTATTTTCTTGATCTACACTGAAACAATGAATACACCTTGAAATTTTTTTTTTTAAATAGTACCAACACACAAACAAGTCAATTTGAAATTACCTAGATTATTAACTCTTGGTGTATCAGGTGCAGTATGACAAGTTAATGCTAATACAAAACAATGTTGCAGCCTGAAAGCTAATCAGAAGGAAGAAAGCTGTTACAGGTGACCAGCGAGAGGGGAAAGGAGGCCTGCATCTCATGTAGAACTCCTCCATCATATCAAACTGCTCATTCTATTTGCCAGTCTGTAGGCTTTACCCCAACTTAGATACAAGGTAGCATATCCTTTTCTTTCACTCAGCTTAGCTACTTTAAACTGTCATAGTCATCACCGGCTACGAACAGTTGCCATGGCAAAACTGATGTATAGGCACTTGTTCATTTATCAAAACCACTTGAAATTTTACTGGTCCGGATCTCCAGGATCCAAGATGAACAGCTGCCTTTGCTGAAACACGAGATCTGTGTTGCTCTGTGCCTGAACCCCTGCGATATAGGCACAGCAAGGCAATCCAGCCTCAGCATCCTTAGCAAACCCATACAATGAAACGTGCCACCATGGAACAATGCAAACCCACCAGTGACAAAACTCCAGCCATAACATTCAACTCTTGGCTCAAGAAGATTAAGATTTTATGAGCAAGCAAACACGATTATTAATCATTTCAAAGCTAACTTAATGACAATGTCTGTCAAATACAGGTGCATACGATTTAAATAGAGCATGTGCATCCTTTGTGGTTTTTTTCCTCCACTGCTACACTGCATCAATTTAATACTCATAAAGGCAAACCAGTGACTGTGGCTTGGTGTTAGGGAGACATCACAACTAATTAACTGTATTATCATAACGAGAAATCAAATCCTCAAAGGGCAATAAAATGAAATGGGAAATATCCCTGCAATAAGCCGTGGCAGGTTGAACTCTCTTCTTACTAATTCAGTTTTATAGCCAGAAGAGTAATAAAATATCTCAGAGCCAAATATCTTCGTGTACCCTTTTCAATTTGACAGCACCAGACCGGTTATGCCTACTGCAAAAATTCTCAGCTGTTCTTGAAAATCATCAAGTAAACATTATTAAAAAGGCTCTGTGCTAAAACCAGGTACTGAAATAGGCTGCTTGTGACCTGGTACATCAGTGTTACTTCATTATGTCCTACAACCACATCTCACGTGGGCTGCCGGGAGAGCAGGCTGACCAGAGAAACTGAAAACCACAGACTCAAGGTTCTCATATTTGCTACTGATGTGTTATCTGCTTATCTGGTTCAGACCAGACTGTTCACTGCTGTCTTCTGCGTAGAACTCCTCAGGTACCTAACAGGCCTCTTAAAAGCTGAATGACAAGAGTGAAAGCATTAAGACACCAAGCATCCGTTTTTTCCAAGCAGTGTGTGGACATATCAAAAATAAACTGTAAAATTATTTATGCCACTTAAAAGGCATTTTCATTTTCTGTGTTATAGGTACAGAACCAGGATTATGAGAAATACTAACATGGCACGATTCCACAGAACCTCAGAAGGAAAAAATAATCCAATAAATGAGAAGTGCAACAACTGGTTTAATTATCAGAAAAGATATTCCTCAAACCTTATCTGAGGTAAGTGCTTTACAAGCTATCTTTTAAGCCACTGACAGAATACAGACGTAGAGTGCTTCATATCAAGCCCACTATTTTTTAAATACTAGATGAAAAATGCTATTAAAAGACATCAGTATTCTAACAACATTGCTTAGCAGCAAATTCATCTTCTGATCATCCATTATGTATGTGAACTGTATCATCTCTATTTTTAGAGCACAAATCCCCTCGAGCATGGACTTTCTCTGTTGGTTTTTTTTGACTGTTGTACAGTACCAACCCCACCATCACCAGGCCACAACATTAAGTTCTCTGCTTCAGGCTTCTATAATTTACAATAGAGGTACCACTGAAGTCAAAGATGTAACCAACATAAACGTAACTGTTGAAACCTGAAGGAACCCCAAAACTTGATCAAGACTTCCTAAGAACTGCTTATTCATACTGATGATAGCAGTGCAATCGAGTACTTCCTGCAGATGCTTGGAATCATTACAACCTCTAGCTCTCGTCATTCTTCATTTCTTCACATGAGGCCAAGCAGCATCTTCCAGCAGTAAAATACTCTCAGAGGACAACGGCACACCTTGATCACTCACTCTATATTTGCTTTGTTGTGGAAGTAAACCAAAAGACCCAGGGGACCCAAAGAGAGGTTTCTGACAAACCGAGTAAATTTTATTTCAGCAGTCAGCCTCAAGGCTGTGAACTAAGCCAGCTCAACAAAGAGCAGACACACGCCTTCAGTGATTAGAGAGCCAGTTTTTCCTTGTGGTTGTTTCTTTTTGGACACTTGTTTGAAAAACAAGGCAGTTCCTTTACTGACTGTATTCGTAAAGCAACAGCGAGTCCACTCCAAAGCACATACTCTCCTCTTGGCAAGGACCACCTTCACTTCCACAGTCAGCCCATGAAGTGGTCATCTTTCAGTCATCCAAAAGCAGTTCTATTTCTTACCATACATAAACCACAACCCTTCAAATGTATTTTAATATCACCTGTAATATACTACATTTCAAGAAGACCTGAAAAATGAGCACGCCAGTTCTAGGCTAATAAGACACATCACTCCAAGAGCAGACTCAGCGAGTGCTGCGTGTCTTTACCACGATAGAAAAGACCTTTGCAGAGCTGAGCTACAACCGATTGCAGCTGGCAGAGCCAGGTCCGTACACACAGAACTGGGAAACTCCCCACCACTGCGAGCATTTGCAGAAGTTACTGTCTGACAGCGGGATTTAAAAATAAATAATTTTTTAGCAATTGAAAGTGTGAAAGAAGAGATCAGCTTTAGCCCTGCTTACCATGCAAGATTGCTAGGTCTGAACTTGCCTTTTCGTTTCACTGCCAGGAATTTTTAGTTTCAGCCGAAAATGGTGCAGCACTTTGAGTGAATGATGTCAACGAAAAATGTGTTTGCTTATGTAATCATTATCGTCATAATCTTAAACATTTTGCTGAGAAACACTAATAATTATTTCCCGCTTTAGAGCTGGGGCTTAAATCTAGAAGAGGAGACTTTGTTTTTTGGTCAAGATTAGCTTTTTGCTCTGCAGTAAGAGTCTGCCTGGATTTGCTGAAGCAATGAGAACCTCCTAGTCACTTTTGCAGAGATGCACTGCCATCTCTAAAGCCTCTAAAAGGTAAATTCTACAAAAATTCTCCAGAAATAAGGATGCTCTGCTCCCCCACAACACTAGCACACCAAGCAATAGTGATATCATGGAGCTGTGGAAGGAAAGATATGGTTCATATGTTTTATTTGTTTTTCAGACTTCTGAGTCCTATCTGGAAATTATGTTAAAAGAGCATGTCCAAGGAAAATTAAATTCTTAGAATCCATTTATAAATGCTTCACCAAAAGCTGTCTATGACTTCAGCCCAAGCTCCTTCTGGAAGCACTCTATGAAAATTCAATATATAATCTTCCTCACAGGACCCTCCTATGCTTACTCTGTGAATAAATCAAGCCTGTGAAACTAAGAACACCATTTTGTGTGAAGCATCCTTATCCAGTGAAGATATCAGGAAGGACAGAAGTAATGCCATAGAGAATTACAGTAAACTATTAGCATCAAAGACAGAGTGGGTCTTGACAATACAACAGCCTTCTACAAACCCCATCTTCCCTGAACAGTTCAAACACCAGATCTGCACAGACTGTCAGGCATCTTTTGTTCATGACCATTGCAAGCCTAAAACCACATTTAAAAAAAAAAAGCCAAATACCTTTTCCAACACCCCTCTGCAAGCTACTACCAAAGCTGACTGATGCCACTGCTCATTCACCTTGTCTTGCCCAAATGCGTATGAGGTAAACCAAATGGATTGTGTCATCTCTTAAAAATGGAAAGAAAAACGGTATTTCTTCTTGTGACACTTTCCGAGCTTTCAGGTACTTTGACCACCTTCCTATAAACCCCCAACAAGGCTAAGCTGCTTGTCACAGGCACCTAGGCCATGTCTGGCCACCACACCTCAAAGGATTACGTAAATTATGGGTTAACTGCTCTGTTGTTACAATCAAAGTGGGATTACTGCTGGATTCCATCTAATTGCTCCAGTCCTAACGTTTCCCCTGTGCCTGGCAGAGCCCTGAGTGAGTCAGCAACACGTGTGTCGACTCCTCGTGCCCACCACTTAGAGTCAGAAGACCCACTGCCCCAGAAACACAGAGCTGTGATTTTTAAAAGGCAGGAGAGAGCTACTATGTCCCTTCTTGTCCCCCTCCAAGAGTATATTCTCCGAAATCTTTTTCGGAAAACAGAGTGGAATAAGGGCCAATATCATGTCTAACCAGAGAAAGCTGAAATAGCTAGTAGTTTCCTGAATTTCTGGTCTCCTTCATAACCCATCTTGAAGGCTGACTTTGAAATTCCAGATGCCAAACACTCAAACTACAGTGAGCACTTTCTGTAAAGTAAGTTACACAAGAGTTTTACATCATGTTTGAGGTCAAATCATGGTTTTTTTCATTCATCTTTGAAAGGATCTAGTAACTTTTTTATTCCCATAAGCACCCATAGC
Source organism: Tauraco erythrolophus (assembly GCF_009769465.1). Classification (NCBI taxonomy): domain Eukaryota; kingdom Metazoa; phylum Chordata; class Aves; order Musophagiformes; family Musophagidae; genus Tauraco; species Tauraco erythrolophus. Next base: position 59,878,303 of record NC_141465.1, read on the forward strand.
ATTAAACCTTACTCTACCATCGTAGGTCTCAAGTAGCACACTCCCAGCAAAATTTAAACACACTTATAAAGCAGTAGTTTACACCTAAAATCACCTTGTAAATAATAAAACAAAAGCTGAATCCTAATATGACCTGTTACAAGTGTAATATAGCCACATAGTATCCGAGCATAAATACTTTAATCTTTGTATAGATGTTTCACAGTACATGCAAAACACTGCTCATTTACAGAGGATGAGTATCTAAAGACAAGATTTGGTGGGCTCATCCTGGAGAGCTAGAATTTTTCTTGTTAATATGTTGCAATCTGGGCATGAAGTTTCTGAATTAAGGCACCTTATTATAAAGGACTCTGTAGACTCAAAACAGAGTGTTTTTTTCCTTTGGTTGGATTTTTTTTTTTGGTAGCAAAGTAAATAAAAGGTGAAATAATTTTAAAATGGAAATGAAGCTACAGTTCCAGGCATGTATACTGACTGGACTGAAAAATGTAAGATATTAAAGAAAAGCTAGGACAGACAGGAATAAATGTAGCATTAAATCTGTAGCTCAAACACATCCACACAATTTGGACATGCACTTCAGTAAATCCTTACGTTCGAACCTCTACTCCCTAAAGCTGTTTTTATGAATTATCCAGGACTCCAGCAAATGAAATGTTGTACTTTTCTTTTAAGTAGCCGTGAATCTTCCTAGCCTGCTTTAAAGCAGGTATAGGAAAAGCCAGGAAATCAGATACTAAATCAACTCCACCTAACACCACGTCTCTGACAGTATCTCATGAGCCAGAAGACTGTGCAAGAACACGTCGAGTTTCTTTCTGGTTGCTAATCAGACATAAGCTTTGGATTTTGGGATTAATCCTAACAATCAATTTTTTAAATGGTATTAATTTATACAGATATTTAGAAAAATCTGTGCTCATTATCATCTGTCCAATTCCTTTTTTAATCTTGTTTAATTCTCAGTCTCAACAACTTCCTGTAGCAGATGAGCTTCATAGTCTAATTACATGATGCATGGAAAATGATATCCTTTTAATTGCTCCAGATTTCCTAACTTTTGGTCTCATTCATCCTCCTCCCACCCCTCGCCTCTCCTCCCCAATTCTTCCATCACAAGGACAGACAGGACTGAAGCTGTAGCTCTGCTGTTTCCAAATCATTCATACTTTACTGTTATGCCTGCTCATTCACTTCCAAAGGTAAAATAGCTCAGCCTTTTCACAAGCAAGTTTTTCCATGCCCTTATGCATTTGGGTCACCTCTTGCTAAAGAGCTCAAATAGCTTGAGATGGTATCTCAAAGCAAAAAAAAGGTCATAAAAATAACCAGTGGGGTTGCACCCCTGATTTATATAAAAATACTGTAAGTTGTTGCTGTTTTTTTTTTAATCAACTAACCCAACCAGGCTAAAAAGCAGCTCATTGAAACAGCTAAGGCACATTCACCAAAGGTCTTGAGAAGCCTGTACAGAAGTTCAAGTTGTTGCAGTTAATTCAGAATTTTCTAAGGTAATGATGATCCTTTGAGGTCCCTACCAATCCTTAACACTCTGTAAGCATACACATAAAGGTAACAGTCTCCTATTCTATTATGTACGGTACATGCAAAGCAATATGATTTAACCACGTTGCTCATTCATTCGCAGAACAAAACCGACCACTTTCAAACTGCAAAAAGAATTCATTTTCTGCCAAGAGTCTAGTCTTACAAAGTGCTTCTCAGGATCAAGACTTACGATTTATGTGGCAGTTAAATGCCACTAAGAAAAGTTTCACATATCCAAGTAATGAAAGCAGACCATTTACTTGTGGAAGACAAGCTACATTTCACACGATAACACAGCTGTCGCTATCAGTGATGAGGGTTAAAAACTACTATTGCTGTGAGATTCAAAACCCTATTTGAAAAGAGAGGTGAAATACTGCCATCTTGTATGGGAAGGGTTAAAAAAAAAAAGTCCAATCCTAACGGAACTCCTTTACAGTTTCAAGAGGGAGAGAAGACTGGAAAAAAAGATAAAATGTAAGCTTGAATGTCGTAAAGATCTCTTAGGCTCTTTTGTGACTCCACTATCCTACGGGAAAAGAAACGGTCGGTCATTCAGCACGGTCCAGCTAATAGGTTTTCCTTGCAAAAATGATTCCAACTACTCTGCCATAATTTTCTACTGCAGCTTCCACAGAGACAGGAAACTGCAAAGTACAGGCTTCATGCTGAGCCAGACATCCAAATGCCTCCTACCCTGCTACTCCCACACAGCCTACTGCTTAGGCCTGCGAGCCCCTCCTCTCTAGGTTTAAGTCCGTGAGGGGCAACACCACAAATGGCAGGTGGCCAACATCATCATAAAGGTCTGAAAACCTCTTCTGAGTTATACTACCGGTGTGCCTGCAACCATAACATGATTTATTTATTCAAAATAAATGCTAAAGCTAATCAGATAGCAGAACGTTTCAGTCACCATTTCAGTAGTTTGTGATAGATTGTAATCCAGAAGGGAAGCACCAAGGAAGAGCCGCAGTCTTGCTTTTGAAATTACGTAGAGAAAACACCATGGCCTGAAGAAGCATCATTACAGGCTTGCCTTGTTCTCACCTTCTACTCTGCGGAGACTAATGGGGTAAGCAGACTCTAGGTCCAACTCAGTAACACCCCCTTGGCATTGATGTAAACCCCTGGGGTAAATCAGGCTCTGGGAACCGGCTTTGGCATTTGCACTCTGAACACTGCAGCCCTTGGTCCCACAGTAACACCAGATGACCTCACTCCACTGAGGTGACCACCTCAATTCTGAAGCACTTAGGAGGCAATTCGAGGCAGAGCAGTCCACAACTGCAGCCACTCATCTTTTTTTACAGGTGATCACAGAGGACCACGGCACACGCAGACACGTCCTGTGAAGCAGCTGGCAGATACACTGACTTGCTTGTTGGCCACAGCACCGAAAATGAGCTTTTATTTGGAGAGAGAACCCAGGTACTTGGGTTGGGCTGGAGATGGTTGAGGAAGTAGAAAAAAGCCTATGTATCTACAGGCAATTTAATTGAGAAAGCCAGGCTTGCTGGCATGAAAGGAAAATTAATGTATGAAGACCACGAGCAAAAATATTCCCAAACAGCTATTTATAGCTTTGACCTTTTGATTTTCTGCATCGCTAATTCAAGAAACAGCCCGCCTGGCAAGCAGAGGTGAATGAAAGGAGAGTAATGCCAACTTGCTAAGGAGACCTCTTGCTAAAGGGATGCTGTCAGCCTGAAGTTTTAAATTTCTATCTAACAGATATTAGACAACTATTACTACAAAAAACTTGTGGAATTACAACATGATTCTTGGAAGGGTGTGCGGTGGGGTGTCTTTTCAGTTTTTGCTTTACATCCATGTCACCACTTGGTTCACAAATAATCAGTTTCAATGCTCTGCTGACAACAGCATTTCATGTAATACACTCTCCAGCACATGCTTTTCAAGGGATTGGAAAGAGTGCTTGCTTCTAGCAGAAGGAAAGGAAAAACTGGAAGGACAGCCAAGAGTGTTACATACAAGTGGTAGAGATTATTACTGTCACCTTCCCTTCCCCAGAGGACTTTTTTTTTCCCCCCAGGGTTCTTGAATATTGTACTTAGGACACTTCTCCAGAAGAGGACATGTTCTAAGGTTTGAGGTTCTTTTTTTTTTTTTTCCTATCCCCCCCCGCCCCCCGCCCCAGGAAGGGGATCTTAACCGAAATATGACAAAAAGATGCAAGTATTACTGGAAGGATAATGTCATGAAAAACATTTTTTTAATTCCAAGTGTATATTCCAGATTTTGTTCTCCAAAGTTTCACATTTTCAAGCATTAAAGGGCTCCAGATTTTGTCTTGGAACAGGTAGAAAGCAGCAAAGATGATCTCAAGAGGATGAACTAAAAACATCGCTCATTTTAATTCCTAGAAGTTACGTAAACAGAACACTTGTATGCTATACACATGGACCACGCCTTCATAATTATTGTTTATAATGTACATACACATACATAGACAGCATGGAGGAAAGGCAAAGAAAACAGTAAAAGGACAATCCCTAACAGGAGGAGATATAAGAAGAAAGCTGGATGGCTGGGCAGAAAGGAGGGATTGGTAAGGGACTGGCACTGAGGTGTATCTGAAACAGCAACGAGCCTGGCAGTGTATGTGTTTCAGTTCCCCTTACCCTAGCTTAGCTAGTAACAAAGCTACTGCCTAGGTAAACATGAGCAACAATTACAAGACCTCAGTAGCCACGAGCTGTTTCACGATTAGAATTCTTACAGAACCATAATCCTCAGATCAATATTTTAAAGGTAAAAAGCATAGTAGGCTTTTTGTAACCTTGGTGGCGGTAGGTAAAACACTACACAGCTAGTTCGGGCCAATTTTGCTTTTATTGAAACATTCATGCAAGATTCTATTTTAGAAATGAATCTGTGAATTTTCTTCAATTAATTTGTGATAAAAATTAAGCTTCCAAAGAAAAGATGTGTACTGTAACATTTACTTTGTTCTTACCAAACCAAACCAAACTAATCTAGTTAGCAGCATTTAGAAAAGACGCATGAAATATGCTTGCTGAATAACTTTTGCTGCATGAGCACAATCTGTATCGTTTATGCAACTTCTCACAGTAGTACCTAAGCAGGTAAAAACCTTCTGGTATAGTACACAAAATTACTTCTGAGACATAACTCTCAGCTTTAAATTCTAGAGAAGCAAAATGGGTTTTGTCAGTCTTTTTTCAGTAGCCTCAGGCATCAACAGTCATACTAGCATGTTGAAGGACTCATTCGGAGGGAATGTGATAGCAAGTAAGGGGAATTAGCTACAAGAAACATTTCTCCCATTTGTTGTTATTATCTGAACTTCAGCCCTTAAGAAAGTAAGTATCAAATCTGGAGAAGGCTGTCAACAAATCCTCCTCAAAACAGGCTACCAGTGGAATGGCTGATAGGATGGATTTGAGCACTGGATTGTGCATAAATGTCAATTTATTCAATTGGTGAATACAGATCCGGTGACAGTGGAGAAGGTGTAGAGGTCCTAACAGGTGGGCATGGCAGAGTAAAAAAGCTTTATGAAAGGTAAAAGCCAAGAGTGAGAAGGCGGCAGAGGATGAATAAGCACTGTGTATACATATCCTGTCCACTTAAGTGTCCCACTGATTTATCCTAAAGCAGAAAGAAAGTATCCTTCCCGTACACATGAACCACTTCTTTCTGTGGCATACTCTCAAACTTTAAGACCATCACAGCTTTTTCAATTTCAAAATCAGACTAAATTTCAGGGGAAGAAGAGAACTACATGTTACCATCTGCAAATGCCATAAGTCATTTTGGGACATCAAACACCAGAGCTCCTGTAACACTCGCACAGTGGGGAAAACACAGTTTCACAGAGAATTTGACAGGTGACAAAAGGACTCACTGGCACTAGTTCAAAGCTCACGATTTCAAGGCTTAGAAACACGAAAACTACATGACAAAAAAAAACCCTAACAGCGACCAATCTTTAACCCTGGTTCTTACCTCAGCAGGTTTCTTTTGTTCATTTGCTGGTGTTTTTGACTTGCTCCTGTATTTAGAACAAGAAGAAAAGGAAGTGGAAGGACCTGTTAAAAAAAAAAAAGAAAGAAGAAAAGAAATAAAAAGACCATTATAGCTCATTGCAATTCATTTAATTTTTCAGGAAAACACAAGGCACTCCAATCTCTTGAATTATCATAATTTTTTGACAAGACGTGGGCAAAAAACTCTTAGGCAGTCTGTAGGCTTGATTACAGCTCCTCCTGTTCCACTTGTTCTCTGTAAAACGACAGCACATTGAGTTTATGGGTACATCCTGCTCTGCCCAATACAAGCACGAGTAACAGAACAAGCAGACAGAACACTTTCCTTCATTTCCTTTCTAGCAAAGTAGAAGGCGGAGCAAAATCAAGAAGAGAGTTTGTAAGCGCTAAAGAAAAACAACAAAAAAACAATGATATGAAAGCATGCTGATGAGAGATGCCAAAAAAAAATAAAATCAGTGTGATGTCTAGACATTTCTGGGCAAAATGTTACCTCAGTACAGGATACGTTGATGACTTGCAACAAATACAGCAATGAATCATCACTACGTATAGAGTTATTAGACAGGCACAGGTTTATGAGAGACGGAACAAGACCCCGCCATACAAGGTTTTTTTGTGCATAAAATGGGAAGATGCAACCTCAGGCAGAGGTGTGTCAAGGAACATTTAAAATACAACTTTAGTAAACTGTATAACCAAAGTGGAATAGATCAAGAAACAGTATAAGATAACGATCAATATACTGGTTATAACTCTATCTTATGTATAATTCTATCATACCAATGCTAAAAGAGCTTGCCACCCCTAGTAACTTTGAAGTTGAGGTTCTGCACAAGAGACAACAGGACTTCTTTTAAAAAAAATAATTACAAAATAGGACCCTGGACAGCAAAATTTGTTTTGAATTACAGATTTCTTTTTCCCAGCTCTGACAGGGAAAGACATACAAGTTTCTCCTTAAACTCTAAGTAGACTTAAAAATGCCCCTGGGTTCACAGGATCCTTCGTCTCATTTTGCTCCTGTAACAGGATTCCAGACACCAAAGACCACAGAATGCAAAAAGAAATGAAGAAACATACATTTTTTTTTAATTGTAAGAGGTGAAACAGTTTGCCCTCAAACCACAGAAGGAAACCACAAGGGGGTGATAGACCAAAGGAAAACCAGGAGGTATTACTTACTCTCATTGTCTGAACTGTCACTGGTGCTTAGATGCCTGTGGCGTTTCATCCTGACGCATCCTAAAGAGAAAAAAAAAGTTGATGGCAACCATTCTACCAGAAGATGACCGGCTGCTGGCTGACGCCAAGCTCTTTGCACTGAAGGCAAAGCTCCTCTGAAGAGCTTTCAGGCATATAAATAATCCCAGTTCAGGCACTACGTTTCATTTCTGCAAGCAACCATTAGACCACAGCATTACTTGTGAAACTGAGCACCCTCAAAACCAGCATGCCTCTGCTGGGCAGAGCTTGCTTGAAATTTTGCAGAAAGGAGTGCAACCCGCCAGCTGATTCCCGGCAGGGCGTGAGCGGCGCTCTGCTCTCGGAGGAGACTCAATGTCCCATCTGTTCAGCCAGAGGAAGAGTTGCCATGGTGGCAGTCACTAGCTGAGAGTCGGTGGAGGCCAGGAAATAAGGTGGATGCACAGCAAGGCAAGGATCTAGAAATAGAACTCACCTTGCTGGGGCGGGGGGGAGGCAAAAAACCCCAAAGGCATCCCTTCAAAGCAAAAGGCAGATTTTAAATAGGGGCAATGACAGAAAATGGTGACTGATGTCACTTAATTTATATTATTTGATCCCCATTTAGTTCACAAGAGATGTGGTGTTCCGTAGTTTGAGAAGTGATCAAGAGTATCGGTGAGAAATACCTCTGTGGCACTGCACCAGTTCCATTAAAAAAAGGTATTGAGCTTTTTGAAATTGATTTTTTAACACGTAGTGCATACAGATAACAAGAAAGAAGAAGATTCTGCACTGCTACTTAATAAAAGAAAGAACAAAAAAGCAATCAGCTACATACTCTAAACAAGTGCCAACAGAAATCCATACACATTCTTATAATTCCTGCCACTCTAATAGTTTCCAATTACTAACAGTAAACTAAAATCATTCCTATCTTTTTAGCAGATTCAACAAGTAAATGGTGAGAGAAAAAGTCACAAACGATTCTGCAAGAATAGACACCCACTTTTTTTTTTTTAAGCAGAAGACAGGCACAAGTAGGTTACAGACTGAAGTATCCTACCCTAGACAGATGAACCTGAAATGCCTACAGTATTTGAAACGTCAGTCTTGCCACACCTGAAACTTAAACAGCTTCATTTCTCAAACAAAACAAAACCACATGCTATTTAAAAAAGCAACCAAGCTACATTTGTCATTTGATAAACCCTCTACATTAGTTACTGTACAATGGGTCTTGAGACTGTCCAAAGACTGTGGGATAAACAAGATCTCCAGATAAGAGAAGTCTGTCCAAAGGCTTTGAAGAGATTGCAGTTTAATTGCTTGCAGCACAATTGGTTAATTTACTAACAATTTTCGGCAGCCTTTATATTTGAGAGTGAGTTTTCTGAACCTAAATGCAACGATCACTCAAAGTTTAAAAGAATCCTTTTGACCTATTTGTTATATAAAGATATTGCCCACACTTCTGCAAGTTGAAGTGATGTGTGCAGCTTTCAGTCAGGTAGATACAGAACTTCTGAGTCAGCTATTTAACCGAGGGGGAGGACAGATGGAACACAGTGGTCAAGAGGACAGGACACCAAAAGGTGTCATTTGTATCACTTTAAGCAAGCTATTAACTCCCATTTCACAAAATTAATTTCACAATAATTCACCTTCTCATAGCTCAAGCAACCTAGGGGAGGCAAGGCAGCCGTGCTGCGTAAGACGACCAGTGTCCAACGAAGACCTACCTCAAAACCAAAACACCTAAAGCACCGCAGGACTTAATTTCCAGCTAGCAATGTAATATGGCTCGTGCAGGCACTGGGCAGATGAAGAAGCTTTCACGAATCTTTTAGATAAAAGCTGTCTGATGGGCAAAAGGCACCAGGGCCAGAAGGGCTTGTCTTTGTGCATGTTTTGAGGACACCAGACTTGAAGTTTACTGGGTAGTGAGAGGAGGTCTAGAAGACCTCCTGATGTCTGATGGAAGTATAACATGGCAGTCAGGAAACAGTCTAGGCGATTCCTGCAGTGTGTGGAGGACAACTTCCTATCACAACTGGTCAGTGAACCGACTAGAGAAGGTGCTCCCCTAGACCTGCTGTTTGTGAACAGAGAAGGTCTCGTGGGAGATGTGATGGTTGGAGGATGCCTGGGACATAGTGACCACGAGATAATAGAATTCTCAATTCTAGGGGAAGTTAGGAGGGGGAGCACTAAAACGGCCAAGCTGGACTTTGGGAGAGCTGACTTTGGGCTGTTTAGAAGTCTGGTTAACAAAGTCCAATGGGAGACAGCTCTCAAGGGTAAGGGGGCGCAGGAGGGATGGTTACTACTCTAAAAGGAAATTCTGGAGGCACAGGAGCGAGCTGTCCCTGTGTGCCGGAAATCAAGCCGCCGGGGTAGAAAACCAGCTTGGATGACAAAGGAGATTTGGGAGTACCTCAAAAGAAAAAGGAAAGTCTTGGAAGAATGGGCAGGCATCCAGGGAGGAATACAGGGAGGAAGTTAGGACATGTAGGGAGATAATCAGGGGGGCAAAAGCCCAACTGGAACTTAGACTAGCCTGCTCCGTAAAGGACAACAAAAAGTCCTTCTATAAATACATTAATAACAAAAGGAGGGCTAAGGATTACCTCCAGCCCCTACTGGACACAGGGGGTACATTAGTCACTAGGGATGAGGACAAGGCTGAGGTCCTTAATGCCTTCTTTGCCTCAGTCTTTTATAATAAGGTCAGTAGTTGCCAGGTGAGCTGGCCTTTGGTGTCTGAGAGCAGGGAGGGAGAGCAAATCGAAGCTCCTGTGATCCAAGAGGAATGGGTCAAGGATCTGCTCCTTCGGCTGGATGCCCACAAGTCTATGGGGCCTGATGGTATCCAACCGAGAGTCCTGAGAGAGCTGGCGGATGTCATTGCCAAACCCCTGTCCATTATCTTTGGGCAGTCTTGGCTCACTGGGGAAGTTCCGCTGGACTGGAGGCTGGCGGATGTTACCCCCATTTACAAAAACGGGCGGAAGGAGGATCCGGGCAACTACAGGCCTGTCAGTCTGACCTCGGTGACGGGCAAAGTCATGGAACAGGTTATCTTGAGTGCTGTTAATGAGCACATACAGGTTAACCGGGTGATCAGGCCCAGTCAACATGGGTTTATGAAAGGCAGGTCTTGCCAATCAAACCTGATCACCTTCTATGATGGGGTGACCCACCTGGTTGACGAGGGAAGGGCTGTGGATGTAGTTTTCCTTGACCTCAGTAAAGCCTTTGATACAGTTTCTCATAGTGTTCTGGTTGAGAAACTGATAACTGCTGGCCTGGATAGGCACACCCTCCTTTGGGTTAAAAACTGGCTGGATGGCCGGGCCCAAAGAGTGGTGGTAAATGGGGCTAAATCCGGCTGGAGGCCGGTCACCAGTGGGGTTCCCCAGGGCTCAGTGCTGGGTCCAGTTCTGTTTAACATCTTTATCAATGACTTGGATGAGGGGATTGAATGTACCCTCAGTAAACTTGTGGACGACATCAAGCTGGGAGGCTGTGTCGATCTGCTCGAGGGTAGGGAGGCCCTTCAGAGGGATTTGAACAGACTGGATCGTTGGGCTGAGGCCAATGGCATGAACTTTAATAAGGCCAAGTGCAGAGCCCTTCACTTGGGGTATAAAAACCCCAAGCATCGCTATAGGCTCGAGGAAGAGTGGCTGGAGAGCTGCCTGGCGGAGAAGGACCTGGGGGTGTTGGTTGACTACCGGCTTGATATGAGCCAGCAGTGTGCCCAGGTGGCCAAGAAGGCCAATGGGATACTGGCATGTATCAAGAATAGTGTAACCAGCAGGAATAGGGAAGTGATCCTGCCCCTGTACTCGGCACTGGTGAGGCCGCACCTGAAATATTGTGTCCAGTTTTGGGCCCCTCGCTTTAAGAGAGATATTGAGCTCCTGGAGCGAGTCCAAAGAAGGGCGACTAAACTGATCAAGGGGCTGGAAAATAAAACTTACGGGGAGCAGCTAAGGGAGTCGGGGCTGTTTAGCCTGGAGAAGAGGAGGCTGAGGGGAGACCTGATTACAGCCTACAAATACTTGAGAAGGGATGGAGGGGAGGTAGGGGAAGGGCTCTTTACATTAGTGATGGGTGATAGGACAAGAGGAAATGGGTACAAGCTTAGTCAGGGGAGATTCAGGTTGGATGTTAGGAAGTATTTCTTCTCTGAAAGGGTTGTCAGCCACTGGAATAGGCTGCCCAGGGAGGTGGTTGAGTCCCCATCCCTGGAAGTGTTTAAGAATAGGGTGGATGAACTACTTAGGGATATGGTTTAATGGGAGACTAGGGACGGTTGGACTCGATGATCTCTAAGGTCTTTTCCAACCTAGAAATCTATGAAAAAAAACCTACTTTCATCTTGCCAACTTGTGCAGTTTAAAGGCACAGATTTAATCAAGAGCAAATAAAATGTCATTGCCTATCTGAGACCTTGTACTCCAGCAGCCAAACCCAGTAATTCCCCCAGAACACTGCCCTCCCTAGAAAGGAGCAGGTTCTGCCCATAGCAACACCTCCTCTGCTGGCACCATTCAGTTCCAAACAGCCCTGGCTTACAGACTGTCAAGCATGTTACAAGACTGCAGGAGACACTGAAAAGATGCATCTCAGTGTGTCGAGCAGCATTCCTTGCTTTGATTTTTTAGCAAGAAATGCAAGTGCTTGCTGCTCGCTTTGTTTTTATGTTCAGATGAATTTTTGAGTAGTTGTTAAAAGGTGCTGAAAGCTTATGGCAGGCAATTCTCATCTCTCATAGTCTATATAAACATGCAGCAATAAAACCTTTTCACTCCATACTAAAGACAGCGATGTGCAGAGCACAACTTGAACATTCAATTAAAATAGGGTCAAACATGAGGTTGAGAGAGACAACTGCAGGAGGGAACACCCAGGAAGCCTAGACTCCTGCCTGGGCAACTGGGAAAGCAAAGAGGAGATAGCTACTTCCGAGACAGCTTACACAGAAATGGCAAGTGGAACAAAAACTTCAAAATAGAAAGTACACCTCTGGCCAACAATTCTATAGAAGGAAAAAAAATCCAAACCAAAGCTAAAAAAAAAAATAAATTCAAACTTATATTTGAAAAGTGGATTTGTAGCAGCTCAGGCAAGAGATTTATGCCGCCATCACAGCAGACAGAAACAGAAAAAGCAGTCACCCAGGGTAAAAGCCCCGAATAGTAATAACATGGGATTCCTGCCTGATTTTTTGCAGTAATATTAACCACAACAGCAGTGAAGAAGAGCCCACAGAGCTACAACATATCACCGGTGTGCTGCATCCAAGACGACAGGTTATTAAAGTGACCAATGTGCTACAAGTTTGCTGTACGTTTCCGCGTGATGCAGGACTAACAGTCTCAGCATCACTCAACCAGATCACCTCTGCAGGGGGCTTCACTTCTGTTTTTCATAGGAGACTCCTTTGCTGTACCCTTGAGTACACTGGGACTGCCATACAACTTCCAGCTCACTTCCACCCCAAAGCATGAAGGCTCATTAGAAAGGCTGAAAGGCTCACTAACAACGTTTCCACTCCCCAGCGATTACGGAGGGATCCCAAGGAAACACGTGTTTTGTGGTAAAGCTTCTGTTCTCACTCCTTCACCTGTCTGCATAGCGCAGAAGAATCAGCAGTGGCTTAGTTCAGAAAGACAGATTCAAAGCCGGTTCCCACAACATGGAAACTGATGTCAGCCTTTCCCAGCTTCACTCTGACTCCCTGCAAAGTGGTCCAGCGCCTTCCAGTTTGTCCCTCAGCTTCAGACAATACTATCAGCTGAGTGATACAGTCCAGAGCAAAGCTGCATGCAACCCTGTGCCTCAATTCCTGCTTCTTCCATCACATTTATGTTTTATCACTTGCAATACATTATCAAGAAATTAAAAAATAAAAGCAACTTAAAAAAAAAAATTCACACACACATATATACCCCTAAAAGGGCTAAACGTAGAAAGAAAGGGCAATCCATGCATATCAAAAACTCAAATCAAGCAAGTAGAACCAAAAATCCCACAGAGATCAGTACAATCTCTCATATATCCTAGCTTTGCATCTTTTCTAACTTCACCTCTGAAAACTACGGTGACAATAAAGCCTAGAATAAAAGAGTACATTTAATTTTTTTCAGCACATGCATCAAGACTTAAAAGGTGAGAAATAAATTCATGAAATTGTCAGTGCTCTCTTCCTGCCTCAAGAGTATCAGTTATAATGAACAGCATGTGGTAACACCAAGAGAATCAAGTAAATATATTATGTTTACACACAAAACGAAAAATTTAGTAAGTTTTTCTAACAGATAAGAAACACTTTTTTCCATAGAATAGTTTAAAAAAAAAAAAAAGAAAACAGCCTCAAATAGATGCTACTTATAAAGAAAAAAAGAGGTAAGAAAAGATGAGTTGTCATTAGCAGCATGATGGAAACACTGTACAGCAAGCAGCTAAATCATCAGCCTCCTTCCACTTCCTTTATCTTCATCCAGACATTTTGCAAATGCACACATTGAACTTTTTGTTTGAATTTTGAGAACTTAGTTTTAGCAGTTTAGAAAGTTTAAACTTTCCAGCAGTTCCAATGTATAATCTAAGAAAAGCAAGGAGCATAAGACAACTCAACGCTGAAATGTTGCTGCAGAGCAAGAGTTAAGTGGCGCCATCCCTGCAAAAAGCCCCAAGAAAACCTTTATTTCCCAGTCACTGACTAACGATTCTCACTACTTTAAAAGGTAAGTAGGGATGCTTTGGCTGTGGATTCAAAATGTGCTCAACCCTCATTGTCAAGCACAGATTACCTTAAAAATTATTGTTAAAGATAAGAAATAAATGTGCCTTGATGTAAGCTTTTTTTTAAAAAAAAAAATCCACAGAAGGACGAACAGCTGATTGATCACTTGTATGACAACATATACAAATTTCAAAGATGTTCACCTTCATGTGAACATCTTTAAAAATAAAAAAAAAATAAAAATACAGGAGTGACATTAAGAAATCACCATGTCGCAAGCAAAAAGATACTCAACTTTCCAGGCAGTTATTGCAATGGAACATTCTCTGGCATAATTTTTAATATCAATCACCAGAGAGGTTCCCAAACTTTAACCATATTCTCTGTCGATGACTTGTCAAGCCACGGCTGCATGTGTATCCCTGATCTGCTCACAGCAGCTTAAGACAAGAACTGCAACTTAAAAAAGAGAAATTGGCCTCAAGCCCTTTGGTCACCTAAACACCAGAACACAAGTCAAGGTGCCCTGAACCCTTCAGGTGTTCAGCCAAAAATAACCCCAGGAAATTCAGTCCGCTGCCAGCGTTTCCCGGCTTCCCAGAACGCTGCTGCCCATCTTGGGAATTTTGCCCTGGAGCCAAAAACCAACGCTGCATCTAGCACATCACCACACTTTCAAGGAACGTCAGGAAAAAGCCACCCTGCACTCAGTTGGCTGAAATTAAACACGATGCCAAGCTAAGAGTAACCAATGTATCAGTCAGCATGTGCAAGAATCTGACTAAAAGGATAACACTGATATTTCTAAAAATCTACAGGAGATGTTTTGTAATTAATTGATGATTTCTAAGTTACGTTTGCTCCTTTTTGCTTATTCACAAATATCCACACTGCTGAAGCGAACACGAAACAGCCACTTGCCTCTACCATCTACCACCATTCTGGCTTCGCCCTGAGGAAAACCAATGTTGCACTGACTTATGTTGCACTGACTTAAGGCACTTCCCGTTTCTGGAAAGCTAGTTACCACACATTACTCAAAAAAAAAAAAAAAAAAAAAAAAAAAAAAAAAAATCAGTCAAGCAGCACATGTAAACAGCAGACAGTTAACAAAATTTCAGAGCCTTATTCAAAGCAAAAGCCTATTTTAAATACCTGCAAAACAACGGAACCATTTTTCCCTTTTCAGTGTGCGTCAGAATAAATAACTAAATTTACTAAATAAACTATTAAGGTTATCCTCTTATTCTGACACATCCCTCAGCATAGTGCATCAGTAACAGAGTTAGCAGAAAGAAGGATGAGTTATCTCACAGAGTCTGAATTCACACAGCATATTAGGCAAGGTATCAGTGACAAGTGTATAAAATGAATCCTTAAATCCAGCCAAGATTTCTGAACAAAGCAGTATCTCCAAAGAGTAGCAGTCCTTCCTTCCTGGATTCGGTTTGTTGCAGAGAAAGGTCTGACATATCCATGCACTGCTTAGTACCTGTTAAGGCCTATACAGAAAAAAAAGGTAACCAAGAAATTCAAAGAACTGTAACACAAGTATATCCTAGACCTGTGAGATTTTATTTCTTCACATTTTAAAATAGACTGACAAAAATGAAACTGGCCACAGCACTAAGGAAACTTTCAAGTGGGACAGAAAATAACCTACTTTCTTTACCTTATTAAAAAGAAAAACAGCATCTATGTATGAAAACTAAATGACAAGCTGCATGCAAATCTCAGATTAAAATTCTGTACTTACATTTTTACACTATAGCTTGTCTATCCAAAAAAAAAAAAAAAAAAAAAAAAATAAGGCAGAGGCAGTAGGTAGAAATTTCCAAGTCTCCAAAATGTGGTTTATGTAACTGTTAAATTTAGATTAGGAAGCAAATTATCTTGAAAGGTCTCCAGGAAATGTAGTACAGTAAAACCACTTAAATAGGTCAAATTTCATAGTCAACTGCCAGGCAAATTACGAAATATGAGTAGAGTTAATACAACCTTTCAAATAACTAGAGGAAGAGAGATCACTTGTGTTTGGGTTTTTTATTATTATTTTTTAATATCCTATCCAATCTCACAAAAAGGCTGCATAAACTGGAAAAAACATCCACTCGTAACTTGGGTTAGCAATATTTGCTGCACTGAAAAGTTTTGAAAGGTTAAACAATTCACAGAAAAGGAAGTCCAGAGGAAAAAAAACTAACATTGTTTCGTTATCTAACTCTAACCAGAAAACTTCAGAAAAATTAGTAATATATCTCTGCTATACTTAAGAACCCCGTAGCAGAGTGATCACATCTACTCTGTCCTCCCCTCACTCACAAAGTAAAATCATCTTGAATTACTCTCTGAAGATTGTACTGGGACTACCACAAAACAAAGGGGGAACACGTCCGTTTTCAGAAGTGGCACTATCAGCAACAGCCGAGTCATTAGGTAAATAAATAATTTTAGTAGGCAAGGAACTGCATGTTACAGAAATCTGGCTAATAACATAGGTCTGTATGAAAAGCAATAGCTACTAGACATAGTCTCAAGCTCTGTTTTCCTTATACATTACCTTTTTTATACAGCAATTTGGCAGCTGCCACAAGGATACTGTGAGTTTAAAAACAAGGAGAAAATAAAAGTCCAAAATATCATTTTCCAGCATGACTTATCCCCTGAAATAGTTAAATTCTGGACCGAAGTCAGCTGATAGATCATAAAACTAGGATGAAGAAACCCCAAATATAATCCTCCTCTGCATTCATTTGTGGATTATGGGCCAAAAGGGAACCCTGACATCATTTTGTGTGCCCTTCTACAACAATGATTCATCATTTGCTCTACTGCAAAGTACTTAATGCCCATCATCTTGCTTTGTGAGTATAAAAAGAGAGTAAGTGATGCTACTTCACATTTACAAGATGCTTTGATGATACAATAAAATACAGCATACCCCAAATATAACTGCCTTTCCTACCTTGAAAGCAGAAGTGCAGCTTTCAATTTCCAGCACCACATCCACATCTCAACCCACCAGGAGGGCAGGGGGGAACAGATTTCCACCAGAGGCCTTCAGCTAAATCACCTCATGCCAAGCAGCTTGTTAAAAATCAGAAATCCTTCTCAGAAGGGCAAGTCACCGGCAACATGTGCAGCACCACCATTACCTCAACAGAAACTCTCAAAGAGGCTAGAAAGAAATTAAATCACGCTCTCTTCCCTGTGCTTACTTGACAGCCGGCAGTGACCGAGTAGCCCTATCTTTGTCTTTGAAGCAAGTGGCACATGTTGGCCTGCACACAGAGCAGGCGGGTGGGCCAGGCTGACACGGAAATATTTCCACCCATGAAACACTGCAGTTTTAGCATTAGCATCCTGAAGACGACACCGATCTGGGCAGAACCAATTTAAAACTATAAATGACATCAGGCTGTCATTAATTCAAGCAAATACATCACCGCGTACGTGGTTCTGCTGCTCCCTATTTCAGGCCTCGCAATCGCTTTCCACTCCTGAACACAACACTGGTTTTAGGGCAGATGTTGATTCACAGAACTATTGTCTTCCTAAAACAGCAGTAGAGATTTGGGCACATGCACAAAAAATTATTTCCTTCAAAACACGGTATTGAGTTTGAGTGAAAGCCTGCTTTTAAAACAAAAGAAGAAGGAAAAAAAACCCAAACACTTCCTCCCCTGAAACCATAACCAGCCTGGCGCCGCCTGCCATTGCCATGCCCGCACATGTGAGGTGCGTCTGCCCAGTGAACGCTCCCCACTCACCTCCCGGCATCGCTCCCAGTCAGGGGAAAAACGCTAGGACGAGGGCACGGCCCTCAGGAAAGGGAACTGCCGCCCTCGGCAGGGCACGGTGCTGCCGTACGGCTGCCCGGGCACGGCCGGCGGGCCGCGCCACCGCGCCAGCCAGGCCCGCCTCACGGCCGGGCGGGAGCCTTCCCGGGGGGAGCAACAAAGCTCCCGGCGTGACGAAACGAGGAGCAAGTTCCCAGCAGGAAAGTCACGGCGGCGATAAACGCACGGGCAGCCCGTGGAGCGCCACCGCCTCCGCCGCCAGGCAGCAGGCCGGTGCCGGGGGCTGAGGTGGCTGCGGGGCAGCTGGCCGGAGCGCCGTGTCACCAGAGGGCAGCCATCGCAGTCTCGCTTCCTCAGGCCAGCGTCGCACAAACAAACCGCCCCTCGTCAGGCGGCTGGAAACTCCACGGCGGCTAATTGATCCCTGAAGGACGAGCCCCAGGAGGCAGGGGCTTGCGCACAGCCCTCTTAACCACGCACACGCACCAAGCGCTGCGATGAAGCGCCTGCCCCGGCTGGGCGCGCTGGGGGAGCTGGTCTGCTCCGAGGGGAGACGCAGCTACTGACCGTGTGTTGCCTGTTCTACAGGGCTCCCTCGCACCTGACGTGAACGCTGAGGCATCTAATAACCAAGGGGCAAAAGAAAAAAGACAGACCCACAAAAGCCCACGTGTACTTACTCAACAAAGACGAAGCTAAGGACAACGTCCGCTTTGATGACAGACTGATGCTGATGTACTGCTACTGAAAACGGACCAGTACCAGGTCATCGCACCCAGTGCTAAGCCGGGTAAACAAGGAGCCGGCTGCCCAGGAGCTCCCCCAGGGAGCTCCGGCACCCGAAGACGGCCACGTGCACCGTATCTGCAAGGAGACTGCAGTCACGGGCGTGCCAAGCGCCGGCGAGAAACAGGAGCAGCAAGCACACGCTTCTCCAATATGACTGAGCAGAAAAAAACCTCAGAGAGCATTTAGCTGGGCTTTCTATTTTAAGAACTGGTATGATTCACGTTACCTTGGCTTTAAGTGTTTTGCAGTCTTTACCGTATCTACCCTCACAATAAGCTCGTGTGAAGCAAGCACTGAAAGCCCTGACATTTCAGAACTGCGGCGCAGAGCAGCCATACATCACGCGGGGAGCTTCTGGCAAAGCAGGCAACTGCATCCAGGTCTCCCAAGTGCATATCCCGCGACCTCGCCACTCGCAGCCCTTCCTGCTGATGCACACGCGGAGTCGAACAGAAGCAAAATCCCTGTAGTGCCCTAAGTCACTAAGTATTGTCGTGCTGTCATACAGTGATGAAATTGCACCACAGCAAGGGGAGGGAATAAAAAAACCTGACAAACATAGAAGCATCACTGCTTAACTGAAAATTAGGCAACCACCATTATTACACTAGTTCAAGTGAAGCTGTCCCTTTGCTCTGTCTGCCTGATGATGCCAGCAGTTGCCCACTTGTATCTGTTTCTCCACTCTCCAGCTGTACTAACACATGCTTTCATGACAAAACACAGGTAAGGAACTAGTATCACAGGTAGGAACACAGGCAGGAAATGTTATCAAAGAAGGAAGGATCTAGAAACGCAGGTGCTATCTGGGATTAAGACAAACAACTTTTCCATGAATAGCATAGGCAACAGTTCTCATATCCTGCAAGATATTCACTTAAAATAATCAGTTAATTTTTTGGTACTTGCTAATAAATAAATTAAAGCAGGTTTCACTGTTTCATTTTTTCATAATCTCAAATAATAAAAGAACAACAGCAGCCCACCTTAAATATTTTATCTGTTTTGACTCATTTATTTCTTGCTTATAACGCTTTGAAGAGGCTAACCACTTTGCTGCAAAGCTTTGCATCATTACCAAAACCTAAAGGATTGCGAAAGGCAGAAAATAGCAAGCTGCATCTTTATATTCTACTCAAAGGATAAGAGAAAGAAAGAACACAAATATTTTCCTATTAGGAAACATTAAGTCCATAATTTCTTTCCTCATCTGACAAGAAATGTTTCCATTTACAAGCTGAAAATAACCTGGATGCTAAAGTTTCCCTCAAGCAAAAAAAGGGCACTAAGGGGATCATTGGATTGGAACAATTAAAGAAAATGTACTGTCACAGTCAGAACTCAAAATAATATTTGGAGTATTCCAAATCATTGGTTGAATACTGACATCCTACTACACTTCATGGCATTTCACGACATGTTTATATGCAGTTGCATTATTGTTTTACTTCTCCATGTCAAAACATGAGCAAAAATTTACTAGAAGAAACTAGATGCTAGAGAAAACTTTTTTAAAAGACAACAAAATTTATCTTAACTAATAAATTTTAATGGCAAATTAATTTAACGTTATGTGCTACAGTATGCAATATTGTCCTGGTTTTAGCTGGGACAGAGTTAGCTCTTCTTTTTAGCAGCTAGAAGAGCTCCATGTTTTGGTTTCACTCAGAGGCTTGCTCTGAGAAGAATGCTGATTGTGCACTGATGTTTATAGTTGGCACTGAGGTCTCAAGGACTTTTCAGCTTGCCAGGTTCTTGCCAGTGTGCAGGAGCAAAACAGGATAAGGGGGGAGCATGGCCGGGACAAGGGGTCCACAACTCTCCTTACGATTTGTACTTGGACTTAAGATTGAGTGCCAAACTGGCCAATCAGTATTGCATATCATGCAGCGTCATGCCCAACATAAAAGTGAGGGACAGCCGGAAAGAAGGGCTTTTGCCCTTCCGGGACTCTCATTTTCGGACTCTCAGAGTGTTTTCTCTCTCTCTCTTGCTCTCTATTTCGGGGCCTCCCGTTCATCCGGGATCGCAGTATCAAGTTTTATCTGTTTCGGGATTGCAGCTTGGGAATGAGATGGGCCTTGGTCAAGGGGTGGTGAGCAATTACACTGTACATCACTCGTTTGTATATATTTATCCTTGTACATATCCGTACATATATATAGATAGCGGTAGTAGTAAATTGTTCTTATCTCAACCCATGGGTCTCTTCTCTTTTCTTTTTCTTCTTTGATTCTCTCCCTCATTCCTGGGGATGGGGGAGTGAGTGACTGTGTGGGGTTTGGTTGCCGAAGCGGCCTAACCCTCAACAAATATACAACATATCAAAGACATTGAGGAGACTTTTAGTCAGACAGATTTAAAATAGAATCATAGAACGGTTAGAGTTGGAAGGGACCTCAAAGATCATCTAGTTCCAACCTCCCCGCCATGGGCAGGGAAACCCTCCACTACACCAGGTTGCCCAAAGCCTCATCCAACCTGGCTTTGAACACTTCCAGGGATGGCGCACCTACAACTTCTCTGAGCAGCCTGTTCCACTGCTTCACCACCCTCTGAGTGAAAAATTTCTTCCTCATATCTAATCTAAATCTCCCCTCTTTCAGTTTAAAGCCATTGCCCCTCATCCTGTCACTACATGCCCTTGGAAAAAGTCCCTCTCCAGCTTTCCTGTAGGCCCCCTTTAGGTGCTGGAAGGCTGCTAGAAGATCACCCCAGAGCCTTCTCTTCTTCAGGCTGAACAGCCCCAACTCTCTCGGTCTGTCTTCATAGCAGAGGTGCTCCAGCCCTCGCATCATCTTCATGGCCCTCCTCTGGACTCGCTCCAGCAGCTCCATGTCCTTCTTGTGCTGGGGACTCCAGAGCTGAACACAGTATTCCAGGTGGGGTCTCATGAGAGCTGAGTAGAGGGGCAGAATCACCTCCCTCGACCTGCTGACCACGCTCCTTTTGATGCAGCCCAGGATACGGTTGGCTTTCTGGGCTGCCAGCGCACATTGCTGGCTCATGTTGATTTTCTCATCCACCAGCACTCCCAAGTCCTTTTCCTCAGGGCTGCTCTCAATCCATTCTCTGCCCAGCCTGTACTTGTAGTTGCGATTGCCCCGACCCACGTGCAGGACCTTGCACTTGGCCTTGTTGAACTTCATGACGTTCTCACAGGCCCACCCCTCCAGCCTGTCAAGGTCCCTCTGGATGGCATCCCTTCCCTCCAGCGTGTCCACAACAGCACACAACTTGGTGTCATCTGCAAACTTGCTGAGGGTGCACTCGATCCCACTGTCCATGTCACCAACAAAGATGTTAAATAGCACTGGTCCCAATACCGACCCCTGAGGAACACCACCTGTCACCGGCCTCCACTTGGACATTGAACTGTTGACCACAATTCTTTGAGTGCGACCATCCAGCCAATTTCTTATTCACCGAGTGGTCCATCCATCAAAACCATGTCTTTCCAGATTTATAAAACCATAAATAGCATTCCAGGCTTCTCTAAATCACCAAATGGAGATGGGAGAAGACATCGTGAAAGAGATACTGTGACCAACTGATGTTTGTTCACTTTTATGTACAGAGCAAAGACAAAAAGAAAAATTACTACTTTTTCTGTCATAAAGCAAGGTGCAGCAATCACAAAATAAATAGCAAACTTGCCCACTGGGGCTGATGCCGCCCTGGAAAGGGAGACCAAAGGATGATTGTACCTGCCCAAGGTTTCTAATATGCCCCATCTTGTTTGAGAAAGCAGTCAGGAGATGCATCTAAAAGACCACGTAAGGTTCAATTTGTCATCAAACAGTCAATTTGAGGCCAAAGTACTCTTATACTTTTTGAATGAGGAGACACTGATCAGGATCAACCATTAACACCCCTTTAAATTCCTCCTTGCTCTTCCTCCATGTTGACATGACCCAACATAAGAAGGACATTGAACAACAGAGTCCAGAGGAGGGCCACAAACATGATCTGAGGGCTGGAGCACCTCTTCTACAAAGACAGGCTGAAGGACTTGGGGTTGTTCGGCCTGGGGAAGAGAAGACTGTGAGAACACCTTTTAGCAGCCTTCCTGTACTCAAAGGTGGCCTACAAGAAAGCTGGAGAGGGACTTTTTACAAGGGCATGTAGTGATAGGACAAGGGGCAATGCATTTAAACTGAAAGAGGGTAGATTTTGATTAGGTCTAAGGAAGAAATTCTTCACCCTGAGGGTGGTGAAACACTGGAACAGGTTGCACAGAGAAGTTGCAGATGCCCCATCCCTGGAAGTGTTCAAGGTCAGGTTGGATGGGCTTGAGCAACCTGGTGTAGTGAAAGGTGTCCCTGCCCATGGCAGGCAGGTTGGAACTAGATGATCTTTAAGGTCTCTTTCAACTCAAACCATTCTATGATTCTATGACTGAATAAATAAGACTAAAATGAATAAGACTAGACCACCACCCTTCTACTGTTCCTAGCGGAAAGCATGTCCTACTCAAGCTGTGCTTAAGCCGAGTGAGCAGATGGAGGTGGGTTTTTTTGGCACAGGAGAAAAGGTGCAACCCCACAGGATGGATCACCAACAGCACTTGCACTTGTGTAAGTGGAGTCAGAAAGTACAGGTAAGTGCTATCCTTTCCATCCTATGAGGATGCATCCAAAGCTGCAGGGGTGTGAGATAATGAATCTGACTCCAAAGCAGGTCCCTTTGTCCACTCTCCACTCCTGTCCTGGGAAGAATGGAAAAGCCTACAAGCCATGGAAGTAGGGAGGTGTCTCACCATATCTTTATTCATAGTGCCCACAACATGCTGCAGCTGCTGCACCTGAATCCCATGCTGTCAAGAGCAGTAATAAAATCTCTGCTGAGATACAGGGAGAGAAAAGGAAAGGTTACAACTGAAAACACAGCTATAAAATCGAACAGAAACCATCTTTACAGCCGAGTCACTCTTAAGATTGCATATTTGTAATGCAAAGCCTGCACAGTCGATATGTTTTGTAGGTGCAACTCCAGTTGGTCAGTGCGGTTTTCATAAACCTCTGAAGAAGTCATCTTCTGTGCAGGCTCTCACCCTGCGTGGCTGCAGGAGACGGGGCAGGCTGCAGCTGTATCAGTTATCGGGGCTCTGCAGTTGAGAGAAGGCACAACCAAACCTGCGCTCGGGCTGCAGCAGAATAAAGCCACTCAGGACTCCTCTTCCACCATCCACCTCCCCAGCTCTGCAACAGTAAAGGTGACCAGCAGTTCACACTGAAGCTGTGACCCAGGAGCAGCTCAGGCACAGTCCCCATTGGCTCCCTTGGACGTCCCTGCCAGGGAGGCCGAGTGCTGCTGCCTACTCCAGCACCAACAAGGGCTCCCAGTTAACACACCACAGCACCTGCAGGACACTTCTGACAGGCCTTATGTAGATGAAAACACACGTTAATTGAATGCCTTTAAAAATGGGTTCCTCAGGCATTCCCAAATCAGCTGAAGCAGAAACTATTTTACAAGAACACCACAGAAAGCTGCACGTTGATACAGGAGAGGCAGCCTCTGGCAAGGTCCAAGAGCAGCGGTGATGAGCAACACTAGTAGATCACTCATTTGGGCTAAGAGCAAGACAATATCTTCTCCCTCTCTCCAGCACCACTGGAGAAAAGTACTTGCAGAACGTGAACCTCCAACCACAGCCATAAGGGAAGCACGCCATGGCGTTTGGGTACGAGATTAAACAGACTGAAACTACCCAGCTGAGAAAGGAGGATGCAGAATAGATCTGCCACAAGAGATAAAGAGAAGTGAACAGGTTGAAGAGACTACTCGCTGTTCGTCATGACCCAGAAGACAAGGGACACACAAAGTTACTGAGCAAACTTCAGAGGAAAGTCATTAAGAGGAGGGGTGGGGAGGAAGTAATTTTGTACAAAATTACTTAGAGAAACTCAACGCTACGGGATGTTGCAGGGGTTGAAAAGTAAACAGATTGAACAGAATTAGGCAAATGGAGGACAAGGGCTATTAAACACAATATGTCATGTCAATCTGCCAGAAATCCCAAAGTCAAAATTTTACAAGAAACAGAGTCTGTATGAGCTTTATAATGCTTTCTTTCCCTAGGTGTCCACTCTTGACCATCAGAGACAGTAATTGGTCTAACTCTGTAAGGCAGCTCATCTGAAATCACTTACTCATAACAATTCACCTCTGTGCGATGGATTTATTTTTTTAGTATATCAGTTCCAAACTTGTCCTCTGTGGACTAGAGATCACACAGGCAGTGTATGGGGTCATGGTATATATTGAAATGAGTATGTTTATCAGGCAAGATTCTGACTATGATGAGCACAACAACCAGAGACTCTGCCAGTTGACATACTGTTGACCTGAAGAGTTTGTAATCACTGCTCACCGTAGAGGGCGATTTCGGTCAACATGATTAAGTAAAAGATTAGATCATTTCCAACGTGTTAGAGTTGTTGCCTTTTTTTATTATTATTATTTTTTAAGGCCAAGTAAATAAACATGCTGTGCAAATATAGCCTACATGCACCTTAGGGCACTATCCATTCAGGATTTTCTTTTGGAGAACTCGAAAGAATGAAGAAACAAAAAGTATCCTGGAACAATCTGAAATGTATACGTGCATGTACACACACACATATAAAAACTACTGCTGCACCTCACAAACCTGTGCAAAGGAAAGAGTAGCCTCTGCCTTAGCTTACTGCCTCTGGAGGCACAGGTATGCCTTCTACACATTAAACACTTTAGTCTTAAAATCATCATTAAGCATTGTTAAATTCACTGTTGAAAACTCCTTGAGTTTCATATAGCTATTAAGGAACTGTTTTACAAAAACAACTGCTTTGAAATCTGTTACTGTCTTTTTTATTTTCCTTGTCATTTTCAGTATCTGCTGCAAAGTAGCAGAGACGCACCTATTTATATCTATTCCCAACTCCTGTAAGTCATGTCTAAATCTAACATTAATATCTACTGACACACGTAGTTGCAAACAAGTGCTTTATTCTGTTTTCTAGGTATTGCAGACAAGCTTGCACAAAGCTAAGAGAACACTAAAGAGAATGTGCTGCAAGGACTTAAAAACAGCTAGATCAACTTTAAGCTAGGGAAATTAAAAACAAAACCAAACCAGAAACACCAAACCCAAAACCCCACCACAAAACCAAATAGGCTGTGAGAATTTCTCAAGACCCACACCCTTCTGAAGCATCCAAAATCAGAACATATAATAGCTTGATGGTTAGCACTCTTATAGAGCAGGAATAACTTGAATTATAGCTTTCCTGAAGCTGACCAGTAAGACATTCTTGTAAGTGACGTGTTAGTAAGAAGACAGATATTTAATACAGAAAAACACACAGAAGTTTATGCCTATTTAATTAGTCCTCCTCTTCTTTCCTCCAAGGCTTCTACTCTGCAGATTAAATCCGTTTAACAACTAGGCTTTCAGTTCCATGTCATCCACTACAGTTCCATTTCCTTCCACTTTTCCAACTCTGGATAACTAGCAGGTGTTCTCATGCGAATTCTTACAGGTTTATTATCTCAAATCTCTCCAAGATACACATCTGAAGTTATTCTCTCTCCTCACTCATAGGGAAATAACCTGGAACCTGCAGCCAGCATTGTGCTGCTGCACGCCTGAATTCTGAAAGCTAAACTCTTAAAAAACTACTGAAACTACTTAGAAAAAAGTAACTGTGCTTAAACTTTTGTCTGTAAAGCCCAAACACGAGAGCGATCCATCTCACGTGAGCCATGAATTTTATTAGTCAAATCTGTCTGAGGTCGTATTTTCCAAGCGCAACAGCATTGTAGCCCTGTAACAGTACAGAATCAGGTGGGAGGAGAGACCGACGCTGGTGTTGTGCAGAACAGAATTGCTAAGCCCTGACCCCTCGAAGACAAAGGGATGGTGCACGAGTAGTCAAGGCCAAAGCTCTATTTGCAGAAAATCAATGGGTTATGCACAATAGCAACTGCACTCAGATGTTCAAAGCCCAGCTGGAGTCTGTAGATCTGGTATGTAAATTCAAAGTATCTGACACTGAAAACTAGAAAAAAAACACAACCTCCTCCCCCCTTTTTTCTTTTTAATTGTATTTAAATAGTCAAAGCAGAAGCAAGCTTTGAACTAGAAGTCTTGAAATTGAGATGACTGCACCCCTTCTCTTTGCCGCTCCTTATGATCTTTGGTAGCCAGCCAGAAGGCTCAGCTTAGCTTCACTTTCCACATCAGTCCAAAAGTTGAATAAGTAGTAAAACTTGCACCGGGAGAGGGCTTTATAATCACATTAGAGACATGCAACAGAGACCAGCTACCTCGGTTCACTAGACAGCTTCAACGGGGCTTCATAATGAGGTACAGGTGTTGGCACTAATTAGGAATACCCAGCTCACTGCTGACATCAGGCCCTCAAAGCAATGACTGCACTTTAATCCTTTAAGCCACATAAAAGAAAAGCAGAGAGCAGGCAGACAAAAAAAAAAATCCCTGGAAACGCCTCTGCAGAGGCTTTCTTGCTTACTTAAGAGAAAAAAATAGAAGTGTCACAAAACTGCAGGAAGTTTACTGTGAAGTATGTGAGTATGTAAAAGAAGTTACACCTTGTGTACAAACGGAGTTTTTAATTTTAGGAAGGGTATCACCGCATACAGTATGTTTTCATCACAACTAGCAAAATTTGTACTCAGAAAAGAAGCACAGAATAAAAAGGAGTAGAAGCAGCACGTGTAAATATTGCGGTAAGATAAAATTATTCTGTCTATGCCTACCAGCTTTCCAAGAATTACGAGGTACATCAAGATAGATTTTAACTAAAATTATTACAAGGAGTTCTGCAGGCTGAAACCTCATTGTTAACAGCTTTTATGACTTCCTCTCTTTTAAAATACATTGATATTCCTTTAAAAATCCACAAAGCTTTCATTTAAAAGGTGATATCTGAATGCTGAGGGTATATAGGTTCAATTTACACATTGTAAACACCAACACATGCTTTTTTTTTTTTAATAATATTAACTCCTCCTTCACTTACATGCCAGGTCATGAGGTAGATGTTTTCGCTTCAGCTGATGACATCACAAGCTCCTAAAAAAATGAAAGGAGTGCTATTTAGGTGGTAGGAGTGGCATCGGGCATTTCATGTTTGAGCTACAATTTAATTTTTGGCAAGTAAGTGAAGGGTATATTATATTTTTATTACCATTTTCCCAAGAAAATGATACATCCATAATATAAAACCTTAAATTCCATAATTCTCACTTAACATATGGAAAAATGAAATGCATCACCTGTATGTACACATACTACAATATAAATACACGAAGCACTACGATTAAAAGTAAATTCATGAGAATAATGTCAGTCAACTTTGCCATCCTCTTAACGAGAACCAGCTTTACCAACACCAACAAAGCAATTTTTTTAATTAGCATATTCTCTATCCCGTTTTGGAAATACAAAAAAAACCCCACAACATTCAGGTAGCTGCATGCTTATGCAGCTGACTTAAGGGGCTGATTTCTCCAAATACACTGATGCTTTCTTTTTTTCTAGAAGGTCTTCTATGAACTGAGCATGCTTATTCATTCACAGGAGGGCAAATAAAAAAAGAAGTATAGAGGGAAAGCTCTGTGTGGCTCCTGCCTTAATTCCGCATGACATTCCTTCAGACCTCTCCTTGACAATCCCAGATAGCTCAGCTTCCCTGGCAGGGATTCTGCTTACTCACCCTTTTTAATCTAGTCCCGGGCCTTGAGGAATATTAGGCATGGGAAGAGAAGGAATTTTTCCCTTCACCAACTGCCCGCATTCTCCTCCTGCAGGATCATGCACATGTATGTTTTGTGTCCTATTGTAATGGACATGGCGAAAGCATTAAAGTCATCGCACCCAACAGATGAGCTGCAGCACTCCTCAGAGATGTCAGCAGTTCGACCAGGGTCTGTCCTGGCAGGCAGTGCACCCCATGCCTTAAGAGTAAAAAGCTAACAGAAACAGGACCGCTATGAGCTGGGGAACAAAGTACTAGAGAGCAGAAATTCAAGAAAAAAACAAGCAACCAATAACTGCATATCCTGCCAGAAGAAAAAAGAATGAAAGAGGGGGGGGAGGGGAGGATGGCAACATCTTTCTAACTGAAATAAGGCAGTTTCTGGCCAAAGTGTCAGCACCAGGCTGTAACATTTCTGCTTCTCCACCCATTTGCAATACAAGAAAAGGATACCACCACCCATCCACTGAGAAGAGGCACAGATCCTATTACTCAAGAACTATTGTTGCTCAACTTAGGCTGTGGCATCAAAGGAAAATGTGTCCTTACAATGGGGGAGCGGAGGCAGCGCAGGGAGATGAAGGGGAGCACACAATATATCACAGCTCCTGTATGATGACCTTTTAAAGTTTTGGCTCTGTTAATTTTCTTTGATTTAAGGTTTTGTCTTGGTTTTTTTTTTTTGCATTCATGTGTTTTAGTGGGTTTTTTTTGTTGGTTTTTTGGTTGGTTGTTTTTTTTTCCCCCTAAATTGCCTCAAGTTTCCTCTTCCCATCTCCTTGACAGTCTCTGGCTATACTCCACATTAAGCAATTCATTTTGAGCAACACAAGAAGATCTGTAGCAGTACCAAACCCAAGGTCGCCAAAACACGAATCATGCTATGTGGGTCACGTTTTTAACCCGAGATAAGGAGACACACTCCGCTGCCATTGCCACATGTACGGCCTGAAGCAATCCACAGGGTCCACGAGCAAGAGATGAAGCGTGCCCGGCATTAGCATCGATGGGAGCCTCCAGTCTCCATCCAGAGGGACACGGCTGGCGCGCAGCAGAAACACGGTGTGTCAAGCAGCGAGTGGGGGTGGCCACAGGAACTCACTTTAAAAGTCCACTGCTGCTCTGCCGCAAAGCCCAGGTACTAAAGCTGCCTCTACCCTCCACCTCAGAAATGCCAAGAGTCTCACCCACAAAACGCACTGGGAGAGGGTGGGCAAGGGAAAAGACGAAGTGAAAAATGAATGGATCAATTTTTCCAACATGACTTCGAACAAATTTTTCTTATGAGATGTTTCATTATGGGATAATTCTTTAGTGTCCCCCTTTAATGCAAGTTTTCCATAGAAACACAAGCAAAGCCCTGGTTGTGGCAGCTCAAACAGCATCATTAAAATGCAACGCAGCCTACAACTTTTAAGTGTGAACAAAACCACAGCTTTTGCCTCCCAGCTGAACCACAAAACTAATGTATTTTTGAACTCTTCATTAAAAACACATTTGTTTGCTCAGTTAAATGCCAAGATGAACTCCAAAATACCAAAAGGTTCAAGTAAAAATCTTTTCTTTCTCTAACCCTTACACCATCAAGTCAGATCCTCAGTCCTAACTTTACTTATTTCACAATCATATACAAATATATAAATAGCGTGAAGGATATAGCAGAACCCACAAAGTACTACTCCCTTTTTTTTTTTTTGTTGGGTTTGTTTTTGATTTTTTTTTTTTTGAAAGCCAGTCTTAACATACTGATTCAGAAATATTACACTAATTCACCTCAAATTAATTAGCAGAGGGCTCTTTGCTAGTAGATTAAAAAAACAGAATAGTGCTCCCCAGCCTGGAAAGGTATGAACGCCCAAACCTCCCCATCAGCAGCAAGTTCAGGAGCAGCGTAACAAACACACAGGAGATGTTCACCCTCCTCTCTGCACACACTGTGCCAACAGACTCTACATTTCCACTCCCCCAGTGCATTTGAAAAAGCAACAGGGCAGCAACAGAAACTGTGGCACAAAGAAACAGAAAAGAAAAAAAAAATATAATAATTTATAGGAACTAAAGGAAAACGCAGACACAGAAAACAAAACTTAGATATGCACAGTAGCTTTTCATAAATACTGCCTGGAAACTAAGTGTCACCAAGGGAAAAAGCATCAGGAAGATTTATTTCTCAAAATACAACTTTTAACAACAGAAAGCCATTTGGAACAAAGACCTATTTTGCAGTTATCACTACTGTTATACTATCATTCCTTCTGTAATTTACCATCGTACTTACAAATAGTCAAGACTCCAAAATAAGAATTGCGCTGGTTGAAAGCAGCGCTTCGTGCTTCTCTCCTCAAACATCCTACACGCTGCACAGCCGTTTTCAAAAAAAAGAGTCACAGAAAAAAAAAGATCTGCCAGGGCCCTGGAAAAGGGCTCTGAGAGAGGATCAGGAGCCTGCTCAGGCTGTGTGTAACAGGGACACTCCGCAGCCTCCCCAGGCGAGTCCCTTCCACTCTGCGCGTCCCTGACGGCCAGAGCGCTTGTCCCAGCACTCACAGCACACACCTGCCTCCACGTGGCTCAAGCCCTTCACCAGATCCTTCTCTGCACTGAGGCCTGAAGAGATCATCCCTTTCTTCTTTATGTTAACTTCATGTTTGAACACTACACTTAACGCTGTTGTCAGTACGTCCTAGTCTTTTCTCCAGACTAAGTAAAACCCATTTTTTTCACCCTCTGCTGAAGGTCACGTTTTCTACATTTCTGATCCTTCTAGTTCCTGCTCTCCACCGCCCCTTCCGAAGGCTGATGCACAAAACCACGATGAGGTTGTGATGCCCAGATCTGGGCAAAGTCTTCCAGCTGAACCCTTCCCTACATGGAAAATATTCTTTTCTCATGACAGAAAAATGTCCTTTTCTGTCATGTGAGTTGCAGATAATAATTCTACGTACAAACCCCAGCGTGTTTGCAACAGCACGACCCTGTTGCCTTATGCCCTGGCCGGGAGCAGCTATTGTTGCCGGGCCCATCGCTCCCAGCCTGTAGCCCAAAGCTCCAGCCACAGAGCTGCCCCTCAGCTGCCTGCTCAGCCCCATCCAACCCCTCCTTCCAGACTACTTCTCCAATCTGTCAAGATAACTATAAGTCCAAAGCATCTTCTTGGACAGACATGCAGCTCCACCCAGTTTCATCCAGGTGTTTAATGAACAGAGTCTTCATTCCTTCATCCACATCATTAATGGCAAACATTAACTAATACTGGGCCTTGGAGAGAACACCGAAATCTCACCAAATTCACCTGTCTTGTTTGAAACTGATTACTAACTGTCCTCTCAGTTTTCTAAGCAGCTATAAACACTCCTATGAGCATTTCGCCTAACCCACGTTTCCTTAGCTTGCTTCTGATAACATGCATTGTCTGATAACTTGCATCATCTACTGCGCAATTCCCACCTCACAAATGACTTTCAAGACTGAATTAGAAAGCTGGTCTTGTGACGCTTCACGTCTCCTTCATCATAAATAATCCCACAGATACAACAACTGCTTGTGTGGGAAAGGTATTACAAAATCATTTTACTATTTCAAA
This sequence comes from Tauraco erythrolophus, assembly GCF_009769465.1. NCBI lineage: Eukaryota > Metazoa > Chordata > Aves > Musophagiformes > Musophagidae > Tauraco > Tauraco erythrolophus. The sequence goes on from NC_141465.1 coordinate 59,909,769, forward strand.
TTTTTTACAGACCGTTTCAGATATCTAACGCATGTAGCCAGCTTCGCATGGACTGCCAGTAATGTTACAAAGACCTCTTACAAAAAGCAGATCGAGATTTTAATACTGCCAAGACAACATAGGAAATAAAGCCAGTAGTTTTCAAGATTATAAATAAATTACAGTATGAAGCAGGAAACTAACAGTACTGTCCTGGTTTCAGCTGAGACAGAGTTAGTTTTTCTTTTTAGCAGCTAGAAGGCCTCAGTGTTTTGGATTTAGCATGGGACTTGTTATGAGAAAAACATGGATAGCACACTGATGTTTATAGTTGGTGCTGAGACTTCAAGGACCTTTCAGCTTGCCATGTTCTTGCCAGTGTGTAGGAGCACAACAGGATAGGAGGGGAGCATGTCCAGGACAAAGGGCCCACAGCCCCCCTTATGATTTGAACTTAGACTTAGGATTGAGGGCCAAATTGGCCAACAGAGTGTTCCACATCATGCAACATCATGCCTAGTATATAGATGAGGGTTGACCAAGAGGAAGCCCTCTTTCTCTTCTGACGGCTCTGTTAGACTCTTGGGAGTTCTCTCTCTCTCTCTCTTTTCAGTCCTCTCACTTGTCCAGGATTGAGGTGTCAGGACTTATCTGTTTCAGGATCACTTGCTGGGATAGGAACAGGCATTGGTCACCAAGAGGTGAGCAATTATACTGTGCATCACTTCTCTGTATATATTATCTATATATTCATATATTATTATTATAGCATTATTATTTTTTATTATTACTAAATTGCTCTTATCTCAACCCACGAGCCTCCTTCCCTTTCCCCTTAATCCTCTCCCCTATTCCCCAGGGGTGAGAGAGGGTGAGCGAGCGGCTGCATGGAGTTTCGTTGCTGCTTAGGTTAAATGACCACAGTACTCTTCCCCTTATAGTTCTGGAGGAACAAGTATCCAAATACCAAAACAGTATCCATTGTATTTAACTGAAGAGACACTTCCAGGCAATACTTACCTTACAGGGACTCAAAGTAGAAAAGAAACGTCACTAAGCTTTAAGAAAAGTCTTCCAAAATCCTTACTAAGCATTCATAACAAACAGGGTTGGTTTTTTGCTTGTAATAAACTGATCAGATGCTGCTTCTTCATAAGCTTCTAGCAGTGCAAACTACACTGAGTATTCACAGCAGCTTCTCAATTTTTACCTCTCTTCCACATTAGCTTAGCCAAAAAAATAATTCAGTATAAATTCACAATCTTAATGTAAAAATCTAAAGATAGTTCACCTCATCTTAAGGTAGGTCAGAGACACAGAAAGCATCTGATGAAGCCTGCAACTCTCTAGCACCTTCACTTTCTTCCACCACCACAAAAATATTTCATTACACCTTTAAGCAGCGAAAAGCCTATACTTAATAATAACCAGCGACTTAGTAATTCCCAGCAACCCATTAAAATTTGCTGGGAAAACAATTTCCCACAGTGGCTTACCCCACTTTCAGACAAACAATGCAGCATGATGTCTAGAAGGATAGGTTTCATAAGGCAACTAACAAGTAACATCAAGCCATTTCATGAAGTGCTCTGAAGTCCTGGGCCCCGAGGCACTCAGATGGTGACCCAACGCATCAGTTATTTAACACGTGTATAGCGCCAGCCATTCTGCAAAATACTTAGAACTTTTTATTTGGTGCTTGAAATTAGTTGTTACATGATATAATTGACAGATACATGCAAAAAAAAAGCGAGTTGGGGGCTGAAACAACTGCCCTGAAGGAAAAACGCCACCAAGACTGATACACATGGGATTTAACTTAAGCACCCCACCTAAGGTGCACACAAAGTTGTTTATACTCTTCATATACCAGCATGGGTCTGTGAGAGATCAGATGTAACGGGATAAATTCAAGTAACAAAAAGTTTAGGCTTAGCATTAAGGAAGCGTCCTGACAGTCAGAACCGCTGGTCCGTGTCCCCAGGGGAAGGAGCGGAGGCTGCAGCTCTTGACGTTTAAACAAAGATTGGACAAGATTCCTGGTAGCTGCGCTGCCAAGACAACATGCTCCAGCTCAGCATTTCTCAAATCGGCCTGAGGGTGAGGCAACAACAAATGGGACCCGAGTATAAAGAGGAGCACTGCACAAAGCGGTTTGTTCGGCCTGTCTGCACTGAGGACTGCACACAGCTACACACACCACGGAGCAGCAAACACTGTGCATCAGCTGCTCCATAGTACGCACGCGTATTGCTGTGTGCTGGTGAGAGAAAAGCAATCCCAAGCAGCTAGTCCGTCCTTACCTCTCTCTTCCCTACATCAGACTGAGGGATGTATAGACATCAAGGGATGCTACGCCGTACAGCTGCATGAGAGGACAGTTACCGCACACCAGCTCAGGTACGTGCTCCTCTTTCTCAGCATGAAATGTTAAGGAGAAATATTCCTTCAGCCTGGTGCAGGATGCTCCTCTCTCCGAAGAGTGAGTATTCCCTGCAGCAGGTCGCACTGCAATGCAGAAGAGTATAGCAGAAAGAGACCACAAATGCCCGTGGCAGAAGCCTGCAGTAGAAGAGCTAAACTGGGATAAAAGTATCGGGAACTGGCAGGATGCTTCCTGGATCCACAAAGTCTGGAATGGGGTACAGGCAGAACAAATGTGTTTGGTGCTACCTACTGACAGGAGCCGGAGAACAGGGCTGTGAGCCCCAGGACCAGCAAAACTGGGCTATTTATGAGGACATGGAGGCAAAAACATATCTTCGACTCTTGAGGAAAAGGAACACTACATGTCTTGCCATTAGCCACAGACACATGTTGACCAGTCAGATTTTAACTGTCACCCCGCCTCATTCGACTTGTACATCCTGCCCTAAACAGATGTGCCTGTGTGCATTTCCTAAAGCTGAGTGATGGCAGTACCATTTCATGTTACATTCTGAAGGGAGGTTCAAGTGAACATTTCAGAATCAGCAATCTAGACGACCTAGAAGCATCTTTTCCCATAGCTAATTTCCATTATTTAATGCAACTATATTTGTGCACAGCTATAGATATCTTTAGTGGAAATCTTAAAATAAAAAAAAATAAGTGTGAGAACTTCTAAAGTATGGTAACAGATGTTATGTTTCTGACGGCACAGCCATGCCATTCTCATACACTCTACAGCAAGTCCCATGACCCCACCACACACACAAGAGAGTCACAAATGCTAAAAGCAGCATCACTTTTTCTTGCTGAATCCTCCACACACTGACAATATAAAAGATGATGGGCCAGATTTAGACTTCAGACTGAAGCAATACCAAACTGTGCGCTTCAGTGCCTTCAAGTTAGTTCTCTGGCTCTGGAACAACAAGAAGAAACAAACCCTGTAACGCTTTAACTCCCCATGTAGCAAATGGAAAGGTCTTCACAGTTGGACTCAGTATCCAGCACATTCAGGACAGCCAGCTCGCACACCAAGGAGAGAACGCCGCCAGAAATCTCTCCTGTCTTGCAGATTCAACTGCTGATTTGCAGCCCTGTAAACAGATACCTCCGGGAATCAGATCCATCTTTGGACCTTCCTCCTCACCTCACATGCACTCTTCAGGCATCCAATTCAGCATCGCATAAGGCCTCAGCGGTTGCCACACCTGCAAAGGCTGTCCCTCGTTCTGCAGCTCACCTTCTCAGCCCTCCTTCCTGTCCATTGAGACTCAGCCCCAAATGCCTCCTCCCTCCCAACCCCAGCCCCTTTCCCTCAACCCCTTTCCCTCTCAGAACTCTGCTGCTGCCTACCTGGAGCACACAAGCACCCACAGCCATCCCCACCGCTCCACTGGAGACCAGTCTGCGCAAGCTTTTCCTGCTCTATGTCATGCCGTTTAGCTTCAGCTACTTAAAGGATGGCCACCAACTGCTGGGTAGTGTCAGGAGGAGCTCATGCCTCAAACCACCAGCAGCTTTTACAAAACAAATGAGCCTGCTGAGCATCTGTTCCTATTGTGGTCAATGCAACTAGGAAAAAAAAAAAAACAAACACACAACAACCCACAACTGATTGACATCAGCGAGTTTTAAAAAAGATCAAGAATAATTTATGTCTGGATTACAGGAGGAAAGCTATCTCACAGTCGAATGACAGTAGCCAAGAAAAGATCATGTTTCCTTTTCTGGATACATTAAGTTGTACTGCTCAACAGTGTGTAACACAGGTTGATACAGGCTATGGAACATGCGCTTTTGAGTTTCTTCAATTGCTCTGGGTGTGAGGAACCTGAGCACTTAAAGTAGTGCGGCTATACTGAATATGCACGTTACCTTTCATCTCATTTAACCCCACAACAGCTAAGTCTATGCCAAGAGAAAAGTACAAGAAAGCTGTCAGCCTCTGACACTCACCAATTGCTGCATGTTATTTTTATAGTTACTCCACTGGGTTACTCATCCTGAACAAGAAGTAATTTAATATATTAGATTCCTCAATAAAAATATTCTTTCTTCCTGGCCTTGAAGGTGGTCTCAGTGCCTACAGAAAAAAGCAGCCTGATGAACAGTGCACCTCATATCAAAACGTTTAGTCACTATACAACTGAATGACAGCCAGTTCCCAGAGGAAAAAAAAGAGCAAAAGAAACGTAACAAGTGTTAACTTCACTTGCTCATCACAGTGATTTAAAGGACTTTCAACATCCTTCATCAAACTCAGGACATTGGTATTTGTGAGATTTCATAAGAAAAGGCCCCCTGTTCGTTCTTGGTCAGACATCTGATCATCTCACCACCACTCAAACTGTCACCTCCCCCTGCAAAGAAACCCCATAAATAAATAAAGCACCCAAGCTTTGCACTTAGACTGCAAAACACAAGGCTTTGGAGCACAACCAAATGACAATTAATGAAGCAGCAGACACAAAAACACAGTAAATGAGACTTCATCAACTTCATCCTTTGTGGCTGCAAATTCCATAGCAGCAACCAAAACTGAATTCTTCCTTGAAGATGATCTTAAATAGCTGGAAAGGGCTGTTGGTTTGTTGGGGTTTTTTGGGGTTTTTTTTTACTGCTATGAAAGAGAAACCTGTGACAACTAACTAATTCTTTTCCAAAACCATTCCCACTCAGTTCGACAAAATAAACAACGAGCTCTGAGAAACAAGCAGGGAAATTCTGGTCTCGGTGGAGTCAATAGGAATTAAAATGAGTGCCAAAATGAAGCCAGAAATTAGCGAGGCATTTATCTGATGAATTTGTGAGCAGAACTCCTCAGTGACAAAACTGAGTTTATTTCTTCTCAAAAATTTCCTGATGCAGATGTGTTGGGGATAGGGGGGAGTTGCAATATCAAGTTGTAATGCAAGAGAACTATTCCTTTAAAGCATCCGCTGCCAGAAAAGCTTACTGTCAAAAGGAAAAATGTGACCTTTAATAGAATTGTCTATAAATATACAGACCTTTACAATTTCTCATAGTTGATTAAAGTAAGATTTCTGCTATATAAAGCTGTTGTCTTTATGGAGGCAAAGCTTTTGACCTTGTTTAGCAAGGGGTTAAATCAGCTGTACAGAGACTCCCATGGCCTTCCACCGCTTCTGAGGAGGACAGTAGGTAAGGCTGCCCCTCGCAACACACTGGTCTTTCTGCACTTTGGGCACACAAACAGCACCAAAGTCCCCTGTGCTACCCCATAAATGTCCCAAAAGTAGGGGACAGACACAAATAAAAGAGACAACTTGCTTTAACAGGTTTGCTGCCCTGAAGTTTTACATCACTTGTGCTTACCTGAAGCACAAAAACTTCTATAACCCTGTCAGTTCTCGAAAACTCAACACAGAAAGTGAACACCGGAGCTGAACTTGTACTCCTTTGAGAATTGCCATTATGCAGTTAAACTCATCATTCTGACTGGTTAAAGCTCTCATGAAGAGGCAGAGGTGCTGCAGAATACCCTAGCGTGACATTTAAACCTCTGAAAGATAGACCTAAAGATCCTTTATTGTGGCCAAAGAAGCCTGGTACGGGAGCGAAGCAGGCTCAACTTCCACAGTCCTCGTGCGAGGGCTGACTAACACCATTTCTTCAGAATTAAACCTATATGACCAGTCTGACTATTATAACGTAGTTACACTAGTGCAACACCTTCAAACTGTTAGAAAAGGTTTCTTTGATAGAATAAGCCTAATATAGATTCCTTGAAATGATTTCAAGGAGGAAAGAAAAAAAAGCTTTTTGACAAAAAAAAATTATCATAGGGTACAAAATAGTTAGAAAAGGATTTGAGAACAAGTGCATTCTGGTTACTTTTAAGTGTTTTGAAAGTTACTCCACTAAACCAACGCTTTGCCACTGTCTTGTTTTCCCAGCAGTTCTTCTTGATACATAAAGTAAGTTTGCTTTTGAAACATACTTATTATCTGTACAAAACACACATCAGCAATTGTATTTACTTTAAGTCAAACACCCAGATTCAACTTGCTTAATCAACCACAACTTACATAGGTACAGGCATAAAAGCACAGAAGTGTTTCTTAAATACACAAGCAAAATACTCACCAATACAAGCATTCACTGAAAAAAAAAAAAGTGTTAGATTATGAAAGCTTTATTTTCTATGAACACTAAAAAATACAACTTGATTTTGCAGTGGATGATGCTTTTATATATACACACATGTAAACACACACAAATGTACTAGCCACAAAAAAATAACACCTCATGTAGGTGTTTTTATGAGGGAACAGTCCCTCTTTACCTGACCTAGCAAACCTACACAAATCTTACTAAAAAAAAAAAATCCCAAAAGGTCTGCCAAAAATATTTTCAGGCCAACTGCAAATAATCTGGAAGTCCATATTGTCTGGAGTCTGGTACAGGAGACAAATTAAATTTGACCTAGCTGATTTATAGGGTCCCAAAAAGACTGTGAGACACTCACTAGAAACACTGTTTTCTCCAATAACAAGGAAAAAATTGGGAAGTCAAGGCAAATAGAAGAGAGGACAGCCAACGGGAGACTACAAAGGCATCAAAGACATGGCTGGGAGAGATAAGTAGGAACTATAAATCACGTCTGAGTTGTCATGTACACTTGAGGCTTTATTTTTTTCCAATTTACTTCAGATGTTTTTTCCAACTCTTAACCCATTCATACCTCAAAAGTGACTGTTTGAACTGTGAAAGCCAAGCATGCAGAAGCAAACGTGCAGAAAACAAATTTACTTCAAAGATCTTAAAAAGAGAATGAAACACCTGCAAAAGCTATTAGACTTCAGCAACCTGAATTCATGCATACCCCTGTTTGCTGTGACATACTGCGGCTTCTGAAAATCTAGAACAAGTACACAGAAGACACCAGACAAAGAATCTAAGACAGCACTTAAGCCAGATTAGTCCACGTAATGGGAATCACGAGGCTCTGACTGATGCTGAGCTGATTGTCAGGAGTGCAAGCTTTCTAATAACTTATGTCCCACCTTCTCAAACGTTATAGAGGAAGAAAAATGAAAACACCACACGTGTTTTCACAAGTACTGATACATAAAGTAATTTTTAACCTCCTCTTCATTCATTGAGCTCAGGCCAGAGTTTTCATATCCGACAACAGTTATTCCACAGTTATTTCACCTCTGTATAGGCGTATAGATCTGATTAGAGCAAGTTAGTTCTCCGTCAAAATTGCAGAAGCATACATGGATGTAACTGGCTAGTCACTGGAAAAATCTTGTTCAATTGCCACTGTCAGTAAACTCTTTGTATGCTCGCTGTATAAAAAAAGAATTATTTTGATCAAAAATGTCACACTTACTACCAATTTCAACACACTTAAACACCTGAAAAATACCTGAATAAAGAAAAACTTTTAAGATTTTTCATAAAATATCTTTAGGAAACTATAGTACAAGATCTAGAAGAAAAAAAAATGCAAAACGAACCAAAACAAAACTACCTAAATCGATGGATATCAGTTGCAAAGAGCACACAAAACCATTTCGCATTATTTTTTATTTATACAAAAAAAAATTGGAATTACTTCATCCCACAAGTTTTTTCACCTTTTCTCTTTCCCCCCCCCAAAAAGTGAAGAAGCAGTAACCGAAGAAAGCACAGAAAATTAATTTCTGTGACATGGACAAAATAGTTTGCAAAAATAATTTCCATAGAAGAATCAATACCATTAAGCAGGAATGAATTTTACTTCCTGTATGCCAACAGCCATTACAACAAACAAGCACCTCGCATTAAGACCAACCTTTTCGTTCCTCCCTCACTCTTAGCACATTCTATTGCAGAGCTGCAAGTTCAAATTTGTCAGGCAAAATGCTTCACTTACTTCTTAAGATTGCTCATTTCATGCTACGCTGGAAATGATTATGTTGTTAACATAACGAAGACTGCAACTTCATTACCAGGTTTAAGTATCTGCCTTTCAGTTGCTTAAATGACAGTCAATTTGATTTTTGTAAAAGAACACAACTGCTCTCAAATTAGGCAGAAGTTGAAGAGTTGCGAGAACTCCCCCGAACAAGGTTAATGCTATCAAAGCGTAGCAACGCCGACAACCAGTAACCTTTACCTTTTCCCTCGTCAAACCAGCAGTCAGCGGTCTGCGTTCTTGAAAAAACACAGGAAAACTATTTTTTGTGCTTGAAACAAGCATTTCGTCTCCAAATCAAACAACATTTAACAAGGTTTACATAGCACTGCGGAGTAATCACCTGTTATCACTACTTCAGTCAACTACCTGCTGGGAAAAGAGCCTATTTGCATGAAAGCAGGAACACAAGTATAAGTTTGTTACTCCCCTTCCCTTGCAAGAACTAACAAAAGCAGGAGAGGTATTACTCCTCTCTCTCCTTCTGCGGAGGCTCCTCCTCACCAGAGAATTGCTGAGTGTACCATTTTCTTGTGCATCTCCACAACTCACTCGCATACTGCGTATTCTAGCTCCACGAGGTTTTTTGGGTTTGTTTTTTTTTTTGTTTGTTTGTTTGGGTTTTTTATTAAAGCCAAAACCTGGGTGGGACATGGCACTATTTCAAACAATGAGTCCTCTACAGCCACTTTGATATCAAAGCCTGCAAATCAACACTGGAAGAATACTAAAGAAATAGAAATGGTCAAAGAAGAACAATAGAGAGAATTAAAAACCGCAAGTAATCCCACTAGGGACATTTTTTTCCTCCCTTGTCAGGATACACGCTTCTGTACATTTTGTATACAGCGGTTCAAGACGTAACATCTTCTACGTGGCAGCAGAAAGAAAATACTGCCATTTTATTCTGCTATACTTGATACACACAGAAAATGTAAATATTTCGTGCACTAAACCCAATAACTTTCTTAATATCTTCATGCTCTTTAAAGCAAGTATTATTTAAAAATTGTCTGGTCAGTTAAACTAATACTTACATTTTTAAAGTGGTATGAATGAAAGCTCATAGTTTAATTGTGATTTTCAAGTGTTTGTGAACACCCATGTTACTGTATTGACCTAACAACCAAATGCCTTCAGCAAAAAACTTTTGCCTAAGATTTGTAGCAGATCCGTCGTTTATTTGCATATTTAAAGAATTTCTGTTATCCAGTGTTACAGGATAAACTATACATCGCAATTAAAAGCTTTTTAGCATGCAGGCATATCCTATACAGAAGTTTTTCTTCCACTACTTGATCATGTACCCAAAACGGCGTATTCCAAAACAAGCACTACCTGCAAGTTTAAAACAAGCTACAACTACCTACAAGCTTGGAAAACACTTCGCAACACAGTCGTGCGGAATTAAGCATTTGCAATAAACACTCCTGGACAGTTGTTTCACTTTGCACAGCCTGGTAAGCGGGGTGCCACCTTCCCTTTGGAGGATCCCAGGCATCCCAGTGTCTACTCACCCACCGCACAGCACTAACCCTTGGAAGCTGTTGAACTCGCTGGGCATCAGACCACTTGTGCAGCCATGAAACTGTTCTCCAGGACACCAACAAGGGCCTGAATCTTTCACCAGCAAAGGCTACCATGCAGTCAGCAGCTTTTAACAGACGTGACAGACCCTCAGAAAACATTCAAGCAAGAATTTGGGGGTGGGGGGGGAACGAAAAAGAAAAGAAAGAAGAGAAGGGGGAAGCTCTGGACAGTAGATTAGCCAAATAACACACAATTCCCTCAATACTGTGTCACAAGCACATTCACTTTAGCAACCAGTCAGGCATGTGTATAAACCTGTTTTTTAACATCTCCCTACAGCTCTAATTAAAACACAAGGAGGCATTAACGACACGACATGTTATGTTCAGCATTCAATTCAATAAGCAAGAAACGCAGCTCTGTAATCTAATGCTCTAACAGGTGTACTTTAAAGAAGGAAAGCACTCCAAAGTTTTCAAACAAAGTTTAACAAGCTAAGGCAAGCATCCCAGTATCTAATCCAGGAGAAAGTCAGAACAAACAGCATCAGCAGTCATGAGCTTATCCTCCCACCTTCTCCTGCTCCTCTGAACAGGGTGACTTCACAACTGCCAGCAGAGCCTCCGCAGCCATGCTCGCTGCTCAGGGTCGCTTCCACTTCTCTAAATTCAAGCAAAGCTTGTATTATAGCTCTGCAAACGCAGGAGCTGTCATTAGGCCCAAGATCACACGTCCCAGACTGCTCTAATCCCCAAATTCTCAGTCTCCTACGCACTGAAATAAGATCTTAAATGCTGGAAAAGTTCAGATGCCATCTAGAGAAGGGTGACTTGGAAGCAAATAAACACGAAAGTGAACAGCCCAGGGAAACAGGGAGGTGGTTCGTAATTACATAGATGTGGAAAGGCAGAGCCAGCAACGTGTGGGTCTGACATCTCTCCACAGAAGTCAACACCCAAGCTGTCACGTTACACTTCTAAAACTTCTTTGCCAGATATTTCAACTTATTTCATCTATAAGACGGTATCAATAAAAACAGTATCTATAAACACACTTCTTAGGGTTTCGGAACATCAGATGTGCAAATGTAGCTAGAAGATAGTATAAAGAAAAGTTATTTTTAAAGTGACAGTGTAATTGATCGTTTAACGTGGATAAATATAAAAGAAATCACCTCTCCCCCTCTTTTTATTTTAAATAGCAGCATTAAGTTAAAATCAGCTGTGTGTTAAAATGCAAGATTTCATACAGTTATCTCACTTTTCAGAGGTGTCATCAAGCCCTACAGATCTGAGGCATCTCCCACTCCCACCTGGCCCAGCCTCTGCCAGCACAAAACCTGCCAGGGCCCTGACATAACATTTTATACATCAGCTCTTCAAGATGCAAATAGCATCTGTTGGCTTCCATTACATAAATATCTCCGATAAGAGCTATTATTAACTTGTTAGTTTCCATTTTAAGTAAAGTATGTCAAAATTGCATTGAAGTCTCCAATTACATGAAGCCTCAAGTGTTACAAACACTTCAAATCTTCAGAAAAGGGAAACGCCACACAATTTCAGAGGAAGGGTTCCCCTCTCCAGAAACTCGAAAGCCCCCAAGCCTCCTTAGCTGTAGCTCCCACAAAAATTGTGGGAGTGAGGACAGATTAAACTGGCACAATCAAACAGCAAGTTTTGGCTAAGTCCATTTCTGTCTACAATGCAAGAAAAGCCAAGAAGCTGGACCACTGATCTAGACAAAGCACCAAGTTTTTACTTACAAAACGCATTGAGAGAATGATACCCACTCTTAACAAAACAGTAACTTTTAAATTTCAGCTGAATACAACATCCTTTGTTATTAAGTTGCTCTGTATTTTTTGAAGAGTGGGTCTAACGTCACACTATCAAACCTATTCAAGAGCCCCCAAAACCACATACCAACTTCTAAAGGAGACTTCTAGGGACTAAGGAGAAAGACAAACCACAGAAACAGAGGTTTTATGTAAGATTTTTCATCCATGGACCATAAAAGACACATTACAAAAATAGGTACATGTTCCTACTCTGGATATACCCCAGGTCTCACCAAGCTAATCAAAAACATACAAACATCATGTCGTGCTCCTCACCCTCCGGGGCATGATGGTCAGAAATCAATTTCAAAGATTGAAATAAGCTATCTAAACAGATTATGGGGAAGGTTGTAGGGGTATTGATTTTGAACTCAAACTCAAGGCAGCTTGTACAGCGTTTAACTTAACTTCTCACCAGCTGGTCTTACAAATCCAGCTGTTTTCACCTCGGCCTTGGACACCTGCGGTCACGCCAGCCAAGAGTTCAGGTCATCAGTCAAGACACCCCACAGGCGAGCTGCGGCAAGCTCTTTGGGATAAATACCCTACAGCACTCAGCACGTGGTAGCTACTTCAGCGACCATACACACACACGTCTGCCTATGTGTATGTATATAAAGCTGCACAGGTAAAAATAATACTCAATCGTAGCCAAGCAGCCTTTGCAAATTCTCCTCCGTAAGCAAACCACCCAGCTCTATGAAAACTACATGCATTTTAAAAACTAAAACAAAAAGTCCACAACAATCTCAGGTATCCCAACAAACCCCAGATGCAAACTTCCTGATTTTCTGCCACGGAGCAGAAGTTCACAGAATCACAGAGAAGGAAAAAGTTTGGTTTATTCTAACACTACACTGAGATTCTCTAGCCCAGACTTCTATATTCACAGAAGGTTTTCATGATTTTAACGAGATCCCAAATGAATGTGCATCCTTGCCAATAAATGCCACTGCATATGTTCCTGCAACAGCTCTCTAGCAAATCTTTGCAGGTATCTGCTACGCGTACATAATGCAAATAAAACAAACAAAAAAAACCCCCACAGTTTCGATGACTGACCCAACTCAGGGGAATTTTTCCTGCTGGGGGAGGGAGGTCTGTTCTGTAAACAGAACCTAGAAAGAGGAAATATCAAATAAAGGACAGGTAATAGAAACAGTTCTCATTATTTTGATGACTTTTACTGCATACAAAGCCAAACTTTCACAGAAGAGAGCTTTCTTCTGCTCCTCTTCAGCATTAATAACAGGGCATGGCATGTTACCTCTCCTCTGGAAAGAGGTCAGAAGTTCAGTTAAAAAAAAAAAAAAACCACACAAACTTTGTATCCTAAAAGCGCTAACTTGCTTTTAATTTGAAAAGGCACTTTCTTAACTAAAGCCATTTCAAATTGTGTTTTCTCCCTTCAGTAAGTGCAGGTGAAGCCTTTTCTGACGTCCTGATAAAGAACTCTGTGGAAGGCTTGACAGTTATGCTGAAGTGCCTTCATCCAGGTCACTCCTTCCTCTCTAAACCCATCCGGCTCTCATATTTTCAGGTCAGCTCTAACCATCACCAAGATACAGTCTCACTTTGTAGAGATTAGCAGGTGTGTTCAGGGTGCTACACACAAGAGCCCACAACAAGCACCAACATGACGTAAAAAGTTGGCTGCAGATAAAACATTTTGCATGCACCAAGACAAAATACAATTTTCTTAATCTTCCAGTTTTAGTGCTAAGGCTCTTTTACATTAAGAGAGGCACAACAGCTTTCAAGTTTCCAGTGTATTTTAATCACAGGATTTCTAATCACAACTGGATGCTGTCTCCAGCATCCCCTTCTCCTGAACATGAAAACAAGATACGGCTTTAAAGTACAGCGCTAATTTAGTGATATTTTAATTAAAGTACATAGCCACTCATGAAAACAATTGGCGAACAATAGCTGAACTCTTCAAATAACTATAGATGCTTTTTATGAAAGAACTGTAATTAAAGAACAGAAAAAAAAAAAGCGCAGCACTTATTCTTCCCATTAAAAGGTATTTTAAGACACCGTACCGAATTCTCCCATTAATCATCACAGAATTATTTTGCAAGTGCTACTTGTGCTACGTCCCCGGCTGCTCACCGCACCGGTCGCCGTACGTCCGTGGAACGAAGCCGTGCCTTTGCAGGAAGACGAGCAGCATTCAGGCGAACGCCGTGCGAGCGAGGAAGGTTTGATTTGGAGCAGCGGAGCGGGCGCCTTCCCGCTCCCGTCCCTGCGAGCGGAGGGGTCACCGGGGCGCGACCCGCGCCCGCCGCCCACCACGAAACTTACCTCGACGGCCGGGCTGGGAGGGCTGCGCTAGCGCTTCATTGTCAAACTCAGTTCTAGCAAGTTCCTCGGCACACCGGCGGAGCTGGTGCTCGGCAGCGGACAAGCGCCCGGCTGTCTGCCTGCCTGCCTGCCCGGCCGTCTGTCTATCCGCCCGCCCTCCCGCCCGCCACGCCCAGCCGCGCTCCGCAGGGCCCCGCCGGCTCGGGGACCGGCGGGTCGCCGCCTCTCCGGGCTGCGGCGAACAAAAGGGTGCTTCGCCGGGGGCCGCCGCGCCCTTGCCCAGGCCCCGCCGCCCCCCGCGGGCACAGCCCGGCGAGCGCGGGGGCGGAGCGGCGGCCCGACTCCGGCGGGGCGGGGGAACCGCCGCAACTTTTCCCTCCGGACGCGGCCAGGGCCGCAGCGCCCACGCCGGACGGGCGGCCCCGCCGCGGCGCCTGAGGAACGCTGCCCACCCGGCACGGCACGGCCGCTGGCGCTGGCCCAGCTCCGGCGCCCGCACGTACCCGCAGGACCCGCCGCCTCTGCCGCTTTCCCCCGCTCGCTGCTGCTGCTTCCTCCTCCTCCTCCTCCTCCTCCTCCTGCCCGGCCTTGGCGCCAAACGCCGCCGCCGCCTCCCGCCCGCCGCAGGCCCGGCGCCTCCCCCGCGCACAGGCCCGGCGCGGCGGCCCCGGCGGCGCGGCGCCCGCCCCCCGCCCCGCCTCCATGCGGGCAGCCCGGGCCGCGCTTACCTCCCGCCGCCGGCGCGGCGCGGCACGGCACGGCCCGGCGCGCCGCCGCCGCCTCCTCCTCCTCCCCCGCTCGCCGGTGTGGGCGGCCGTCAGGGTTGGCGCTGGCGCTCCCGCCGCGGCGGCGGCTGCTGCTGCTGCTCCTGCTGCGGCTGGTGCCGTCCCGCGCCGGCGCGCATCGCCTCCGCCCGGGCCCGTGGCCGGCGGCGGCTCCCGCCCTGCGTGCCGGCTGCCCGGCGCGCCCGCAGCCCGGCCGTGCCGTGCCGTGCCGTGCCGTGCCGTGCCCTGCGCCCGCCCCACTCCCTCCTCCTCCTCCGGTGGCGGCGGCAGCCGCACAAGAGCCCTATTGTATTATTGACACTGCTGGGCTCCAGGCCCCGCCTCTTCCCCTTCCCTTCGCTCCCTGCCCGCGCTGCACCGGGCCGGGCCTTCCTGCCCGCTGCGCCGGCAGAGCCGCCCCCGCCGCGGCGGGCGGGCGCGAAGGGGCCCGAGGGGAAGGGGCAGGCGTCAGTCCCGGCCCCTCGGGCGGTCGTCGGGGCCGAGGGGAGCAAACCGCGGACGGAACCCGCCGAGAGGCGGGAGGTGGCTCCCGCCGCGCTCAGGCGTTGCTTCTGCCCTCGGGGTGGCCGGCGCAGATGGTGAGAAAGTGGCAGCGCCCGGGCCGCGTCCCCGAAGCCACCGGCCACCGAGCGCCGGCTCTGGGCTGGGTGACAGGCGGCGTCGGCACGGGTGGCCGGGCGCCTCGCCGCATCCTGCCTGCCTTCCAGCAGCTTCGGAGCACGCTGTGCCCCCGTCCCCACCCGGGCCAGCACTGCATTGAGAACATTGTACACAAGCGGCACAACTTGTGAAATGATGAGTGTAAAGTCTGCCTTAGACAGCTGTTAATTGTTTGGCCCATGAGAGAGCTCAGCAGCATAGGTTAGAATAAAGGAAACAAAGGCAAGAATCCACTGTTAGGTCCCACACTCACACGCTTCGGCTGCTGCAGCCCTCTTCTGCATGCACACAATTGAGGCATGGAAAGGCTACAGAAGCTTGGCAGAAAAGGAAATGAGACCTGCAGTCTCAAATCTGGGATACAGCTCTGCTCTCTAGGCCAGGCACTGAGAAGAAACAACAAAAATTTAATAACGAGGAGTACAAAGGAAAAGAACGAAGAGCATCAAACATGGCAGGGATAGTTTTGCATGCCTGAGTTGCACTTGCACAGTGTTACCAGACAGCAGCCAAAAGATGAGTGAAATGGATTCTGAGAAAGAGCATTGTTTTAGGTCAAACGGTCCACCTAGCTCAACAGCCTCCTGCCTGCTCTTCCAAGTCACAGGCCCCCCGCGTTGGCTTCCTCCTGGCCCAAGTGGGGCATCCACAGTAAGAAACTTCCCCCAAGTACTCTGCAAGCCTCTGACTACTTTTTACTTAGATTTCCCAAGCAGGATAAGGCACATCTGTTTAGTAACCCTCAACAGATCACTACTCCGAATACTGGTCCAAGTCACCTTTCACTGAATCCATGTAGGCTTCTGGCTGTAAATGACTGATGGCAAAGGCTTCCATGGATCTATTACCTGCTGCAGAAAAAAGTACAATCTTTTTTTTCTTTTGAATAGCTGGTTAATATTCCTGCATGTAATATGAAGTGTAGCTTTCTACAAATGCAGTTAGACCGCAACCAAACAGCGATGCTGACATGCATGACTTCCTTCATGCACTAGCGATCACCTCATTTGCCTTCTGTTCATTAATACATACTTGCCAGGAAAACACTCTGAGCAGCTTCAGAAAACCACAACGTCAAGTAAAATGCCAGGAACGCTCCCCCTACCACCACCACTTGTGGAATCCTCTATATCAAACTGAGTGGTCCAGGGCAGGCAATACTGATTTTTAGACAAAAGACTTAAAGTCCGAAATGAAGATAATTCAGAGTGATAAACCAAGTTCATACACTATAGAAAAAGAACTGTTTTCTAGTCATAAAAGGAATTTAAAGTCCGATAAAGTTAAACTAAACCAAAACCGGTTTTGAGTCCAGTACCTTCACTCAGATTTTAAAACTATTTCTTCTGTGCCCATGAAATCCACTTAGTACAATGGATATATTTAATGTTTGAAGTATCCATCATTCTGAAGGACAACAAAGAATGTACGTTCCCATTAGTAAAAGAAACATTCCTGTGAGAAGTTTCCTGCCAGATTACTTTTTATATGACAGACTTCATCAGGAGCAGATGCAGCTTGACCCAGGAAAGGTGTTGCACAGCTATCTTCATTTCCCATGCCTGGGATCACTGCCCCAACCCCCCCTGCCCCCTGCCACCCCCGCACTGGCTGTCATGTGTCAGCAGAAGATGACATTCAAATCTCTAGTTCTACAATAAATTCACAGCTGTACCTGGTGAGCTCAAGGCCAAAAGATAGGAAAACCTGTGGCAGAAAGTCCATGGAGCTACTAATTTCAATAAATGCTTTTCTGTGCAAATACATTTTTCGTTATCTCATCCTGTGTAACTTCTAGCAGACTATTTACTGTTTGATAAGAATTTACACAGAAATGCTGTTACATTTGCTGCGCGTTTCTATAAGAATACTGAACAAGATGAATAAATAGGAAGCAGATTGTACACTGTTGTTCTTTTCAAAGACATATGCAACACAGTTTCCACATTTTCTTGAGAAAAGATGAACTACAGATGCTCTTATGCACCTAGAGAATATGAGGAATTTACAAAGCCAGATGTTAACATGTTGATAAAATACAGCACAAACATGAAGTCCTCCCAAGGGAGGAATGCTCTGCAAACTAGAAGTGTAAGAGATGTGGTCAGGATGAAATAACGTATACATGTTTACCATACTTAAGTTGAACCAAGTCATTAACTCAGCTGTACAAAGGCTGCTCATAGTATATTAGGGTATTAAGGAAGTTACACTGAAGTAACGTTTAACATCTGAGAAGCAGGGTCACGCAGAGTTTAACATGGACTGGAGCCACAAAAGAAGCATCTCAAATGAAATACCTAGAAGTATTTCAGTGAATTTCAATAGAAAAGTATTTTTCCTACAAAATCTGCCATCTCTGATCAGATGCCAGAGATGTAAGAGACAACAAACACATCACAGCATCATGGAGGAGAAGCAGGGGGAAGTAAGAATTGGAAAGGCCGGAGGTTAATTCGTACCCCTTACCTCCAAGTCTTTGCAGCATTCCCAGCTTCCACATAGAAGCCTCCATGGGCAGCGATTCCAGTTGACTCTGGTAAGAAGAGAAATATACAGATACCAAAGCCTGGTATACCACCTTTCTTTGAAATGTGTAGACACCGCATAAAACTCACTTCTTTGGTAGATCAGATACCGCTGATGAAACCTTGATACAATGTCCTCAAAACCAGAGCAAGCATTGGCAGCTACTGGCGAGAGACAGAAAAGCTTAACTCCCTTATTTTCTTTTCACAATGAGCAAAATTATTGAAGTGTTACCATACAGCACAAATGCCCACCTGCAAATGAGAGAGCTAATTATTACTGTGGAGTAACTTTCATTCTTCTGCAGAAAAAAAAATGCAAAGCAGAATCTCATCTAAGGATGGCTAGCTGTCTTTAAACCCTCTTGTGACTAAAAACGTTCTCGATACTCAGAAACAGAAGCAAAGAGCACTCAGAGCTTCAAAAGGTTGTCTTTACCTCTAACACTGAATCCAATCCTTTAGCACCTGTTGGGGCAGCTATCAAAAGATGCCCTCAGGTCATAGCACAGCCCTTCCATTTAATCTCCAGAACTCTTAAAAAAAAAAAATGCCCCTGAAGCGTTTTTTATGGTGGGACTTCAGAAATGGGGGGGAAGGTCTCCCCTCGTAAAAAGATCAGCACATTCAGACAAAAAAAAAGGACTTCTACAATCATGAAGCATTTACTCTCTTTAGAGCAAAACGAGCCAGCTTCACTTCCCAGGATCTGAAACGTTCAAAGTTTTCTGCTTAGGGAGATCTTTGATTTATCTTTCTGCTTCTAAGACGGTGACACAGAATGGAGAGGACTGCTGGCAGCTTTCAAAACCTAGCAGCATTATGGCTCTGTACCTTAAACGCATACGAGTAAGTACCTAACAAAAAAGAATCGAAGAATACATCTTATGCTTGTATTAGTGAGGAAACAAACTGTGTTTCTTGCCTAAAAGAGTTGGAAAGCTATTTGCCTCTACAGTGTCGTATGTGCAGTTTGGGGAAACCTCCCTACAGCAGTCAGCATCCGTGTAAGTAGGGGGAAGGAAAGCTGCTGTTCCCTTTGGCGCGCAGAAATCCTAAGTCAACAGTCACTCCACCCTTCTCCACCCCGTCCAAAGTTTGTTTCAATTTTTTTACTTTTGAGACACTCAGGTTTGATGGCTCAAACAGCAAAAAAAGTATTTTCAAGTTTTCTTTACTATGACAAGAACAAAGGTACCAAAAAATGAAAGTGGAGATTCTCACATGACTATGAACTGGGATTTCACCTACTTGTGATAAAATGGAGTTGGAAAAGCAGAGAGATACATACCACTGTCATTCAGGCACCAAGTCCTTGGAGCTCCTAGTACTGCAGAGGTGCCTACCCTTAAATTCAGCCTTGTAGTTTGGGTAGAATTTGTAACAGCACCTTGCTTTTAGCCGTCGCAGTTCAGGAACATCAGACAAACGCTCATTTAAGCACTGTTCAAGAGCCTCTTAACCTCACTGGAATTTCCCATCTATCAACTTTACCTGATGCTTTTAAGGACAAACATTCTGTAGTGGTTTTAACAGAAGGATGTGTATTTGGAAGATCTCATTAGACCCTTGACAACACTGTCAATTTTAAAGCCTTGTGCAACTGGAAGGAGGATGACTCTTACTTGACAGATGATGATCACATTGCTTGATACATTCTGGGAAGGTACTCAGATAGTTGGCGCGGATGAAATGTAATTGCACATAGCTAGGAATTATCACTAGATGCATTAAAAAAAATAGGAATGAGCAGTTGCACTTTTTGTTTTTGAACTCAGAAAACTTCAGAGCTTTTTTAAAAGCTTCTCTCACTTCCCCCTCCATTTCTTCTGTCTTACTCAGAACTAGCGATGACTATATATGCACCAGGAAGACTGCATGACCACAAACATTACCAGCAACAGTCTTACGACAACCAGGCATTCTGAAGAGATGAAAGCAGTAAAAAGCATTCTTCTACCAAACTGGACACCAAGATATTAATGTCCAGCCTGTCAACACACCGTGACTCCCAAACATTCAGTGAAGCCTCCTGTACATGCTACTTTTACCAGGTTTGATGCTTGTAAAGCATTCCCGTATATAGATGGTTGTGTTGAGCTCAGACTAGATAGCTTTAAGAAAAACTTCCAGGCCAGCAATATAGCAAGTTACTATTTTTCAGAAATTGTTATCCTCAGCAAATCGCTATAGCTCATATTATGAGCTCTGCAATGTCCAGGGAACGGGTGGACCACCACAGAGCTGCCTTCCAACATACACCGGAGCAAGAATGCAGTAGTACAGCATACGACTTCATTAATGAAGTGCTACAGCCCGCATGCACCGCCTCACTCAAATCCACGCATGCTAGAGACCATACTTACGATTAGCGCTTATTCATAGCTTTTAATACTGTTGGGCTAGAATTTAGATGTTTTAGATCAGGTTTAAACATGCCTTGGAATAGCTGTTCCTGCAGACTTCCAAAGACCTGTGTCACCCTTGTGGATTCAGAAGGCTTACTCATTAATTCGAAAAAAAGAAATAGCACAAAGGTCCAAAGGAGTTGACAAGGAAATTGGTAGAAAAAAAATCCTAGAGTTTAGCAACTACACAGGCAGGCACTTGGGCTACTACTAGGTCTTAAAAGAATCATTTCACAGTAGCTTTTCTTAAATCTTTAGGAAAAAAGCCTAGGGAATCGACAAAATCTAGAAGGTATTATCAGCAATGCTAATTTAAATATGCACAGAAAGCTGAATGCTGTATGAATAAAGCCTAAACACTTAAACCCCAGCATTTAAGAGAAGGTGATATTCAGCTACAGAGTTCTCACTCACGCATAAATCAGAACTCATTTTTGTCCCTATTAGTCAGAATGACTAAAGCACATATTTTGTAATAAAAAGTTTCAGGCTGCTTTTTGGAATTGGAAAAAAAAAAAAAAATCTGTCCCAGTTATCTAAGTGCAGCCTGGTATGTGGATTACTTTTAAATCCATGTATTTTATACATGACTACTTAGATATGACAAAAGAAAGTGAGTGACTTCCTAGCAACTAGGGCACAGATGAAAAGCTTCTGCATGTTAGTATTTGAGGATATGATCGGTAAAAATCACAAAAATACTTAAGGACAGCTTTGCAATGACTTAGATACTACCTAAAAAAAGATTACTAGGCAACTCAGATCCAACTGGAGTACAAGATTTTTTTTTTTTTAAACTGTAAAATTGTTTTTTTTTACAGTTTAATACCTAAGTGCAAACCAAAAGCTTTGATTCTCTAAAGCTTTACAGTTAAACTCAATATATTCAACAGAAAATTCTATCGATGCAGTACTCCATGTTCTTCACAAACATTTACACTTCATGAAAGCTACCCTATACCATCTCTAGTTGGAGGATTCTAATTTCTGACCAGTTTAAAGCTAAGTTTGGAAATGTATTAAATGTTTACCTGTTTTCAGGAGTCTTTAGATGTTAAAAAGGACACACAAAGGAATTGCTTTCTAAGTGAACAATATTAACTAGTATAAGCACTGCAGTCTGGTTTTGCTGTGATCACATCACTAGCATACATCTAGTACCCAAGGAGGTAAGCACAGTTAACAAGCACAAAACTTTTTACGAGTTAAAAAAAGCAACTCAAAAAGAAACAAGCACACACACACACACACAGAGATCAGGGAGAAGTGTTTTAACAGTCGCCATCCAGGAATCTCTTTGCTTGTATCTCTACAGTTTGATACAAGAATACCTTCTTCCATATTTTACTATGAAAACTGCAGTGTAAAGTTAATCATCTCTTCAATGACTCCAGGGAAAAACTCCATCCTGCTGTCAAAAATTCATCTTTTTTGGAGGATAGATGACTGCAGAGTTAATGCTTATTTTCAGTTAGCTATGAGGATCTATTTAAAGTCCCCATTTAAACATGGAATTCTGTTTTCATACTTAATACAATGTAATTATTTTTTTGCAATATTTTATAATTTTAAAAAAGTCTTCCAGAATCCAGAGTTTAGATTTTCAATGTTTATTATGAATCACATTCACAGTGCAATACAAATTACATAGAAAGCTATACAACAAACATACAAAGACTACATGAAGCACGTACCATTCTGTAATGCATACAATACCTGATTCTTAGGCTAGAAGTGTTCTTAACACTTGTTAACAAGAAATTGAAGTCAAAGATAAATAATTTGATTGATAAACTCCTTCATTATTTAGTTTTTTTATATTAAAACCCCTTTTGGTTGATAAGCAGGCTACCAATGTAAAAAGGGGGAAAAAAAGCAACACTGCTATTTCTATGTAGAAAATTTTTCCACTGTTTCAAGCTTCGATTAATTTTCAATTAATCATCCTGTTGTCCAGCAAAAGTAGTCACAAAAATCAATTCAGCACTTTATTTCCAGAGCAGGTTGATGATATAAAAAATAAACTATAAATGTACATATAATCATGTGTCAGCATATAAGTTTAGAAACATTATATGTAAAAGTTTAGAGACCAAGATGGTCCAATATATGTACTGCTTAGATAAATTACATAATTACAGTTCTGAAGTACATTACACAATTTTAATGTACTGTCCATACCAGAAAAATACATTTACTGTATGCATCTAGAATAATTCCTGCAAATGTTCATTGATGAGTTGCGCTAGTACTTTGGAAACCGATGTAAGATTTTTAGCTGTTTTCACAGCCTCTCCTCACACATTAAAAAAAAAAAAGTCCTGGCTGGCTAAATGCAAATAAGTGGTAATTTTCACTACCAGTCAAATTCTGCTGGCAATTTGATTTTATTTCACTTTGTCAAATAAAAACATTTCACACAAATGACATTTTTCTTACTTTCAGCACACTAACGGTTTAGTGACTTGAGGAGATATTCTTCCTTATTTAATCTATGCATAACTTCAACAAGAGGTCCTAAGGACATATTCTCAATGTATAGTTTAAACTAAGGGCAAAAAAATGACAGCTCAGAACATCTCTTGGGCATAATAGAACTATGAATTTCAGCAGAACAGATTTCATGTGCTAATTCTAAAAAATTAGAGATGTGTTTTTAGCCACCCACTTTTGGAGCTCCAGAGCTGTGAAACGGATGAGTCGAGACTCATTTTCAGTTAAGATGCACAAGATCTTCCCTTTTGACAGATGACCACAATGAGGAAATTATTGCTTTAGCACCTTAACACAGCCCCCATCCGTTCAATGGATTGTAAAGGCTACATAAACTGGCAAGTCACAATTTTAATTAAGAAATTTGGTTTTGTGTGTCTCCATGCACAATATGTTCAAGTATTACAGAGGGCTTGTAAACCTGGACACAAGCTTTAAGTTTGTGTAGAAAAATCAGTAAGGATGTAATATGCAAAAATAAATCAATCACATGATTAATATCTGTATAGATTTGCATTCTAATATGCACTATATAGCAATAAGCATCCTTACTGATCACTATTCAAATGCATCTCCCAAAATGCTAGTAGCACTTCTTTGCTCTGTTTTTAGAAGCAATCCAAAATAAACCCTACAGCAGTGTGTAGTACTTTACCTTACAGCCAAATTTTCAGTACTACTACTGAGCGTAAAACCCTTCTCCTGGGGTCTAGTGAGGAAGAGCTTTTTTAATGCCATCAGAACCCTCCTCCAACTCCTGGTTGCTGTTACGTCCCTTCTAGCAAACAAAAACGGTGCCAGAGATTCATTGCTCTGAGTCCAAGGGAACCTCATGTATATCGCATACATGACGTGGGAATACTGGATGCAGCTTTATTGCCAGACACTGCGAGTGGACCTCAGAGCATCTTCAGCAGAGCACTCGTGCTCAGAATTCACCTCAGAGCAGAAGTGCCTGGTGAGTAATCACTTACCAGAATGCTGTTATGACAAGTCTCAGCATAAATGCTGCTGCAACAACTTTATTCAAAAAAGATGCTGAAGCAGAATAAGCCAGATGCACATTTTGTAAGTCACACACTGATTCTGAAAGCATGCTATATGGAGAATTGATTTCAGACTAGGCTTTCAGAAAAGCCCACGACTTTCCAGCTTCTTCCCTGGACCCCAGTGAAGACAAATTTGCACGTGGGAAAGTTTCGAACAGTGAGTTTCACATAAATGCACTTTCTAAACAATGTGTCTGAGTTACAGATAACAGTTACTACTACATCAAACTTGGATCAGCATTGCACTTTTCAAACATGTCTTATCATTAGATGTTGACAAGAAACATTGAAGTGTCCATAGAAGTTTAGAAATAACTGTAAAAAGTTAGTAGAAAACCTCCATTGTTTCTGGAGTTGAAATGTAAGTTTCAAAAACAACAGACGCGGGGAGCTATGCCATTTACTCCAGTTCAGGTAATACAGTATTAAAACCACCAATAACTTTATAAAAGGGATATATGAGAAATACAAAACCAAATGACAAAACTTCTCAGATACTACAGACATACTCAAGCCAAGTGACGTCCGAGTGCTGAGACAAACTGTACATGAACACCTTCATGTTAAACTTCACATTCCCATCTGCATATCAGCAAAGTTGTAGAAATTGTCTACATCTTGAGACGCTGATGCCTTGCTCTCTGATACAAAAACCTGTTTTATTAACAAGGAGACAGTTATGCATCACTGATAAAGACATTCAAGTAGTCTTTGCTCATTCAGAGCCCGTAATGGTTATTTTTATTTTTGCATTTCATGAAAGGCACAACTCTGTTGGTTTCCACTGTGTTAGAATAGTCCTAAAATTCTCCCAGCCCCAGTGCACCCTTTGTTACCATCACCTGTTCCTAGCAGACATGCTAGCTGCAGTAACCCTAGCCTTCCACTGATGGGAATTAAAAGTTTTGGGCTTGATTATTTAGGTGTCACAGCTTCAACTAGTGTCCATTTAGATTTATTTTGCTTGGTAAAGTCCAACTCTGTCCAGCAGATGGGGGGGAAAACAAACACAAAACCTTAGACTACCATTAAGCTTTCTTTTAACAGAAAGGCAGAGATTGTAAGAAAGACTCTCTTGCACTACATTCCCCCCAGAAACCTTAGCTGCTTCTTTAAATAACTTCTGTTACGTTTGCATTTTGCAAAATTGATCAATGCATGTGAAAGTCCAAGCTCTAGGACAGTCGCCTTCAAAAGCTTTCTGCAAGTCAACTACAAATGCCTCAGGCAACACCCAAGTAGTTCAGTATAACAAAGTGATAAGGCTGTTCAATCTCAACACCTAAGTGACAGCCTAAATCAAAAACTTAAATTGAGTTCTTACTATCTTATATTTTCTATACCTTAAGAAGAATTCATCACTGCCTGAGCACATCAGTGTGAGCACAGCCAACTGAGCTGTTCTGAAGTGCAGTGGGACTGTAGGAATGGGTTATTCCAGATGGCTCTGCTCCTACAGTCACCACTTCTCTGCTTCATCTTAGAATATCACATGAATGTAAAACATAACAGTTCATTGAACTGGCTTACTTTAACTACATTTTAAGATTAATATTTTGTTGACCAGTAAGTTTTCAATAAAAAAAAAAGATCATATCATCACAAAGCAAGTAGTTTCCTACACTGTTGCTTAGATGCATGGTAGACCTCTGTTTGAAGGGACTTGAGAACATCTACCAATTATTTGGCCACAACAGTTGAATACCTTCTTTCAGCATCCTTCCCTACCAGGATATTAAAATTTACATTTTGCAGAGTATTTTATGATTAAGTGATGAGATGGAGGAACAGCACTAGAAAGAACGCCAAAAAAAGTGCAGAAGGTCACACCAGAAAGAATGTCAGTGGTAAGGAGCATAGATGTACCTAGTCCACACAAATAGGAAGTCCGCTTAAATGCATAGCGTAGAGCTCTCCTTGTAACATGTCGTTTCTACCAAACAGCTCAAAAAACTCTAGTGGTGCTACTGCTGAAGAACTTTTCTACCCCCTACTAGAGTATCTAGAGTTGTTTATCAGATTTATTTCAGAAATAAAAACCTGGTGAAATTAAGGTTATTAACAGATTAATTTAATAATTTTTACTTGGTTTTCAAATGCAAATGTAGCCACCTGCTTAAAAGCAGATTATCTCCTGCAAAGTCTTACAGGATACATGTCTTCCTAAGGGCTTTTGTCATTGTTTCTTGATCAAGGATGCCTATAATTCTTTCTGAGCACTATAACAACTCTCACACATAAGGGCAGCCAACAATGA
This sequence comes from Tauraco erythrolophus, assembly GCF_009769465.1. Taxonomy (NCBI): domain Eukaryota; kingdom Metazoa; phylum Chordata; class Aves; order Musophagiformes; family Musophagidae; genus Tauraco; species Tauraco erythrolophus. Next base: position 59,935,961 of record NC_141465.1, read on the forward strand.
GGTGCAATCATTATCTAGAACATTCCTGAACTTTCTGGTAGTAATGTTACTCCCCAAATTACTTGCAAATCATGTCCCAAGAAAGAAATACATTTTCTAAAAAATATATACTTGTGATATTCAATTATCCAGGGATCCATGCACAAACTCAGTGTTTATCAGATGTTTTGAAGTTACGTTTTATCAAAATAAAGATATATACTTCTCAGGAAGCCTAAAGTTCTGTTTCTTAAAATTCGGCACAGCAAGTATTTAATAAGTGAGGTAGATTTTACTATGGAACCAGGCTGTAAACAGAAGTTTTAAATCCAGATGCAGTAAGCAATTTCACATTTGAAACGGAACCCAAACGCTACAGATCACCTTCAAGAACAATGCTTACTTCACAGCATGAAGAGCACAGTCTGAGGTTTCTCGATGCATCTCAGATCAGAGCATTCATAGTATTATTATAACAGCCACCAGTCATTTAGGTGAGGAAAAGAAAATTTTATTTGTTGCGATAATTAATATCACTTCAGTCTTCGAATAGAGAAAAAGATCTAGAAGAACCAGCGAATTACCTACCCAGTATCAGCTTTGTTCTATATGAAAAAAAAAAAACTAACCACACTAAAAAACACCACTGTAAGCTCCTGCTTAAAGAGGCCATTTTTATGGTAAAATTTGCAGTGATGACCTTTGGGTCACAAGAAAGAATCAGTAATACCGCAACACTGCTCAGACTGTAGTTCAAGTATTTTCCAGACTCAGAGTGCCAAATTAAGGCCAGCTACACATCAGGTTTTGCTGGTACAATAGCAAACACACAAAAAAAAGCAAACATTAGCTGCATTTAAGATGACTTATTGCAAGACGACTGTTTTCCAGAAACTGGCCAGCCTACTTCTGAGTAACTGGTTCGAAAGGAACTGAAAGATAGCAAGGAGCTGTATGGACACTACTTCTCAAAACTTTCTCCAAACCATTGCCATTCAGAGAAATGGGCACAAGCAAAGAGAAGGTGTGGTGTAAAGAAGCTACAGCAAAACAAGCTGATAAATAAAGAAAAATGCCTTTGAAGGAAGGCATTCTGCAATACCCTACACAACAAAAGTAAACCTTGGATATGGGGATTTAGTACTACTGTCTTTCCTAAGGCAATTTTTCTTGTCTCTGACAAGCAACTTGAGTTTTGAGTACAAAAAAACCAAAACAACAAAAAGGATATTCCGATTTTACTATTCAGAAACCTAAAAAGACGGTGCAGTACGTCAATGCTACAGCTTGACCACGAAGCATCCTAGACGTTCTGTAACATTTTCTGCCAATAAAGCAATACACCAGCTTACCTTGGTCCCGCTAAAAACATCATTTATAGTACTTTGACATCCTTCCACAGCACCATCTCCATTGAACTCCAAAGCAACCACTGGACCTAGAAGATAGGTTAATTCAGAATCAATACTACTTTTAAGCTTGGCATTGAAACTGTAGGTTTCTCAACCCATAGGGAATTGCGAAGCTTGCAAGAATCATTTTATGTTTTTTGCTTGAGCAGCCATAAGGCAAGATAAAGAATTAAAAACACTTAACGATAGCTTCAAAGTACAGTGTTATCCGAGAAGAAAATATCTGCAATTCCATGCTCATTTTTGCCGAGACTCTGGCAGGATTCCAGTTTTACTTCGCGAAAGGCAGCAACGGCACAAAAATGCTAAGGAGCGCGGGGCATCATGGAAGTGAGTCAGACTATACTGTTCAAATAGTGAGCCATTTCACAGACATCTGGAGTAGGACTGAGTCATTCAAGCATTTTTGCCTCAGTCCCAAGATAGCAAACTGCCTGATTTTTAGACTTGTTCTCACCCACTATTTGCAGATCCCCTTTCTCTGGTTTCGTTCTGAACACGTTATTTCTTCCCACGTGGGTGCAAAATAGCCCTTAAACTAGACTGTTGTCTGAGGTACAATAACTTTTGTCTCATTCTTGCAATGAGCATCACAGACCTCTTAGGTTACTATGAGAAAAACTGCATGTTGCTACTAAGTTTGGGAGCGTGTACTGAGCTTTAGCATGTAACAGATGGCAAGATGTCAGTACTTCTGCAGGAGGAGACAAAAACCAACTACAGTCAGATCAATAAAAAGGCTTTTGAAATACTCTCACAGTACACCAGTTATAAGCAGAAATTTAACACTCACCTGCTTTATACACATCTATACTGTTTTGCTTAAATATGTGTGCAGAAACAATGAACATCTAGGTGTTTGAGCCGCAATGGTGATAAGTTAGAACCAGTCTAAAATCATGAGCTGCTTTTCACCGCCCCAGACAGATCTGCATGTGCCACTGTTCCTGAGTTATGCGGTTGGACCACTAGAGGGGGGGGGCAGAGCCACAAAATACATGGGGAATAGCTCATTTCTGATGCCTTCAGGCCTTCTGGCTGGTTCAGGGCCTAATTGAGGCTTCCAAAACTCATCTCAACTAGCTTTACACTATGTCCTTGAAACAAATTTCTCCTTCATTCCTCTTTCTTCTCCAGGACTCTCTAGTGACAGCTAGATTTCTATATCGAGAAAGAAAAGAACACAAACTCACCTTTTTCAAGCAGTGGAATGAATTCTGATGCACACTGCTGGAAAACTCTGTGAGCATCCTCTGCCTTCATTGAGACTTCTTTAGTCTGTACCAGCTGAAAGCCTTTGCCAGTCATCTGTTAACAGAGAAAGAATTCATATTAAAAATGCTGCTAAGGCAGAACGTTCAGCTCGAGTATCCAGACTACACTGGAATAGAACATTTTCCCCATACACATTAAGCCACAGAGCAAAGGGACCCTTTTTACTCTTTTCAAAGGCCATTTGCTTCTTCTACATTTCTGTTTATTTTCATTCCATTCATCCAGATTTTCTCCTCTGCCCTAGTGTACCTAGAGGACTAAATGTGAATGTTTTTGTTTTATATTATGGCCCAGGGTTGTGTTTTTCCCCCCACAATCCCTCACAAGCTGAAACTAATGGGATTTAAAAGCATTCAGCATCTGGAGTCAAGCAGTTAGCTCTCATTAGTCTGCAATAGTTCAGTCAAGCGTTAGCTTAAACTCTCATCTATCCACTGCTGAAGTTTTCAATTTTAGAAAAAAAAGTTACAAGCTTTCGAACACACACAGCTTTTTACTTCAAACCTAATATGAAACTAGAAGCATGCAGAGAAGGAGCAACTGTATTTGTACTTCCAAAGCATCCATTAATCTACAGAGCAGTAAGATTTCCATAGAATCTCACTAACTAGTCTTTTAGCATCTTAACTCTGATTTCTAAAGAACTACTAACACAGGAGAACACATCTCTTGTCCTGTTTACTGTAGCTATTCCTTCTGCAGAAAAAAAAAACAACCCATAAGTATCATTATCTTCCGTCACTCAAGTAGCTGTTAGTAACTCGGTTCCATAAAAATTCAACATAAATATGGTTGGGAGACAGGGCGGGAGGAGGGAATACCATACAGCTTGCTTTCCTTGTAGTTAAAAACCCAAGAGAAGGAGCTCGGTTGTTCTGTTGATCTTACAACACTGATCAGCAGCTTTTGCAGATCGATCTCTCAAAAGCTGTGGCTCATGAGTACTGGCTCTGCTCTGTCATCCCTGGCACTCCAGGGTGCTAAAGGCAGCCAGCCACTCCCAGATTTTAGTCCCAAGAAAGCCCAAACTCAGCCAAGCTTGGGAGCTGCTGCCTGAAAGGAGGTGGGGGGGAGGTGAGGGGGGGAAGAGAAGCTATTTAAGTAATCAAACACAGCTGATCAGCCTGACAAACACTCTGCCTCTTCCAGAAAAAAAAAAAATCCAATACTGGGTGGCAGGAGGGATGCAATTTAACATGTTATTTTTTTTAAGTCTCTGTTAGTACTGGAAAAACTTTGAGGACAGACTGTTTTGTTAGCTGAGACTTTCAAGGCAATGAGCTAACAAGGTAATTGGCTATATCCCTTTCACAAGCATTGCCAATCACTTACTCTACGTTTGGCCAAGTTCATCAAATCAACTACGCATTTTCTTCAGAACGTAGTGTAGCTTTGGCGTGCCGTAGTGGAAAGCACACTGGAACTATTAGAGGATAGATGTGCCAGTCACAGGATGTCAGCTGCAAGACAACTGTCTGATCAGGCGAGCTCCGGTCTCTTACCTTGCTTTAAGGTTTTAAACAGCGCAGTTGCTTGGTATGGTTAGTAGACAAGTAGAGCCTCTGTGTTCTCCCTTCAGGGAGCACTGGAGGCTATCAGGAGGAAAGTTCAATTAGAAATTCACAAAGCTGAACCAGACAAAGGTCACTTACCTCATCAATTAACTTCCTGGCATTTGCAGTAGTGTAGTCACCAGCAAAAAACATGGCCAAACACGACTCATCGCTGCTTTTCTGTCTCCGCCCTCGAGTTACTGGTATTATGCTCCTCATCGCATCGGTAGAAATTCTGACGGCTTTCAGCTCCTCAGAGCTGGGCAGAGGAACATAATCTTCAACTACAGCGTTTTCAGGCAAAAGGCCCCAGTTGTTTTCTCCTGACACAGGGGTGAAGTCATGGATGTTGCTCCACGTGTTATTGAAGATACTCAGTCCAGCATCTTTAAACTGGAAAGCAAGCTCAGGATAGTAGTACTGGAAACATCCGAATTTCATACCTGTGGAGGCCTCGATAACGGGCTGGGTGGCACAGCACAAGAATACTTCCAGCCTTCTGCAGTCCCGAGTGCGAAACTGCTGGCAGGCCACCACGCATTTACAATCTTTGCAGCCACGGAAAAACACACTGCCTTTTACTGGTCCTAAAAAGATTTGGCAGTTTACACAGTCATCAATAGTGATTGTAGCAGAATGGTCAAATATGTAGATACTACAGTTCTCACAGTCCTGAATGACAAATTGTTGCCCTGCTACTTTTCCAGGCAGTCGACCCACAGTTTCGTCTTTAAGTCCGGAAAAAGTGTAATCTTTGGGGTCAATCTGAAGGAGGAAGAAAAAGAAAAAAAAAGAATGTGAAAGTCTTCACATACAGATCATATTATAATGCTAAATGTCAATTGACTTGCATTAATTGAGGCAACACTGCATCGTACAGGATAACCTGCCAGAAAACTCTTTGAGGAGTGATGAAAGACCAGAAGATCTTTCAGCTAAACTGCTGGAATGCACAGTACAACAACGAATTGAAACTACACTTCTAAGATGCTCCAGGAAAAAAAAAAAACAACCTAACTCTGTCCTCTAATATGGAAAGGGGGGAGCTAGTTTTCTTTTTGGACACTAAACTGGTTCAACAAGGATGATGGTCCCAGGTATCATTGTAATAACTGTAATAAATGAATTGCCCAACATACTGGAAGATTCATAAAGCTGAGATACACAGTATTTCCTTTTCAAGTAGCTTTCTTGGTCATATTTGTCACACCCGAACACATTGCAAGGAAACCTTGATGCTTTCAAGCAGTATCTCCTTTATTATGTTTGCAAACTACAAAGAGCTTGCTTACCTGTGTCACAGCATCATCTTGTTAGCACAAAAATCTCATAGTTGTTAGCACAATAGCTACATAATTGTTTTAGCCACAATCGACAAGCAAACATTGGCAGTGCTGTTTGGGTGCACGTTTACGGACCTCCCCCCCTCCCTGCTGGGGAGGGACCCTTGAGTTCCCCTGGGACTCTCTGCTGTGGAGCCGAGACTGAAGAGCCACATGGCGCCCAGGATGGTATATGATACAGGTAGACAGCATGAATAATACAGCCGGTGCTGTCATAACACCGAAGGAATCAGAGCTGGGTCATTTCCAGATCGTGAGTCTCAAGACAATTACGCTTCCCAGAGCACATTCTACTCTGCCCTCTTGTGAACGCTTATTAAAATAGCACTCAGAAATATGTAAGTACCTGAACTAGTCTAACACAAGACCACTTCACAAACCTGCTATTTGATTATCAGCCTGAGGGTCCTAAAGCTTGCTGCACCATAATCAGTGTTAATGCGTTACAGCAGTTTCTAGATAGCCCATTTATAAGAAATTCCTCCTCCTCTTCCGCATTTCAAACATTCACGTGAGATTTAGAGACCAGAAAAAGGCATAAACCAGGATGTGCTAGCACTAAGTTAGCTCAGCCTAGGTAGCTTTTGTCCAGAACAGCTAATGGAAGCTAAAAGTCTTTACCAACCAATAAAACATACTCTTTTACAGACCACATATCTGACCTCCAAACAGGAAAGGTGGTTTGCAGCTGATGAATTTTCCAAATAAAATGCAAGTTGAGACAATGAAGATGGCTTCCTAGAAATCTCTCCTTTATCATATTTAATACCACTGGTACACACCCAAGAAAGTGAGTTGGAAGAGTTATAAATAAAACTGAGAGGCTCATATGATAAGGGACGCAGCATGGAGACTCAGCCGCAAAGTATGGTTGGGATTCAAACCCTTTAAGGTCTTAAGTTCCATGTAATGTTACATATTTGATCCATATACAAGATATTTATACTCATATTCTCTCATACTTGAGAATATAAGTATCAAAATTGCTTTTGGACACATCCTTCCCAGGCATCTCCTATTTATGTATATACACGTTGGAGTTTTTTTTAATAATCATGGAAGGCTTACTGCCTTCACAACAGGGTCCAGAAGAACAGTTACTTCTCTCAGGAAGGAGAAGTTCAAAGTTTCCAGAACCTACAGCTTTTTTGAAAGTTGACACCTAAGTGTGTCCTTCTAAACCTCTCTGCTCTAAAAAGCCTCTGAAGCAGCACAAGCTCATCCTACACTGCGGCCTTTACAGAGATGTGTGAAACTTCAACTTTGCCTTGCAATTTTGTTTAGGCCTAGGTGAAAAACACTGGTTAATCAGCTAACCCACAACTTACAGACAGTTTCAAATGAGAACACTTGAGAAAGAGTAGTAATTGAGTTTAATGACCAAAAAAAAAAAAAGTCAGCTTATTACCAGATTCAGGAGCTCAATTTTATTTCCCTGAGATGAATTAAGAGTTCTGCTCTGACACAACTCTTACTTCTCAGTTTGTTCACCACACTGGGGAGTTCACCACTTTCATTTAATCTTGCTTTGCAGTTTTCCTTTTAAAGACCAAGAGTATTTATTGACTGACTGGAGGGCCTGAATGAAGTAGATTTGACTCCCTCTCCACACTGGGTTATGGCCCCTGCGAGGAAGGGGTAACCCGACACACTGTAGCAGATCCGAATGTTTCACTTCCCCTAGATAAAAGAAACACGCCAAAGAAAGGAGCATGAAGGCAGAGCTACAATTTTGAGGATACATCCAACAGCTGCTAACATGCTCATCATGGAGTTTCATGCTTACCAGCTCTGAACTCTGCAGCTATCATAAACAGGTTTAATATCAAATCACTGCATTCACCTTCCTTCCCCTGACAGCCAACACTAACTGCTTCTTAGGCTCTGTCTAGGCCATGTAGCAAAAAAGCAGGCTAGGAAGAACAAAAGCAACAGAAGGTGGTAGCATCTGCAGCCTCATATAACCATAACCACAGCTACCTAGATATCTCTGCCTGTTCATCTGGTGCAACTTTTGCTGTAAAATCTGAAGTATGTGGCAGCTCAACAAAAATCAACTGTTTGGTAACTCATCTGTTTATCCTTTGCATTTGAATAAAGCTTAAAAGAACATTGTCCAAATCCACTCATCTCACCCAGACAGATGCTTTACTCTCCATCCCTTAATACATTTTTTAATGTGGGTTGGTTTTTTTGCCCCCCCCCCCCCCTCCTCCCCGAGGCTTGTATAAGTCCAAACGGTGACAGTAGTTACAGAAGCAACTTTCAATGCTTTCAGCTGAATTTTAAAGAGTTTTTGGTGTAGATACGAGCCATGCATTAGTAGATACTGGCACAGCTCAAGAGCTGAAACCTTCCAACAGAAGTGCTACGCACAGGTTCAGGAATTACCCCATAGAGTGACCTAAAATAACCAGATATGATGACAAAAAAAAGTAATCCCTGCTTACACAACATTCTTCCTCCTCAACAGAGGGGTACAGAAATTTCATCTTCAGTTATCAGCAATGACATTGGTGGTAAGTCTGCTACAAAGGACTAGAGGACAAATTGTAAGGAGCAGAGATTTTAAAGAACAAAGAAAGGAGAGAAGAGAGGCAAACAAAAGTTTGTCATGGTTGCTTTGAACTCTGGGAAGTTCTGCTGCAACAAGCGCAAGCTGTATTAAGCAGCTTTCCTTCCTGCCAACACTTGTCTTGCAAGAAGGTCAGAGGCCAGACGTGAAGGCTGCGGATGACGTACATCTCTTTAGCCATCATTATCCAGTTTACTGGCACAAAGACTAGGCAGCTCCCATTTGGAAGAAGACTTAGAAGTACAGGTTACAGTGGTAACTGTGCCTAGAATCACCAAGGATCCCAACAGCTTCTTGAACACTTTCTGGCATGAGTTCATGTCTTAACAAGACTTTTTTACTGGGTACATCAGGAAAAGAGTTTTAGTCAGCAATGATGTGCCACCACAAATATGAGAAGGCACTGCTGTTCTTAATGGATTACTGTTGTAGCCTAGTCACCCGGGTCTAGCCTGCTGAGCAAACAATAATTTGTAAAGTCTTTCTAAATCATTTACACTAAGGTCTTCTCTTTTAAATATCATTCTCAAAAAATCATTCCCTGTCTCTCTAAATTACAACAGAAGGTGGTTCAGCTATGAACTTCATATACAGTTGATGACATACAAGAGTTGGCTGCTGACCCAGTGACATTAAAAGCTGCAGCTATAGGGTAGGCACACAAACTTGAGAGGCTTTACGTGCTATTTTTGTCAGTAGGGGAATTAACAGAAAGGAAACAAGCAAGAAAAGTGCATTCCCAGGCCTAGACACTTCTTCATATTCATACTTGCATGGGATTGGTGCCCTTAAGCACTGAGTTGCAACACCCTCTGGAAACTGTTGAAGTTACTCACCTCTGGCAGATTTCTACATTCTTAGGCAACACGGAAAAGTGGAAAGAGACAACATGTACAGGTTCCAGTCATTAGCACACAATTTTTCATCTTGGAGCATCTCCTATGCACCTTGAGTTTAAATGCAGACAATAACCCAGTTTGAATGCACATTTCATTCTATTCTTCGCAATCTTTCCCTCTCTTCCAGAGTACTTGTAATAGCATAGAATGGTCATTCTCATGCTTTTCTGAGGAACAAACCACTGCCAAATACTGCAGAAAGGAGAAGAGGAAGAAGAAAGGAAGGTACTACACACCTGTATCTGACTTAACTGGAAATACTGTTTAACATGAACCTGCTAACTGTTTCTCGGTTGATAGACTACATTTTGAGAAATATAGCAGTAGTTCATCTGGTGCACTGGGCAGTGTTAAGAGAGATGCACTGGATTTAAGGACAAAAGTATTTCACTGTCTAATTAGAAAAAAAAAAAAGAAAAAAGTTATTTTATTTGTATTCCAAAATAAAATATAAAGTGGCTACCTAAATGAGATCTAGATAGTTCAAGATGTCCACGTCAGCTCAGACCTCTCTAGCAGAATCCTCAAATGTAAGGTAACTAACAAAAGACCATGATTTATGTAGAAAGTTACACCTCTGAGTTTTTTTAAAACTGTCTGAATTTAGCCATCACAGCTCAATATGATAGCTGTGTGTTTCCTGTCAACTAAAGCAGTTAAGTTGCAAGTCAACTGACATAAAACAAAAACTAACTTGTTCTTTCTAAAAGGAAAAATCATCTGGGAAGGAAAGTCTTCTAAGCTTTAAATGCCATTGTGATCATAATTAATCTAATCCTACTTCTTTAAATATGAGACAATAGTAAAGAAGATGATGCAGATTTTTGTGTTTCTTCTGCAGAGAAGGTCACAGCACATGGGTATATCTGCAATCACAAGACACAAAACCCTAGTTCCTGTCTATATGTCCCTTCTATTTTCAAGATGAGCTGATTTTTTGATTCTTCTATTGCAAAATAAGTAACCTTCACACAGTTTTCCAAACCCAAGGGTCAGCAAGCATTATAGAGATCCCATCAGACTTATGACACAATCTAAATTTAATTCATTTTTACATATCTTAAAAACATGGACTTCTGTCCTCACTTAAATGAGGTCATATAGAAATCTGAAAAGTCCCCTCAGATTCACATACATTCCTTAATTTCAATTCAACTATCAGCATCTTATAATATTTTGTATTTGGAGTTTTCTACCACACAGTCCATTTTTGGGACTATTATGCAAGAGTTACATTGTCACTAGGATATTGTCATATTACGCTTTGGCTAAGCCTACACTAACAGGCAGTACCAATACTAATAAATCTTTGCCACCAGAACACAATTAAAATAGACTACACTAACAATGCTGTCTTTCAGAAGCAGAAGAAATAGTTTCACTGGAGGAACTCCTCACGTTCAGAGCTTCTTCCAGCACAACTGTCAGCTACCTGTCACCTCTGTTCACATCCCTAATCAGACAAGCACGCAAACGTCCCTACATTTTTCTGCCTACAGTAAGAGTGTCAGCACGGCATTGGTTTACAGGAAGACAGCTGGAGTCTCTGAGCAGCAAGACTTATCCACCTGTAGGAACATATAGAGGATGGCTTACAAGAACTGTAGGCAATCGCCAAACCTGCTTGCAGAATTGCACTGTATCACCAAATCTGCATCACTGAGTAGTAGAGCCTAAAATTAGAAACGCACCCCCAACCCAAATGGTGCATCGACACATGCTTAATAGTAAGAGGAAACGAACATCAGAAGACCACTAGCACATCTGTTGCCAGAGTTGAGATTTTCTGGGTTCAGAATACAATTCAATGCACTTGATGAACAAAAAGGAGTCTTGATGCCACAAGTTTTCCAACTGACTTCAATCTAACTTCGTGTACAAACACAAATTGTGAAATGAGCAGCTTTAATATATGTGATGTGTCAGAAATGAGCAAGCAATAGACAACAGGATAATGTATCAGGGACAATACTTAAAGCTACTACATTAACACTGACTTAGTACCACTTAATGCAAACTGGGGTCAACAAGTTTAGCAGGCTAAAGCTCAGTATTCCTTTACCTAAGACCAGATGCCTCAGTACTGCTTTCCTGGTTTAATGTACTCAGCATACACCCAAAAGCCCAACGAAAGATAAGGCTGCAAAGAGCAAGTGAAACAGGCTCAAAGGTTAAATAGCTGTTCTTGAGCTGCACAGTACAAAATTAAGCAGCTAATTTGACAGCTTCCGCAGTTCAGTAGCACAGCCCGAACTCACTGATTCTTCTGGTTTCTGAGAGTCTTTTATAGAAAAAGAGGAAGTTCTTGCATGTGCAATACATTACATGCTTTTTTTTTTCCTCTACACAGATAGATCGTTGGTGCTGTAAAAACCTTGCCTGTTAGCTTGAAGCTGCTTCCAGCATGTTAACAGTCATCTCCTTAGCAACAAGGCTGGCTGTTCTCTGAATCAAGTGTTTCTATGTCCTGACTTTCCTCCTGTTAGTTTTAGAAGTTAGCACCTTACAAGCAGATGGAGTAAAAAGTCTCATATATAAGTTGAGCTGTAGCTGATGAATTTGCTTTAAGATTAAATCATATGATTTCAAATGCTCATTTAGTAATGTACTTTGGCACAGAGCTAAGATTTGTTCTTCTACTCTAAAATATGGTTTCAGTACAGCCCTCTCCCTATGAGAATAGTCTCTGTACAAGTAACAGGCTGCCATTCTCCCCTTCTCTCTCTCTCTCTCCAATCCTGCACTGCGAATATCCACTAGTAAGTCAAAACAACAAGCCCAACACAGATCAGTCATCTCCATCCTCAAGGAACTGATTCCTCCAGGCCATACGCATGCTCTCTAGTTCATTTCCATCTAAGCTTGCCTTAATCTACTTGGAAGACTTAAGGAACACCCTAGAGCACCTTGCCAAGTTTAAAAAACAAGTAAACTAAGCACGCAAATAAGTTCACGCATTTTCTTTTCTATACTTGCAAAATATGGCCTAAAGGTTTGGGGATTTTGTTTGTTAAAACCACATCAATTAAGTTTATGGCTTGCTCCGTTTTCTCCTTCCCAACCCAAAGGTGGCTGGAGAGGTGGGGAAATTTCACAGGGCTATGATGTCATGATGTATTTAGGAAGTGAAACTTGCAATGAGGGTGGGAAGAAATATGTTTAATCCAGCACGTAAGTACTTTCCTGCTTGAGACTTCGTGGTTGCCTTCAACAGGTCAGGGAACAGCACTGGGAAGGATTTGTCTTCACCTATCACTTCAGCGACTGATAGGCTAGTTCTAGTACCTCTAGCTTTTTTTTTTTTTTTTTTTAAAAAAAACCCAACCAACACACCCACCCAAAAAACACAACCTAAAGAAGCAAACAAAAAACCAACCACAACCACACAAAGAGGAATAATAAATGTTTTTGACATTCTGTGTCAGAAGTAAGTCCCGACGGTGGACGGACAGACTCACCATCCGCGGTGGCTGTCACAGCCAAGCCGGTGGCCACCACCCGCCTGGATGCGCTGCCCTCGGCGTTCTGCCCCACGGCGGAGCAGCAGCCGCCGCCTCCGGGGCGCAGCCTGACCGGGGACCGACGCTCGCACAGGCGGCAGCCACAGGACCCAGCGCGCCGCCCTCTCCGCTTGCACAATCTGAAACCGCCTGGTAAAATCCTTAGGCTCAATACTTTTTATTTTTTGAATAAACGCACTTGGCCCCACGGACCGGACCGTAACGCCGGCACCGGGGGAGGGTCAGCTTCCTCCCGGGACACACCTCCGGCCCCGCGGCGAGCAGGGGCCCTGCCACGGCTACAGCCCCGCAAAGCCCGGGCAGCAGCGAAGGGCGAGGCGCTGCCCGCCGACACAGCCGATACCCGCGCCCAGCCCCAGCGAGCCCCGGCGGCGGCTGCCCGCGGCTGGGCGGTACCTTGGCTCGCTGGTCCCAGCTGTACTGCGGCGGCGCCTTCTCCTTGCCGGCTGCCGCGTCTTGCCCGGCTCCCCCCGCCGCCGCTGCCGCCTGCTGCTGCTGCTGGCCGCCCTGGGCTGGCTTCCTGCGGCGGGAGAAGAAACACCCCATGGCGCCGCCACCCGCCCGGCCCGCGGGGAGAGACTAGGAGCGCGGGAGCGCGCGCCAGCGCAGCGCCTCGCAGCCCCGCCCCGCCACCCCCGCCCGCTTCCGGTTTCCCCCGGTCTCCCGTGGCGACCGCACTTTCCCCCCCTCCCTCGCCCGGTCCCGCTCTGCCCGTCTCCGGGCGGCCTGGGGAGGTTGGGGAGGTGCCTGCCGACGCGGCCCGTCTGACGCGGGGGAGAGGTGTCCGGCGGGAAAAGGGGGGGGGGGGGGGGGCAGCACACTCCCGGGGCTGAGAGGGCCGGGGGAAAGCGGGAAAACGCGGTTCTCCGGTGACTGCTGTCGCCCGCTCCCCGGTGAGGGCGCCCCCGCACGCCACCCGCAGGAGCGGGCCCGGCTACCCCGGCACCGGGCGCGACCCCTGCGCCGCGGGTCGGAGGCGGACGGTGACCGACCGGGAACCAACAGCTGCCGCCCGTGGGAACCCGTGTCCCGCCCCGAGCCGGGCGCGGGTTCGGCTGCGGAAGCCGAAGGACAACGCCAGGTGCGGCGTGCAACGCTCAGCGGCGCATCCTGCATCCAGCCGCTTTCTGCCGAGGCAGCCCGCGCCGCGGGAAGCGCGTCGCGCTGCGGACGTGTGACGCTGCAGGGATCGGTGCCACGCTCGCGCTGCCGGGAGGATCGCGCCGCGAGAGCCGGCCCTCCCTCGGCTGCTTCCCGCAGGTGTCTCCGAGCACCGGCAGCAAGCGGCAGCCTGAGGACCCGCCGCGTCCTACTGCTTCGTGCCTTCCTTCGCCAATAGCAGAGCTTTTAATGGGGTCTGTGGTTTGGGTGGATTTTTTTCCCCAGAGAAAAAAAAAAAATCACAATTTTTATCAGACTGTCCAAACACTCAAAAGACATTTTCCCCAAGATTTTACAGATTTGATTCCTGAGGGTAGAGGGTGAAGACTTCAGAATTGTCTCTGACACTTTGTTACCCGGTGATGGGTTGACCTTGGCCAGCTGCCCACCCAGCTGCTCGCTCACTGCCCCTCCTCAACGGGACAGGAGGAGAAAAGATGGAAAAGCTTGTGGGTCGAGATAAAGACAAGGAGATCACTCACCAATTACTGTCACAGGCAAAACACACTCAACTTGGGGAAATTTAATTTAATTTTTTGCCAAGCAAATATAGAGTTGGATGGTGAGAAACAAAGACTAAATGAAAACAAGACCTTCCCCCCACCCTACCACTTTCCCTGGATCAGCTTCACCCCTCCATTCCCAACTCCTCTACCTCACCACCCTCACTCCCAAGGAATGTAGAGAAGTTGAGGTATGGGGGCTGCAGTCAGTCCGTAACAGCTCCTCTCTGCTGCTCTTTGTTCCTCTCACTTTCCTCGAGCATGAGTCCTTCCATGGGCTGCAGTCCTTCAAGAACTGCTCCAGCATGGGCTGTCCATGGGACACAGTTCTTTCAGGCCATGTCCCCCTCATCGTGGGATCCTCCACAGGCTGCAAGGAAATCCCTGCTCTAGCACCTGTAGCACCTTTTCTTCTTCTCTCATCTTGCTGTTCACACTGCTGTTTCTCTTTCCTCACTCCTCTCACACCGCTATGCAGCATTTTTGCCCTTTCTTAAATATGTTTTCCCAGAGGTGCCACCAGTGTTGCTGAGGGCTCAACCATGCCCTGTGGTGGATCCATTGGAGATGTCTGGAAGTGCCTGTATCTGGCACGGGGTGGGTCCTGGCCTCTCTTCACAGAGGCCACCCCTGCAGCCCCTTGCTACCAAAACCTGGCCCACCTGTATCCAATATGTACCCACTTAATAAATTTAGATATATTTTACGTAAACTGAATCCTGCTGTAGAAGCAGAAGAGGAAGAAGACAGAAGAAGTCCCAGAAAAGCAGCTGATAAATGCTCTGCCAGTTGAGCAGGCTGAAAGACTTACCTGGCACAAGTCCCCAGGGACAGCAGAAAGAAGGAAGCAGGAGCAATTGGCCAGAAATGGTTGCTAAGGCAGGGGAAGACTGACACCCTTTTTGGCATCAGCTGTACTGCAAAACCTTTCTCCTGGGCAGGTGTGAAGCCTGCTCTAAGCTTTTGGTGCTACTGCCCAAGTCAGCAGCTCAAGCCAGTGCTACCAATGACAACACAGAATACAGTTTTACATCTCAGCTACAATACAAATTTGCTCCATGAGCCATTATTCTGTTTCTTTTCGACTGGCTGACTGGCTGGATCCTGGTCTTGGTCACTGAGTCATTTGTGCACCAGCTTTTTCCACGGTGTGTCCAGCTAGGCCGGCTGGAGACAGCTTGCAACTGTGGAATCTGATACTCTCTCACCTCTTCTAACTCACTCTCTTGAAGTCTAACAGTCCTCCCAGACCACTGTGTAATTTATGCAGATTAGCCAAGTTCTGCAGTCTTTTGGCAAACAGCCTCCTATTTCTGTACATCCATTAAAAAAAAAAAAAAAGGTAGAAAGAATAAAAATAACATTTGATACATTTTTTTTAAAAGCTAAAACTACACTACCAGAATATTGTTACCTCACATTAATGGATTATCTGTTGTAACAGAGGACTTCACAGTCTGTGTGTGTAAAGAGACTTCTACTGAGATGGAGCCAGCTCAACAATAGAAATACCCCATCACTGGTGCCAGTTATGCTTCTCTAAGGCATTTAAATGCAAAAGAAGAAAGTAACTTTTACATTTCTAAAGAGCAAGGCAAACGCAAGTTTCTGAGTTGGGATTTTTCCATACTGCCATGACCAAAATACTTGTCTTGCAAAATCATCACCTCCATATCAGCTACCACTGATCAGGACAGGCCATAGGCTTTGTCTCTCTGTCACAACACAACCTCTCAAGTACCAGGGTGTTTTCCCACACAAAACCACCAGAATATTTATTCCAGACCAAATTCATATGACTTGTGAGCACATGACTTCTTAAGAAATTGCGAATGCCTAGTTCAGTTCTTCATTCTCTATTCATATGCCAGCCAGACTCAACCCTCTTGGCTTGTAAGATTTGATACAATCATAGCCCAAAGTGTAATAATACAAGATTGCAATAATATCATAGTCACTACCAACCGTTATTACACTTACTTTAATTTCAACAAAGTGCTGTAATTAGTGATTTCCCTTATGGGGATGTTGTGAAATATGTCTAATTACAGTCCAATACGGAGCTTTGTGATCCACAGACGGTAGTTTCTAGGTAACTGAAAAATAAAACATTTTCATTCTAAAGCTTATATTCTAAAGGATTTGGTGAATCCTTGCCATATCCGTACCTTCTGGGCACATGCAGCTCACAAGGAATCTTTCAGACCTCCGCTGTCCTTCCCAGGAGAGCAGTGATTCTGTTTCCACAAGAGAGAAGCCCCTCTCAGGCAGACCGGCAAAGCGTGTGCGTGCGCTGTGTCCCTGTATGATCTGGCTTTTGTCCCTACATACCTTTGTAGTGCCTACTTACTTGTAGGTAAGAAGATCCTAACTCCTTTTCCTCCTTCTCGTTTGACACTGTTGTGCACCACCCCAAAGGTGCAGGGAGAGAGCCGTTCTCAGTAAACATCGGGACCTGGAAATCTGCCCAGGTCTTGAACAGGTAGCATAAGGAAGCGAGAGCTCTCTGTGTGCCCATCTGTACTTCTCTGAACACCAGGCAGAATCGCGTTTGCTCTGTGCTGCTGGAAGCTTGCCAAAACGCACGAAGCCAAACTTACACAATCTTCTCCTTAATGAGATTCGTTGTATTCCGTGTGTGTGTCTCTTAAAGCTTGTGAAATGACATCTCTGTGACAAAATCTGAAGGGTGTCCTGTTTAAAGCAGGTTTTTAATCCTGTTGGTTATAGAGAAAACCTTGAAAATATCACCTCTAAGACATGAAAATCAAGACAACAAGACAACTACTTTCTAAAAGCCCATTTCATGTTTTCTATCAGGAAAGGTCATAAATCCCGTACTTGAGATCCTGGCAACTTATCTAGAATAGATATAAAGCTTTTAAAAGGATTTCTAGTTAAGATTAGATTCACCTATATTCATATTGTCATGGTTTGATGTGGAGGGGGGGTGGTTCTGGTGGCAGGAGAGGGGTTTTGCTCCCTGCGACCTCCCCGGTTTTGGAACCGGGTTAGGCTTAGTTCTGGCCACCGGATCAGACTGCCATCCCCCTCGGGGTTGAGCCAATAGGGCGCCTCTGCGAATTGCCCTATTTAAGTCGGGACAAAGGAACCGGAAAAGGTGCTTTGCCCAGGATCGAGCAGAGAAGGGAGGAGGGCACTGCCCCCGCTCCCTGGCTCCCGGCCGGGCAGCTGCCTGCGTCGGGCCGGCGCCGCCCACGGAGAATGGCGGCGGCGGAGCCAGCTGGGGAACTCGGGGGCACCCCACTCCCGGGGTGCCCACTGGGCTGAGTTCACCTGGAGAGGACTGAGATCTGAGAGAAACAGCCGCATCGACAGCAGGTCAGTGAGGATGGAGCGGGAGGAGGTGTGCCGGAGCCGAGTTTCCCCTGCGGCTGATGGTGAGATAGCAGGCGGCCCCCCTGCAACCAGGACGGCCTCGGTGGAGCAGAGACCCACTCGCAGTCCGTGGGGAGAAGATGCCTGAGCCTGAGGATGGTTGTGTTGGGGTGCACGACACGGCAGAGAGGCATCTGGAGTCTGCGTGACGACCCACGCCGGAGCGAGTGGCTACAGCTCCCTAAGTGTCTGAGACTGTGGTAAAGCCCACACCGGAGCAATCTGTGGGGAAGGATTGTTTCCAGTGGGCTGGACTCACTCTGGAGAAGTTTGTGGATTTTTCTTCGTGGGTAGGGGATCCATTGGAGCAGGGGAAAAGGGTGTAAGGACTCCTTCTCCTTTAGGAAAGAAGCAGCAGTAACAGCACGGAATGAACTGACCTGCACTCCCCCAGTCCCTGCCCCCTGTGCTGCTGGGGGGAGGAGGTAGAGCCGGGAGGAAAAGGAAAGGGGGGGGGGGGAAGTTGTCGGTTTTAAGATCTGGTTTTGTTTCTTTCTGTCCTCTCAAGTAATTGTTTTTTTTTTTTTCCCCCTTTGTCCTTCTAAGTAATCATTAATAAACTCTTTTGCTTTGAGAAAAGCCCTGTCTGTTTTGCCCAAGACCATGGTTGGTGGGTGCTCCCTCTGTTCTTGTCTCAACCCTCAGTCCCTTTGTTTTTTTTTCTCTCCTCTCCACTTTACTGGAGAAGGAGAGACTGTGTGAGTTTTAATTGCTGGATCAGCCTAAAACCACGACAATATGAAATTGTTACAGATGAGACAAATTACACCTGACTGTGGCAATTCCTCACCAAGAAGGGTACTTCACTGCTGAGCTCACTCTCCCAGGCTGTGTTTGATACACGTTTAAGATCGAGCTGTTACAGAAACCATCCCTTACCTCCAGCTGCTTATTTAAATCCCCAACCACCTGTGCAGCGGGACAGCACAAATGTTTGTACAGACGTGAGGTAAACTGTATTGAGGAACTGATGAACGTGAAAAACAACCATTTCAATTAGACATCTGTGCATTGGAGTCTCATACAGACACTCTTTTTTTTGCAGAAGCAGATGACAAATATACTGAATAGTATTTTCACACAGCAGCCATCACATACTCTGAGATCACACTGGCCTTTTTTCCGTCTCTCTAGCAGATTCTCTACTGCCGGAGACTCCTGCCAGACTGAACACCGACAGTAGCTAGTCTGGAACTTGAGACCAGGCAGAACAAATAGTGTGGCTAGTTTTGTGCTAATATATACTAGAATCTATTTTGCATTGCTATTGGTGATTTTGACTAATGTCCTCCTGGTTTTCAAGCAATATATGGCTTCCCAGCTTCTTCTTGAATACAGAATTTAGCCCTGGTCACCAGTAACTTTTCTGAACCACAATACTGCTCAACAAGAAGGGAATGGATTTTTGAAGGGAATGGATTTTTTTTTTGTAGCTATTCTCAGCAAAGAGTTTGTAACTGTGATATACACCTTTATTGCCGGGGTTTTTAAAGTGGGAAGAAGGGGCAGTGTGCCTCTGTCCCAGGTTACTATGAACTTACATGCTATGACAAGGAAAACCACAAACAGGAAAACTGAATAGTTCACATTTGCTAACTTGTTTGTTCAGAAATGACCTTCCATATATTCCCAACATAAATTACCTATAAGAAATTGTATCACATCTACGAATCTTCTCTGTTGCTAGTGTTCAGGATAAAGATGAGCAGAGTTCTGTGCAGTACTGAGACACAAACAGAGAGCACATGATTTAAAAGTGCTCTGAAAAAGGCACTACACAGAACTACAAGTAATTTCAGAAGTTTTTTACTGAAGATCTAAATTGTCAATAATTTTAAAAAGGCACAAATTAAATATTGTTGGCCAATTGAATGAAAGAATCATCTGAAAGTAGACCATAAAGTACTTTATCCTATATAGTGGAAATATATATCCTAATTTTAGCATAACGTACAGCACAATGTATGATACAAAAAACATTAATTCTGAGCTTTGCCACAAGCCATCTCTGTGGTAGAAATCCTGTAGCTGAGAGGGTCACAATCTGCTTAAGGGCTGCTAAAGTAGTGTCTCACTTAGTTGAACAGAGCACAATTACATTTTCAGCTATAAAGCATATTCTCGTTTAGCAATTACAGTTTCATAGATCTTACACAAGAGTCTGGATCCCAGATCCGTTTTTGTGATATGAAGAGAGCTGCCATAACCAGGGTGTTGCCTAACATTCGCTATGCCAGAAAAGCTTGTGTTCCACCTGAGCCTCCAGCTGAGGCAGGTAGACTCTTCAGTTTAATGTTAAGTGAAAATGCAATGTAATGACAATAAAGTTTATGGATTGTATCTTTTGTGGTTTATGTTTACTAAGGCAGCAATTCAGGTAACAAGCTACAGTGCTGATTCAGCAAGGCATGTACGCACGTGCTAAAACCTATAGATTTCAGTAGGATTTAAGCAAGAGCAAAGAGGTAGGCACATAGTTGAAGTTAAGATGAGCTTTGATGGCTTGCTGCATCATAACCCAGCAGCCCTTACTTTCTTCCCTAAGCTTACATGACTTTTTTTGTTTTAAAGAGGCACTGCAGTTCCCTTTGTATCCTAGTTAAAATGGAAAAGACCATCTGCCAGCATTTGCCTCCAGTTATGTCTCTTTATCCTTTATCAAGGTCTCTAGCACCTAGCGTTGGGTTGCTCAGCGGAGCACTGTTCCAAAGATGAGCTCTTAGAAAGCTTCACTCTGTCACAGTCCTAATGTGGAAAAGGAAAACCAAGAACGCACTGAGTAAATGTTTCTTGTTCTTATCACTTAATACGTTGCCATTTTTAGAGCCTAGATAACTTTTTGACTGTAGAAGGATAGAGCTTCTGCCTGTTTGTTTTTTTTTCTTGCTTGGCGTCTGACATAGTATCTACTCTCTTTCACTGTTGGTTTGAGCTGCTGCTGAATTGCTGGAGCTTGGGACAGACACTGTCTTCCTAATTCTGGTGCAGCAGACCATCAGAGATGGATTGTTAAATAGCCGGTGCTATTTAACATCTTTGTCAGCAACATGGACGGTGGGATTGAGTGCACCCTCAGCAAGTTTGCTGAAGACACCAATCTGTGTGGTGTTGTGGACACACTGGAGGGAACGGATGCCATCCAGAGAGACCTTGACAGGCTGGAGAGGTGGGCCTGTGAGAATCTCATGAAGTTCAACAAGGCCAAGTGCAAGGTCCTGCACATGGGTCAGGGCACTCCCAAGCACAAGTACAGTTTGAGTGGAGAATGGATTGAGAGCAGCCCTGTGGAAAAGGACTTGAGAGTGCTGGTGGATGAGAAGCTCAACATGAGCCGGCAATGTTCACTTGCAGCCCAGAAAGCCAACCACATCCTGGGCTGCATCAAAAGAAGCGTGGCCAGCAGGTTGAGGGTGGTGATTCTGCCCCTCTACTCTGCTCTCGTGAGACCCCACCTGGAATACTGCGTTCAGCTCTGGAGTCTCCAACACAAGAGAGACATGGAGCTGCTGGAGTGGGTCCAGAGGAGGGCCACAAAGATGATCCGAGGGCTGGAGCACCTCTGCTATGAAGACAGGCTGAGAGAGTTGGAGCAGTTCAGCCTGGAGAAGAGAAGGCTCTGGGGTGATCTTATAGCAGTCTTCCAGTACCTGAAGGGGACCTACAAAAAAGCTGGAGAGGGACTTTTTCCAAGGGCGTGTAGTGATAGGACAAGGGGCAATGGATTAGATTAGATCTAAGGAAGAAATTTTTCACTCAGAGGGTGGTGAGGCACGGGAACAGGTTTCCCAGGGAAGTTGTGGATGCCCCATCCCTGGAAGTGTTCAAGGCCAGGTTGGATGAGGCTTTGGACAACCTGGTGTAGTGGAGGGTTTCCCTGCCCATGGCAGGGGGTTTGGATCTTTGAGGTCCCTTCCAACCCAAACCATTCTATGATTATATGATTCTATGTTGGAGGTAGCAATATGTTAATTTGCTGTTGCATAATTCATCAGAATTTGTCTAGCTGAAGTCTTATTTTACATTGTTGCACAATCTATTGATGGTCTTCCAATTTCAAGCTCTCAACATTAACTTTGTAGGGTGGTTTTATCTATGGTGCCAACCTGCCATACGCATTGTCCTTGTGAGCAAGAACAGTGGATGGCTGTTGTTCCCAGGGAGACTGGCAAAAAGTGAGAAAAGTGGGATCTCCAATAAGAAAGAAGAAGATATCACTTATCGGGACCTTGGTGGAATCCTGGCAAAATATACTCAAGGGCTGCAGCAGCGCTAGATTCCACCTACATTAATTTCAGGGAATTACACAGGAATTTGTAACCCTGAACAATCCCCACACAAGTCAGGATTTTTATCAAACTTCATCAACACCATAATAAGCCAGTGAATCAAATCTAAACTACACATTTTAATATTGAGTGTTAACTGTAACAAAGTCCTGCTGTTAAAGTAAACCAATATAGAATTCCCTTTGTTTTGCCTTTTCTTCCCTTTCTGTCTTTTGGCAGAATGTGCAATAAACATTCTAGACACTGTTTATGGAAATACTGCTTCATCACCGTAAGACTCTGAGGAACAAATTAGTTAAACTGTTTATAACACAAAATAGCAAGGGATTCTGCAGAGACAGCAGATGGAAAGAAAATACTGAAGTAATTATTATTTGGAAGGGCTTAAACTCTGAAGCTTGCTTGTGTGTTAGGAAGACTCGTTGCGCTAAGACTGCTTTTCAAATAATGTAATTTGCACTAAAGAAGCAAAAATGTTCAATACAGAAATCAATAAATTAAATGGTCAGACGGAGAGGAACTGGCATGGAATGACAGTTCTCTTGGCAAACAGACCCATTCACTGGAGAGTGGTGCAAACCAGACAAATCTGACGTGTGGAAAGGCCTTTCTCTCAGTCCAGATAGGTAGAAATACAGATTTTAATACTGTAAGGCAAAATAGCAAAGGAACTCTGTGATCATATACAGGGATATGTACACTCCATGCAACCTACATGTAGTTTAAGCCAATTGATGTTGACTTAAAGGTCAAAGGAAGGGAAGCTCAGCCATGTAGTGAGAACCTGGTACAGATCTGACCAATGTGAAATGGGAAAATAGGAAAAGCGTTTGAGTCAAGGCAAATGAACTCTCTTCTCATTCAACCCTGAGCTGTTTTGATGAATTTCAGTCCCTCTTTCCAGGAGCTCAGAAGTGATTCAAACTGCAGTAACCTCTCTAAGAAATTTTCATAGAGAGGGGCATCAGGACAAGGCTAAATAAAAAAAAAAGAACCCAAGTCCAATAAGGATGACTCACTTTGGGACTCATACTTTACTCTGTTTCAGATCTATGTAGCACGATCTGAACAACTGTCTCCAAGAAAACAGTCTTTTAATTGTTTATGATTTAATCAAATGAGGAAAAATCTTTCTGCTCTGCTTCTGTAAGTGATTACATATCTTCAGTATAGGCAAACAATAAAAAAGTGCCTTTCTTTTGGAGATTGCGGTTCTCGCTAGAAACCACTGCTGCCAAACAAACTTCATTTGTGGTTAGGTTTCCTTAGCTCTAGCGTAGTAAGTCTACTAGTTAGATATGTAACTCTGAGTTTGTCAGACAAAGCAATCGCTTTGTAGGCAACGGAAAAACACTTTGGGGTGGCAACTGATCTCTGATAAGCACTTTTGGACGGTAGCTAACCTGATCTATCTCAACTGTCTGTTTTTCTTTGTTAACTATAAAGTCAACCACTGGTGATGAACACAGACTTAAACATGAAAACTTTACCTGTCTAAAGCTGACCTTTCAAAGCTGTTCTAGGTAAATCACACTTTTTGTGTGGAACTGTTTATCACTGAATGAAGAACTGCCCACTGTAGGAGAAGATCAGGTTTGAGACCTTCTAAGAAACCTGAAGGTGCACAAGTCCATGAGATCTGATGAGATGCATCCACGGGTCCTGAGGGAACTGACAGATAAAGTTGCTGAGCCACTATCCATCATATTTCAGGAGTCATGGCAGTCTGGTGAAGTTCCCACTGGCTGGAAAAGGGGAAACATGGCCCTCATTTTTAAAAAGGGAAAATAGGAAGACTCATGAAACTACAGGCCAGTCAGTCTTACTTCTGTGCCTGGCAAGATCATGGAGTAGATCCTTCTGGAAACTGTGCTAAAGCACATGGAAGAAAAGGAGGTGATTTGTGACAGCCAGCATGGCTTCACTAAGGGCAAAATGTGCCTGACAAATTCAGTGGCCTTCTACAACGGGGTTACAGCTTTGGTGCATAAGGGAAGACCAACTGACATCATCTACCTGAACTTGTGCAAAGCATTTGACACTATCCTGCACAACATCCTTGTCTCTAAATTGAAGAGACACAGATTTGATATGTGGACCACTCGGTAGATAAGGAATTGGCACTCGGTAGATAAGGAATTGGTTGGATGGTTGTATTCAAAGAGTTGCAGTCAACGGCTCAATGTCCAAGTGGAGACCAGTGATGAGTGGCATTCCTCAGGGGTTGATATTCGGGCCAGTGTTGTTTAAAATCTTTGTCAGCAACACGGACAGTGCGATTGAGTGTACCCTCAGCAAGTTTGCTGACGATACTAAGTTGTGTGGTGTGGTTGACAGGCTGGATGGAAGGGATGCCATCCAGAGGAACCTTGACAGGCTTGAGAGGTGTGCCAGTGTGAAGCTCATGAAGTTCAAGAAGGCCAAGTGCAAGGTCCTGCACATAGGTCAGGGCAATCCCAAGCACAAGTACAGGCTGGGTGGAGAATGGATTGAGAGCAGCCCTGAGAAGAAGGACTTGGGGGTGTTGGTTGATGAGAATCTCAACAGACACCAACTATATCCTGGGCTGCATGAGAAGAAACATGGCCAGCAGGTCGAGGGAGGTGATTCTGCCCCTCTATTCTGCTCTCGTGAGACCCCATCTGGAGTACTGTATTCAGCTCTGGAGTCCCCAGCATAAGAAGGGGATGTAGCCATTGGAGCAGGTCCAGAGGAGGGCCACGAAGATGATCCGAGGGCTGGAGCACCTCTCCTCTAAAGACAGGCTGAGAGAGCTGGGGTTGTTCAGCATGGAGAAGAGAAGGCTGTGGGAACACCTTCTAGCAGCCTTCCAGTACCTAAAGGGGGCCTACAAGAAAGCTGGAGAGGGACTTTTTCCAAGGACGTGTAGTGATAGGACCGGAGCAATGGCTTTAAACTGAAAGAGGGCAAATTTCAATTAGATCTAAGGAAGAAATTCTTTGCTCTGAGGGTGGTGAAGCACTGGCACAGGTTGCCTAGAGAAGTGGTGGGTGCTCCATCCCTGCGAGTGTTCAAGGCCAGGGTGGATGGGGCTTTAAGCGACCTGATGTAGTGGAAAGTGTCCCTGTCCATGGAAGAAGGGTTAGAACTAGATGATCTTTGAGGTCCCTTCCAACTCAAACCATTCTATGATTCTATGATTGTATAAAACACAATATGTCTTCCATAACGAGCAACTGCACTTTGTCAAAATGTCTATGCATCTCTCAGTTGTGGCAGAGCACTGAAATAGTTTCCACTGATGGGCTGTGGGGGACCGATTCATTGCACACTCAGCATGGCTCAGAGGCCACAGAATATGACGGATGAGATAAGAAATAATGGGAACAGGCCCTGTAACTCTAAAGAACGTAACTTGTCTATCTCAGGGTGTCTTGTGACCTGCAGGCTGCTCTTCCAAGAGACTGTGCCAGCAACTCCCTGTGAGAACGCTGGTATCCTCGTAGCAGTCCTGTGGGAAATCCTGGTCTCCTGATCACACAGCCGCAGTCAGTGTTTTCTGTTGCCACATTTTTTGCCATTTCCACCTCATCTTTGTGCTAATATCTTCTTTCTGACAGCCCTGATTCTACTTCTCCCTGCTGTCAGTCTGTATCCCAGGCAGTGGGTCATTCCTAACCTCCTTCTCTTGCTGTGGGGACTCCAGACCCTCTGAGGGGATGTCAGCAACAACAGCTTCACCTCTTCAAGGGAATAGGACCCACAAAACCCAGGAAAGAGAATGTTATTATTCTGCTGACGTTAAAAGAAAATGTTACTCCTCTTTGACTTTCTGAGTCTTTGTGGAGAAGACATTGCAGATGTTACCTCCCGGTTGTCATTGCCGCTCCTGCTGGCACTAGTGTTGCTGGGTTCCTTTCGTGGCCAGCAGGTCGAGAGAGGTGATTCTTCCCCTCTACTCTGCCCTCGTGAGACCTCACCTGGAGTACTGCGTCCAGTTCTGGAGCCCCCAACATAAGAAGGACATGGACCAGTTGGAGAGGGTCCAGAGGAGGGCCACGAAGATGATAAGAGGGCTGGAGCACCTTTCCTATGAGGACAGGCTGAAAGAGTTGGGGCTGTTCAGCCTGGAGAAGAGGAGGCTCCGGGGTGACCTTATAGCGGTCTTCCAGTACCTCAAGGGGGCCTACAGGAAAGATGGAGAGAGGCTGTTCAGGAGGGCCTGTTGTGATAGGACAAGGAGTAATGGTTTTAAAATAGAGGGAGGTAGATTCAGATTGGATATTAGGAAAAAATTTTTTACCATGAGAGTGGTAGAACACTGGAGCAGGTTGCCCAGAGAGGTGGTGGATGCTGCATCCCTGGAGATGTTCAAGACCAGGTTGGATGAGGCCCTGAGCAACCTGATCTAGTTGGAGATATCCCTGTTCCTTGCAGGGGGGTTGGACTAGATGACCTTTGAAGGTCCCTTCCAGCCCTAACCATTCTATGATTCTATGATTCTATGATTCTCTATATGAAGACAATAGTAGGAAAGATTAATGACCGTGTGTGATTAGTTGACAATAAAAGCATTGCTGCAAGACATTTGCTCCACTGAGTGTTTGGAATTTCTGCTGAATTAAAAACTTTCCTCAATCTTATCCTGTCAGTGGGACAAACTTTTGGCCAACATAAAGCTGGCAGTTAGACGGGATACAGCAGGATAGAACTAGCATGTATTTGGTAGTACCTCTGTAACCTTGGCTTTTCCCCATCCATATCAGACCGCTATGAGTGATTTTGACAGTGCCTTGGGCTTGTTACCACTAGAGGTCATGTAGTGTACTTGTTAGCTAAGCTGCTTTTGAAAAAGGCTCTAATGCTCCACACCTAGTAGATGTATCTGTACTGACGGTATTTGCAGACGCTGCCTTGGCCTCTAGATGTCCCTGCTTTGTGTGCGTGTAATAACCACACCACAATAAATCACCCCATCTATTCTACTGCCCAAACTTGGGGTTTATCTCGAATAGCACACAGCAGGGGAAGGATGAGGAATTGGGATTTGCAAATAACATTAGCATGGAAAGCCTTCTTTACAGAATGAAATATCCTATCCACTAAACTAAGGAATAAACAGGGAAAGACAGTGCAGTATAACATCCAATCCTTCATTACAATAGCGCAAGTGGTGGCTCGTGTCTGACGTGACCACTGTGATGCTGATTCTGCTAATGTATCTGCCTTGGACTTTCCCTATCTTGGGGGTACAGCTTGAGATAATATTGATTGCATTTTGAAGCAGCTGACAACTGTTCCTTCTTTGGATTTCAAAATATGTGTCTATCTCCTCTTTGCCTTTGGCCAGCTGCCTAGCAGTCAACCAAATAACAAACACCCCTATCTGTATCATCCACATCCAGCTCCACCTCGAGCTTCTAGGGAGCTGTCAGCATTCTCATTCTGTCACAACTTGGCCCAGCCCCTTTATCGTAATTTTTCTGATATATGCAGATCTGTTGTGAGAGGGGTCACCTGTTGGATAGCACGTTTTCTCTCAGAGCTTGACACTGGTATTAGCCAGGGTTCATGAGGAGCTAAAAGTTGCCCAATGGCACTGCCCTTACCAGTCCAAGTTTGGTTATTCTTGGGAAAGAACAACCAGCTCCCAGTACTGGCATCAGATGATCTTATTCTGCACTAATGTCTGATTCTCATTTTTCAGCTAGGCAGCCCCTTCTGCCTCCCTGACTCAGGATTCTCCCATGTTGTGTGGAACTGGCTGCCTGTGTAGGCTTTTGAAAAACATGTCTCCACAATTTGTCAGACTCTGTAAAATGAGATCAGTAACAGTCAATCTAATTGTTTAGTTTCCACAGTAATAAAAAATTAACAATTAAGTTGTTCTTATAGTTTTGAAGTGCCAGCCTCTTAGACTTTAGCTGATCTGGGAAATTCTGGAGATAAGTATTATCACTAAAATTCATATACCTTCTTACCAAACTACTAGGCTTCTTCCAAAATTCCAGAGCATAGGGTCCAACATGATGACAGCCATTTACTGCTCAAGCCTGCTTTTCTGTGGATGTTTTAGGATCTAATATTTATATGAGAGCTTGTTTTCCCATAAAAGAGACTAGAAGTTTCCTGATTTTTTTTCCAGAACAAGGGCAAAAATAAGTACGGACATAACTTCATAAGATAGATCTAACCTTTTTCTTTCATATGTCTAGCCATGCCTCTGGGCTGCCTAATTCAGATGAAGCCAAGATACTTAGCAGAACTTCACTTACAAAAATTCATTTTCTAGACTATGCAATGCCTACAGGCAGAGTGTATTGAACGTAATCACGATTTTATGTCATCCTATTATTATTACCCAGCTGGCTTGAATGTAATTAATTAACTAATTAACTGAGGTTGACACCCTGCCTACAAAAGGTGGGCCATTTCCTCCTGGCTGCAGAAGTTGCAATGGCATCCTTGGAGCTGCAGCCCAGGTTGGTGAGCAACATCTGGTGACCCTGATGTGATACGTCTGAGGACCGTGACTCTGTTAGCCTGAGCCAGGACCGGAGTGAGAGTCCTCTGGTAAAGAAGGTAAAGCTGCAAGCCCTGATGTGATATTCATGGGAGGGAAGCGTGCTGGAGTTGGAGTGAATGGACTGGGTCTCTGCTCACTGTAAGGCCTTTACTTTCCTCTAAAAACAAAAAACTGGTAAAACAAAAAGGGGGAATTATGGCATCCTATTATTATTACCCAGCTGGCTTGAATGTAATTAATTAACTAATTAACTAAGGGTGAGAACCTGCCTACAAAAGGTGGACCATTTCCTCCTGGCTGTGGAATATGCAATGGCATCCTTGGAGCTGCAGCCCAGGCTGGTGAGCAACATGATTTAATCAAACATAATTTTGACTTTCTCTTTCTCTGTCCAGAACAGGACAGCAGGCTTTTCCAGAAGAGCTTCGTGAAAAGATTTGGTATAATTGTGCAAACATAGAATAGAAATACTTTATAACAAATTTTAATGCCTCAACATGTACTCACATTTTTCCTGGTCTTTCCTCCTCTGCACTTTAGAACTGTGTTTGAGGAATCCTTCCACAGGCACTGTTTCTGTTAGTGGCCAGCTGACAGCTGACAGTAACAGAGCATCCACGTGCATGCTTGTAGTTTCAAATGATATTCACATAACTCATCATAGGCATAAACAAGATAACTTTTGTGCAGAAGGTCAAATTATAATTCATGTGCCGCAACCAAGGTTCACTTGCTCTTTTCCAGAACTTTTCAGACTCTGCTGGCACAAGTTGAGCTATGGCACTTGGATATTCACTTGTTTGAATATTTATGGAGTATATGTTGGGGACTGATGAGAACAATGATCACTTAGCTGTTTCTTTGAGCAATTACAACATTGGAAGTCATAACCATAATTTGCACCTGCAAAGGGTAATGAACTGCCTTCTTCTGAGGAATAAGAGAAAACCTGCTTTGTCCCCAGTAGAATGATGCTGCCTGATATCACATACAGCTAGAAGGAGAAAGCAAACCATTTGGGTACGAGGGAGATGACAGAGCACCCTTTTGCAGAGAAAATATCTTGTTGTATCCCTCAGACACTTTGAAAGTTTACCATGACATGAAAGCTGTGAGACGTGGCTGCATAGTGAGTGACTTTGGCACCTTGCAAATATCACAGAACAACTTTTACTCTACCAAGACTTCTGTCTGCTGGACAGACTAATGTTGATTTCTCTGTTAGAACTGCCATTTTCCATCAGTGCAAACACTTTCTCGGTTATGTGACACCTCAGCAGAACTGGTACTATAGAGAAATGTTTCACAATGGTTAGCACTTCCAACAAGCTGGAGTTTTGAACAAATTCTGTTTTGAGTCAAAATAGGACATGTTCTTCAAAATTTAATTGCAGAACACTTAGTTGTCTTTAAACTCATGTCTGCAATAGGGCATGTTTTCTGGGATACCGAGGTACGGGGATGTCTTACATAGACACAGGAGGATAGCTTCTGATGATCCAACTCTTGCCAGAAGCTGGCAACAGGTTCAAAATGAGTTGCCATTTGAAAGTACAGTGATGGGAGGTTTTGGTGTAAATGGGAAGAAAGGGAGATGTTAAGAAAAGTGGCTGACACTGACATACTAGCGGCTCTGCAAGGTTGACCTTCCCTCTGCAAGGGAAGTTGCACAAACACACCACGTTATTAAGATAAGGATTTGCTTGATTTTCTAGTTTGTTATAAGTGCAAGCAACTGTGAGGCCTTTCTGTCAGAACCAGTCCTACAAAGGGCATGTTAGATCAGCGAAAATCTCAAGACTGCTGCTTTCATCAGCACAAAGGGCCACCCTCAACAGACTTGCATAACACAGAAAAGGTCTGGATAGAGCAGGAGCTCTTCAGTGTCACGGACAAGGAGTGAACAATGTTACCACCAATGGCTCAGAGAGCAAGGACTGAAAATAGGACCTCGCATTTGCCTCACATGACATTCAACTCTGGGAATAAGAATAAATCTGAAGCGCATATCAGTTCATGTGATAACAATGGCTTTCACAATAAAGGAAATTACAGAAATGCTGAATGGGCTATTTGGTGGTGCTTCTGGCAGGATGAACTTTAAATAAGAGAAGACTGTCTGGCAAAAGGAATGGGGTGGGCTGATCCATATCTATCTCTGTGGTATTTTGGCCAGACTCATGTTCATCAACCCTGTGAGTCAATCATTGACTACATGTAAATACATATATTTATTAGCATTTAATACCAAAACCTTCCAGGTATGTCTGAACTCTGTTGAATGGCTAGATTTTGCCGTTTACTCTATTTCAGTGCCATCTCACAGCTTTAGTTTTAAGCCTTTGATCCCTCTGTGTGATCCCCCTTGGCCATTGCCTTCCATCTCCCTAAGCACACATCATTGTTTCTGCCTGAAGTGTGGCCTCTCAAACACCGAGCAGATCTAAGACCTCTGCCTGGGACCAGAGTAAAAATAACAAGTAAGAAGAAAACAGGAATAGAACAAAACGAAAGCTTTGCTAAGTGGGGCAGGCTGACTTCTGCAACATATGCGGTGGCCTCCAGACAAAGGTAGCATCCAGATACCACCTGTACGGAACACGAAGGAGGTTTTAGTGCAGAACAGCTTGGGAAGGCAGGTAGAGACCTGCCAGGAAAAGTTTGGAGCATGAATTGTAACCACAGGATTATTGCAGTGACAGAGCTACCCCTTGAGGTGAAATTACTGATGTTGCTAACGGACTGAAAACACCAGAGCAATCTGCTAGCTATACTGCTGTAAGGAGTTGAGCTGTGTCAACACAGTCTCTTACAAGGATTCAACCTGGTTTACAGTGGTGTACAGACAAGCTTGGCTTGATACCTATTTTCTTATTTGATACTGTACTCTCCAGATGATCCTGTTTAAATCAGTTAAACTATTCATGCATCACAATACAAATCTATGAGCATAAAGACAGACTTGGCCTGTAGGAACCAAATACACTGTGCATATCCAATTCCCTGGCAATGACATATTATACAAGGCACTAAGTTGAGGACATCTTAGTTACATCTCTATTAAATTTTGATGCCTTAAACAGACAGAAACAATCGTACTTCTATCACCAATTTGTGCATGGGATTTAGTCACATCCATGTAGTCCAGAGGAAGGATGAGTTGTGCCTGATTTTGTGCACAACAGTGGTGAACATAATTTTTAGTAAAAATATTTTGGCACAGTACCTACTGGTGTGTCGATTTCAGTGGAGGTGTTCCTAGGATAAGGTGATACCTGTGCAGAGGCTACGAGGGCAATGCAGAAGTGAAAATGCCCGTAAATGTGAATGTGAAGGTTTAAAGCTTGTGCTGACACACTAAACTATGGATGAGTGCTTTCCTCCACAAAGAACATAGTTTGGCTGCAAAAAAAAAAAAAAAAAGCAAATCTGTGCTATTATGCGTAACTGTTAAAAGAACTGCCTGGATATTTCTCATTATTGCCTGGAGAGCAAGAGGCATAGTGCACAGTGACCTGTGTGAATGTAGAAGGATAAAACACAAGTTACTGGTGAAAGATTTTGTAGAAAGTAACTTAAGATCTCGACTGCAGCTCAGCTGAGAGGTAGATGACATCACAATATACACGTAAATTGTCATCTTAAAAACAGCCCCCATACACTTAGCGACAGATTTTACCCAGCACTGTGCAGCACACAATATAAAAAAAATAGAGCCAATTGTTGCCAGTCAGCTTTTTATTTTACAACTTTATCAGCATTACACATACTTAGCACTGTATCACATACCTGTAGTCTGCTGGGAAGCCTATAGATTGTTATATCCTAAAGTCAGACATTATGTTGTATGTAGGTTGTATATCCTAAAGATATGCAACAAAGATTTAGCGGTATAATGCTCTCATTATACCAGAACTGTTAATTTTGAATGTGAGATTTAACGTAAAGCAGTCTGGAGGCAGTAAGTTTTAATGGTTCACAGAGGTTTACGAGCTAGGTCTTCAGGGCAAATTCATGCTTTTCATCTCTAAGAGGTTTACAAATGACAGCACTATCAATGTAACTTTCAGCCCTGCACAATCAAATATTTAAGGGTAATTGCACATAATTATACTGAATTTTGAAGGTTGTTGAGGAGTTTGCATAAATACCGTATTTAAAAGGACTACATATAATTAAAAATGTGGATTTCATAGCTGTTGTCTTGAATGTTTCTAAAAAGGAGCCTCCTAAACAAAAGTATATGTGACAAGAGATCATTCCAGATCCACTATCAGGAGGAAAGTTCGGAAGAGAGACTCTTGTAACTGGAATACCCTAATAAATGCACATAGAATTGGCCAGGCAGCAATGCTAAGGACAGCTCTAAAGGAGACAGAATGTGCCACATAACTAATCAAACATATGGCCAAAGGTATTCTGCTTTCTTTTTATGCAAAATAATGGCTAAAACACATCTGTTAGAAGTGGCAATTGAAAATAACAATGCTGGGAGAAATGTCACAGGAGTAGAAATGTCAGTGCTGCTCACACCACCACTGGAAACTGGGAGGAAATTCCTTTGGTAGTCAAAAGGCAAAGCACAATCCTGCTGAAGCTGATAAAAACAAAAACAAAAAAAAAAAGCAAACCCAAGCTTTAGAGAAAAAAAAAATTCTTTAAAATCGAACATTTTCATTACTCAGAATTGCCTGGTTTTCCTTTTTATTTTTTTTTTTTTTTTAAGAAAAAGTGTTTGTGATTCATTAAAGAGAAGAGCTGAAGGACGAATTTCTGATTTTGGCTCTTTTGCAGAAAGCAAAAAGTGACTATTCTTTCCCTCCCCCAACTCAAGATGATTTTGAGCATAGTAGTATGCTCCTATTTTTTTCAGCAAAGAAATTTCAGATGAAAAAGTACTGACTAGCTCGGTTAATTTCCTACAATTGTCTTGCTTCCTAGAAGCAAATCTTCAGTAGGATGTACCTGGATGGAAAACCCCCAGTTAGCAATTTGCGTTAGGTTAGTTTTCCTATCTCTGGGGGTGAGGGGAGGAAGGGGGAGAAGAAAAGGAAAAATCCACGGGGAAACACTCAAGTGAATATATCCTCACTCTCAAATACTGCGAGAACTTTTCGCAAATTCATCGGGACCCAGAAGAATCAGTGCCCACGTTTATTCCCTCCCAGGTCTCAGGGACAGGATCAGCTCCTGGACCAGCTCGCTGCCTGACGAGGCCAGAACGGGCTCCAGGGAGCTGAATTTTAACGCCGCGCCCGTGTGAAAGCCGCTCACCGCCTCGCAGCGCGACGCGGGGAGAGCAGCACCGACCAGCAGCACCGACCCGCAACGCCGCCCGCGCCGCCCAGGCGGCACCCGGGGCTCCCGAAGCACGACCGCCCCCGGGGGCGGGGCGGGGCAGGGCGGCCCTCACCCAGCCCGGCGCCTCCCGCCGCTTCACCTCCGCCGGGCACGGCGGGGGGAGGACGCCGCGCCCTCGCTGCGGACGAGCCTCCGCTCCCCGCCGGCGCTGCGCCTTTAAGGGGCCGGGGGAGGCGGCGGCGGGTTCCTGCGCGCCGGGGCTGCTCCCTCCCTCCCTCCCTCCTTCCTTCCTTCCTCCGGCAGCCGGGAGGTGGGCAGTGCCCGCGGGCCGCCGCCGCGGGTGTGGGACGCAGATGCCCGCAGCTATGGCTCTGCCTCCGCGCCGCTGGCTGCCGGTGTTCCCGCTTCTCCTGCTGGCAGCTGGCGGGATGCGGGCGGTGGAGCAGGGCAGCAGCAGCAGCGCCATGGAGGAGCTCGCCACTGAGAAGGAGGCGGAGGAGAGTCACCGGCAGGACAGCGTGAGCCTCCTCACCTTCATCCTGCTCCTCACCCTCACCATCCTTACCATCTGGCTCTTCAAGCACCGCCGCGTCCGCTTCCTCCACGAGACCGGCCTGGCCATGATCTACGGTGAGTCCCGCCGGGGCCGCGGCACCGCGCCTCGGTCCCGCTCCCCGCCCGCCCTCCCTCCCTCCCCAGGCAGGCGGCTCTCCGAGGGCCGGTGTCACCTCTGGCAGGTGCCGGCAGGGACAGGGGGCGGGCCCGGAGGCGGCGGCGGGCCGCGGTGCTCGGCCGTGCCCCGCCGCGCCCCCGCTGCCTGCGGCGCGGTGCGGGCGTGCGGCGGCGGCGCGGCCCCGCGCCCCTCGCACGGCGGGCGGGCGGCAGCGCAGGGGTAGGCCGCACCCCGCGGGGAGCGGGAGCCCTTCCGCGGCGGTGTCGGTGCTCCCGGGTCCCCTCCCCGCGCCGGCTCCTTTCCTTGTGCCGGGGGCGGAAGGGGGCCGGGGGGCGGGGACGTCCCGCTGCCTCCCGAGCGGTGTCCTGCGCGGAGGTGCGTCCCGCCGCCGTCCCCTGGCGCCGGGTGGCTGTGCCGGCACGGCACGATACGGCGTTTTAGTAACCCTCGCTGCTGTGGAAAGCGAGCTTGCTGGGGGTACTTCTAGCTTTTTGGAGTACCGGGCCGTCCAGGTCATCGCAGTGGTAATTTTTGGGAAGCGTTATCCAAATGCCCTCACCGTGCCGTGGCGCGCGCGGTGTGAAAAGGAGCGTGTTCAAGCTCCGGTGCTGCGGGGTTTGCTCACCGACTGCCGGCGTGCTGCTGTCACGGGTGGCCCCAGCTCGCCGGTTACCGACACCGGCCACCCCAGGCAGCGCCCACGGCTCATCCTGAACCCACCCGGTGGAATAAGGACTGCACTGAGTTGAGTCTGCCCTCTCCAACCTCCCTTTCCCCCGGTGGATGTGAGTATAGGGAAAGTACATCCCTCAGCAGAAGCGGTGTTCTCCCCGGCATCTGTGGGGCTGGGGGCTCGGAGGAGCTGGGCTCGGCGCCGGTGCCGTTACCGGCTGGCGCAGAGGACCGACGGCAGGTGAGCCTGAAGCGGCGATGCCGGGCCCTCGCTCCGCGGCGAACGCGCACGGTTGTGTTTCGTGCGCAGTTCGCCGCGCTGAGCGGGAGCAGTGGCGATGAGGAGCAGCCATCCGTTTAAAAAATGACTTGTCTGCCAGTGATTGGCTACTGCCGCAGCGCCAGGAGCACCTCTCTCCTTTCGTGAGCTGAATCGGTTCCTGCGAACGGTGTGAAACACCTGCCTGGTGTTGGTCGGGATAAGTGTGTTGAGGGTAACCACAGATGAGAATATTTGGTGCTCGAGGGGAGGGGGAAAGTGATCCGTTCCTCCCCAGTGAGTACTACTGTTACTGAGAGCTACGCGATTCCTTGCAAAGCAGTGGAATTTTCCTCTGCTGATGCTTCTCTTAAACCATCCCAATTTGCTATTAGTCACTGATCTCTCTGCTGCATTGCTGTGTCTTTCACATATGCTTGTTGTGGAAAACTGACAAATTAACAATTGGGTGTACAAGTTATGCACTAGCATGGTAACGCTTAGCAGCTGAGTAGTGCTCAGTAGATGGTAGATTAACTGTATGTGTGCTGATTGGAAGAGACAGGGTAAGGCTGTATTGAACATGCTGTTTAGATACTACCCTGATGGTGTCACCTTCAGAAAGTTCGTGTGTGTTTTAAGACCAGATTTAGATGATTTACTTTATGACGGAAATCCTGCATATGTGGGAGCACTAATGTATGCAATACAAGTACCAGGGCATCAAGGGCATTTGGTTATGCATTTTGATGAACTGTGTGGGAAATAAGAAATTGTTCAACTGGAGAACTTCTGCCTCTTGTTAAGCTCTAACTGGTTTACTCTAACATCTGGTTCCTGATCCATGAAATGGATGCTAGATGCCCAATTGGACACGCAAGTGCTGAAATTGTGTATTGGGAAAGGCACTATGCTGTAGCCCTTTCTGCACCACAGGCAGCACTGCCAGAATAATGATTGGCTCAAACCGTTGCATGTTCTTGGTGTGCCCTCACTTAAGTCATTTTGTTTTCATAGATCTTTCCTCAATAATCCCACCTCCTAGATGAGCCCCTTTAGTATACTGAAATACCTGCTCTTCTCCCTCCTGAGCAAAATGACTCCTGCCATGTCATGGCAAACATCTGAGAAAACATGTTTAGCAAGTTCATTTTCTTTCTAACGCTGTTAGCCTTCATGCCAGTAAAGCTTTGCTGAGGCCTACCTTCACTGAAGCATTCTGCAGACTTCCTTTAGAGCAAGGGGAAAAAAACACAGCAAGTGTCATAGTAACTGTCTGTTACACTTCTGATAACCAGGCTTTATTCCTCAAGTAGGAGTTTCTCCTCTTCCTTCTTTGTTACTTAAAGAATAGTGGTTAAACCGAGAGATGGTTTTCTATTTTGCTGATAACTTGATATCTGAGAAATGCATGTTTTTCAAACTATGTATGTATTTTAAATGCATATATTTGATCAGTCTGACTTAAACACAAAATTACATGGCAATATTTCAACCAAAGAGTTTGTAGTCGTATGACCGGAACTATCTAGAATGAAACAGTTCTGGGTGTCTAGGTGCTCTCTTAAGGATATATTTCATAATATGTTACTGGTGTAGGCTCCAAACTTTGCACACTGGGTAATTTCACATG
Source organism: Tauraco erythrolophus (assembly GCF_009769465.1). Classification (NCBI taxonomy): domain Eukaryota; kingdom Metazoa; phylum Chordata; class Aves; order Musophagiformes; family Musophagidae; genus Tauraco; species Tauraco erythrolophus. The sequence continues at coordinate 59,972,892 of NC_141465.1, forward strand.
GTTTTATGGTCAAGTCTACAGCACTTGTACCATTTGTGTTCAGTTTTTCTGACAGAAAAAAGTGTTTCTATCACAGCAGTTTTCAATGCTACCTGAATAAGTGGCTTTCATTTACACAAGTAAACTAGCACTTAGTGCTGATTAATTTTTATCGTGGAGACAATGACCTAGGAAAAACTAGCTTGTTGCACCTAAACCTCCTCCAAAACTGTTGGTTTCAAAGTGATGAATCTTTGGATGATTGTATTGGATCAAATACACGTTTGATCTGAGCTGGTTAGAACTGCCAGTCTTGATAGTTGCTTGCTGCTTTTGCTCTTTAAGAAGAGGTGATGGAGGTGGATTTCTTTTTTTTTTTTTCTCCTTATCTAGCCATGTTAATTTAGAGTAACATGCAGTGAGACCTCTTTTCTTGAACACGGTAAGAATCAGGTGGCACGCTTGCTGGAGACAGTAAATGAAGAAACTGCCTCCAGCCAGAGCTTTAACCAACACTTCTCACTTATCTTTTCTGATAATCCGGGTATGAGCACATCCTGTTCTACTGTCATGATGTCTCTGCTGTTGATTTGATCACGTTTCTGTTAAAGACGGCATGTGTTTTACCCAGCTAAACAGACCTGTAGCCCAAGTACTGCTGGTGCTGCCAAAGTCTGCATTTCTTCCAGACTCCGGGTAGCGTGTTCTCTGCTGCCCATTGAATGGGAGGCATCTGTCATCCCTGACAGTTTCAGTGTGATGGTCTAATTGCCCAGGCCTCAACAGAAAAAAAGGCTACTGCCATGTTCAGATTTGCTGTGTTTTATGTAACTTCATTGTGCTAGCTGCTTTGATTGAAGATTAAAAAAGCTGTTAAAATCATTACGTAGTTTTCCCATGTTTCTTATTTCCCGTGTTGTCACTGTCTCTTCACCAAACAGTCGCTGCTTGTCTGTCTGTATTGTTCTGATGTGTTAAATATCTTTCACTGGAAGCATCTGTTGAGATGTGAAATAACATGAAGTTTACATGAGCATCTAATGACTTACAGGGCTGCTTTTTTGTGATGTGCAACTTAAAATCTTATTTTTAGTGATGCAACATGAAAGCTACAAACCTCAGCTGCACATGCTGGATGTGACAATTGTGTACATGAAAGAGGAAGGAACCTAACTTTAAGTGTCTTGAAATACTTTGCCCCTAAAGCTGCAGATTCAGGTGCAATGCTGATTTGACTTGATTATGTACCATGCCGTTGCACTGTGATTGTCTGCGGGTCATTCCACGGGGTCCATTTGGCTTATAAAGTGCTAAATACAAGTGAATTTTGGTCTTGAAACTGTAGTGAGGGTGTTTCTCTGCGGAAGACGAATACTTGCATGGGGCAAATGTTCTGCAGCTGCTCCAGCAGCAGTATTACTAATGCGAATCATTGTGTAGCAATTAAAAACAAACAAACAAAAAAACCCCAAACAAACAAAACCCACAATCCAATCTCAAAACAACCGACCGACCAACCACCACCACCAAAAAAAAACAACCCACAACAGAGCAATTAAGGAATTTAGACTTTGCTGACACACATATGCCAATTTATGAAGGTGATCATGGTGCTTGCTTCAACTTTGGGACTCGGGCCAGCACAAAGAAAAGTGTTCTGAGCTGTTTTTCCTAAAGAGGTTCAACTCTGTGTTTGGCAGTTTTCTTCTTCACTCTCTACCAAGGAGCATCCTCACATGATAGGGAGCCACAGGACATGGACTGTGCATTTTGACAGCCCAGGGAAGAGCTTAAGGATGTGAAGTGGCGGTGGGTCCCCAGCACTCTCCTCTTTAGGAAGCAGCTGTCTGGATATGTAGGTGTGTCCCAGCAGATCCAGTGGTATCAATCCCATTAGGCAATTAGTTTGTCCCTTTTTGGGTAACTGGCAACCCACACATCAGCACAGGTGTCAGTCCTACCAAGTACCTTCTCAACTGTGGGGTTGTTCTGGAACTGCCTAGGGGCTGCATGGGAGGTAACAGCACTGGAGATAAAAGTAAAAGTGAAACTGGACTTGGGTGCAGAGAAATAAAAACAACGTATGAAAAGATATAGAAAACGTCTATTACTTTATATGGATCAGAAATGAGGAGGTAAATATTCAGGATAAAAATACTCTATCAGATGAAGTTTGCATCCACTTTGTGGATCCAGAAAAGGCCTATTTTTATCTCATCTAGCTGCAGCACTCTGTTACAATTCTAGTCTTTACGTGTGCTAGAGATGACCTAATGCATCTTATGGCCATCAAAATAATGGCAGTGGTAGTGTTCAGTAAGCCACTTTTACGTAAGCATTCTGATACTGGATCGAGGAGCGTAACTCTGAGCACCCAGGTTCGAGAACATTATCCTTTCTCTGGCAACCTGCATGTTCCTCCTGGATATTCTTTTAAGTCACTTGGTGACTTGGCTTTCAAAGTGAGTCTTGCACAATCTCTTGGCTGCTCAGGACCTTTTAATTGTGTTGCCAGTCTTATCTCTAAGCTTGTTTTGTGGCCTGTGACTGAGTGGAACTTAAAACTTTATCTTGTGAGAGATTTTGGAAGAAATGCTGTATCTCTGTTATTAACCTACCTGTATTTCAGATTTGCTCTTCAGGTAGGGTAGTTGGATAGCTTATAAGTCGCTAATGTTTCTGAACTGTCTTTGGGGTACAATTCAGCTGTAGTCCTCGTTTTGTATGTGGGATTTTGTTTTGGTGTGGTTTTTTTTTGTGGAGTTTGGTGGGTTTGGTTTGGTTGTGGATTTTAATTTTTTTTTTTTGAGGGAGTGCAGTGGCTTTAATAGCAATTAAGATAAATCAGTTCATTTTTATGTTTGTTAACTTTAGCTTCATGAGATGTTCTATCCAATAAGCTCCGGAATACCATTCTGGTCACTGGTGTGAGCCAAAGAAAAGAGAAATGGCAGCCCTGGATTTCCTCTACGTGAGGAAGCCTTTGGTGACATAACTGGCTGTTAGAGCTGGTGCTGCTCTACAGCATGACACAGTTGTAGGAACCAGGCAGAGGCTGAAGGGGAAGGTGTTCCTTTGCATATACTGTAATTCTCATTGAAGAGTTACCACAAACAGATGCCAGTTCTGCATTATTGCGGAGCTTGCACACATGCCTGCCTTCTGCGTGCGTGCTCAGTGACTGGTTGTTCTGGTAGGAGTGTGCCGAACTGAGGGTAGGTAACCTGATGTCTGGTCTACAAGCTGGTTGTCAGTGAGGTGGTTCTCAGCGCATGATGGGTTAGCGTTGCTCTTGTCTGGGCCCTGCAGGAGCCTGAGGCTTTCCTTAGTCCACTTCAGAAGATTTTTTTTTTTGCAACCACTTCTGATTATTCTTTGCAATGGAAATATGACTCTAAACAGGTCCTCCAAGGAACCTCCCTAAAACAACACAAAGACCGAGTTCCTGTAGATGCAGAGCATCTGCAGCTACTCCCGTAGCTTCTGCTCTTGGTGCAGGTGAGAAGACTGAAAAGGTGATGGTGAGAGAGAGCATAAAAGCTGTCAAGTCCTACAGGATGCCCAAAGCTGCTTCTCAGGTGCTGATGGTGTCCCTGTCTCAGTGCTGCTCTACTCAGTCATTGGGGCTCTGTATGTTTTGGGGAGAAGGTGGATAGGACAGATCTGGTGTCTCCTTTCCTGTTGGTATGTTAGATCTTTGTTTTATGGATGATCATAGAAGGGTAATAAGGAGCATTTCCTTGGCTATGGTAGCAAAAATCTGTGTAGCAACTGGTGCGTAACCGTATCTCTGGGTTTCACAATACTGCGTTGACTTACACCTTATGCAGAACAAAATGAACAATTCAGGCATTGTTCTTTCTGATATTTAATTAAGAAAAAGTTGTGGTGGACGGAAGTGATTCTAGCTGTGCCTTCTCTTGTGATCTGTTTTCTATAGACCTGTCTCACTTTCTGTGCTACAGAAAGACTAAAGCGTCTTAACACTGAAGTCACCTTCACCTCAAGCAATTAGCCACACAGCAGGGTTCTTTTGGAAGTGTCTCTGGTTCACTTGTACAACCAGTCCTGGGCAGCATTTAGGTGCAGGATTGCAACCTGTGAAACATCTTTCTAAACTACTGCTTGTCCTGAGCTCACTAACAGAGGTGAAACTCTGAAGACTACTGCTGTGTGTGCTCCCAGCTCCTACTGTCAGCAAAGCTGGTACAACTGGGAACAGGCGTAAGCCTTGCCTCTGAATTGCTGAAACCCAGGCTCTCCCTTCTCAGTGAGAAGGCCTTGCCTCCAAGCTGGGATGATTTCCTGCAGCACACACAGATAGCTCTGGAAGCAGTGATGGGAACGCTCAATTCCCTGTGACAGAAAAGTGTCATCATTCAGCTAGTTATGTTCCTCCTTGTGTCCTCTGTCCCCACAAACCTCACTTTGTGGGTGCATAGTACCCCTTTTCCCCCATCCTTCCTTCTGAAAGTTGGCCTCCCCATCCCAGCCTACTCTGTAGAGTAGTTCAAGGCACCATCTTAGAGTTGGGTGAAACCTTTCCCCTGCTTCTGGTAGGGAGATATTTCCACGCCCATCCCCTGCTATCTGAAGAACCATTGTCTCCATCAGGTAGAGATGGCAGTATCCACCCTCTTGCTGATCCAGAAACCAGAAATCTGAGGCAGGAACTGCATGTCAGCCATCATTTAAAAAAACCCAAACCAACCAAAACAGGTAACCCTCAGAGCTATGGTGTATTGTAGGACACCTCCTGCAGTCCAGAACTGTGTATCTTGGCCTGCCAGAAGTAAAAATATTTTGCAGTTTCTATTTAGTCCTTTAACAGGTGCTGCATATTATGGATGCTTTTTCCTTGTTCATGTGCTGACTGCTCTGGTTCTGACACTGAGCTGCTGACTGTCCCTGTGTGTTCAGGAGACAGCCTCAGTATTTAACTCAAGGCTGTTGTTTCCACTCTGACAGCCAGAAATACCACCTTGTAGACTTATTTTTTTTTTTTTTTTAATTTCAACAATGTCTTTATTTGTGACTCAGGATTAATGCTTTGCCCCCATTTAAGACTGAATATAGCCTTTCTCCCCCTGCTGTAAACTAAGTGGTGTCTGTATTGAAAGGATGTGACACAAGCAATTATTTTTTAGAAGGGTATTTATCTTGAAGGGTTTTTACTAGCATTGTAAAAAAATACACAGTTGTTCTCAGCAGATCAGATCTTTTCTGTGTCTACCAAAGATGGGTAATTTAGCTCAAATGCGCTGTTTTTTTTTTTCCCCCTATTAAAAAGCACTTCAGTCTGCAATTAACTGAGTGTGAGGGGAGAAAAGAGAAATGGTACAAAACTGCTTTTTTACTTTTTTTTCCATGCCCTGAAATCAGACAATTCAGTTTATTTTAGAAGTGTCTAAAAGCCCTTGAAAGCTATGGTGGAAGAAGCTGAGTTTTTTTTTTGTTGGAGAAAAATAGTTGGAGGCTCCCCCTCAATTAGAGTAGAGGAACAGTGCTCTTCACTAGGGGAGCTGTGTGGTTTCTGTGCTTTCTTTCTGGCTTCAGTATTTCATGTTCGATTTCAAAGGCTGGGTTTAAGCTCTGCATTTCTCTTGATAAAGCTGTATGTGTCCATGATGCATGGAAAAAGATTGCACCTCTACCTGGTAGGTCTGTCCTGGCAAAGCTCTTGTAGGTGCAGCACTGCTGCCAGAAGGTGTTTGTGGGCTTACCTGCGCCACTGCCCTGGAGGGTCCTGCTTGAAAAGTTATGCCAGTGGGGGTTGCAGGTCTGCTGTAGCCTGGGCTGCTTCTCCATAGCTGCTGTTTTCTCTGCTTGCAGGGTTTTCAAACTACCCCCACCCTGTCAAAATAGGTTTTAAAGGCAAATGGGGACCACTGAAATACCTGACGCAAACATTAAGGGTGCATAATGAGTGTGTTACTAGTTCCTCCTCTGTTACTTCGTAAGCCCCTTGAAAAGGACAGTTTGAACAGCGGAGCTGTGGGTCTGATGGGCGCCTTGCTGTGCTGGCTTTGCGAAAATGTTTAAATAAAGTGCTATGATTATTCTGAATGACATGCTTCTCCATAGTTGTCTTCACTTCTCATTTCTGCTTAAAAAAAATAATTAGTACTGAGGAGATAAGTGGATGCTCTTTGACTTGTTCTCCTGCTCTTTTGTTGTGAAGTTGGAGGACTATTCTTAAGAAAAAAAAAAAGGTGGAAACAAAGGAGCGCAGTATAAATGTATTCTAAAACGCAATTAACTTGTCTGTGCATAAGATGACAGTCTTCAATGTGCTGGCTGTGTGTGGATGTGGGGTGTATGCACCTGCAACTCCTACCATCAGTAGCTAGCTGAAGATAAAGCTGCTGGTGTGGCTTGGTGTCCCCTGCGTGTGAGGTTCTTCCCTGTATCCGCCCTGCAGCAGGGCATGCTATGGCCGTGATCGGTACCAACACTGGGAGCGTGGTCACTGCTGCTGAGGCTCGGATGTTGTCCCATTAATTCAAGAATTGGATTAAATACGAAAACTGCTGTTAACCTTTGCCATTGCTTTAAATATGAGATACTAATAGCAAGATGTTATAACTGATGATAGCTTAAAAATATCAAGTGTCCCATAAGGATACGGCTAGCTTTTGATCTGTACTCTTTGAATCCACTAGATGGATTCCATGCTAATTTTGAAATATTATTATTTTCCCCCACACTTCTAAGCACTTGACATCAAGTCCTTCAGTAGTGAAAGGGGACCTGCATTTAAAGTGTCATATACCTTGCTGCTGTTTTACTGCTCCACCATCCTTCCTATTTGCTATTTTCCTTCATGTTAGTCTTCTGACATCACTTACTGATTGTGTAACAGCCTTTCTCCTGGGAATAGTTTCCTTATCCATGAGACAGCCTGGCTGTTCTTCCTTAAATTACCTTCTTAGTGAGTGAATTGTTAGTGTTTAGCCCCAGAACCTACCCTCTCCTGCAGCTAGAGAACTTGTATGTTCAACAAAGGCTGTCAAGCAAGTCACCTGCTGTGGAGCTGGACACTTGCCTCATGCAAAACTCTGCTGAAGCTGAAGGTCGTATATTTACATTCCCTGTATACCCAGCACTGTTATTTGCAGTCTTAGGATCTGGCTGGTTTTGTAAGTGAATTGCAAACTCTACTTTTATACACTGTGAAGTATTTTTAGGAAATTACATTTGGAGAAGTAGAGGCTTCATCTGGGCATGTTTGTGAAAGTGATCTGAGTTGGCTTTTTCATGTAATGGCAATCATCAAAGACCTAGCTCAGTTCTACGTAATTGGTACTATGTTTGATTGTTTGTGTGTGACCAACGAAGCTGATAACATAAAGTGGTTGAGAGAGAGAGAATACAATTCATGCTTTATTTGTGTTTCCTAAGTAGATACTGTATTTAAAGTTGTTATTCTTGACCTGAAATACCAACTTATTCCACCTGGCTTTTAGGTTTGCTGTGTGATTGACTCTTTCCTAAGTAGCATTTAGAAGTTGGACTCAATAGAGGAGTTTGATCTAGCACATGTAGGGATATCCTGGGCTAGTTGAGAGGGATATGCCACATGAGTTGGAAGGGACATGCACAGGAGACATGAAGCAGTGTGTGGAGTTGGCATCATTGGCTACACTGCAGTTCTGCAATGGCTGGAAAATACAGGAAAAAGCATGGAAGAAGAGAACTTGCATAGAGGCTTATTCCTGTTGTGGAAGTGCCACGTGATCATTCCTTCAGGGTTATCTTTTATATTTTAGTTGAATATTATGTAATATTGTATATTAAGAGCAGAGGAGGGTGACTGTGTCTGGCCTTCCACAGACACGTCTGGCAAGGTTGGCTGTAGCATCCTTTCCTGGCTCACAGAATTGAGACAGGCACTTCTGCTTGTTTAGCTTGTCTTGAAGCTTTATACTTCGGCAGCCGTGACTACTGCATTGCGTAAAAGGTACGGTTTTATCATACCTGTCTGCAATACTAGTGTCTCTCAGGGAGCATGTTCCCACCAGATACTGTTTACAGTGGGAGGAAGGAGGTGAGTATTTTGAAGACATGATAGTGTGAACAAAGTAGTCTTAACTCTGGAATAGGCTTTCATATGGGCAGCTGAGTTCCAGTACAACATTCCAGCCTAACCATTATTGCTTTTCATTTCTAGATGGCAAATGTTTTGTTTTTGAAGTTGACTTTTATCTCTGTAAAGTTTTAACATTTTTTCAACCATATTCGCATGTGTTAAAGCAATGTGTTTATCTGCTCAGCCCCAGACGCATTCTTCAGACTTCAGGAGCTTGAATGGAAAGATTGTGTTTCTGTACCAGGTTTAATTTTTCTCTGAAGTCCTGACTTACCAAGTTCTTGGGGAGTTTGCTGCTCCCAAATATCTCTCTTGGAGAGAAGGAACCTCCTTAGGACACACACAGACTTCTTGGGCTTCTAAAAAATCCAGTGGGTGAGCATCCTCCTAGTGATCTTTTACAGATTCATGGACATAAAATTAATCTTTTCATCAGCACTGCATGACTGAAGAGCTAGTAAGTGATTTCCTAATAGTGACCTGCTTGTTAAGCTGCAGTAACTAAATATAATTGCAGCATACTCATTTTTTACGTGTGCTTGCATGAAACAGAGAAATGTCAACATAGATATTTTGTTGATACTTGGTACTTGATTATATCTCCCTTCCCTATATATTAGCCTCAGGGAACCATAAAAGGAGTTTATTGCGCTTGCTGGCAAATGCTTGAGTGTATTTATTTCAATATTTTCAGTTTTCAACACTAATGGTTTTGGGATCTCTTCCAAAATGTAGAACATAAGACAGTTATATTTCTTGTTCTCTGTACTTCAGACACAAGTATCTAATCTTGTCATTGCATCAGGCACTTATGATGTCAGATACATAAGTGTTTTGTCAACCTTCATGAGGGATAACCTTGCTATCCAGAGGGGCCTTGACAGGCTGGAGAAGTGGGCCTGTGAGAACCTAATGAGGTTCAACAGGGCCAAGTGGAAGGTCCTGCATGTGGGTTGGGGCAATCCCAAGCACAAGTACAGGCTGGGTGGAGAATGGATTGAGAGCAGCCCTGAGGAAAAGGACTTGGGAGTGCTGGTGGATGAGAA